>NC_092707.1:397577079-398177079 GCF_047496885.1 Scyliorhinus torazame
TCCGCAAAGCACCAGTCTGTGTTCCGCAAAGCACCAGTCTGTGTTCCGCAAAGCACCAGTCTGTGTTCCGCAAAGCACCAGTCTGTGTTCCGCAAAGCACCTGCACAGTCGGGAATGCAATCGAGCAAAGTGAAGGAGATGTGTAAGTAAAATGCTGCTTTACCGGAAAGGAGAGTTTGGGCCATTGGATGGTCAGGAGGGGGGGAAGGGGAGGGTAAAGGAGCGGGTGTTACGTTTCCTGCAAGGGTAGGGAATGGGATGAGGAGGTTGGGGTGATGGAGGAGTGGAGCAGGATGCCATGGTGAGGATGGTCCTTACGGAATGCTGACGGTGGATTTGGGGGGGGGTGAGGGGAGACGTGTTTGGTTGTGGCATCATGCTGGAGTTGGCAGAAGCGGTGGAGGATGATGTTTTGAATATGGAAGCTGATGGGGTGGTGCTGGGAGAGTTGGGAAGGGGTGAGGGCAGAAGTGTGGGATATGGGTTGGATACGGTTGAAGGACTTGTCACCGACTTGGGAAGGGGGAACCTCCGTTGAGGATAAAGAAAGTTGTCAGCAGTAATGTCGTGGCAGTAGCATCATCGCCAGAACAGGCGCGACCGAGGAACTGGAGGAATGGAATGAAGTCCTTCCAGGAAGTGAGGTGCGAGGAGGTATATTTGAGGTAGCCACGGAAGACGGTGGGCCTGTAGGGCGGCACGGTCGCACAGCGGTTAGCACAGTTGCTTCACAGCTCCAGGGTCCCAGGTTCGATTCCCGCCTTGGGTCACTGCCTGTGCGGAGTCTGCACGTTATCCTCATATCTGCGTGGTTTCCTCCGGGTGCTCCGGTTTCCTCCCACAATCCAAAGACGTGCAGGTTAGGGTAGGTTGGCCGTGCTAAATTGCCCTTAGTGTCCAAAAAGGTTCGGTGGGGTTATGGGTCAGAGTTTAGAGAACCCCCAAAGTGTATCATGGAGTTCACCTGACCCACAACTTTTACTAGATTGTGGTATGGGGAGCACACAGCCCACTCTACAGGTGTGGGACAGCATAAAACGGACCAGTGTTTTTGAAAACAAAACAATATTTATTCTATCAAGTTAACCTTTTTAAAACAACCATTGAATATCTTAACACCCATTAATTCAAAGATAACCCTCAAAGACTAAGTAATAATTTCAGTCGTCCTTTTAACATCCAAAAGACTTAACCAACCTTCAAACAGGAGCACATTAGGTTACATTCAATATCTATAGTGAGAAAGGGTTCAACCGTGCTGCTGCTTTTGGTTACTTCAGCTCCAGCACCTTGTTTTCTTCATGCAGCTCACTGGAAACACACAGACACACCCAAGCTGCTCTCTCAAACTGAAACTAAAAAGCAGAAGAATAGCTCAGCTCCTCCCAAACTCTGACATCACTTCAGTAACACGAGCAGTTCCATTTCTTAAAGGCACATGTCTTAAACACCCATTTCTTAAAGGTACTCTCACATGACAGTGGGATTACTGGGTTGCAGGGATGAGATGGAGGCGTGGGCTTAAATGGGGTGTTCTTTCCAAAGAGCCGGTGCAGACCCGGTGGGCCGAATGGCCTCCTTCTGCACTGTAAATTGTATGATATTGCATACAGGTAGACTGGGGACCAAGAAGGTAGGAAAGTGTCGGAGATCGATTTCCTACATTTGGCAAGAACAAACAGAATTGTCCACTTTCTACAGAATATTCTTCGGGTCCCTGCCGCAGGTTTCTGACGGGAGTGGGGGGGGGGGGGATGTTGTGGTAAATCACTGTTCTGTTGTTCAGTTAAGACTGACCGGTCCCGAGAACCATGGACGTGCTTCTGAACGGAACATTGATACTATTCGAGGAACCCCATAAATATTGACTCACTTGTGGGGATTCCTATAAATGTTGATACATTCCGGGGAATCCCTGTCAATATTGATACATTCCGGGGAGGGAATCGCTGTCAATATTGATACATTCTGGGGAGGGAATCGCTGTCAATATTGATACATTCTGGGGAGGGAATCGCTGTCAATATTGATACATTCCGGGGAGGGAATCGCTGTCAATATTGATACATTCCCGGGGAATCGCTGTCAATATTGATACATTCCGGGGAATCGCTGTCAATATTGATACATTCCGGGGAGGGAATCGCTGTCAATATTGACAGTTACTGTGTCCTAACTTCCAGTTGAGAGTATCAGTTACCCAAAGGACCACAGTAGCAGCGTTACAGTATCTGGGTCGATATTAACCTGTAGAAAAGCAAAAATAAGCATAAAAGGAACTTTGTGCAGACAGAATGCTGATTATCAGTGTGGTATACGAACTTGCTCTTCCCCCTCCGTTCCATCACTTCTCTTTCTATCGCCCTTTCTCGACTCCCCTCCCTGCTCATTTTCTCCTCCCCTTCCTCCTTCCTTTGCTCTTTCTCTCCTCCCTTCCCTGACTCTGTCACACTCCCCTCCTCCCACCTATTTTAACTTGAACTTGTTAAGCTATGTACTGCAGAACCTATACCCCCTCCCTCCCTGTTTCCTGTTTAAATTACTGCCCTGTTTCAAGTGAAACCTAGCAGAAAATTCTCCAAGATAAAAGCAAATTACTGCGGATGCTGGAATCTGAAACTGAAAATGCTGGAAAATCCCAGCAGGCCTGGCAGCATCTGTGGAGTTAAAACGGAGCTAACGTTTCGAGTCTGGATAAAACTCCAAAAATTGGAAAACCTTTGTCTCTCCCTCTGTCTCTGTCACTCTCCCTCCCTCTGTGTCTCTCTTTCTCTCTCTCTGTGTCTCTATGTCTCTCCCTCTCTCTCTCTCACTCTCTCTCTCCCTGTGTCTCTCTCTGTCCCTCTGTCTCTCTCTCTCCCTCTGTCTCTCTCTCTGTCCCTGTCTCTCTTGCTGTTTGTCTGTCGCTGTCTCCCTCCCCTCGCGCTGTCCTCTCTCCATCCCTCGCACTGTCTCTCTCTCTCCCTCGCTCTGTCTCTCCCTCGCGCTGTCTCTCGCTCCCTCGCGCTGTCTCTCTCTCTCCCTCGTGCTGTCTCTGTCTCCCTCCCTCGCGCTGTCTCTGTCTCCCTCCCTCGCGCTGTCTCTGTCTCCCTCCCTCGCGCTGTCTCCCTCCCTCGCGCTGTCTCCCTCCCTCGCGCTGTCTCCCTCCCTCGCGCTGTCTCCCTCCCTCGCGCTGTCTCCCTCCCTCGCGCTGTCTCCCTCCCTCGCGCTGTCTCCCTCCCTCGCGCTGTCTCCCTCCCTCGCGCTGTCTCCCTCCCTCGCGCTGTCTCCCTCCCTCGCGCTGTCTCCCTCCCTCGCGCTGTCTCCCTCCCTCGCGCTGTCTCCCTCCCTCGCGCTGTCTCCCTCCTCTCGCGCTGTCTCCCTCCCTCGCGCTGTCTCCCTCCCTCGCGCTGTCTCCCTCCCTCGCGCTGTCTCCCTCCCTCGCGCTGTCTCCCTCCCTCGCGCTGTCTCCCTCCCTCGCGCTGTCTCCCTCCCTCGCGCTGTCTCCCTCCCTCGCGCTGTCTCCCTCCCCTCGCGCTGTCTCCCTCCCTCGCGCTGTCTCCCTCCCTCGCGCTGTCTCCCTCCCTCGCGCTGTCTTTCCTCCCTCGCGCTGTCTTTCCCTCCCCTCGCGCTGTCTTTCCCCCCTCGCGCTGTCTTTCCCCCCCTCGCGCTGTCTTTCCCCCCCCTCGCGCAGTCTTTCCCCCCCCCTCGCGCTGTCTTTCCCCCCCCTCGCGCTGTCTTTCCCCCCCCTCGCGCAGTCTTTCCCCCCCCTCGCGCTGTCTTTCCCCCCCCCTCGCGCTGTCTTTCCCTCCCTCGCGCTGTCTTTCCCTCCCTCGCGCTGTCTTTCCCTCCCTCGCGCTGTCTTTCCCTCCCTCGCGCTGTCTTTCCCTCCCTCGCGCTGTCTTTCCCTCCCTCGCGCTGTCTTTCCCTCCCTCGCGCTGTCTTTCCCTCCCTCGCGCTGTCTTTCCCTCCCTCGCGCTGTCTTTCCCTCCCTCGCGCTGTCACTCTCCCTCCCTCGCGCTGTCACTCTCCCTCCCTCGCGCTGTCTCTCTCCCTCCCTCGCGCTGTCTCTCTCCCTCCCTCGCGCTGTCTCTCTCCCTCCCTCGCGCTGTCTCTCTCCCTCCCTCGCGCTGTCTCTCTCCCTCCCCTCGCGCTGTCTCTCTCCCTCCCTCGCGCTGTCTCTCTCCCTCCCTCGCGCTGTCTCTCTCCCTCCCTCGCGCTGTCTCTCTCCCTCCCTCGCGCTGTCTCTCTACCTCCCTCGCGCTGTCTCTACCTCCATTGTGCTCTCTCTCTCTCGCTCCCTCACGCTGTCTCTACCTCCCTCGCGCTGTCTCTCTCCCTCCCTCGCGATGTCCCTTCCTCCATTGTGCTCTCTCTCTCGCTCCCTCACGCTGTCTCCCTCGCTCCCTAGCGCTGATTGCCTCTCGCTGCCTCCCTCGTGGTGTCTCTCTCCCTCGCGCTGTCTCTACCTCCATCGTGCTCTCTCTCGCTCCCCTCGCGCTGTCTCCCTCCCTCGCGCTGTCTCCCTCCCTCGCGCTGTCCCCCTCCCTCGCGCTGTCCCCCTCCCTCGCGCTGTCCCCCTCCCTCGCGCTGTCTCCCTCCCTCGCGCTGTCTCCCTCCCTCGCGCTGTCTCCCTCCCTCGCGCTGTCTCCCTCCCTCGCGCTGTCTCCCTCCCTCGCGCTGTCTCCCTCCCTCGCGCTGTCTCCCTCCCTCGCGCTGTCTCCCTCCCTCGCGCTGTCTCCCTCCCTCGCGCTGTCTCCCTCCCTCGCGCTGTCTCCCTCCCTCGCGCTGTCTCCCTCCCTCGCGCTGTCTCGCTCCCTCGCGCTGTCTCCCTCCCTCGCGCTGTCTCCCTCCCTCGCGCTGTCTCCCTCCCTCGCGCTGTCTCCCTCCCTCGCGCTGTCTCCCTCCCTCGCGCTGTCTCCCTCCCTCGCGCTGTCTCCCTCCCTCGCGCTGTCTCCCTCCCTCGCGCTGTCTCCCTCCCTCGCGCTGTCTCCCTCCCTCGCGCTGTCTCCCTCCCTCGCGCTGTCTCCCTCCCTCGCGCTGTCTCCCTCCCTCGCGCTGTCTCCCTCCCTCGCGCTGTCCTCCCTCCCTCGCGCTGTCTCCCTCCCTCGCGCTGTCTCCCTCCCTCGCGCTGTCTCCCTCCCTCGCGCTGTCTCCCTCCCTCGCGCTGTCTCCCTCCCTCGCGCTGTCTCCCTCCCTCGCGCTGTCTCCCTCCCCTCGCGCTGTCTCCCTCCCTCGCGCTGTCTCCCTCCCTCGCGCTGTCTCCCTCCCTCGCGCTGTCTCCCTCCCTCGCGCTGTCTCCCTCCCTCGCGCTGTCTCCCTCCCTCGCGCTGTCTCCCTCCCTCGCGCTGTCTCCCTCCCTCGCGCTGTCTCCCTCCCTCGCGCTGTCTCCCTCCCTCGCGCTGTCTCCCTCCCTCGCGCTGTCTCCCTCCCTCGCGCTGTCTCCCTCCCTCGCGCTGTCTCCCTCCCTCGCGCTGTCTCCCTCCCTCGCGCTGTCTCCCTCCCTCGCGCTGTCTCCCTCCCTCGCGCTGTCTCCCTCCCTCGCGCTGTCTCCCTCCCTCGCGCTGTCTCCCTCCCTCGCGCTGTCTCCCTCCCTCGCGCTGTCTCCCTCCCTCGCGCTGTCTCCCTCCCTCGCGCTGTCTCCCTCCCTCGCGCTGTCTCCCTCCCTCGCGCTGTCTCCCTCCCTCGCGCTGTCTCCCTCCCTCGCGCTGTCTCCCTCCCTCGCGCTGTCTCCCTCCCTCGCGCTGTCTCCCTCCCTCGCGCTGTCTCCCTCCCTCGCGCTGTCTCCCTCCCTCGCGCTGTCTCCCTCCCTCGCGCTGTCTCCCTCCCTCGCGCTGTCTCCCTCCCCTCGCGCTGTCTTTCCCTCCCTCGCGCTGTCTTTCCCCCCCTCGCGCTGTCTTTCCCCCCCCCTCGCGCTGTCTTTCCCCCCCCTCGCGCTGTCTTTCCCCCCCCTCGCGCTGTCTTTCCCCCCCCCTCGCGCTGTCTTTCCCCCCCTTGCGCTGTCTTTCCCCCCCTCGCGCTGTCTTTCCCCCCCTCGCGCTGTCTTTCCCCCGCTCGCGCTGTCTTTCCCCCCCTCGCGCTGTCTTTCCCTCCCTCGCGCTGTCTTTCCCTCCCTCGCGCTGTCTTTCCCTCCCTCGCGCTGTCTTTCCCTCCCTCGCGCTGTCTTTCCCTCCCTCGCGCTGTCTTTCCCTCCCTCGCGCTGTCTCTCCCTCCCTCGCGCTGTCACTCTCCCTCCCTCGCGCTGTCTCTCTCCCTCCCTCGCGCTGTCTCTCTCCCTCCCTCGCGCTGTCTCTCTCCCTCCCTCGCGCTGTCTCTCTCCCTCCCTCGCGCTGTCTCTCTCCCTCCCTCGCGCTGTCTCCCCTCCCTCGCGCTGTCTCTCTACCTCCCTCGCGCTGTCTCTCTACCTCCCTCGCGCTGTCTCTACCTCCCTCGCGCTGTCTCCTCTACCTCCCTCGCGCTGTCTCTACCTCCATTGTGCTCTCTCTCTCGCTCCCTCACGCTGTCTCTACCTCCCTCGCGCTGTCTCTCTCCCTCCCTCGCGATGTCCCTTCCTCCATTGTGCTCTCTCTCTCGCTCCCTCACGCTGTCTCCCTCGCCCCCTAGCGCTGATTGCCTCTCGCTGCCTCCCTCGTGGTGTCTCTCTCCCTCGCGCTGTCTCTACCTCCATCGTGCTCTCTCTCGCTCCCTCGCGCTGTCTCCCTCCCTTGAGCTGTCTCCCTCCCTCGCGCTGTCCCCCTCCCCTCGCGCTGTCTCCCTCCCTCGCGCTGTCTCCCTCCCTCGCGCTGTCTCCCTCCCTCGCGCTGTCTCCCTCCCTCGCGCTGTCTCCCTCCCTCGCGCTGTCTCCCTCCCTCGCGCTGTCTCCCTCCCCTCGCGCTGTCTCCCTCCCTCGCGCTGTCTCCCTCCCTCGCGCTGTCTCCCTCCCTCGCGCTGTCTCCCTCCCTCGCGCTGTCTCCCTCCCTCGCGCTGTCTCCCTCCCTCGCGCTGTCTCCCTCCCTCGCGCTGTCTCCCTCCCTCGCGCTGTCTCCCTCCCTCGCGCTGTCTCCCTCCCTCGCGCTGTCTCCCTCCCTCGCGCTGTCTCCCTCCCTCGCGCTGTCTCCCTCCCTCGCGCTGTCTCCCTCCCTCGCGCTGTCTCCCTCCCTCGCGCTGTCTCCCTCCCTCGCGCTGTCTCCCTCCCTCGCGCTGTCTCCCTCGCGCTGTCTCCCTCGCGCTGTCTCCCTCCCTCGCGCTGTCTCCCTCCCTCGCGCTGTCTCCCTCCCTCGCGCTGTCTCCCTCCCTCGCGCTGTCTCCCTCCCTCGCGCTGTCTCCCTCCCTCGCGCTGTCTCCCTCCCTCGCGCTGTCTCCCTCCCTCGCGCTGTCTCCCTCCCTCGCGCTGTCTCCCTCCCTCGCGCTGTCTCCCTCCCTCGCGCTGTCTCCTCCCTCGCGCTGTCTCCCTCCTCGCGCTGTCTCCCTCCCTCGCGCTGTCTTTCCCCCCCCCTCGCGCTGTCTTTCCCCCCCCTCGCGCTGTCTTTCCCCCCCCTCGCGCTGTCTTTCCCCCCCCCTCGCGCTGTCTTTCCCCCCCTCGCGCTGTCTTTCCCCCCCTCGCGCTGTCTTTCCCCCCCTCGCGCTGTCTTTCCCCCCCTCGCGCTGTCTTTCCCCCCCCTCGCGCTGTCTTTCCCTCCCTCGCGCTGTCTTTCCCTCCCTCGCGCTGTCTTTCCCTCCCTCGCGCTGTCTTTCCCTCCCTCGCGCTGTCTTTCCCTCCCTCGCGCTGTCTTTCCCTCCCTCGCGCTGTCTCTCCCTCCCTCGCGCTGTCTCTCCCTCCCTCGCGCTGTCACTCTCCCTCGCGCTGTCTCTCTCCCTCCCTCGCGCTGTCTCTCTCCCTCCCTCGCGCTATCTCTCTCCCTCCCTCGCGCTGTCTCTCTCCCTCCCTCGCGCTGTCTCTCTCCCTCCCCTCGCGCTGTCTCTCTCCCTCCCTCGCGCTGTCTCTCTCCCTCCCTCGCGCTGTCTCTCTCCCTCCCTCGCGCTGTCTCTCTCCCTCCCTCGCGCTGTCTCCCTACCTCCCTCGCGCTGTCTCTACCTCCATTGTGCTCTCTCTCTCGCTCCCTCACGCTGTCTCTACCTCCCTCGCGCTGTCTCTCTCCCTCCCTCGCGATGTCCCTTCCTCCATTGTGCTCTCTCTCTCGCTCCCTCACGCTGTCTCCCTCGCTCCCTAGCGCTGATTGCCTCTCGCTGCCTCCCTCGTGGTGTCTCTCTCCCTCGCGCTGTCTCTACCTCCATCGTGCTCTCTCTCGCTCCCTCGCGCTGTCTCCCTCCCTCGCGCTGTCTCCCTCCTCGCGCTGTCCCCCTCCTCGCGCTGTCTCCCTCCCTCGCGCTGTCTCCCTCCCTCGCGCTGTCTCCCTCCCTCGCGCTGTCTCCCTCCCTCGCGCTGTCTCCCTCCCTCGCGCTGTCTCCCTCCCTCGCGCTGTCTCCCTCCCTCGCGCTGTCTCCCTCCCTCGCGCTGTCTCCCTCCCTCGCGCTGTCTTTCTCCCTCGCGCTGTCTCCCTCCCTCGCGCTGTCTCCCTCCCTCGCGCTGTCTCCCTCCCTCGCGCTGTCTCCCTCCCTCGCGCTGTCTCCCTCCCTCGCGCTGTCTCCCTCCCTCGCGCTGTCTCCCTCCCTCGCGCTGTCTCCCTCCCTCGCGCTGTCTCCCTCCCTCGCGCTGTCTCCCTCCCTCGCGCTGTCTCCCTCCCTCGCGCTGTCTCCCTCCCTCGCGTTGTCTCCCTCCCTCGCGCTGTCTCCCTCCCTCGCGCTGTCTCCCTCCCTCGCGCTGTCTCCCTCCCTCGCGCTGTCTCCCTCCCTCGCGCTGTCTCCCTCCCTCGCGCTGTCTCCCTCCCCTCGCGCTGTCTCCCTCCCTCGCGCTGTCTCCCTCCCTCGCGCTGTCTCCCTCCCTCGCGCTGTCTCCCTCCCTCGCGCTGTCTCCCTCCCTCGCGCTGTCTCCCTCCCTCGCGCTGTCTCCCTCCCTCGCGCTGTCTCCCTCCCTCGCGCTGTCTCCCTCCCTCGCGCTGTCTCCCTCCCTCGCGCTGTCTCCCTCCCTCGCGCTGTCTCCCTCCCTCGCGCTGTCTCCCTCCCTCGCGCTGTCTCCCTCCCTCGCGCTGTCTCCCTCCCTCGCGCTGTCTCCCTCCCTCGCGCTGTCTCCCTCCCTCGCGTTGTCTCCCTCCCTCGCGCTGTCTCCCTCCCTCACGCTGTCTCCCTCCCTCGCGCTGTCTCCCTCCCTCGCGCTGTTTCCCTCCCTCGCGCTGTCTCCCTCCCTCGCGCTGTCTCCCTCCCTCGCGCTGTCTCCCTCCCTCGCGCTGTCTCCCTCCCTCGCGCTGTCTTTCCCTCCCTCGCGCTGTCTTTCCCCCCCCTCGCGCTGTCTTTCCCCCCCCTCGCGCTGTCTTTCCCCCCCCTCGCGCTGTCTTTCCCCCCCCTCGCGCTGTCTTTCCCCCCCCTCGCGCTGTCTTTCCCCCCCTTGCGCTGTCTTTCCCCCCCCTTGCGCTGTCTTTCCCCCCCTCGCGCTGTCTTTCCCCCCCTCGCGCTGTCTTTCCCCCCCTCGCGCTGTCTTTCCCTCCCTCGCGCTGTCTTTCCCTCCCTCGCGCTGTCTTTCCCTCCCCTCGCGCTGTCTTTCCCTCCCTCGCGCTGTCTTTCCCTCCCTCGCGCTGTCTTTCCCTCCCTCGCGCTGTCTTTCCCTCCCTCGCGCTGTCTCTCCCTCCCTCGCGCTGTCACTCTCCCTCCCTCGCGCTGTCTCTCTCCCTCCCTCGCGCTGTCTCTCTCCCTCCCTCGCGCTGTCTCTCTCCCTCCCTCGCGCTGTCTCTCTCCCTCCCTCGCGCTGTCTCTCTCCCTCCCTCGCGCTGTCTCTCTACCTCCCTCGCGCTGTCTCTACCTCCATTGTGCTCTCTCTCTCGCTCCCTCACGCTGTCTCTACCTCCCTCGCGCTGTCTCTCTCCCTCCCTCGCGATGTCCCTTCCTCCATTGTGCTCTCTCTCTCGCTCCCTCACGCTGTCTCCCTCGCCCCCTAGCGCTGATTGCCTCTCGCTGCCTCCCTCGTGGTGTCTCTCTCCCTCGCGCTGTCTCTACCTCCATCGTGCTCTCTCTCGCTCCCTCGCGCTGTCTCCCTCCCTTGAGCTGTCTCCCTCCCTTGAGCTGTCTCCCTCCCTCGCGCTGTCCCCCTCCCTCGCGCTGTCTCCCTCCCTCGCGCTGTCTCCCTCCCTCGCGCTGTCTCCCTCCCTCGCGCTGTCCCCCTCCCTCGCGCTGTCCCCCTCCCTCGCGCTGTCTCCCTCCCTCGCGCTGTCTCCCTCCCTCGCGCTGTCTCCCTCCCTCGCGCTGTCTCCCTCCCTCGCGCTGTCTCCCTCCCTCGCGCTGTCTCCCTCCCTCGCGCTGTCTCCCTCCCTCGCGCTGTCTCCCTCCCTCGCGCTGTCTCCCTCCCTCGCGCTGTCTCCCTCCCTCGCGCTGTCTCCCTCCCTCGCGCTGTCTCCCTCCCTCGCGCTGTCTCCCTCCCTCGCGCTGTCTCCCTCCCTCGCGCTGTCTCCCTCCCTCGCGCTGTCTCCCTCCCTCGCGCTGTCTCCCTCCCTCGCGCTGTCTCCCTCCCTCGCGCTGTCTCCCTCCCTCGCGCTGTCTCCCTCCCTCGCGCTGTCTCCCTCCCTCGCGCTGTCTCCCTCCCTCGCGCTGTCTCCCTCCCTCGCGCTGTCTCCCCCCCTCGCGCTGTCTTTCCCCCCCCTCGCGCTGTCTTTCCCCCCCTTGCGCTGTCTTTCCCCCCCTCGCGCTGTCTTTCCCCCCCTCGCGCTGTCTTTCCCCCCCTCGCGCTGTCTTTCCCCCCTCGCGCTGTCTGTCCCTCCCTCGCGCTGTCTTTCCCTCCCTCGCGCTGTCTTTCCCTCCCTCGCGCTGTCTTTCCCTCCCTCGCGCTGTCTTTCCCTCCCTCGCGCTGTCTTTCCCTCCCTCGCGCTGTCTCTCCCTCCCTCGCGCTGTCACTCTCCCTCCCTCGCGCTGTCTCTCTCCCTCCCTCGCGCTGTCTCTCTCCCTCCCTCGCGCTGTCTCTCTCCCTCCCTCGCGCTGTCTCTCTCCCTCCCTCGCGCTGTCTCTCTCCCTCCCTCGCGCTGTCTCTCTCCCTCCCTCGCGCTGTCTCTCTACCTCCCTCGCGCTGTCTCTCTACCTCCCTCGCGCTGTCTCTCTACCTCCCTCGCGCTGTCTCTACCTCCATTGTGCTCTCTCTCTCGCTCCCTCACGCTGTCTCTACCTCCCTCGCGCTGTCTCTCTCCCTCCCTCGCGATGTCCCTTCCTCCATTGTGCTCTCTCTCTCGCTCCCTCACGCTGTCTCCCTCGCCCCCTAGCGCTGATTGCCTCTCGCTGCCTCCCTCGTGGTGTCTCTCTCCCTCGCGCTGTCTCTACCTCCATCGTGCTCTCTCTCGCTCCCTCGCGCTGTCTCCCTCCCTTGAGCTGTCTCCCTCCCTCGCGCTGTCCCCCTCCCTCGCGCTGTCTCCCTCCCTCGCGCTGTCTCCCTCCCTCGCGCTGTCTCCCTCCCTCGCGCTGTCTCCCTCCCTCGCGCTGTCTCCCTCCCTCGCGCTGTCTCCCTCCCTCGCGCTGTCTCCCTCCCTCGCGCTGTCTCCCTCCCTCGCGCTGTCTCCCTCCCTCGCGCTGTCTCTCCCTCCCTCGCGCTGTCACTCTCCCTCGCGCTGTCTCCCTCCCTCGCGCTGTCTCTCTCCCTCCCTCGCGCTGTCTCTCTCCCTCCCTCGCGCTGTCTCCCTCCCTCGCGCTGTCTCCCTCCCTCGCGCTGTCTCCCTCCCTCGCGCTGTCTCCCTCCCTCGCGCTGTCTCCCTCCCTCGCGCTGTCTCCCTCCCTCGCGCTGTCTCCCTCCCTCGCGCTGTCTCCCTCCCTCGCGCTGTCTCCCTCCCTCGCGCTGTCTCCCTCCCTCGCGCTGTCTCCCTCCCTCGCGCTGTCTCCCTCCCTCGCGCTGTCTCCCTCCCTCGCGCTGTCTCCCTCCCTCGCGCTGTCTCCCTCCCTCGCGCTGTCTCCCTCCCTCGCGCTGTCTCCCTCCCTCGCGCTGTCTCCCTCCCTCGCGCTGTCTCCCTCCCTCGCGCTGTCTCCCTCCCTCGCGCTGTCTCCCTCCCTCGCGCTGTCTCCCTCCCTCGCGCTGTCTCCCTCCCTCGCGCTGTCTCCCTCCCTCGCGCTGTCTCCCTCCCTCGCGCTGTCTCCCTCCCTCGCGCTGTCTTTCCCCCCCCTCGCGCTGTCTTTCCCCCCCCTCGCGCTGTCTTTCCCCCCCCTCGCGCTGTCTTTCCCCCCCCCTCGCGCTGTCTTTCCCCCCCTCGCGCTGTCTTTCCCCCCCTCGCGCTGTCTTTCCCCCCCCTCGCGCTGTCTTTCCCCCCCTCGCGCTGTCTTTCCCTCCCTCGCGCTGTCTTTCCCTCCCTCGCGCTGTCTTTCCCTCCCTCGCGCTGTCTTTCCCTCCCTCGCGCTGTCTTTCCCTCCCTCGCGCTGTCTTTCCCTCCCTCGCGCTGTCTTTCCCTCCCTCGCGCTGTCTCTCCCTCCCTCGCGCTGTCTCTCCCTCCCTCGCGCTGTCACTCTCCCTCGCGCTGTCTCCCTCCCTCGCGCTGTCTCTCTCCCTCCCTCGCGCTGTCTCTCTCCCTCCCTCGCGCTGTCTCTCTCCCTCCCTCGCGCTGTCTCTCTCCCTCCCTCGCGCTGTCTCTCTCCCTCCCTCGCGCTGTCTCTCTCCCTCCCTCGCGCTGTCTCTCTCCCTCCCTCGCGCTGTCTCTCTCCCTCCCTCGCGCTGTCTCTCTCCCTCCCTCGCGCTGTCTCTCTACCTCCCTCGCGCTGTCTCTCTACCTCCCTCGCGCTGTCTCTACCTCCATTGTGCTCTCTCACTCGCTCCCTCACGCTGTCTCTACCTCCCTCGCGCTGTCTCTCTCCCTCCCTCGCGATGTCCCTTCCTCCATTGTGCTCTCTCTCTCGCTCCCTCGCGCTGTCTCTCTACCTCCCTCGCGCTGTCTCTCTACCTCCCTCGCGCTGTCTCTACCTCCATTGTGCTCTCTCACTCGCTCCCTCACGCTGTCTCTACCTCCCTCGCGCTGTCTCTCTCCCTCCCTCGCGATGTCCCTTCCTCCATTGTGCTCTCTCTCTCGCTCCCTCACGCTGTCTCCCTCGCTCCCTAGCGCTGATTGCCTCTCGCTGCCTCCCTCGTGGTGTCTCTCTCCCTCGCGCTGTCTCTACCTCCATCGTGCTCTCTCTCGCTCCCTCGCGCTGTCTCCCTCCCTCGCGCTGTCTCCCTCCCTCGCGCTGTCCCCCTCCCTCGCGCTGTCTCCCTCCCTTGCGCTGTCTCCCTCCCTCGCGCTGTCTCCCTCCCTCGCGCTGTCTCCCTCCCTCGCGCTGTCTCCCTCCCTCGCGCTGTCTCCCTCCCTCGCGCTGTCTCCCTCCCTCGCGCTGTCTCCCTCCCTCGCGCTGTCTCCCTCCCTCGCGCTGTCTCCCTCCCTCGCGCTGTCTCCCTCCCTCGCGCTGTCTTTCTCCCTCGCGCTGTCTCCCTCCCTCGCGCTGTCTCCCTCCCTCGCGCTGTCTCCCTCCCTCGCGCTGTCTCCCTCCCTCGCGCTGTCTCCCTCCCTCGCGCTGTCTCCCTCCCTCGCGCTGTCTCCCTCCCTCGCGCTGTCTCCCTCCCTCGCGCTGTCTCCCTCCCTCGCGCTGTCTCCCTCCCTCGCGCTGTCTCCCTCCCTCGCGCTGTCTCCCTCCCTCGCGCTGTCTCCCTCCCTCGCGCTGTCTCCCTCCCTCGCGCTGTCTCCCTCCCTCGCGCTGTCTCCCTCCCTCGCGCTGTCTCCCTCCCTCGCGCTGTCTCCCTCCCTCGCGCTGTCTCCCTCCCTCGCGCTGTCTCCCTCCCTCGCGCTGTCTCCCTCCCTCGCGCTGTCTCCCTCCCTCGCGCTGTCTCCCTCCCTCGCGCTGTCTCCCTCCCTCGCGCTGTCTCCCTCCCTCGCGCTGTCTCCCTCCCTCGCGCTGTCTCCCTCCCTCGCGCTGTCTCCCTCCCTCGCGCTGTCTCCCTCCCTCGCGCTGTCTCCCTCCCTCGCGCTGTCTCCCTCCCTCGCGCTGTCTCTCTCCCTCGCGCTGTCTCCCTCCCTCGCGCTGTCTCCCTCCCTCGCGCTGTCTCCCTCCCTCACGCTGTCTCCCTCCCTCGCGCTGTCTCCCTCCCTCGCGCTGTCTCCCTCCCTCGCGCTGTCTCCCTCCCTCGCGCTGTCTCCCTCCCTCGCGCTGTCTCCCTCCCTCGCGCTGTCTCCCTCCCTCGCGCTGTCTCCCTCCCTCGCGCTGTCTCCCTCCCTCGCGCTGTCTCCCTCCCTCGCGCTGTCTCCCTCCCTCGCGCTGTTTCCCTCCCTCGCGCTGTCTCCCTCCCTCGCGCTGTCTCCCTCCCTCGCGCTGTCTCCCTCCCTCGCGCTGTCTCCCTCCCTCGCGCTGTCTCCCTCCCTCGCGCTGTCTCCCTCCCTCGCGCTGTCTCCCTCCCTCGCGCTGTCTCCCTCCCTCGCGCTGTCTCCCTCCCTCGCGCTGTCTCCCTCCCTCGCGCTGTCTCCCTCCCTCGCGCTGTCTTTCCCCCCCTCGCGCTGTCTTTCCCCCCCCCTCGCGCTGTCTTTCCCCCCCCTCGCGCTGTCTTTCCCCCCCCTCGCGCTGTCTTTCCCCCCCTTGCGCTGTCTTTCCCCCCCTCGCGCTGTCTTTCCCCCCCTCGCGCTGTCTTTCCCCCCCTCGCGCTGTCTTTCCCTCCCTCGCGCTGTCTTTCCCTCCCTCGCGCTGTCTTTCCCTCCCTCGCGCTGTCTTTCCCTCCCTCGCGCTGTCTTTCCCTCCCTCGCGCTGTCTTTCCCCCCCTCGCGCTGTCTTTCCCTCCCTCGCGCTGTCTTTCCCTCCCTCGCGCTGTCTTTCCCTCCCTCGCGCTGTCTTTCCCTCCCTCGCGCTGTCTTTCCCTCCCTCGCGCTGTCTTTCCCTCCCTCGCGCTGTCTTTCCCCCCCTCGCGCTGTCTTTCCCCCCCTCGCGCTGTCTTTCCCCCCCTCGCGCTGTCTTTCCCCCCCTCGCGCTGTCTTTCCCTCCCTCGCGCTGTCTTTCCCTCCCTCGCGCTGTCTTTCCCCCCCCTCGCGCTGTCTTTCCCCCCCCCTCGCGCTGTCTTTCCCCCCCCTCGCGCTGTCTTTCCCCCCCTTGCGCTGTCTTTCCCCCCCTCGCGCTGTCTTTCCCCCCCTCGCGCTGTCTTTCCCCCCCTCGCGCTGTCTTTCCCTCCCTCGCGCTGTCTTTCCCTCCCTCGCGCTGTCTTTCCCTCCCTCGCGCTGTCTTTCCCTCCCTCGCGCTGTCTTTCCCTCCCTCGCGCTGTCTTTCCCTCCCTCGCGCTGTCTCTCCCTCCCTCGCGCTGTCACTCTCCCTCCCTCGCGCTGTCTCTCTCCCTCCCTCGCGCTGTCTCTCTCCCTCCCTCGCGCTGTCTCTCTCCCTCCCTCGCGCTGTCTCTCTCCCTCCCTCGCGCTGTCTCTCTCCCTCCCTCGCGCTGTCTCTCTCCCTCCCTCGCGCTGTCTCTCTCCCTCCCTCGCGCTGTCTCTCTCCCTCCCTCGCGCTGTCTCTCTCCCTCCCTCGCGCTGTCTCTCTCCCTCCCTCGCGCTGTCTCTCTACCTCCCTCGCGCTGTCTCTACCTCCATTGTGCTCTCTCTCTCGCTCCCTCACGCTGTCTCTACCTCCCTCGCGCTGTCTCTCTCCCTCCCTCGCGATGTCCCTTCCTCCATTGTGCTCTCTCTCTCGCTCCCTCACGCTGTCTCCCTCGCCCCCTAGCGCTGATTGCCTCTCGCTGCCTCCCTCGTGGTGTCTCTCTCCCTCGCGCTGTCTCTACCTCCATCGTGCTCTCTCTCGCTCCCTCGCGCTGTCTCCCTCCCTTGAGCTGTCTCCCTCCCTCGCGCTGTCCCCCTCCCTCGCGCTGTCTCCCTCCCTCGCGCTGTCTCCCTCCCTCGCGCTGTCTCCCTCCCTCGCGCTGTCTCCCTCCCTCGCGCTGTCTCCCTCCCTCGCGCTGTCTCCCTCCCTCGCGCTGTCTCCCTCCCTCGCGCTGTCTCCCTCCCTCGCGCTGTCTCCCTCCCTCGCGCTGTCTCCCTCCCTCGCGCTGTCTCCCTCCCTCGCGCTGTCTCCCTCCCTCGCGCTGTCTCCCTCCCTCGCGCTGTCTCCCTCCCTCGCGCTGTCTCCCTCCCTCGCGCTGTCTCCCTCCCTCGCGCTGTCTCCCTCCCTCGCGCTGTCTCCCTCCCTCGCGCTGTCTTTCCCCCCCCTCGCGCTGTCTCCCTCCCTCGCGCTGTCTCCCTCCCTCGCGCTGTCTCCCTCCCTCGCGCTGTCTTTCCCCCCCCTCGCGCTGTCTTTCCCCCCCCTCGCGCTGTCTTCCCCCCCTCGCGCTGTCTTTCCCCCCCTCGCGCTGTCTTTCCCCCCCTCGCGCTGTCTTTCCCCCCCTCGCGCTGTCTTTCCCCCCCTCGCGCTGTCTTTCCCTCCCTCGCGCTGTCTTTCCCTCCCTCGCGCTGTCTTTCCCTCCCTCGCGCTGTCTTTCCCTCCCACGCGCTGTCTTTCCCTCCCTCGCGCTGTCTTTCCCTCCCTCGCGCTGTCTCTCCCTCCCTCGCGCTGTCTCTCCCTCCCTCGCGCTGTCACTCTCCCTCGCGCTGTCACTCTCCCTCGCGCTGTCTCTCTCCCTCCCTCGCGCTGTCTCTCTCCCTCCCTCGCGCTGTCTCTCTCCCTCCCTCGCGCTGTCTCTCTCCCTCCCTCGCGCTGTCTCTCTCCCTCCCTCGCGCTGTCTCTCTCCCTCCCTCGCGCTGTCTCTCTCCCTCCCTCGCGCTGTCTCTCTCCCTCCCTCGCGCTGTCTCTCTCCCTCCCTCGCGCTGTCTCTCTCCCTCCCTCGCGCTGTCTCTCTCCCTCCCTCGCGCTGTCTCTCTCCCTCCCTCGCGCTGTCTCTCTCCCTCCCTCGCGCTGTCTCTCTCCCTCCCTCGCGCTGTCTCTCTCCCTCCCTCGCGCTGTCTCTACCTCCATTGTGCTCTCTCTCTCGCTCCCTCACGCTGTCTCTACCTCCCTCGCGCTGTCTCTCTCCCTCCCTCGCGATGTCCCTTCCTCCATTGTGCTCTCTCTCTCGCTCCCTCACGCTGTCTCCCTCGCTCCCTAGCGCTGATTGCCTCTCGCTGCCTCCCTCGTGGTGTCTCTCTCCCTCGCGCTGTCTCTACCTCCATCGTGCTCTCTCTCGCTCCCTCGCGCTGTCTCCCTCCCTCGCGCTGTCTCCCTCCCTCGCGCTGTCCCCCTCCCTCGCGCTGTCTCCCTCCCTCGCGCTGTCTCCCTCCCTCGCGCTGTCTCCCTCCCTCGCGCTGTCTCCCTCCCTCGCGCTGTCTCCCTCCCTCGCGCTGTCTCCCTCCCTCGCGCTGTCTCCCTCCCTCGCGCTGTCTCCCTCCCTCGCGCTGTCTCCCTCCCTCGCGCTGTCTCCCTCCCTCGCGCTGTCTTTCTCCCTCGCGCTGTCTCCCTCCCTCGCGCTGTCTCCCTCCCTCGCGCTGTCTCCCTCCCTCGCGCTGTCTCCCTCCCTCGCGCTGTCTCCCTCCCTCGCGCTGTCTCCCTCCCTCGCGCTGTCTCCCTCCCTCGCGCTGTCTCCCTCCCTCGCGCTGTCTCCCTCCCTCGCGCTGTCTCCCTCCCTCGCGCTGTCTCCCTCCCTCGCGCTGTCTCCCTCCCTCGCGCTGTCTCCCCTCGCGCTGTCTCCCTCCCTCGCGCTGTCTCCCTCCCTCGCGCTGTCTCCCTCCCTCGCGCTGTCTCCCTCCCTCGCGCTGTCTTTCCCTCCCTCGCGCTGTCTTTCCCTCCCTCGCGCTGTCTTTCCCTCCCTCGCGCTGTCTTTCCCTCCCTCGCGCTGTCTTTCCCTCCCTCGCGCTGTCTTTCCCTCCCTCGCGCTGTCTTTCCCTCCCTCGCGCTGTCTTTCCCTCCCTCGCGCTGTCTTTCCCTCCCTCGCGCTGTCTTTCCCTCCCTCGCGCTGTCTTTCCCTCCCTCGCGCTGTCTTTCCCTCCCTCGCGCTGTCTTTCCCTCCCTCGCGCTGTCTTTCCCTCCCTCGCGCTGTCTTTCCCTCCCTCGCGCTGTCTTTCCCTCCCTCGCGCTGTCTTTCCCTCCCTCGCGCTGTCTTTCCCTCCCTCGCGCTGTCTTTCCCTCCCTCGCGCTGTCTTTCCCTCCCTCGCGCTGTCTTTCCCTCCCTCGCGCTGTCTTTCCCTCCCTCGCGCTGTCTTTCCCTCCCTCGCGCTGTCTTTCCCTCCCTCGCGCTGTCTTTCCCTCCCTCGCGCTGTCTTTCCCTCCCACGCGCTGCCTTTCCCTCCCTCGCGCTGCCTTTCCCTCCCTCGCGCTGCCTTTCCCTCCCTCGCGCTGCCTTTCCCTCCCTCGCGCTGCCTTTCCCTCCCTCGCGCTGCCTTTCCCTCCCTCGCGCTGCCTTTCCCTCCCTCGCGCTGCCTTTCCCTCCCTCGCGCTGCCTTTGCCTCCCTCGCGCTGCCTTTGCCTCCCTCGCGCTGCCTTTGCCCCCCTCGCGCTGCCTTTCCCTCCCTCGCGCTGCCTTTCCCTCACTCGCGCTGCCTTTCCCCCCCTCGCGCTGCCTCTACCTCCATTGTGCTCTCTCTCTCCCTCCCTCGCGCTGTCTCTCTCCCTCCCTCGCGCTGTCTCCCTCCCTCGCGCTGTCTCTACCTCCATTGTGCTCTCTCTCTCGCTCCCTCACGCTGTCTCTACCTCCCTCGCGCTGTCTCTCTCCCTCCCTCGCGATGTCCCTTCCTCCATTGTGCTCTCTCTCTCGCTCCCTCACGCTGTCTCCCTCGCTCCCTAGCGCCGATTGCCTCTCGCTGCCTCCCTCGTGGTGTCTCTCTCCCTCGCGCTGTCTCTACCTCCATCGTGCTCTCTCTCGCTCCCTCACGCTGTCTCTACCTCCCTCGCGCTGTCTCTACCTCCCTCGCGCTGTCTCTCTCCCTCCCTCGCGCTGTCTCTACCTCCATCGTGCTCTCTCTCTCGCTCCCTCACGCTGTTTCCCTCACTCCCTAGCGCCGACTGCCTCTCGCTGCCTCCCTCGTGGTGTCTCTACCTCCATCGTGCTCTCTCTCTCGCTCCCTCACGCTGTCTCTACCTCCATCGTGCTCTCTCTCTCCCTCCCTCGCGCTGTCTCAACCTCCATCGTGCTCTCTCTCTCGCTCCCTCACGCTGTCTCTACCTCCATCGTGCTCTCTCACTCCCTCCCTCGCGCTGTCTCAACCTCCTTAGTGCTCTCTCTCTCCCTCTCTCGCGCTGTCTCTCTCATAGAATCATAGAATCATAGAAGTTTACAGCATGGAAACAGGCCCTTCGGCCCAACCAGTCCATGCCGCCCAGTTTTTACCATTAAGCTAGTCCCAGTTGCCCGCACTTGGCCCATAACCCTCTATACCCATCTTACCCATGTAACTATCTAAATGTTTTTTAAAAGACACAATTGTACCCGCCTCTACTACTACCTCTGGCAGCCCATTCCAGACACTCACTACCCTCTGAGTGAAGAAATTGCCCCTCTGGGCCCTTCTGAATCTCTCCCCTCTCACCTTAAACCTATGCCCTCTAGTTTTAGACTCCCCTACCTTTGGGAAAAGATGTTGACTATCTACCTTATCTATGCCCCTCATTATTTTATAGACCTCTATAAGATCACCCCTAAGCCTCCTACACTCCAAGGAAAAAAGTCCCAGTCTATCCAGCCGCTCCTTATAACTCAAACCATCAAGTCCCGGCAACATCCTAGTAAATCTTTTCTGCACTCTTTCCAGTTTAATAATATCCTTCCTATAATAGGGTGACCAGAACTGCACACAGTATTCCAAGTGTGGCCGTACCAATGTCCTGTACAACTTCAGCAAGACGTCCCAACTCCTGTATTCAATGTTCTGACCAATGAAACCAAGCATGCCGAATGCCTTCTTCACCACCCTGTCCACCTGCGACTCCACCTTCAAGGAGCTATGAACCTGTACTCCTAGATCTCTTTGTTCTATAACTCTCCCCAACGCCATACCATTAACTGAGTAGGTCCTGGCCTGATTCGATCTGCCAAAATGCATCACCTCACATTTATCTAAATTAATCTCGCTCCCTCGTGCTGTCTCTCTCTCGCTCCCTCACGCTGTCTCTACCTCCATCGTGCTCTCTCTCTCGCTCCCTCGTGCTGTCTCTCTCCCTCCCTTGCGCTGTCTCTACCTCCATCGTGCTCTCTCTCTCGCTCCCTCACGCTGCCTCCCTCGTGCTGTCTCTCTCTCTCCCTCGCGCTGTCTCTACCTCCACCACGCTGTCTCTCTCGCTCCCTCACGCTGTCGCCCTCGCTCCCTAGCGCCGACTGCCTCTCGCTGCCTCCCTCGCGCTGTCTCTACCTCCATCGTGCTCTCTCTCTCGCTCCCTCACGCTGTCGCCCTCGCTCCCTAGCGCCGACTGCCTCTCGCTGCCTCCCTCGTGCTGTCTCTCTCTCTCCCTCGCGCTGTCTCTACCTCCACCACGCTGTCTCTCTCGCTCCCTCACGCTGTCGCCCTCGCTCCCTAGCGCCGACTGCCTCTCGCTGCCTCCCTCGCGCTGTCTCTACCTCCATCGTGCTCTCTCTCTCGCTCCCTCACGCTGTCGCCCTCGCTCCCTAGCGCCGACTGCCTCTCGCTGCCTCCCTCGCGCTGTCTCTACCTCCATCGTGCTCTCTCTCTCGCTCCCTCACGCTGTCGCCCTCGCTCCCTAGCACCGACTGCCTCTCGCTGCCTCCCTCGCGCTGTCTCTACCTCCATCGTGCTCTCTCTCTCGCTCCCTCACGCTGTCGCGCTCGCTCCCTAGCGCCGACTGCCTCTCGCTGCCTCCCTCGCGCTGTCTCTACCTCCATCGTGCTCTCTCTCTCGCTCCCTCACGCTGTCGCCCTCGCTCCCTAGCGCCGACTGCCTCTCGCTGCCTCCCTCGCGCTGTCTCTACCTCCATCGTGCTCTCTCTCGCTCCCTCACGCTGTCGCCCTCGCTCCCTAGCGCCGACTGCCTCTCGCTGCCTCCCTCGCGCTGTCTCTACCTCCATCGTGCTCTCTCTCTCGCTCCCTCACGCTGTCGCCCTCGCTCCCTAGCGCCGACTGCCTCTCGATGCCTCCCTCGTGCTGTCTCTACCTCCATCGTGCTCTCTCTCTCGCTCCCTCACGCTGTCGCCCTCGCTCCCTAACGCCGACTGCCTCTCGATGCCTCCCTCGTGCTGTCTCACAATATACATTAATGATCTGGAAGGAACTGAAGGCACTGTTGCTAAGTTTGCAGATGATACAAAGATCTGTAGAGGGACAGGTAGTATTGTGGAAGCAGGGGGGCTGCGGAAGGACTTGGACAGGCTAGGAGAGTGGGCAATGAAATGGCAGATGGAATACAATGTGGAAAAGTGTGAGGTTATGCACTTCAGTAGGAAGAATGAAGGATAGACTATTTTCTAAATGGGGAAATGCTGAGGAAATCAGAAGCACAAAGAGATTTGGGAGTCCTAGTTCATGATTCTCTTAAGGTTAACGTGCAGGTTCAGTCAGCAGTTAGGAAGGCAAATGCAATGTTAGCATTCATGGCGAGAGGGCTAGAATACAAGACCAGGGATGTACTTCTGAGGCTGTATAAGGCTCTGGTCAGACACCATTTGGAGCATTGTGAGCAGTTTTGGGCCCTGTATCTAAGGAAGGATGTGCTGGCCTTGGAAAGGGTCCCGAGGAGGTTCACAAGAATGATCCCTGGAATGAACAGCTTGCCGTATGAGGAACGGTTGAGGACTCTGGGTCTGTACTCGTTGGAGTTTAGAAGGATGAGGGGGGATCTTATTGAAACTTACAGGATACTGCGAGGCCTGGATAGAGTGGACGGGGAGAGGATGTTTCCACTTGTAGGAAAAACTAGAACCAGAGGTCACAACCTCAGACTAAAGGGACGATCCTTTCAAACAGAGATGAGGAGGAATTTCTTCAGCCAGAGGGCGGTGAATCTGTGGAACTCTTTGCCGCAGAAGGCTGTGGAGGCCAAATCACTGAGTGTCTTTAAGACAGAGACAGATAGGTTCTTGATTAATAAGGGGATCAGGGCGAGCTTTAATCGGGCCAAGGCGGTGCTTCATAAAAAGAAGATAAAATTTGGAATGCTGCAACCGGCAAGACTGTGGGTCACATATCGAGAGAGGCACCACAACTTTGAGACGGCGGATGAAGCGTGGACTTTTATTGTGGAAGGAAAACTGGAATGAGCGGGTTATTAAAAAGAACGTTTGAACAAAGTGGTGGGGCGAATGCGGGGGGCAAAGAGGGGGGTTAAAAAGGGGGGAAAGAGGAGTTTTATGTACTAATCCTGCGATGTGGTAACTTTTCTCTCTCCCACAGGTGGTGATGGGGGGAGGAGGGGAGGTGGAGGAGATGGGGCGTTGGCCATTGGGGGCGGGGCCAAGGGAGAAGCGCGGGCTTGGTTCCCGCGCTATGATAATCATGGCGGGAATAGAGAAGCAGGAAGGAGGGGGCGTCGCACGGTGCGAGCCGAGGTCACGGGGGGAAGCCGAGGTTGGCCAGAGTTTGCTGACTTCTGGGAGCAACAAGGGGGTAGTAATTACGCTAGCGGGGGATCTAGCGGGGGGGGTGGGAGGGGGGAATTACTGGGTTGCTGCTGCTGGGGAGAGGGGGGAGCTGATATGGGAGGGGATGGGCGGGGGGGCACCACCTGGGGGAGATACAGCTGCGTGGGAACCGGGTGAGGAGCTGGAAAAAGGTGATGGCTAATCGACAAGGAGGGGGGGGTAGGAAGCCCCCAACCCGGCTGATCACGTGGAACGTGAGAGGGCTGAACGGGCCGATAAAGAGGGCACGGGTACTCGCACACCTTAAGAAACTTAAGGCAGATGTGGTTATGTTACAGGAAACGCACCTGAAACTGATAGACCAGGTTAGGCTACGCAAAGGATGGGTGGGGCAGGTGTTCCATTCGGGGCTAGATGCGAAAAACAGGGGGGTGGCTATATTAGTGGGGAAGCGGGTAATGTTCGAGGCAAAGACTATAGTGGCGGATAACGGGGGCAGATATGTGATGGTGAGTGGCAAACTACAGGGGGAGACGGTGGTTTTGGTAAACGTATATGCCCCGAACTGGGATGATGCCAATTTTATGAGGCGGATGCTAGGACGCATTCCGGACCTAGAGATGGGAAAGCTGATAATGGGGGGAGATTTTAATACGGTGTTGGAACCAGGGCTGGATAGGTCGAAGTCCAGGACTGGAAGGAGGCCGGCAGCAGCCAAGGTACTTAAAGATTTTATGGAGCAGATGGGAGGTGTAGACCCGTGGAGATTTAGCAGACCTAGGAGTAAGGAGTTCTCGTTTTTCTCCTATGTCCATAAAGTCTACTCGCGAATAGACTTTTTTGTGCTGGGAAGGGCGTTGGTGAGGGGAACGGAGTATACGGCTATAGCCATTTCGGATCACGCTCCACACTGGGTAGACTTGGAGATAGGGGAGGAAACAGGAGGGCGCCCACCCTGGAGAATGGACATGGGACTAATGGCAGATGAGGGGGGGGTGTCTAAGGGTGAGGGGGTGCATTGAAAAGTACTTGGAACTCAATGATAATGGGGAGGTCCAGGTGGGAGTGGTCTGGGAGGCGTTGAAGGCGGTGGTTAGAGGGGAGCTGATATCAATAAGGGCACATAAAGGGAAGCAGGAGAGTAAGGAACGGGAGCGGTTGCTGCAAGAACTTTTGAGGGTGGACAGACAATATGCGGAAGTACCGGAGGAGGGACTGTACAGGGAAAGGCAAAGGCTACATGTAGAATTTGACTTGCTGACTACGGGCACTGCAGAGGCACAATGGAGGAAGGCACAGGGTGTACAGTACGTATATGGGGAGAAGGCGAGCAGGTTGCTGGCACACCAATTGAGGAAAAGGGGAGCAGCGAGGGAAATAGGGGGAGTGAGGGATGAGGAAGGAGAGATGGAGCGGGGAGCGGAGAGAGTGAATGGAGTGTTCAAGACATTTTATAAAAAATTATATGAAGCTCAACCCCCGGATGGGAGGGAGAGAATGATGGGCTTTTTGGATCGGCTGGAATTTCCCAAGGTGGAAGAGCAGGAAAGGGTGGGACTGGGAGCACAGATCGAGGTAGAAGAAGTGGTGAAAGGAATTAGGAGCATGCAGGCGGGAAAGGCCCCGGGACCGGATGGATTCCCAGTCGAATTCTATAGAAAATATTTGGACTTGCTCGCCCCGGTATTGACAAGGGCCTTTAATGAGGCAAAGGAAAGGGGACAACTGCCCCCGACTATGTCTGAAGCAACGATATCGCTTCTCTTAAAGAAGGAAAAGGACCCGCTACAATGCGCGTCCTATAGACCTATTTCCCTCCTAAATGTAGATGCCAAGATCCTGGCCAAGGTAATGGCAATGAGAATAGAGGAATGTGTCCCGGGGGCGGTCCACGAGGACCAAACTGGGTTTGTGAAGGGGAGACAGCTGAACACGAATATACGGAGGCTGTTAGGGGTAATGATGATGGCCCCACCAGAGGGGGAAACGGAGATAGTAGTGGCAATGGATGCCGAGAAAGCATTTGATAGAGTGGAGTGGAATTATTTGTGGGAGGTGTTGAGGAGATTTGGTTTTGGAGAGGGGTATGTTAGATGGGTGCAGCTGTTGTATAGGGCCCCAATGGCGAGCGTGGTCACGAATGGACGGGGATCTGCATATTTTCGGCTCCATAGAGGGACAAGGCAGGGATGCCCTCTGTCCCCATTATTGTTTGCACTGGCGATTGAGCCCCTGGCGATAGCGTTGAGGGGTTCCAAGAAGTGGAGGGGAGTATTTAGAGGAGGAGAAGAACACCGGGTATCTTTGTATGCGGACGATTTGCTACTATACGTGGCAGACCCGGCGGAGGGGATGCCAGAAATAATGCGGATACTTGGGGTGTTTGGGGATTTTTCAGGGTATAAATTGAACATGGGGAAAAGTGAGTTGTTTGTGGTGCATCCAGGGGAGCAGAGTAGAGAAATAGAGGACCTACCGTTGAGGAAGGTAACAAGGGACTTTCGTTACCTGGGGATCCAGATAGCCAAGAATTGGGGCACATTGCATAGGTTAAATTTAACGCGGCTGGTGGAACAAATGGAGGAGGATTTCAAGAGATGGGATATGGTATCCCTGTCACTGGCAGGGAGGGTGCAGGCGGTTAAGATGGTGGTCCTCCCGAGATTCCTCTTTGTGTTTCAGTGCCTCCCGGTGGTGATCACGAAGGCTTTTTTTAAAAAGGATTGAAAAGAGCATCATGGGTTTTGTGTGGGCCGGGAAGAACCCGAGAGTGAGGAAGGGATTCTTACAGCGTAGCAGGGATAGGGTGGGGCTGGCACTACCGAGCCTAAGTGAGTATTATTGGGCCGCTAATATTTCAATGGTGAGTAAGTGGATGGGAGAGGAGGAGGGAGCGGCGTGGAAGAGATTAGAGAGGGCGTCCTGTAGGGGGACTAGCCTACAGGCTATGGTGACGGCCCCATTGCCGTTCTCACCGAGGAACTACACCACAAGCCCGGTGGTGGTGGCTACACTGAAGATTTGGGGACAGTGGAGACGGCATAGGGGAAAGACTGGAGCCTTGGGGGGGTCCCCGATAAGAAACAACCATAGGTTTGCCCCGGGGGGAATGGATGGGGGATATGGAATGTGGCAAAGAGCAGGAATAACGCAACTGAAAGATCTGTTTGTGGATGGGAAGTTCGCGAGTCTGGGAGCGCTGACCGAGAAATATGGGTTTCCCCAAGGGAATGCATTCAGGTATATGCAACTGAGGGCTTTTGCGAGGCAACAGGTGAGGGAATTCCCGCAGCTCCCGACACAAGAGGTGCAGGACAGAGTGATCTCAAAGACATGGGTGGGGGATGGTAAGGTGTCAGATATATATAGGGAAATGAGGGACGAAGGGGAGACTATGGTAGATGAACTAAAAGGGAAATGGGAAGAAGAGCTGGGGGAGGAGATCGAGGAGGGGCTGTGGGCAGATGCCCTAAGCAGGGTAAACTCGTCGTCCTCGTGTGCCAGGCTAAGCCTGACTCAGTTTAAGGTATTACACAGGGCACATATGACTGGAGCACGGCTCAGTAAATTTTTTGGGGTGGAGGATAGGTGTGCGAGGTGCTCGAGAAGCCCAGCGAATCATACCCAAATGTTTTGGTCATGCCCGGCACTACAGGGGTTTTGGAGGGGGGTGACAAAGGTGCTTTCAAAAGTAGTGGGGGTCCGGGTCGAACCAAGCTGGGGGTTGGCTATATTTGGGGTTGCACAAGAGCCGGGAGTGCAGGAGGCGAGAGAGGCCGATGTCTTGGCCTTTGCGTCCCTAGTAGCCCGGCGCAGGATATTGCTAATGTGGAAAGAAGCCAAGCCCCCAGGGGTGGAGACCTGGATAAATGACATGGCAGGGTTTATAAAGCTAGAGCGGATTAACTTCGTCCTAAGGGGGTCGGCTCAAGGGTTCACCAGGCGGTGGCAACCGTTCGTCGAATACCTCGCAGAAAGATAGATGGAAGGGAAAAAAGAAGGCAGCAGCAGCAGCCGCCCAGGATCGGGGAGGGGGGAGGAGGAACCAGAAGGACTCTCAGGGTTGTTAATATATACTGTATAATATGTATAGGTCGTTGCTACAGATAATTATATATTGGACTGTTAAATTATATTTTTGGAGAGTGTTACTTGTGACAAGGCAGTTGCCAATTAGGGTTAGTTTTCATTTTTGTTATTTATTATTTATTCATTTTTTGTTTATAAAATAGGTCATTGTTATTTGTGTTGTTATAATATTGTGTAAAGGATGCACAATGTACTGTGTTGGTTGACCAAAAATTTTCAATAAAGTATTTATAAAAAAAAAATAAGGGGATCAGGGGTTATGGGGAGAAGGCAGGAGAATGGGGATGAGAAACATAGCCATGATTGAACAGAGGAGCAGACACGATGGGCTGAATGGCCTGATTCTGCTCCTCGGGGTGGCTCGGCGGCACAGTGGTTACCACTACTGCCTCCGCACCTGGGACCCAGGTTCAATTCCGGCCTTGGGTCACTGTCTTTGGGAGTTTGCACGTCCTCCCCGTGTGTGCGTGGGTTTCCTCCGGGTGCTGCAGTTTCCTCCCACAGCCCAAAGATGTGCAGGTGAGGTGGATTGGCCGTGATAGATCATCCCTTAGTGTCCAAAGGTTAGGTGGGGTTACAGGGACAGGGTGGGGGATTGGGCCTAGGCCGGGTGTTCTTTCAGAGGGTCGGTGCAGACCCGATGGCCCAAGTGGCCTCCCTCAGCACTGAAGGGATTCTATGATGCTATATCTTATGGCCTTATTTGGTCAAAAAGAAGCATTGCATGTTCCCAGTGTCTCTGCATTACAGCCGGGCTGGGGTGGGACGCCCCCGAACAGACCAGGCTGATGACACCTGTGATGGAACGACTGCTACATTACATTTAGCCTCAGTATCTTTGGGTAGCGATGCCTAATGCGAGGTGCCAACTTTAACCATAGTTGTGGATTGCCTCTGATGGCAGTGTGGTTACCATATGTACCTGTTGGTGAGGAAAAGGCAGCTGTTCGCAGTAGATATTTGCCGGACATAATAATTGCATTTAACTAACACTTTCCGTGACTTCAGGATGTTCCAAAGCGTTTTACCGGCAAAGTGCTTCTTTGAAGTGTAGTCAGTATTGGACTGGAGGCAACACAGGAGCAAATTTGCACGCTGTGAATTCCCAGAAACCAGTGGGATAATGTGCAGATCATGTTTTTAAGATGCTGATTGAGGGATAATATTGTTTAGGACGCGTGGGAGAACTCTCCTGCTCTGCTTCAAGGCAGGGCCTTGGTTTAATGCCTCTCCGGAGCGAGGGCACCTCCAGGAGAGCAGCACTCCCTCAGTACTGACCCTCTGACAGTGCAGCACTCCCTCAGTACTGACCCTCTGACAGTGCAGCACTCCCTCAGTACTGACCCTCTGACAGTGCAGCACTCCCTCAGCACTGACCCTCTGACAGTGCAGCACTCCCTCAGCACTGACCCTCTGACAGTGCAGCACTCCCTCAGCACTGACCCTCTGACACTGCAGCACTCCCTCAGTACTGACCCTCTGACAGTGCAGCACTCCCTCAGCACTGACCCTCTGACAGTGCAGCACTCCCTCAGTACTGACCCTCTGACAGTGCAGCACTCCCTCAGTTCCGATCCTCTGACAGTGCAGCACTCCTTCAGTATTGACCCTCTGACAGTGCAACACTCCCTCAGTACTGACCCGCTGACAGTGCAGAACTCTCTCAGTACTGACCCTCTGACAGTGCAGCACTCCTTCAGTACTGACCCTCTGACAGTGCAGCACTCCCTCAGTACTGACCCACTGACAGTGCAGCACTCCCTCAGTTCCGATCCTCTGACAGTGCAGCACTCCCTCAGTACTGACCCTCTGACAGTGCAGCACTCCCTCAGTACTGACCCTCTGTCAGTGCAGCACTCCCTCAGTACTGACCCTCTGAGAGTGCAGCACTCCCTCAGTTCTGATCTTCTGACAGTGCAGCACACCCTCAGTACTGAACCTCTGACAGTACAGCACTCCCTCAGTACTGACCCTCTGTCAGTGCAGCACTCCCTCAGTACTGACCCTCTGACAGTGCAGCACTCCCTCAGTACTGACCCTCTGACAGTGCAGCACTCCCTCAGTACTGACCCTCTGACAGTGCAGCACTCCCTCAGTACTGACCCTCTGTCAGTGCAGCACTCCCTCAGCACTGACCCTCTGACAGTGCAGCACTCCTTCAGTACTGACCCTGTGACAGTGCAGCACTCCCTCAGGACTGACCCTCTGACAGTACAGCCCTCCCTCAGTACTGACCCTGTGCCACGTGCCAGTGAGGCTAGAAATAGAAGATAGAGCAGCTAAACACGTGGCTAAACAGCTGGTGTAGGAGGGAGGGTTTCCGTTATCTGGACCACTGGGAGCTCTTCCGGGGCAGGTGTGACCTATATAAGAAGGACGGGTTGCATCTAAACTGGAGGGGCATAAATATCCTGGCCGCGAGGTTTGCTAGTGTCACACGGGAGGGTTTAAACGAGTATGGCAGGGGGGTGAGCACGGGAGCAATAGGTCTGAAGGTGAGAGCATTGAGGGAGAACTAGGGAATAGGGACAGTGGGGCTCTGAGGCAGAGCAGACAGGTAGAAGTTGCTGAACACAGCGGGTCTGGTGGCCTGAAGTGCATATGTTTTAATGCAAGAAGTATTACGGGTAAGGCAGATGAACTTAGAGCTTGGATTAGCACTTGGAACTATGATGTTGTTGCCATTACAGAGACCTGGTTGAGGGAAGGGCAGGATTGGCAGCTAAATGTTCCAGGATTTAGATGTTTCAGGCGGGATAGAGGGGGATGTAAAAGAGGTGGTGGAGTTGCGCTACTGGTTAGGGAGGATATCACAGCTGTACTACGGGAGGACACCTCAGAGGGCAGTGAGGCTATATGGGTAGAGATCAGGAATAAGAAGGGTGCAGTCACAATGTTGGGGGTTTACTACAGGCCTCCCAACAGCCAGCGGGAGATAGAGGAGCAGATAGGTAGACAGATTTTGGAAAAGAGTAAAAAGAACAGGGTAGTGGTGATGGGAGACTTCAACATCCCCAATATTGACTGGTACTCACTTAGTGCCGGGGGCTTAGACGGGGCAGAGTTTGTAAGGAGCATCCAGGAGGGCTTCTTAAAAAAATATGTAGACAGTCCAACTAGGGAAGGGGCGGTACTGGACCTGGTATTGGGGAATGAGCCCGGCCAGGTGGTAGAAGTTTCAGTAGGGGAGCATTTCGGGAACAGTGACCACAATTCAGTAAGTTTTAAAGTACTGGTGGACAAGGATAAGAGTGGCCCGAGGATGAATGTGCTAAATTGGGGGAAGGCTAATTATAACAATATTAGGCGGGAACTGAAGAACATAGATTGGGGGCGGATGTTTGAGGGCAAATCAACATCTGACATGTGGGAGGCTTTCAAGTGTCAGTTGAAAGGAATACAGGACAGGCATGTTCCTGTGAGGAAGAAAGATAAATACGGCAATTTTCGGGAACCTTGGATGACGAGTGATATTGTAGGCCTCGTCAAAAAGAAAAAGGAGGCATTTGTCAGGGCTAAAAGGCTGGGAACAGACGAAGCCTGTGTGGCATATAAGGAAAGTAGGAAGGAACTTAAGCAAGGAGTCAGGAGGGCTAGAAGGGGTCATGAAAAGGCATTGGCAAATAGGGTTAAGGAAAATCCCAAGGCTTTTTACACTTACATAAAAAGCAAGAGGGTAGCCAGGGAAAGGGTTGGCCCACTGAAGGATAGGCAAGGGAATCTATGTGTGGAGCCAGAGGAAATGGGCGAGGTACTAAATGAATACTTTGCATCAGTATTCACCAAAGAGAAGGAATTGGTAGATGTTGAGTCTGGAGAAGGGGGTGTAGATAGCCTGGGTCACATTGTGATCCAAAAAGATGAGGTGTTGGGTGTCTTAAAAAATATTAAGGTAGATAAGTCCCCAGGGCCGGATGGGATCTACCCCAGAATACTGAAGGAGGCTGGAGAGGAAATTGCTGAGGCCTTGACAGAAATCTTTGGATCCTCGCTGTCTTCAGGGGATGTCCCGGAGGACTGGAGAATAGCCAATGTTGTTCCTCTGTTTAAGAAGGGTGGCAGGGATAATCCCGGGAACTACAGGCCGGTGAGCCTTACTTCAGTGGTAGGGAAATTACTGGAGAGAATTCTTCGAGACAGGATCTACTCCCATTTGGAAGCAAATGGACGTATTAGTGAGAGGCAGCACGGTTTTGTGAAGGGGAGGTCGTGTCTCACTAACTTGATAGAGTTTTTCGAGGAGGTCACTAAGATGATTGATGCAGGTAGGGCAGTAGATGTTGTCTATATGGACTTCAGTAAGGCCTTTGACAAGGTCCCTCATGGTAGACTAGTACAAAAGGTGAAGTCACACGGGATCAGGGGCGAACTGGCAAGGTGGATACAGAACTGGCTAGGCCATAGAAGGCAGAGGGTAGCAATGGAGGGATGCTTTTCTAATTGGAGGGCTGTGACCAGTGGTGTTCCACAGGGATCAGTGCTGGGACCTTTGCTCTTTGTAGTATATATAAATGATTTGGAGGAAAATGTAACTGGTCTGATTAGTAAGTTTGCAGACGACACAAAGGTTGGTGGAATTGCGGATAGCGATGAGGACTGTCTGAGGATACAGCAGGATTTAGATTGTCTGGAGACTTGGGCGGAGAGATGGCAGATGGAGTTTAACCTGGACAAATGTGAGGTAATGCATTTTGGAAGGGCTAATGCAGGTAGGGAATATACAGTGAATGGTAGAACCCTCAAGAGTATTGAAAGTCAAAGAGATCTAGGAGTACAGGTCCACCGATCACTGAAAGGGGCTACACAGGTGGAGAAGGTAGTCAAGAAGGCATACGGCATGCTTGCCTTCATTGGCCGGGGCATTGAGTATAAGAATTGGCAAGTCATGTTGCAGCTGTATAGAACCTTAGTTAGGCCACACTTGGAGTATAGTGTTCAATTCTGGTCGCCACACCACCAGAAGGATGTGGAGGCTTTAGAGAGGGTGCAGAAGAGATTTACCAGAATGTTGCCTGGTATGGAGGGCATTAGCTATGAGGAGCGGTTGAATAAACTCGGTTTGTTCTCACTGGAACGACGGAGGTTGAGGGGCGACCTGATAGAGATCTAAAAAATTATGAGGGGCATAGACAGAGTGGATAGTCAGAGGCTTTTCCCCAGGGTAGAGGGGTCAATTACTAGGGGGCATAGGTTTAAGGTGAGAGGGGCAAGGTTTAGAGGAGATGTACGAGGCAAGTTTTTTACACAGAGGGTCGTGGGTGCCTGGAACTCGCTACCGGAGGAGGTGGTGGAAGCAGGGACGATAGTGACATTTAAAGGGCATCTTGACAAATACATGAATAGGATGGGAATAGAGGGATACCGACCCAGGAAGTGTAGAAGATTGTAGTTTAGTCGGGCAGCATGGTCGGCACGGGCTTGGAGGGCCGAAGGACCTGGTCCTGTGCTGTACATTTCTTTGTTCTTTGTTCTAGTGCAGCACTCCCTCAGTACTGACCCTCTGACAGTGCAGCACTCCCTCAGTATTGACCCTCTGACAGTGCAGCACTCCCTCAGTACTGACCCTCTGACAGTGCAGCACTCCCTCAGTACTGACCCTCTGTCAGTGCAGCACTCCCTCAGTACTGACCCTCTGAGAGTGCAGCACTCCCTCAGTTCTGATCTTCTGACAGTGCAGCACTCCCTCAGTACTGAGCCTCTGACAGTACAGCACTCCCTCAGTACTGACCCTCTGTCAGTGCAGCACTCCCTCAGTACTGACCCTCTGACAGTGCAGCACTCCCTCAGCACTGAACATCTGACAGTGCAGCACTCCCTCAGTACTGACCCTCTGAAAGTGCAGCACTCCCTCAGTTCCGATCCTCTGACAGTGCAGCACTCCTTCAGAACTGATCCTCTGACAGTGCAGCACTCCCTCAGTATTGACCCTCTGACAGTGCAGCACTCCCTCAGTACTGACCCTCTGACAGTGCAGCACTCCCTCAGTACTGACCCTCTGTCAGTGCAGCACTCCCTCAGTACTGACCCTCTGAGAGTGCAGCACTCCCTCAGTTCTGATCTTCTGACAGTGCAGCACTCCCTCAGTACTGAGCCTCTGACAGTACAGCACTCCCTCAGTACTGACCCTCTGTCAGTGCAGCACTCCCTCAGTACTGACCCTCTGACAGTGCAGCACTCCCTCAGCACTGAACATCTGACAGTGCAGCACTCCCTCAGTACTGACCCTCTGAAAGTGCAGCACTCCCTCAGTTCCGATCCTCTGACAGTGCAGCACTCCTTCAGAACTGATCCTCTGACAGTGCAGCACTCCTTCAGTACTGACCCTCTGACAGTGCAGCACTCCCTCAGTACTGACTCTCTGACAGTGCAGAACTCTCTCAGTACTGACCCTCTGACAGTGCAGCACTCCCTCAGTACTGACCCTCTGACAGTCCAGCACTCCCTCAGTACTGACCCTCTGACAGTGCAGCAATCCCTCAGCACTGACCCTCTGACAGTGCAGCACTCCCTCAGTACTGACCCCCTGACAGTGCAGCACTCCCTCAGCACTTACTCTTTGACAGTGCAGCACTCCCTCAGTACAGACCCTCTGACAGTGCAGCACTCGCTCAGCACTGACCCTCTTACAGTGCAGTACTTCCTCAGTACTGACCCTCTGTCAGTGCAGCACTTCCTCAGTACTGACCCTCTGTCAGTGCAGCACTCCCTCAGCACTGACCCTCTGACAGTGCAGCACTCCTTCAGTACTGACCCTCAGACAGTGCAGCACTCCCTCAGTACTGACCCTCTGTCAGTGCAGCACTCCCTCAGTACTGACCCTCTGACAGTCCAGCACTCCCTCAGTACTGACACTCTGACAGTGCAGCACTCCCTCAGTACTGATCCTTTGACAGTGCAGCACTCCCTCAGTACTGACCCTCTGTCAGTGCAGCACTCCCTCAGTACTGACCCTCTGTCAGTGCAGCACTCCCTCAGTACTGACCCTCTGACAGTGCGGCACACCATCAGTACTGACCCTCTGAGAGTGCGGCACACCCTCAGTACTGATCCCCTGACAGTGCAGCACTCCCTCAGTACTGGTCGTCTGACAGTGCGGCACACCCTCAGTACTGATCCTCTGACAGTGCAGCAATCCCTCAGTACTGATCCCCTGACAGTGCGGCACTCCCTCAGTACTGACCCTCTGACAGTGCGGCACTCCCTCAGTACTGACGCTCTGACAGTGCAGCGCTCCCTCAGTACTGACCCTCTGACAGTGCGGCACTCCCTCAGTACTGACCCTCTACAGAGCAGCACTCCCTCAGTACTGACACTCTGACAGTGCAGCACTCCCTCAGTACTGACCCACTGACAGTGCGGCACTCCCTCAGTGCTGACCCTCTGACAGTGCAGCACTCCCTCAGTACTGATCCTCTGACAGTGCAGCTCTCCCTCAGTACTGACCCTCTGACAGTGCAGCACTCCCTCAGTACTGACCCTCTGACAGTGCAGCACTCCCTTAGTACTGACCCTCTGACAGTTCAGCACTCCCTCAGTTCTGATATTCTGACAGTGCAGCACTCCTTCAGTACTGACCCTCTGACAGTGCAGCACTCCCTCAGTACTGACCCTCTGACAGTGCAGCACTCCCTCAGTTCTGATCCTCTGACAGTGCAGCACTCCCTCAGTACTGACCCTCTGACAGTGCAGCACTCCCTTAGTACTGACCTTCTGTCAGTGCAGCACTCCCTCAGTACTGATACTCTGAGAGTGCAGCACTCCCTCAGTTCTGATCTTCTGACAGTGCAGCACTCCCTCAGTACTGAGCCTCTGACAGTACAGCACTCCCTCAGTGCTGACCCTCTGTCAGTGCAGCACTCCCTCAGTACTGACCCTCTGACAGTGCAGCACTCCCTCAGTTCCGATCCTCTGACAGTGCAGCACTCCTTCAGTACTGACCCTCTGACAGTGCAGCACTCCCTCAGTACTGACCCTCTGATAGTGCAGCACTCCCTCAGTACTGTCTCTCTGACAGTGCAGAACTCTCTCAGTACTGACCCTCTGACAGTGCAGCACTCCTTCAGTACTGACCCTCTGACAGTGCAGCACTCCCTCAGTACTGACCCTCTGACAGTGCAGCACTCCCTCAGTTCCGATCTTCTGACAGTGCAGCACTCCTTCAGTACTGACCCTCTGACAGTGCAGCACTCCCTCAGTACTGACCCTCTGTCAGTGCAGCACTCCCTCAGTACTGACCCTCTGACAGTGCAGCACTCCCTCAGCACTGACCCACTGACAGTGCAGCACTCCCTCAGTACTGACCCCCTGACAGTGCAGCACTCCCTCAGTACTGACCCCCTGACAGTGCAGGACTCCCTCAGCACTTACACTTTGACAGTGCAGCACTCCCTCAGTACAGACCCTCTGACAGTGCAGCACTCCCTCAGTACTGACCCTCTGACAGTGCAGCACTCCCTCAGCACTGACCCTCTGACAGTGAAGCACTCCCTCTGCACTGACCCTCTGACAGTGCAGCACTCTCTCAGCACTGACCCTCTGACAGTGCAGCACTCCCTCAGCACTTACACTTTGACAGTGCAGCACTCGCTCAGTACTGACCCTCTGACAGTGCAGCACTCCCTCCGTACTGACTCTCTGACAGTGCAGAACTCTCTCAGTACTGACCCTCTGACAGTGCAGCACTCCTTCAGTACTGACCCTCTGACAGTGCAGCACTCCCTCAGTACTGACCCTCTGACAGTGCAGCACTCCCTCAGCACTGACCCTCTGACAGTGAAGCACTCCCTCAGCACTGACCCTCTGACAGTGCAGCACTCTCTCAGCACTGACCCTCTGACAGTGCAGCACTCCCTCAGCACTTACACTTTGACAGTGCTGCACTCGCTCAGTACTGACCCTCTGTCAGTGCAGCACTCCCTCAGTACTGACCCTCTATCAGTGCAGCACTCCCTCAGCACTGACCCTCTGACAGTGCAGCACTCCTTCAGTACTGACCCTCTGACAGTGCAGCACTCCCTCAGGACTGACCCCCTGACAGTGCAGCACTCCCTCAGCACTTACTCTTTGACAGTGCAGCACTCCCTCAGTACAGACCCTCTGACAGTGCAGCACTCCCTCAGTACTGACCCTCTGACAGTGCAGCACTCGCTCAGCACTGACCCTCTTACAGTGCAGTACTTCCTCAGTACTGACCCTCTGTCAGTGCAGCACTTCCTCAGTACTGACCCTCTGTCAGTGCAGCACTCCCTCAGCACTGACCCTCTGACAGTGCAGCACTCCTTCAGTACTGACCCTCAGACAGTGCAGCACTCCCTCAGTACTGACCCTCTGTCAGTGCAGCACTCCCTCAGTACTGACCCTCTGACAGTCCAGCACTCCCTCAGTACTGACACTCTGACAGTGCAGCACTCCCTCAGTACTGATCCTTTGACAGTGCAGCACTCCCTCAGTACTGACCCTCTGTCAGTGCAGCACTCCCTCAGTACTGACCCTCTGTCAGTGCAGCACTCCCTCAGTACTGACCCTCTGACAGTGCGGCACACCATCAGTACTGACCCTCTGAGAGTGCGGCACACCCTCAGTACTGATCCCCTGACAGTGCAGCACTCCCTCAGTACTGGTCGTCTGACAGTGCGGCACACCCTCAGTACTGATCCTCTGACAGTGCAGCAATCCCTCAGTACTGATCCCCTGACAGTGCGGCACTCCCTCAGTACTGACCCTCTGACAGTGCGGCACTCCCTCAGTACTGACGCTCTGACAGTGCAGCGCTCCCTCAGTACTGACCCTCTGACAGTGCGGCACTCCCTCAGTACTGACCCTCTACAGAGCAGCACTCCCTCAGTACTGACACTCTGACAGTGCAGCACTCCCTCAGTACTGACCCACTGACAGTGCGGCACTCCCTCAGTGCTGACCCTCTGACAGTGCAGCACTCCCTCAGTACTGATCCTCTGACAGTGCAGCTCTCCCTCAGTACTGACCCTCTGACAGTGCAGCACTCCCTCAGTACTGACCCTCTGACAGTGCAGCACTCCCTTAGTACTGACCCTCTGACAGTTCAGCACTCCCTCAGTTCTGATATTCTGACAGTGCAGCACTCCTTCAGTACTGACCCTCTGACAGTGCAGCACTCCCTCAGTACTGACCCTCTGACAGTGCAGCACTCCCTCAGTTCTGATCCTCTGACAGTGCAGCACTCCCTCAGTACTGACCCTCTGACAGTGCAGCACTCCCTTAGTACTGACCTTCTGTCAGTGCAGCACTCCCTCAGTACTGATACTCTGAGAGTGCAGCACTCCCTCAGTTCTGATCTTCTGACAGTGCAGCACTCCCTCAGTACTGAGCCTCTGACAGTACAGCACTCCCTCAGTGCTGACCCTCTGTCAGTGCAGCACTCCCTCAGTACTGACCCTCTGACAGTGCAGCACTCCCTCAGTTCCGATCCTCTGACAGTGCAGCACTCCTTCAGTACTGACCCTCTGACAGTGCAGCACTCCCTCAGTACTGACCCTCTGATAGTGCAGCACTCCCTCAGTACTGTCTCTCTGACAGTGCAGAACTCTCTCAGTACTGACCCTCTGACAGTGCAGCACTCCTTCAGTACTGACCCTCTGACAGTGCAGCACTCCCTCAGTACTGACCCTCTGACAGTGCAGCACTCCCTCAGTTCCGATCTTCTGACAGTGCAGCACTCCTTCAGTACTGACCCTCTGACAGTGCAGCACTCCCTCAGTACTGACCCTCTGTCAGTGCAGCACTCCCTCAGTACTGACCCTCTGACAGTGCAGCACTCCCTCAGCACTGACCCACTGACAGTGCAGCACTCCCTCAGTACTGACCCCCTGACAGTGCAGCACTCCCTCAGTACTGACCCCCTGACAGTGCAGGACTCCCTCAGCACTTACACTTTGACAGTGCAGCACTCCCTCAGTACAGACCCTCTGACAGTGCAGCACTCCCTCAGTACTGACCCTCTGACAGTGCAGCACTCCCTCAGCACTGACCCTCTGACAGTGAAGCACTCCCTCTGCACTGACCCTCTGACAGTGCAGCACTCTCTCAGCACTGACCCTCTGACAGTGCAGCACTCCCTCAGCACTTACACTTTGACAGTGCAGCACTCGCTCAGTACTGACCCTCTGACAGTGCAGCACTCCCTCCGTACTGACTCTCTGACAGTGCAGAACTCTCTCAGTACTGACCCTCTGACAGTGCAGCACTCCTTCAGTACTGACCCTCTGACAGTGCAGCACTCCCTCAGTACTGACCCTCTGACAGTGCAGCACTCCCTCAGCACTGACCCTCTGACAGTGAAGCACTCCCTCAGCACTGACCCTCTGACAGTGCAGCACTCTCTCAGCACTGACCCTCTGACAGTGCAGCACTCCCTCAGCACTTACACTTTGACAGTGCTGCACTCGCTCAGTACTGACCCTCTGTCAGTGCAGCACTCCCTCAGTACTGACCCTCTATCAGTGCAGCACTCCCTCAGCACTGACCCTCTGACAGTGCAGCACTCCTTCAGTACTGACCCTCTGACAGTGCAGCACTCCCTCAGGACTGACCCTCTGACAGTACAGCCCTCCCTCAGTACTGACCCTGTGCCAAGTGCCAGTGAGGCTAGAAATAGGAAGATAGAGCAGCTAAACACGTGGCTAAACAGCTGGTGTAGGAGGGAGGGTTTCCGTTATCTGGACCACTGGGAGCTCTTCCGGGGCCTGTGTGACCTATATAAGAAGGACGGGTTGCACCTAAACTGGAGAGGCATAAATATCCTGGCCGCGAGGTTTGCTAGTGTCACACGGGAGGGTTTAAACTAGTATGGCAGGGGGGTGAGCACGGGAGCAAAAGGTCTGTAGGTGAGAGCATTGAGGGAGAACTAGGGAATAGGGACAGTGTGGCTCTGAGGCAGAGCAGACAGGTAGAAGTTGCTGAACACAGCGGGTCTGGTGGCCTGAAGTGCATATGTTTTAATGCAAGAAGTATTAACGGGTAAGGCAGATGAACTTAGAGCTTGGATTAGTACTTGGAACTATGATGTTGTTGCCATTACAGAGACCTGGTTGAGGGAAGGGCAGGATTGGCAGCTAAATGTTCCAGGATTTAGATGTTTCAGGCGGGATAGAGGGGGATGTAAAAGAGGTGGTGGAGTTGCGCTACTGGTTAGGGAGGCTATCACAGCTGTACTACGGGAGGACACCTCAGAGGGCAGTGAGGCTATATGGGTAGAGATCAGGAATAAGAAGGGTGCAGTCACAATGTTGGGGGTTTACTACAGGCCTCCCAACAGCCAGCGGGAGATAGAGGAGCAGATAGGTAGACAGATTTTGGAAAAGAGTAAAAACAACAGGGTTGTGGTGATGGGAGACTTCAACTTCCCCAATATTGACTGGTACTCACTTAGTGCCGGGGGCTTAGACGGGGCAGAGTTTGTAAGGAGCATCCAGGAGGGCTTCTTAAAACAATATGTAGACAGTCCAACTCGGGAAGGGGCGGTACTGGACCTGGTATTGGGGAATGAGCCCGGCCAGGTGGTAGAAGTTTCAGTAGGGGAGCATTTCGGGAACAGTGACCACAATTCAGTAAGTTTTAAAGTGCTGGTGGACAAGGATAAGAGTGGTCCTAGGATGAATGTGCTAAATTGGGGGAAGGCTAATTATAACAATATTAGGCGGGAACTGAAGAACCTAGATTGGGGGCGGATGTTTGAGGGCAAATCAACATCTGACATGTGGGAGGCTTTCAAGTGTCAGTTGAAAGGAATTCAGGACCGGCATGTTCCTGTGTGGAGGAAGAATAATTACGGCAATTTTCGGGAATCTTGGATAACGAGAGATATTGTAGGCCTCGTCAAAAAGAAAAAGGAGGCATTTGTCAGGGCTAAAAGGCTGGGAACAGACAAAGCCTGTGTTGAATATAAGGAAAGTAGGAAGGAACTTAAGCAAGGAGTCAGGAGGGCTAGAAGGGTGTCACTAAAAGTCATTGGCAAATAGGGTTAAGGAAAATCCCAAAGCTTTTTACACGTACATAAAAAGCAAGAGGGTAGCCAGGGAAAGGGTTGGCCCACTGAAGGATAGGCAAGTGAATCTATGTGTGGCGCCAGAGGAAATGGGTGAGGTACGAAATGAATACTTTGCATCAGTATTCACCAAAGAGAAGGAATTGGTAGATGTTGAGTCTGGAGAAGGGTGTGTAGATAGCCTGGGTCACATTGAGATCCAAAAAGACGAGGTTGGGCGCCTTAAAAAATATTAAGGTAGATAAGTTCCCAGGGCCTGATGGGATCTACCCCAGAATACTGAAGGAGGCTGGAGAGGAAATTACTGAGGCCTTGACAGAAATCTTCGGATCCTCACTGTCTTCAGGTGATGTCCCGGAGGACTGGAAAATAGCCAATGTTGTTCCTCTGTTTAAGAAGGGTAGCAAGGATAATCCAGGGAACTACAGGCCGGTGAGCCTTACTTCAGTGGTAGGGAAATTACTGGAGAGAATTCTTTGAGACAGGATGTACTCCCATTTGGAAGCAAATGGATGTATTAGTGAGAGGCAGCATGGTTTTGTGAAGGGGAGGTCGTGTCTCACTAACTTGATAGAGTTTTTCGAGGAGGTCACAAAGATGATTGATGCAGGTAGGGCAGTGGATGTTGTCTATATAGACTTCAGTAAGGCCTTTGACAAGGTCCCTCATGGTAGACTAGTACAAAAGGTGAAGTCACACGGGATCAGGGGTGAGCTGGCAAGGTGGATACAGAACTGGCTAGGTCATGGAAGGCAGAGAGTAGCAATGGAAGGATGTTTTTCTACTTGGAGGGCTGTGACCAATGGTGTTCCGCAGGGAACAGTGCTGGGACCTTTGCTGTTTGTAGTATATATAAATGATTTGGAGGAAAATGTAACTGGTCTGATTAGTAAGTTTGCAGAAGACACAAAGGTTGGTGGAATTGCGGACAGCGATGAGGACTGTCAGGATACAGCAGGATTTAGATTGGAGACTTGGGCAGAGAGAAGGCAGATGGAGTTTAATCCGGACAAATGTGAGGTAATGCATTTTGGAAGGTCTAATGCAGGTAGGGAATATACAGTGAATGGTAGAACCCTCAAGAGTATTGAAAGTCAGAGAGATCTCGGAGTACAGGTCCACAGGTCACTGAAAGGGGCAACACAGGTGGAAAAGGTAGTCAAGAAGGCATACGGCATGCTTGCCTTCATTGGCCGGGGCATTGAGTATAAGAATTGGCAAGTCATGTTGCAGCTGTATAGAACCTTAGTTAGGCCACACTTTGAGTATAGTGTTCAATTCTGGTCGCCACACTACCAGAAGGATGTGGAGGCTTTAGAGAGGGTGCAGAAGAGATTTACCAGAATGTTGCCTGGTATGGAGGGCATTAGCTATGAGGAGCGGTTGAATGAACTCGGTTTGTTCTCACTGGAACGACGGAGGTTGAGGGGCGACCTGATAGAGATCTAAAAAATTATGAGGGGCATAGACAGAGTGGATAGTCAGAGGCTTTTCCCCAGGGTAGAGGGGTCAATTACTAGGGGGCATAGGTTTAAGGTGAGAGGGGCAAGGTTTAGAGGAGATGTACGAGGCAAGTTTTTTTACACAGAGGGTCGTGGATGCCTGGAACTCGCTACCGGAGGAGGTGGTGGAAGCAGGGACGATAGTGACATTTAAAGGGCATCTTGACAAATACATGAATAGGATGGGAATAGAGGGATACCGACCCAGGAAGTGTAGAAGATTGTAGTTTAGTCGGGCAGCATGGTCTGCACGGGCTTGGAGGGCCGAAGGACCTGGTCCAGTGCTGTACATTTCTTTGTTCTTTGTTCTAGTGCAGCACTCCCTCAGTACTGACCCTCTGACAGTGCAGCACTCCCTCAGTACTGACCCTCTGACAGTGCAGCACTCCCTCAGTACTGACCCTCTGACAGTGCAGCACTCCCTCAGTACTGATCTTCTGACAGTACCATTCTCCCTCAGTACTGACCCTCTGACAGTGCTGCACTCCCTCAGTACTGACCCTCTGACAGTGCGGCACTCCCTCAGTACTGACACTCAGACAGTGTAGCACTCCCTCAGCACCGGCCCTCTGACAGTGCGGCACTTCTCAGTACTGACCCTCTGACAGTGCAGCACTCCCTCAGTACTGATCCCCTGACAGTGCGGCACTCCCTCAGTACTGATCCTCTGACAGTGCAGCACTCCCTCAGCACTGATCCTCTGACAGTGCAGCACTGATCCTCTGACAGTGCGGCACTCCCTCAGTACTGACCCTCTGACAGTGCGGCACTCCCTCAGTACTGATCCTCTGACAGTGCGGCACTCCCTCAGTACTGATCCCCTCACAGTGCGGCACTCCCTCAGTACTGACCCTCTGACAGTGCAGCACTCCCTCAGTACTGATCCCCTGACAGTGCGGCACTCCCTCAGTACTGATCCCTTGACAGTGCAGCACTCCTTCAGTACTGACCCTCTGACAGTGCAGCACTCCCTCAGCACTGATCCTCTGACAGTGCGGCACTCCCTCAGTACTGACCCTCTGACAGTGTGGCACTCCCTCAGTACTGATCCCCTGACAGTGCAGCACTCCCTCAGTACTGATCCTCTGACAGTGCGGCACTCCCTCAGTACTGACCCTCTGACAGTGCAGTAATCCCTCAGTACTTATCCCCTGACAGTGCGGCACTCCCTCAGTACTGACCCTCTGACAGTGCGGCACTCCCTCAGTACTGACCCTCTGACAGTGCAGCACTCCCTCAGTACTGACCCTCTGACAGTGCGGCACTCCCTCAGTACTGACCCTCTGCAGTGCAGGACTCGCCCGGTACTGACCCTCTGACAGTGCAGCACTCCCTCAGTACTGACCCTCTGACAGTGCAGCACTCCCTCAGTACTGACCCTCTGACAGTGCAGCACTCCCTCAGTACTGACCCTCTGACAGTGCAGCGCTCCCTCAGTACTGACCCTCTGACAGTGCGGCACTCCCTCAGTACTGACCCTCTAACAGTGGGGCACTCCCTCAGTGCTGACCCTCTAACAGTGCGGCACTCCCTCAGTACTGACCCTCTGACAGTGCAGCACTCCCTCACTACTGACCCTCTGACAGCGCGGCACTCCCTCCGTACTAACCCTCTGACAGCGCGGCACTCCCTCCGTACTAACCCTCTGACAGTGCGGCACTCCCTCAGTACTGCACTGGAATGCCCGTCCCCATTATGTACACAGGTTTCCTGACTGGGATTTAAACCCACCAGCTGGTGACTCAGAGCTGGGAGCGCCACCCACTGAACCACAGCTGGCACCTGAACCCCAGTGTGGTCGCTCGTGGTGAGTGGGAGGTAATGATGTTCAACAAGGCAGAGCTTTCAAAGCAAAGTCCAAATGCGTATTGGAACAGAAAGCTGAAGAAAGTCGAAAGCTGAGGAGGGTAATTATGCCGGTGCCGCTGTCTTTCTGTGGCTGAGGTGCTGCCAGGCTCCACGTGTAGCGACTGAAACCCCTGGGCGGTGAATCTCACCGAGCTGATGGTATACCCCGGGCCTGAACCCTCCCTCTCGTGGTGCCCCGAGTAGCTTCAGGTTCGAACCTCGGCGTCGGGGTTGATGCCCAAAGGAAGGTGCTCCCTCAGAAATGATGTCCTACATGGGTGAGGACTGTTCTTTGTCTTAAACTTATAAAACGATGTGAAATGCTCTGCCTGAAAGGCTGCTGGAAGCTGGATCAGTCGGGAACTTGGACGTCTACCTGTAAAGGAAGGATGTCCAAAGCTGTGCGGGGTGTGACTTAGCTGGACAGTTCGGGCGGCAGACCATGCCTGAGCAAGCCGAGGTGGCGAGCCCCTCACCAGGACACAGGGGAAATGGCCCGAAAAATGAATTAAAACCCTCACCCATAGAACCATTGCGGCAAATCATGGAGAAATAAACAAACCGCGGTCAACGGAGCTTCTAAAGATGAACAGATGTTTGAACTAATCTGCCGAGCGAAGATGTGAAAACATCGGCTTGACGCTAATCAAATTGGCCGGCAAGGCGGGAGGGCCCGGCGAGCTGGAAAGGCCGAGTGGTCTGATCTCTCCCTCAGCCACCTCATGCAGCAGGGGTCAGAATATTGTGTTTATTGAGGGTTCGTTTTGGGATTTGCTCACGGGTGACTTTTTGATTGTCACCAACCACTTTACATTGATGCCTGAATGGCGGAGCTGACTCGATGGGCCGAGTGGCCTAATTCTGCTGCTGTGCAGCCACGCGATAACGTTACATCTGTGTGTGTGTTAAATGTGTTTCTTCACATAGACAAGAGCATAAATACCAAACTGGAAATCTCCAGAACGTGTAGGCAGCCCATTCAATCTCCAGCCCGGCACTAATCAGATCACAATACAATGCTCACCGCGTGTCGTTGATGGATTTAAAAAATATATATATAGTTTGATAAGTAATGCCTTTATTTGGCAAAGTGTGACCTGTGCAATTGTGGTTCAAAGCCAAAATAGAGAAAAAGATTAAAGAGTTCCTGTCATCATCTAAACACAATTCTCAATTTGCATAAATCAGTTCAGATTCAGCTCCAATTCCAGCCACTTGATGCACTGAAACCAAAATAGAAATTTCTCATCACCTCTCGCCACTAACACAACAAATTGAAGTTTGACGGACCGGCTGCTGTTCCCGATGCAGGGCGGCTCCTTCTGGCCTCGTTTCCCGGTTTCCAGCCGCCTCAGGACTGGAGCAGAAAGAGAGAGGAAGAGACAGAATGTGTGTGACTGGAGGAGCCGCTTCTCACTGATTCTAACACTTGCTTGCTGCTCTAATCAAACTGCGTGTTGTCTTCCCCCTCCCTGCACCTCCAGTTGCACAGAAGGAGCCAAACCGTGTGGAATATTGAAAGGGGAGGGGGAACCTTTGCAAAATTTTAGGCCCCCGTCTTTACACCGGGCTTACTGTACACAGGGCAGCACGGTAGCACAAGTGGATAGCACCATGGCTTCACAGCGCCAGGGTCCCAGGTTCGATTCCCCGCTGGGTCACTGTCTGTGCGGAGTCTGCACGTTCTCCCCGTGTCTGCGTGTGTTTCCTCCGGGTGCTCCGGTTTCTTCCCACAGTCCAAAGACGTGCTGTTAGGTGGATTGGCCGTGATAAATTGTCCCTTAGTGTCCAAAAAGGTTAGGAGCGGTTATGGGGATAGGGTGGAAGTGAGGGCTGAAGTGGGTCGGTGCAGACTCGACAGGCCGAATGGCCTCCTTCTGCACTGTATATTCTATTCTTCGTGAAGACCGTATGGTGGTTCAGTCGGTTGGTGCATTAGCAGAGAAGCCCAGTGACCAGGAAGCCCCAGATCACTGGGGACTGTCAGTTGCCTATGCAGAGCCTGAGTAGTCAGCCCTGGGGGGTGGGGGGGCTACGATTAACCTGTTTGGGAAGGGGGGTGGGTTGGGGGGGGACACAGAAGTCAACCCTGGCTCTAAGACTCGCGTGTGAATAGTAGCTACTTGAGTGAGTTTTCATTGGGGGTGAGAGCCAGTGAACAGGGCGAAGAGGTGGAACTGTAAGGAGACAGCACCTTCAGGAGGGTGCCAATCAAACAAATATTGGCACAAGTCCTGGTTGGTTAGCTGGTGAATTTGGGGAGCAAGTAGGTGCTTGTACAACATGGAAAGATTGGATAGAGGTGTTCAAAATCGTCAAAGGGGTTTTGACGAGGGGCAGCACGGTGGCACAGTGGTTAGCCCTGCTGCCTCACGGCGCTGAGGACCCGGGTTTGAATCCCGGCCCTGGGTCACTGTCCGTGTGGAGTTTGCACATTCTCCCCGTGCCTGCCTGGGTTTCACCCCCACAACCCAAAGATGTGCAGGTTAGGTGGATTGGCCACGCTAAATTGCCCCTTAATTGGAAAAAAACTAATTGGGTACTTAAAAATTTTTTTTTAAAGGGTTTTGACGGAACAGGTTTAGGCATGGGGAGATGTTCTGATCTGGAATGTGTGGCACAGTGGTTAGCACTGCTGCCTCACAGCTCCAGGGTCCCGGGTTCAATTCCAGCCTCGGTTGACTGACTGTGTGGCGTCTGCACGTTCTCCCCGTGTCTGCGTGGGTTTCCTCCGGGTGCTCCGGTTTCCTCCCACAGTCCAAAGATGTGCAGGTTAGGTGGATTGGCCAGGCTAAATTGCCCCTTAGTGTCCAAAAGGCTAGGTGGGGTTACTGGGTTACGGGGATGGGGTGGCGGTGTGGGGTGCTCTTTCTAAGGGCCGGTGCAGACTCGATGGGCCGAATGGCCTCCTTCTGCGCTGTAAATTCTATGAAATCTATGTGCTCCCTGAAAGGTAACGTTTGAAAAGGAAGTTAAATTTAAAACATCCCCAAAGTTTACAAGGGAGGGGTGGAGGGGAGTGGGACTAATTGGATCACTATTTCACAGCGCTGCACGGCCACGGTGGTCTGACTGGCTTCCCATGCTGTTGTTGCCATGACTCCCAGTGTTCCTGTGCCCAACATTGTGCCAAGGTAGCAAAGCAATGACTTGACTCGCCCTGGCACCAGTCAATCATTTCCACTATGACCATCCTTGTGAGTGTGATTGTGGATCCGTGTAAGGTTTGTATCATTGGCGAGTGATCCCTGGGAACTGGAACCATAGGATTGACCATAAGATGGAGGAGCAGAAGTAGGCCTTCGGGCCTGCACCACCAGTCAGTGAGATCATGACTGACCTGATGTGATAATCCTCAACTCCACCTTCCCGCCTTACCCCCACAACCCTTGATTCCCTCACTGATGTCTGTCTCAACCTTGAACATATTTGGGGACCTAGCCTCCACAGCCCTCTGCGATAAAGAATTCCACACATTCCCTCCCCTCTGAGGGAAGATTGTAGAATTGCTACAGCACAGGAGGCCCATCATGTCCTCGGTGCCTCTGCAAGAGCAACGCAGTTAGTCCCACTGCCCCGTCTTTTCCCCATAGTCGAAAGCCTCAATTGTGCCTGCCTCCACCACATTCCCGGGCAGTGCAGTCGACATCCTAATCATTTGCTGCACAAAAATGTTTTTACTCGTGTCTCTTTTTGGTTCTTTTCTACCCCCCCTAAATCGATGCCCTCTGGCACCTGATCGAATAGAATACAATAGAATTGAGCTTTATTGTCCATGCAAAAGTGGAAATTTATCTTTGGCATCTTCTCCAGTATAATGTATAGTAAAGTCGCCATAGTCCCAGATGACCATAGGCTGCTTTCCCCTTTGAGGGGGGAGAGCTGACTGGTGGTGATTTAACCTGAGGGTCACCACACCTGAGGTGAGGGGTAAGTTTGAGAAGACTGTGCTTAGTCACAGTCTACATCAGGAATCAGCTGTCCAGCAAACTGAGCTAAACATATAATCATACAATCATTAGTTAAAAACAGTAAATATTTCATATATATTTGCATTCATACATTTGTGAATATAAATGTATGAATGCAGTTGTGGTTAGCACATTTGCTTCACAGCTCCAGGGTCCCAGGTTCGATTCCAGGCTTGGGTCACTGTCTGTGCGGAGTCTGCACATCCTCCCCGTGTCTGCGTGGGTTTCCTCCGGGTGCTCCGGTTTCCTCCCACAGTCCAAAGACGTGCAGGTTAGGTGGATTGGCCATGATAAATTGCCCTTGGTGTCCAAAATTGCCCTTAGTGTTGGATGGGGTTACTGGGTTATGGGGATAGGGTGGAGGTGTTGACCTTGGGTAGGGTGCTCTTTCCAAGAGCCGGTGCAGACTCGATGGGCCGAATGGCCTCCTGCACTGTAAGTTCTATGATATAACATACCCATGCGTCGATTTAGCTCAGTTGGCAGGATGGTTGTCCAGCAGCGTTGGTTCAATTCCCGTACCGGCTGAGATTATTCATGAAGGCCCCGCCGTCTCGACCTTGCCCCTCGCCTGAGGTGTGGTGACCCCCAGGTTAAACCACCGGCCACTTGCGCCAGATTTCAACGGTTTGTTTGAAACCCGAGCTGGCAGTTGGAACCATAGAATTCCTACAGTGTAGCAAGAGGCCATTCTGCACCGACCCTCTGAATCAGCACCCTACCCAATCTCTGTAACCCCACCTAACCTGTGGACAAACTCCACACAGCCAGTCACCCAAGGCCGGAATTGAACCGGGGTGGCTGCTGCTGTGAGGCAGCGGTGCTAACCACTGTGCTGCCCACTTTTTTATTCAACTTAGTTGAAAGTGATTTCTGCACAAGCCCCCAAGTCTAAGAATGACACAGCACAGAAGGAAGGCATTGATCTCCCCTTCCGTCCTATGCTGACTTTTTGGAAGAGCTGTCCAATTATTCTTAATTCTCCCCCCCCTCTCCTCCCCACTCATGACCTTTCCCCAAACCCTGTAAAAATTTTCCTCTTCCAAGTATTTATCCAATTTCCTTCTGAAAGTTACTGTTGAATCTGTTCCCACCACCCTTTCAGACAGCGCATTCCAGACCACATTTATGTCGAGCCCCAGACACTATTTGACGTTGACAAAAGTGCCACTTGCTCCTTGCTTTGACATCGGGCCTGGGTTTAAATATAAGTCCCCCGTCGTCTCTTGAGACGAGGCAGGGAGACACACAGTGGTACGGTTTTTGATTCTGTCTTTGCAATTTGCTGCAGACAAAGGTTTCCAATTAACCCCCGAGCAAGAGTCTGAGTTAAGGAGAGAATGTCAGTTAATTGCTCCCAGTTCAGCAGCGAGGGCGATCCCAGTGCTGTCTCACTGTTATGGCTCCGGGTTTACAGAACCCCAAAGTGTTTCATGGAGTTCAACCGACCCACAACTTTTAATAGATTGTGGTGTGGGAAGCACACGGCCTGCTCTCCAGGTGTGGGACAGCAGAAATGGACAAGTGGTTTTTAAAACAAAACAATGTTTATTCTATGAACTCAAGTTAACCCTTTTAGAACATTGAATATCTTAACACCCATTACTTCAAAGATAACCCCAAAAGACTACAACACTAAATAATCCTTCAAACTGTTCCTTTAATCATCCAAAAGACTTCAAACCTTCAAAAATAAGAACACATTAGGTTACATTCAATATATTTATAGTCTTTGGATTGTAGACATCAACAGACCAGCTCTGTGTTTCTTCCTGCAGCTCTCAGCAAAACACACAGACACTCCCAGCTGCCTTCTCAAACTGAAACTCAAAAAAGCAGAAGTGAGCTCCCCCCACTCTCTGACATCACTTCAGTAATATGATCAGCTCCATTTCTTAAAGGTACATTGCTTAAACATCCATTTCTTAAAGGTACTCTCACATGACACTCACCCAGCACTAAATGTAACTTGTACTCCTGATTGAGCCTTTCATATCAGACCTACCGTCGTATGGAATCATAAAACCCCTACAGTGCAGAAAGAGGCCATTCGGCCCATTGAGTCTGCACCAACCCTTCGAAAGACCACCCAACCTAGGCCCAATCCCCCAGCCTATTCCTGCACCTCTACCTTAAGGGGGAATTTAGCGTGGCCAATCCACCTTAACCTGCGCATCTTCGGACGGAAACTGGAGCACCCGGAGGAAACCCACGCAGACACGGGGAGAATGTACAAACTCCACACGGACAGTTACCCGAGGTCGGAATCGAACCTGGGTCCCTGGCGCTGTAAGGCAGCAGTGCTAACCACTGAGCCACCGCACTGCCTATACACCTGGTCCTTGCTGAAATGCTGCTGCTACCCCCTCTTACTTGAGGATTAGAAACTGATAGCTGAGCTTGACTTGTGTAGAAACACTCCTGTTGAGAGAAGGTGGGTCTTTGTGCACTGGCAATGTTAGCAGGTCAGGCCATCCCGATGACTACTTTAGGCCTTCCCTGACTTGCTCCATTGTGAAGCTGTTGACCTGTACGTGACTCCCATCTCCGCGCTAACATGGTTGGCCCTTAGCTGCCCTCTGAAGTGCCCGGGAAAGCTCATTTCCATGTCACACGTTTGTTTTGATCGTGAATTGGCCACTCTTATCAGCGTGCGGGGTGGAGGGGGTGGAAGCTTATCAGAGCTCCGAAGGGCAATGGGTCCTGGGTAATGGGTCTCTGATTGGCACTGGGTTGAGCGAATATGGAGTGAATGATCCACGGCTGCGAGCCGATTGTGAATCTTTGAACAAATGATTCCTCCTCCTCTTTCGGACCCTGGCACAGAACCCTGTGTCGACATCTCTCTTTCCTGATATAAGTAAGCAGCTTTGCTTTTCAATTCTAGAATTTATTAATTAAATTTAAATTCCACTAGTGCCATGGTGGGATTTGAACTCATGGCCCCAGAGCGTGAGTCTGGGCCTCTGGATTATTATTCCAGTGACATTACCACTGCACCACCATCTCCCCCTACTTTACTCCGCCAGTTTTTGACGTTGTACAATTTGCTTCCCCTCTCAACGGCTCGCAAGCTATCTGTAAACTGCTACCAATTCACCCCCATGTCTATAAAACCCCTACAGTGCTGGAGGAGGCCATTCAGCCCATCGAGCCTGCACCGACCCTCTGAAAGTGAACGAGAGTTCACATCTTTGGACATTAATGGGCAATTTATCATGGCCAATCCGCCTAACCTGCACATCTTTGGACTGTGGGAGGAAACCGGAGCACCCAGAGGACGTGCAGACTCCACACAGACAGTCACCCGAGGCCGGAATTGAACCCGGGACCCTGGCGTTGTGAGACAGCAGTGCTAACCACTGTGCTCCCGTGTCCTGTGACCAAAGCTGCTCCCTCCTAACATGATGGAAGCTTGGCAACTGCCTATTGAACCGCCATTGGGTGGAGCATTTGCGAGTATTTGGCATTCCCCCTGACCCTCTGCCCCTAACTGGACTCCAACAACAAATGCTGTTTGCTACAGTCGCTATCTAATTTCAGCCAGGTATGTGCCTGGGTGGCCGGAGGGTAGGAGGCTGAGAGGAGAGAGCAGAGTGAATAGTGAGGAGAGGCTAATAGGAGGACACACCTGAAGCCTGATCCTGCTAGCAGAATATGGGCTCATTCCCCAGGGGCTGCTCGACAGCGATCAGCCTGCTTCGCTCAGCCGTACGCTGCGCCTGTGGCCTATGCCCCGCTCCCCTGTCCGAAAACAGCTCCGACCAGGAAATTCCCACTTCCTGAGCCGTAGAAACATAACAGGGAAAGGCTGGGAAACTTCTCCCATTCACAGCCTGTTCCACCACACCCGGAGGAATCTCCCAGGGAAACTCTGAAAACCAAAATAGAATTTGTTTGAATCTAAATTTTTAGGAAGTGGTAACTTCCTTCTGAAAGCGGGTGCCATGGGGCTGGGGCCTCGTCCAGATTAGGAGCTGGCTCTCCTGATGTGGGGGGAGGGACAGATACCCGTATTCCACCCCTCTCCCCAGCTGCACCCAACGGACCGAAATAGAGATTTGGAAAGGAAGACTTGCATTTACATAGCGCCTTACACAACATTCGAGCATTTCAAAGCGCTTCACAGCCATTGAAGTGTTTTTTGAAGTGTTGTCACCGTTGTACTGTAGGAGAACGTGGCAGCCAAATTGAGCACAGCAAGCTCCCACGAACAGCACCGTGATAAGACCAGATAGTCTGCTTTTGTGATGTTGATTGAGGGATAGATTGTGGCCAGGACTCAGAGCACGGGAGCACAGTGGTTAGCACTGTTGCCTCACAGCGCCAGGGTCCCAGGTTCGATTCCCGGCTTGGGTCACTGCCTGTGCGGAGTCTGCACGTTCTCCCCGTGTCTGCGTGGGTTTCCTCCGGGTGTTCCGGTTTCCTCCCACAAGTCCCAAAAGACGTGCAGGTGAGGTGGATTGGCCATGATAAATTGCCCTTAGTGACCAAAAAAGTTAGGAGGGGGTATTGGGTTACCGGGATAGAACATAGAACGATACAGCGCAGTACAGACCCTTCGGCCCACGATGTTGCACCAAAACAAAAGCCATCTAACCTACACTATGCCCTTATCATCCATATGCTTATCCAATAAACTTTTAAATGCCCTCAATGTTGGCGAGTTCACTACTGTAGCAGGTAGGGCATTCCACGGCCTCACTACTCTTTGCGTAAAGAACCTACCTCTGACCTCTGTCCTATATCTATTACCCCTCAGTTTAAAGCTATGTCCCCTCGTGCCAGCCATTTCCATCCGCGGGAGAAGGCTCTCACTGTCCACCCTATCTAACCCCCTGATCATTTTGTATGCCTCTATTAACCTTCTTCTCTCCAACGAAAACAACCTCAAGTCCATCAGCCTTTCCTCATAAGATTTTCCCTCCATACCAGGCAACATCCTGGTAAATCTCCTCTGCACCCTCTCCAAAGCCTCCACGTCCTTCCTATAATGCGGTGACCAGAACTGTACGCAATACTCCAAATGCGGCCGTACCAGAGTTCTGTACAGCTGCAACATGACCTCCTGACTCCGGAACTCAATCCCTCTACCAATAAAGGCCAACACTCCATAGGCCTTCTTCACAACCCTATCAACCTGGGTGGCAACTTTCAGGGATCTATGTACATGGACACCTAGATCCCTCTGCTCATCCACACGTCCAAGAACTTTACCATTAGCCAAATATTCCGCATTCCTGTTATTCCTTCCAAAGTGAATCACCTCACACTTCTCTACATTAAACTCCATTTGCCACCTCTCAGCCCAGCTCTGCAGCTTATCTATATCCCTCTGTAACCTGCTACATCCTTCCACACTATCGACAACACCACCAACTTTAGTATCGTCTGCAAATTTACTCACCCACCCTTCTGCGCCTTCCTCTAGGTCATTGATAAAAATGACAAACAGCAACGGCCCCAGAACAGATCCTTGTGGTACTCCACTTGTAACTGAACTCCATTCTGAACATTTCCCATCAACCACCACCCTCTGTCTTCTTTCAGCTAGCCAATTTCTGATCCACATCTCTAAATCACCCTCAATCCCCAGCCTCCGTATTTTCTGCAGTAGCCTACCGTGGGGAACCTTATCAAACGCTTTGCTGAAATCCATATACACCACATCAACTGCTCTACCCTCGTCTACCTGTTCGGTCACCTTCTCAAAGAACTCGATAAGGTTTGTGAGGCATGACCTACCCTTCACAAAGCCATGCTGACTATCCCTGATCATATTATTCCTATCTAGATGATTATAAATCTTGTCTCTTATAATCCCCTCCAAGACTTTACCCACTACAGACGTGAGGCTCACCGGTCTATAGTTGCCGGGATAGGGTGGAAGTGAGGGCTGAAGTGGGTCGGTGCAGACTCGATGGGCCGAATGGCTTCCTTCTGCACTGTATGTTCTATTGCAGTGTTAATGTAAGGCCTACTTGTGACAATAAAGATTATTATTATAAAGACTTTCTCTTTGTTGTTTGTTGATTGAACGTTAACTTTGCCCATGGCTTCTTTGCAGGAAGGCTCATGCATCTCTATGCCATCTGCGTGGACTGCCTAGAAGGGGTACATAAGATCATTTGCATCAAGTGCAAGTCGCGATGGGACGGGAGCTGGCATCAACTGGGAACCATGTACACTTACGATATCCTGGCTGCGTCTCCATGTTGCCAGGTGGGTGTTGCACATCTGCTATTACCAGTCTGTCTCTCTCAATGGTTGCTGTTGGGGCAATCCCTTTCAAAGATGGCTCCCGGCTCCTCTGCGTGATAGCGTGTAAAAGAAAGTCATTTTTGCTGTTCTTGAAGGTGATGCTTCGCGCTGCTATGTGATTCTTTACTGAGCCTGGGAACTGTTTATCAATGGTCATCCATCACACTTGGCCTTGGCAGGGAGTGTCGGCAAGCTGTTTGACCAGGGGGGCCTTCACAGCTGAACCCACTCCTGTCCTCCCCCCAATTCAACAACGGTCAATAGATTTTTTTTCTCTTTCATGAGATGTGGGTGTGTTGCTGGTAAAGGCAGCACTTGTTGGCTTTACCTAATTTCCCCTTGAGCCGAACGTTTGCAGGGCGGTTGAGCATCAACCACATTGCTGTGGGTCTGGAGTCACATGTAGGCCAGACCGGGTAAGGACGGCAGATTTCCTTCCCTAAACCAGGTGGGTTGCCATGGTCACCATTACCGAGACTAGCTTTCATTATTAGTTGGATTCCACCAGCTGCCGGGGTGGGATTTGAACCCACGATTAGCCTGGGCCTCTGGATGGCTAGCCTGGTAACATTACCACAAAACCACCTTAGGATCATCATTCCCTGGAGCCCACCTGATGCTGGTTTCCTCGTGCGGGGCGGAGGACCATACCCTGCAGATTTGTTTCCCTCAAGTGCCCATCCAGTGACCTTTTGAAATCATTGATTGTCCCGTCACCCTTATACGTTGATTAGATATAGGAGCAGAATCTTCGGCAATTTGGCCCGTCGGGTCTGCTCCGTCATTTGATCATGGCCCATCTCATCCTGGCCTTAACTCCACCGCCCTGCCCATTCTCCATAACCCTTCATCCCATTACTAATTAAAAATCTGTCCAACTCCTCCTTAAATCTACTCACTGTCCCAGCATCCACCTCAGATTCATAGAATCCCTAGAGTGCAGAAGGAGGCTATTCGGCCCATCGAGTCTGCACCGACCCTCTGAAAGAGCACCCCGCCCCATCCCACTCCCCGCCCTATCCCAATAACCCCCGAACCTAACCTACACCAAGGGGCAATTCAGCACGGCCAATCGACCTAACCCGCACATCTTTGGACTTGTGGGGAGGAAACCGGAGCACCCGGAGGAAACCCACGCAGTCACGGGGAGAAAGTGCAGACCCCGCACAGACAAGCTACTGTCATTCTCAGCTCAGCACTTTTGTCTCTGAGGCAGGAGGGCACAGAGACTTGAGTACATGATCGAGGGAGTGCTGCCCTGCAATGCCTGATAATAATTGACCTGCTGTATTTTTTTCCCCCTTCTCTTAAACAAATGTTCTTGCTCTCTTGCAGGCCAGGCTGAACTGCAAACACTGTGGGAAGCCGGTTATCGACGTGCGAGTGGGAATGCAGTATTTCTCGGAGTACAGCAATGTCCAACAATGTCCGCACTGCGGCAATCTAGACTACCACTTTGTAAAACCCTTTTCTTCATTCAAAGTGTTGGAGGCTTATTGACAAATGCTTTCCCTTTTCTTTCTAGAGTAATTAATATGTAGGGTGTAGTACTTTGTTTGAGTTGCTTGTGTGTAAGTCTTTATCCAGTGTTAGCCAGTGGGGAGGGAGGGGTGAAGGGTTACAGTAAAAAGGGCAAGTCCCCTGCTCTGAGCAAAAAAAAAAAAGATTTGCATACAAGCAGCTGGTTTCGGATGTTGCCCTTGCCGAAAGGTGAAAATCACCTTCTGTTTCCACCCTTTGACGCTCCAAAGAATGGGAAAGGTTTTTGTTTTTAGTTATTAACTGAGGGTTTGACGGTTGAATGTATCTGCACACCAGGCCTGAGGCCTACCCTCTGGCCCGGACTGTTTCTTTGTCCGCCTCGAGACGTGAGGGCTCGGCGTGGGCTCGCACCAGGGGCGGGTTAGGTTACAGAGAAGCAAGAGTAGATGTTTGAGTGACGGAGGGAGAGGTGAGTGGGTGAGAGGTGTCCTCCATGCTGCTTTCATCAGATGGGGGGGGGGGGGGTCGGCGAACGATGTTCACCCCAATTTGGCCTCGACCACGTCGATCCTCTGAGCTGAACCGGATCTGATCACTGCCTGACCTCCACACGCAATGGGTGCTTTTCAGCAGGATAGAGATTGGCAACCCCCCCCCCCAACCTGCCGCACCTCCCCTTAACCCACGGTGTTGAGGCCATCGCCGAGGATGGAAGCTAGTCTTTGCCGCTCCTCTGCTCACTGAATACACTCGCTGAGGAGGAAGGGAAAGGGTTACATTTATATAGCGCCTTCCAGGATCTCAGGGTGTCGCAGAGCGCTTCACAATGTCGCAGCCAATTTGCCAACAGTTAAGCTCCCGCAAGCAGCAATGGTGGGAACGGCAGAGAACGCCCTCCTTCTTTCAAACAGTTCCAAATGCTTTTTTATATCCAGACACCGGGTGCGGCCGGGGTTTAACCGAACGATGGTACGCCTGACCGTCTCGCTTCGGTACTGCGCTGGAGTGTCGGCCCAGCTTTGGTGCTCGAGTCTTGGCGTGGGACCGGGACCCAACACATCCTGACACATGAGCCATGCTGCAACCACTGGGCCAGAATTGACACTCTGGGCCCGACTGAGGAACCAGGGTCGGTGACTAGAATATTGTTCCAATGGTATTGGTGCTCATCCCTCATTCCGCCTCTGTGAGCCGCATGCCAATGGCCAGCGATGCTCATCCACGCTGTTAAAGCTTCCGTCTGATTCTGAGAGCAGGTTTTTAGATGTTATTGTTTTCGGGGGATGTGGCCCTCGCTGGCAGGGCCAGCATTCGTTGTCCACCCCGATTGCCCCTTGAACTGAGGGCTCTTTCGGCTATTTCAGAGGGCGGTTTAGATTGCTGTGGGTCTGGAGTCACGTGTAGGCCAGACCAGGCACGGATGGCAGATTACGACAGTGGGAGCTTCAAGGTCACCATTACCGAGCCTAGCTTCGTGTTCCAGGTTTTATCAGTCCAGTTTAAATTGGACATCTTGGGATTTGAAGCCGTGTACTAGTCCTCCCTCTCCCGCTCGCCCTCGCTCTCGCTATCGCTCTTGCTCTCGCTCTCTCTCTCGCTCCCTCTCTCGCTCCCTCTCTCGCTCCCTATCCCTCTCCCTCTCCCTCTCGCTCCCTCTCCCTCTCCCCCTCGCCCTCCCCCTCCCTCTCGCTCCCTCTCCCCCTCCCCCTCCCCCTTCCCCTCCCCCTCCCTCTCCCTCTCCCTCCCTCTCCCCCTCCCTCTCCCTCCCTCTCTCTCTCCCCCTCCCTCTCCCCCTCTCCCTCTCCCTCTCCCTCTCCCTCTCGCTCCCTCTCTCTCTCCCCCTCCCTCTCTCTCTCCCTCTCCCCCTCCCTCTCGCTCTCGCTCCTTCTCTCTCTCCCCCTCCATCTCCCTCTCCCCCTCCCCCTCCCTCTCCCTCGTGCTCTCGCTCCCTCTCTCTATCCCCCTCCATCTCCCTTTCCCTTTCCCTCTCCCTCTCCCTCCCTCTCTCCCCCTCCTTCTCCCTCTCACTCTCGCTCCCTCTCTCACTCCCTCTCCCTATCCCTCTCCCCCACCCTCTCCCTCTCGCTCTCGCTCCCTCTCTCGCTCCCTCTCCCCCTCCCTCTCCCTCTCCCCCTCCCTCTCCCTCTCCCCCTCCCTCTCCCTCTCCCTCTCCCTTTCCCTCTTGCTCTCGCTCCCTCTCCCCCTCCCCTCCCCCTCCCTCTCCCCCTCCCCCTCCCCCTCCCTCTCCCTCTCCCTCTCCCTCTCTCTTTCCCTCTTGCTCTCGCTCTCACTCCCTCTCTCTCGCCCCCTCCCTCTCCCTCTCCCTCTCGCTCCCTCTCTCACTCCCTCTCCCTATCCCTCTCCCTCTCGCTCTCGCTCCCTCTCTCGCTCCCTCTCCCTATCCCCCTCCCCCTCCCCCTCCCCCTCCCCCTCCCCCTCCCTCTCCCTCTCGCTCTCGCTCTCGCTCCCTCTCCCTCTCCCCCTCTCTCTCCCCCTCCCTCTGCCCCTCCCTCTGCCCCTCCCTCTGCCCCTCCCTCTCCCCCTCCCTCTCCCCCTCCCTCTCCCTCTCCCTCTCCCTCTCCCCCTCCCTCTCCCTCTCCCGCTCCCTCCCTCTCCCTCTCCCTCTCCCTCTCCCTCTCCCTCCCGCTCTCGCTCTCTCTCCCTCTCCCTCTCGCTTTCTGTCTGGCGAAGTGCAATCCCTATCAACCGCTGCAAGGCTGGTTGTGTATTGGAGAGGCGATCTAGCTTCTCGTGATGAATTGTGGACCTTGAGATCAAATGACTGCCTTGTAAAACCGTTCAGCTTCGGTCCCTGTAAGGGTCCGTGCCAGTGTTACCACGGAGATGCCACAGAGGAGATTTACACGAATGGAGGAGGCAGGAATGAGGGACTGGGGTTATGTGTATCAGCTGGGGTTTCGCTCCTTAGAACATTAGAAGGTTAAGGGGGCGACATAAAGAATGGAGGTGTTTAAAACGATGGTAGATTTTGATAAGAGTAGATGTTTCTCCTGCCAGAAGGATTGGTCACCTGAGGGGACAGATTTAAGATAATTGGCCAAAAAAAAGTCAAAAAAGGAGACGAGAATGTTTCTTTTTAAACTTGTGATCTGAAATGTGCTACGTGGGAAGGTGATTTAAACAAAAAAAATTAAGGGGTAATTTAGTGTGGCCAATCTTTGGGTTGTGGGGGCAAAACCCACGCAGCCACGGGGAGAATGTGCAAACTCCACACGGACAGTGACCCAGAGCCGGGATCGAACCCGGGACCTCAGCCCCGTGAGGCAGCCGTGCCACCCGTGCTGCCTGGAAGGTGAATTAATAATATTGTTGGTAAAAGAATTGCATAAATACTCGAATAGGAAATTATTATAGGGCTATGGAAAAAAAACAGGGATTATCAAAGAGCCAAATGTTGTCACATTCTGTGCTCAGTGTAGGAACGTTTATCAACGTTTTGTACGGGAGGTATCTGTTTAAAGGCAGAGATCTCTAGGCCAGATACATTTGGGCCTGCTCTGGGCTGGGGACTGGATCTGCCCCACACGGTTAGTTTGAGCCTCTGCAACCCTGTGGAACTTTCTGTGGCCCATCCCTCATCAGATTTCTGTCCTTGTTGCTGTAGTAAATGTACAGTCACCACAGTCCCAGATGACCATAGCTATGCTGCTTTCCCCCTTGGAGGGGGAGAGCTGACAGGCGGTGATTTAGCCTCAGGCGAGGGGCAAGGTTGAGAAGGCGGGGCCTTCATGAATCGCCTCAGCCGGTACGGGGATCGAACCCGCGCTGCTGGCCTCGCTCTGCATCACGAACCAGCTGCCCAGCCAACTGAGCTAAACCGGCCCCGGACCACTCGCTGTGTATTAATGAAGGAAAACAAACACTTTGGCCAGTTGGTGCTATTTCCAAGGGGGTGAAGCAGTGTTACTGCGACGGGGGCGTTCCCAAAAGGGGCAGTTTGAACCCACTCTGGATAAATCGGGATTCCCATCAGCCCAGCCCCCCCCCCCCCCCCCAACCTAAACTTGAGGTCCATTCCCGGAGGGTGATCCAAAAACGGGCGATCGGCTTAGTAATGGCTGCAGGCACGGTTTGGATTGGGCACACCATGGAATGAAATTGATGCCATTCCCCCCCGGGAGAGGCTCGGGGTCAGTGCAAGCCGCCAGTTCTTGCAGCCGCCAGTTCCACATTGTGGTGCCCAGCTAGAAGCAGTGCTCCCTAACAGGCTGGGGATGTGGGGGGGTCCAGCAATGTGCCGTCATTAGGTTCTCCGGGCAGGGCAGTGATACTCCCTCGGGCAGATCAGTGACAGACTGCGCCTTGCCTTGAAAGTAACCCCCGCCCCAACACCTCTCCACCAAGTCGGATGTTGTTTCCCCTTTAACTAATGGTGATTGAACGGCCCTATGCTGCTTATTCCAGCTCAGAGAGTGCAGAATTTAAACTGTTTATTTGAAAGTAGTGTTATTTTTGCATCAAGAAAGGTTTGTGCATCCGACTGTGACTTTGTGTGTGGGTTTGAGGGTGTGAATGTGTGTGTATGTATGGGGTGTGTGTGCATGTGTGCGTGTTTGTGGCGAGGTGGGTTTTTTTTTTGCGCTCCGCGCGGGGAAGTGTTGGATGCCGTTTAACCCACCTACATTTGTAATAATTTAAACCTGGAAGAATCTGATTGGCGGAGATGTGCCTGGTGTATGCTTCATGCCCCATGAACTGCTTTCTAATTGCACTTGTGAAAAGTAAATGGCATCTCTGAGGGTTTGGGGCCGTGATCTGGTGCTGCGAAAAGTTTATTGTTTGGTTTGTGGAAGAGCACATTTTTACCTTCAATAAATTATAATGAAGAAAAGCGTTTTATTGAGTGTGTGTACTTTGATTAGAAACCTGGGCCAGGATTCACCGATCCGCGACGTTAAAACCACGGAATGCGACCGGGCGGAGAATAGGTTCCAACGCAAAATTCGCGGCGGGCGCCGATTTCACGCCAAATCGCGATTCTCCGTCACCTCGACAGCAGCGCCAATGCGGTGCGGGCCGCACATACTGTAAACACCGTTTGCATATCGATAGCGGGTCTGACCCGGTATTCTCCGCGATTCTCCTCCTCCTCCACCGATGGGTCGACTTCCCGACAGTGCGGATCACTTGTTTAATTCATTTAATTTTTAATATAATAATCTTTATTGTCACAAGTAGGCTGACATTAACACTGCAATGAAGTTACTGTGAAAAGCCCCCAGTCGCCACATTCCGGCGCCTGTTCGGGGACACAGAGGGAGAATTCAGAATGTCCAATTCACCTAACAAGCACGTCTTTCGGGACTTGTGGGAGGAAACCGGAGCACCCGGAGGAAACCCACGCAGACACTGGGAGAGCGTGTGCTTTTAAAAATTGTGAAACCAGTTGATGAAGGAGAGGAGGTAGGACACAGAGAGGAGCGACTGCAGGCTGCCGGGTCGGACACTGGCCAGGCGGGGGGCGGGGGGTAGTGATGGGGGAACATGCCGAGTGACCGGGGTCACTCCCCCCACCCCCCCACGGGACTAGGGTGGTGCCCAGGCACGGACTGACATCACTGACTTGCTGCGCACCCACTGACCAGTATTGGCCTGGGTGGCACGCATTGTCGGTACCACCTCCAGCCGCTGCACGGGGCTGGACTCCTCCAACTGCAGCTGCTGGATGCTCGCCGACAACCCCTCCTGTAGCCCCTGGCTCTGTGACTGCATCCCCACAATCGATGGGACTGTCTGTTCGAGGAGCCCAAAACCTGTCTGGACGGCAGCTGGTCCCTGGGGCTCTCCTGCCCTCTGACAGTCTGCCCCCTTGGGTGTTCCTACCTGCACCTGCTGTACCGGAGCAGCCGTGTGGTGCGCACCAGAGAGTGTCCCGGGAGCTTCTTCGTAAACATGCCCAACTGAGGTGAGGTGGAGGGTGTTGGCCATGGCTCTAATGGAAAATCACGGTCATCCTCTATCCGAGCTCCGGGGTGTCCTGCGTCTCGGGCGTGAGGGCTGCTTGGTGTCTCAGCTGCTCTCACGGTGGGGGTTTCGGCTGTGGCACTGGCTGGGGGGGCGGGGGGGGCGGGGGGGGCGTCGCCAGGTGGACCCGCCCCACCCCCAGCAGGTCCTGCAAGACACAAGACAAGATGGATGTTTAGCCCGGGGGGCATGGGTGGTTTGGGAATGGTGTGGGTCTGAGGGTGGTGTAGGGTGAGGGTGGTGTGGGGGTGAGGGTGGTGTGAGGGTGAGGGTGGTGTAAGGTGAGGGTGGTGTGGGGTGAGGGTGGTGTTGGGGGTGGGGGGTTGACACACGTGTCATGGGGAGCTGCAACTAAGCGGGGTCTCACTTCCTCACCCGCGGCCGAGCTCTGCCTCGGAGACCTCCGGTTCCTCCGGGCTCCTGACCACACACCTGGCCCTCTGCTCGGCCATGGTGAGGGGCCGCAAGTCCCTTTCCTGTCTTCTCCCGCTCCCAGAGGTCGCGCCATACAACATGGAACGCCCCCCTCCCCACCTCACCCCCGACTCCGGCGCAAGGCTGACAAAACCTCAGACCACAAGTGACCCACGCCGTTGAGATGTCGGCCCATCCGGGGCGGAGCATCAGGGGAGGGCCTTCAGGTGAGGTCCTGAGGCCGTTCCCAACAGCGTGCGGCCTACTCGCCGATGATGCTGTTTTGGAGGGGGTGGAGCATCCGAAAAACGGCGCTGCCCCCGATTTTAGTGTCAACAGGGATTCCCCGGCCAATCGCCGAATGCGATTTCGGCATCGACAATCGGAAGATCCAGCCCCTGGTCTCAGAAACGGAGAATCCCGCCGGATCTCTTTAATATCTCGTTGTGCTGAGCACTGAAGGAATGCAAGGTGCACCTCTTTACATAGATCATACAGTGCAGAAGGAGGTCATTCGGCCCATCGAGTCTGCACCGACCTACTTAAGCCCTCACTTCCACCCTATCCCCGTAACCCAATAACCCCTCCTAACCTTTTTTTGGTCACTAAGGGCAATGTAGCATGGCCAATCCACCTAACCTGCACGTCTATGGACTGTGGGAGGAAACCGGAGCACCCGGAGGAAATCCACGCAGACACGGGGAGAACGTGCAGACTCCACACAGACAGTGACCCAGCGGGGGATCGAACCTGGGACCCTGGCGCTGTGAAGCCACAGTGCTAGCCACTTGAGCTACCGTGATGCCCTAATTAGCCTAATATTCGTGAGCACTGGATGCCTTCTGGCCGCGAGCTTGGTATTTTATCTCAGTGAGCTGGGGGCACGTTGCGTTGTTGTTATCTTGGACGTTCCACGTTCAGGGGTAGCTGCCGCAAGGCAATGTCCCCGTCGCCGGTGGACCTTGACACCACTTCGGAGAACGTCGGCAGGCTTATTTCCATCTGGGGCCGGGTGATGTGCGTCTCTCCGAGAGCGCTCCAGACCACCGAGCCTTTCCTGGAGTGTTCCATCGGTCCTCCCGAGTCAGTCCACTCCCAGAAGCCCTGCCCAATCACGTGACTTATCCAAAGCCTCCCTTCACTTGCCTTTGGCGTGGTGTCGAATGTTGCAGCTGCCTCTCTACTGCCCTCTCTGTTGGGAAGGTGTAAGTAAAGTTCGCTCAGTAATGGCTGCCAGCTGAGCATGTTCTAGTCTTACTGGGTGTAATGCACAGTGGCCGGAATTATTCGGCCGTTGGGAATTCCTGTTACCGGCGGTGTGGGGTGGCTTCAATGGGAAATCCCATTGACAAGCAGTAGGAGTAGGGAATCTCGTCGCCAGCGAATGGAGCGTCGCCCGGAAACACGTGGCTGGGTGACCAGACAATATATGGTCCGGAGATATTCAGTATTATCGAAATAAAAACAAAAGCAAATTACTGTGGATGCTGGAATTGGAAACAAGAACAGAAATGCTGGAAAATCTGTGGAGGGAGAACAGGGCTAACATTTCGAGTCTGGATGGCTCTGACGAAGAATCACCCACACTCGAAGCGTGAACTCTGTTCTCCCTCCACAGCTGCTGTCAGACCCGCTGAGACTTTTCTTTAGCAGTTTCTGTTTTTGTTTTAGTATCACTGCTTTCCGTATCAGAAGGTTATGAGTTTGTGCCTCACACCAGAGACCTGAGCACAACATCCAGGCTGAAATTCCCCGTGGGGTAGTGCGGGGGTACCATCTTTCCCCTCGAGTGGCAAAGTTTCCCAAGATTCCGTGTACCAGGGACGTTCTCCCTGGCTTCCTGACCGGTAATTATCCCTCAATCAGGGCAGCATGGTGGCGCAGTAGTTAGCTCCGCAGCCTCACGGTGCCAAGGTCCCAGGTTCGATCCCGGCCCCGGATCACTGTCCGTGTGGAGTTTGCACATTCGCCCCGTGTTTGCGTGGGTTTCGCCCCCACAACCTAAAGATGTGCAGGTTAGGTGCATTGGCCACACTAAGTTGCTCCTTAATTGGAAAATATTAATTGTGTACTCTACATTTTGAAAAAAAAATTTCTCTATAAATTTAAAGTACCCAATTCATTTTTTCCAATTAAGGGGCAATTTAGCGTGGCCAATCCACCTAGCCTGCGCATCTTTGGGTTGTGGGGGCGAAACCCACGCAAACACGGGGAGAATGTGCAAACTCCACACGGACAGTGACCCAGAGCCGGGATCGAACTCGGGACCTCGGCGCCGTGAGGCTGCGGAGCTAACCACTGCGCCACCGTGCTGCCCCTCTAAATTTATATTTTTAAAAAATTATCCCTCAACCAATGTCACTAAACACAAACAGCAAATATGATCATTGCCACATTGCAGATCTGAAGAAATGACTTAGTGACTTGAAATGTTTACCCTTGTGACAAAATGGCCGACAGCCTGAAAAGCTAGGCCAGATGCAGAATTGGACAATCTAAATTGAACAGCAAGCAGGCCTGATGGGAATTCAGAAAGGCCAAGTAAACACAGGTCGAACAAGGGCAAGTCTGAACTTGTCCTATCAGCTGGGTCCCGAAGTACTCAAACTTGATCAAATAAAGGCATTATTTTGTGTCCTGACCAGTATTGGCCAGACTCAACGGCACCTCAGTTCCAGTATCAGTCAGACTCAATAGCACCTCTTTCCCTCTAAGGCAAGGGCAATGTACGCTCCGTGCACCTGAGGAATGACCCCCTGGGGGCTCTTGGCATCTTCCATATGTGGAATCAGAAATGGGGATGGGGGGGTATAAGATGAGACACATGGAAGCCACCTCGAGTGAAGACAGAACCCCAGTGAAGAGAAGACACAACGAAAGAGGGTGTGCGAGACCAACCTTCGCAAAGAAGACCCTACGTTCAGAGGCAAGGTGATCGACAGCTCAACAAAGAGTTGTACGCGGCGGGACAGCCTGGCCAAGCTCAGCTGCCGGGTGCGATCAGAGCCTCAGACAGACAGTACAATGTTGATTAGTTTGATTAAGGATTTAGAGTTTTGTGAATAGAGTTGGACCACCAATCCACACTTGTTGTTTGTTCATCTTGTGAGTAAGAGGACCTGGGTAAACAAATTTTAATATAAACTGGCCACAGCGTCCAACGTTTCGGACAACACCCTGTTCCCCTCTCCGCAGATGCTGCCTGACATGCTGAGTATTTTCGGCATTTTCTGTTTTTACTTAAAGATTTCATGGTAGCACAGTGGTTAGCACAGTGGCTTCACAGCACCAGGGTCCTGGGTTCGATTCCCGGCTTGGACCACTGTCTGTGCGGAATCTGCACGTTCTCCCCGTGTCTGCGTGGGTTTCCTCCGGGTGCTCCGGTTTCCTCCCAAAGTCCAAAGATGTGCAGGTTAGGTGGATTGGCCATGAAAAATTGCCCTTAGTGTCCAAAAACGGTTAGGTGGGGTTACGGGGATAGGGTATGGACTTAGGTAGGGTGCTCTTTCCAAGGGCCGGTGCAGACTCGATAGGCCGAATGGCCTCCTTCTGCACTGTAAATTCTATTTCAATTGTAAAGGGGACTGTCTGTGCATCTGGAACAGTTCATATTCCCACCATTCTTTGGTGTCCGTATGTATTGGAGTTAGAATTCCTACAAGAAGGAGGCCATTCGACCCATCGAGTCTGCACCAACCCTCCGAAAGCGCACCCTACCTAGGCCTGCTTCCCCGCCCTATCCCCATAATCGCACCTAATGTAGACATCTTTTGGACACAAAGGGGCAATTTAGCATGGACAATCCACCTAACCTGCACATCTTTGGACTGAGGGAGGAAACCCACGCAGAAACGGGGAGAACGTGCAAACTCCACACAGACAGTGACCCAAGGTCGTAATTGAACCCGGGTCCCTGGCACTGTGAGGCAGCAGAGCTAACCACTGCGCCACCGGGCTGCCCCTAATGTCCCCCATGTTACAAAGACAAAGCTACATCAGTCCTTCATTGGCTGTACAGTGCTTTGGAATGTCCCGAGAATGCATTCAATGCTAGCCTTTTCTTTCATTGCTCGAATAAGGGAGGGGACAATTCTCGCCACTCAAACACGGGTGTTTGTTTTCGCTGCTTCCTTGTGGTTAACAAGGTAGATTTATCAGAGGGAGTGTAGATACATCAAACACTGTCTGGAACAGTCAACAGGGGATCTCACTCACTGCCTCGGAATAGAGTTACAGATTCCTGGAGCTGGGTTATATGATGTTAATGACCGTGATAACATTTAAAAATAATTAACAACCATGCACGAGGGTTTATTTTAGGGTTGTTTTGAAAACGTCGCAGCATATGCTGAACAACATGAGCGACACAGGCTCAGTAAAAGTCATCTTCTAAATGTCCCATCAATGTGTTTCAGCACAGGGAACTCCCGGATGCAGTAATCAGATTGTGACCAGATAGTCGCATTTCGTGATGTTTGCTGAGGATGGTCTCGACACTGGGGAGAACTTCCTCTCTCTCTCTCTCACATTCGGCCCATTATGTCTGCACCGATCCTTTGAAAGGGCAGGCAAACTAGGTCCACTCCTCCACCCTATCTAACCCCCGCCTAACCCACACATCTTTTGCACACTAAGGGGCAATTTATCATGGCCAATCCCCCTAACCTGCACGTCTTTGGACTGTAGGAGGAAACCGGAGCACCCGGAGGAAACCCATGCAGAGGGAGAATATGCAAACTCCACACAGACAGTCGCCCCAAGGCCAGAATTGAACCCGGGTCTCTGGCACTGTGAGGCAACAGTGCTAACCACTGTGCCGTCCACTTCTGCAGCATTTGAATAAACTCTGGTTTCTACATTTGTTCCTCGTCTGTTCGTCAAACTGAGGGGAGTCAGTGCTGGGGCATTGGAATATGTTTTCACTTTCCAAACCTAGTCTAATGTCCTGCTCTGCCAGGACAGGAATTGCACAGGTTAAAGAAAGACTTGCCTTTATATCGTGCCTTTTCACACCTCTCAGAAGTATGTTACATGTTTACAAAGCATGTAGCTCACGGAGAGACCAGAGGGAAACCCCTTGCTGTGATTCTTGAGCACCATGAAAGGCTTATGGGAAATAAACAGATTTCTGGGTGAGAATGCACTGGGTGCAATCCAATACCCAGGCATTTAAAAAAAAAATTAAGAGTACCCAATTCATTTTTTCCAATTCAGGGGCAATTTAACGTGACCAATCCACCTAGCCTGCACATCTTTGGGTTGTGGGGGCGAAACCCACGCAGACACGGGGAGAATGTGCAAACTCCACACGGACAGTGACCCAAGACTGGGATCGAACCTGGGACCTCGGCGCCGTGAGGCAGCAATGCTAACCCACTATGCCACCGTGCTGCCCATATCTAGGCATTTATGATGATAATCTAGGGTTACGTACTGGCCATGAAAGTTGTAGAACTCTACTGCTCTTTCTAAAGGTGTCTTGGGGTCTTTTGCAACCACTTAAGATCCCTAGGTTTCAGGTAGGTGCGCGGTGAGAAATGGAGACAGTAAGGTTTGGTTTCTGTTGGAGAATCCTGAACAATAATGTTGGCTTCCATGTGCATCAGACACCCAACTGACCAAGTGTAAAATATGTGACTGTTCACTTGCAATGACACAGGGAAGGTTAATGAACCAGACTCGCGTTATTGGTACTGTTCTGGACCCTCCGGTTGTTCAAAAACAGGGGGTTCTGATGCTCCTATATATGCAGGAAGTACATCGATCCAGGATTATTGCATGATCGGCGATGGAAGTTAATGGACAGCCGCAGCGCTGTCGGGTGTGTGGTGATGTGCATCAATGTAAATGCATGTAGGCTAGCTAGACACTAGAGGGAGCACCAAAGACATCACACACACACACTCAACCAATAGATCAGGTAGATAGGACACGACCAATGGACATTCACGATACACACGGAGGTGACACGACCACAGGAGGGCATTACACCAACCCATATGTAAAGGACACCGCACACATGATCTGCCTCTTTCCAGTGGAGACAGTCAGTGAGTACAGAGACAGGGTTGATTCAATATTACACCCACCACGTGGATTGCAGCAACTGGTTAGTCAGTCTGGGTAGCTATAGTAGGATTAGCAGTAGTGTCGAACCCGAGTAATAGAAGTGTAAATAGTTAATAAACGTGTTGAAGTTATCTCCACGTCTGAACCTTCCTTTGTCAAGTGCACCACAAGGGAGCTGCTTATGTTACACCTACAACATAACAAATCATGGTACCAGGACTGAACTGTTTCAATCCACATAGCCATACCTCAGCGTACAGTGACAACCAGCAACAATACCCAGGCAAGATGTTCGAGATCCGGGTTCCGCAGCAGCTCCAGTGCCACGGCGATCTCCGCGAAAACTGGCGGGTATTCCGGCACATGTTTGAAATCTTCCTGGTGGCAGCCGAACTAGAAGAAGTGTCCGAAGCTGAAAAGATAGAGCTTCTCCTCACCATCGCCGGTGCCAGAGAAGAAGAAATCTTTTAAAAATTCAAGTTCTCCAAGAGGCAAAACAGGAGCGACTTCCAGGCAGTCCTGGACAAATTCGGCAAATACTGTGAGGAAAACACACTCCAACCAGCAAAAAAGGTAAGAGAAGCGCCAGTACTCACCTCAAGAAATCCCGGAGCAGAGAACAATTTTGATCGGCGGCCATCTTTCTAAAGAGACTGCGCTTGCGCAGTTGCGTGAGAAGCGCACAGAACGGGAACGTCCGTTTGCGCATGCGCGAGAACCCGCGCATGTGCAATCACAAAAAAGGCCCAAAGCAAAGGAACCGCGATCTGCGCATGCGCAATCGCTTCCTACGCACTACGTCACATGCATCATGACGTCAGAGGCCCTGGACCACGCCCATTTAAAGGGGAAATGTCCCAAATCAAAGAAAAAATATTTCAAAGCCGGACAACAACCTTCCTTCACCCGGAATGACAGCACAATGCCTCAAATTGAACCAGGAAATGGAATTAACCTCTGATGAACCCTGCAACCAGCAGTTACCTACGCCCAGACCGATGATTCCGACCTTGAATACTTCGATACCGACCTTTACATTTTCTCTGGACCTCGCGAGCCCAATGCCAACTCCGACGCAAACAGTGATGATATGGTCCTAGAAGACAATGACACAGACAAACCTTTCACCTTGGGAGGCTACCCCTACACCAAATCCGAACCGCAACGAGACGTGTTGCACATTGACGACCCCGACGACGAATTCTTTGGATTTAGGATCTTCAGCCCAGCAGATATGACATCCCAACTCGTGAGTGCAGGATGATGCTGCAGCCTGAAACCAAGAGACAGAGAGCGGTACAATCCCACAGAGAGCGACCTGCTGCCACACAGAGCGTGGTCCACGCACCGCTCAGGGTTCCCGACTCTACGAAAGAAGACACGCAAGACTCCACACCGCAGTCCTTGCAGGAACAAAAAGTGACTCCAGTGTCACAAGCCTCCACAGCGAGCTCGTGGACAGACTCCACGATAGAAGAAACGCAAGACTCCAGAGCGCAGTCCTTGCACACACAAGACGTGACTCCAGTGTCACAAACCTCCGCAGCGAGCTCGTGGACAGCCTCCACAATAGAAGCAACGCAAGACTCCGACGCGCAGTCATTGCAGGAACAAGACCATGAGGGTCTAGCAACCTCCTCTGACCAACTAGCGGCAGACGATGCAATTCTGCCATGCTCAAGTAAACAGCAAGAAGACTATGACAGTCTACCATTCTCCAGTGCATAGCAGGATGACCATGACGGTCCATCATGCTACAGTGAAGAACAAAGCGACGATGACAGTCCAAGCCCAAATGAAGGACAACAGCAAGACAATGACAGTCCACCCACATTGTTTGCACCATCAGATGAAGACTCTGACAATTTACCCAACCCAAGTGAACAAGCAGCTACTGAGGATCTAACCACGGTATGTGAGACGAGTGACGACAGCATCCCACTTCCCATGCAAGATGTGCAAAGTGACAGACCTCAGCTAGTGTGTACAGAGGTACTCGACGATCACTGTGAGACCACTGGTGACTCCGATGACATCACGATACATCCACCCTCATTCGCTCGAACCTCTCCACAAGTCATAGATCATATCATAGAATTTACAGTGCAGAAGGAGGCCATTCGGCCCATCGAGTCTGCATCGGCTCTTGGAAAGAGCACCCTACCCAAGGTCAACACCTCCACCCTATCCCCATAACCCAATAACCTAACCCAACACTAAGGGCAATTTTGGACACTAAGGGCAATTTATCATGGCCAATCCACCTAACCTGCACATCTTTGGACTGTGGGAGGAAACCGGAGCACCCGGAGGAAACCCACGCACACACGGGGAGGATGTGCAGACTCCGCACAGACAGTGACCCAAGCCGGAATCGAACATGGGACCCTGGAGCTGTGAAGCAATTGTGCTAACCACTATGCTACCGTGCTGCCCAAGTCAATGCATTCCTGCTCCAGACATGCAGCTTCAAGAAATCTCAGCTGACTCCAGTGAACCTGCTAAGACTCCGGACGGGGAGCATCAACAAACCAACACTGACTCAGTTAAAACAGACCAGACTGCAGATGGGGAGCAACCAAACGCCGACTCTGATTCACGTAAGCCGGACTTTACTCCAGACAGGGAGTGCCGCAACCTCAGTGACGGCACGCTCATGGTGACAGCAGATGCCACAATGACAGGAGATGGATCACTTAACAATTACACTGGATCAGTAATAACAAGCAGTGGCTACAGTCCAAGAGGAATACACCAATATTCACCACAGCTATATCCACACATTTTTTCCACGCCAGCAGTGCAGCCAATGACAGCTTATGCTGGAGATACCCAGTATTCAGGCATGCTGCAGCCAGCAGTCTATGCAGCATATTCTCAAACAGGCCAGCACTACGGATTGCCCACTAATGGAATCAAGACCGAAGGAGGACTCCCGCAAGCGCAATCTGCACTACATTCTGGATGCCTTAGTTACAGCCCAGGATTTGCTGCAGCCCAGCCTGGCCAGACGGCATATTCCGATCAGATGCAAGGTTCTAGTTTCACACCATCACCAGGTATTTATGTGAGCAGCAATTCTGTTTCCAATTCGACAAGCTTCAACGGTTCTCAGCAGGATCACCCTTCCTGCACAGCACGTGGCCAGAACCGGTATGTACAGTCTTATCCAACTTCAACATATGGCACATACATGGCCTCGAATGATACTGTTGATGGTACCTCTTCAACGTCAACACCTTATCAGCTACAAGATGCCATCCGACAGCACCATCACAAATATCGAAAAAGAAAGGGACTCCAAATCAGACAGCAAAGTGGTTTGACCACTTCTTGGTTCCTGTGACACAGGGACGTTGATGGCGTTCATAACCAAGAGAGACATTTGACCATGATGATTGATGGTTTTTAGACTCACACAAATGATTTGGACTTATTGTTTAATCGCTGTTCCCATGACTTGTATATTACCTTACCTTATCAACCTGTTTGTTGTTCAATTTTCTTAGAGTGTACAGAAAATATGAACATATAAAAAAGGGGGAATGTGGTGATGTGCATCAATGTAAATGCATGTAGGCTAGCTAGACACTAGAGGGAGCATTAAAGACATCACACACACACACTCAACCAATAGATCAGGTAGATAGGACACGACCAATGGACATTCACGATACACACGGAGGGGACACGACCACAGGGGGGGCATTATACCAACCCATATATAAAGGACATCACACACATGATCTGCCTCTTTCCAGTGGAGACATTCAGTGAGTACAGAGACAGGGTTGATTCAATATTACACCCACCACGTGGATTGCAGCAACTGGTTAGTCAGTCTGGGTAGCTATAGTAGGATTAGCAGTAGTGTCGAACCCGAGTAATAGAAGTGTAAAAAGTTTAATAAACGTGTTGAAGTTATCTCCACGTCTGGACCTTCCTTTGTCAAGTGCACCACAAGGAAGCCGCTTATGTTACACCTACAACGTAACAAATCAAGATGGGCAGATACTCAACTTTATTTCAATGCGTATAAACTGAGGAGAGATATCCCGAACCAGGCTGGCATTCCCTGGGATCGAGGTGGTTTCGGAGTGATTGGAATGAGGATTTTCTTTTAGGATTTTGAAAGGGATTGATGGTGTAGATGGAGGGGGACTTTCTACCCCCCTCCCCCCCCCCGCCCCCTCTCTGGGGATGGGGTGGGGGTGGTTGGGACAAGGGAACATGAACCTGAAAATCAGAGCCAGGCCCTTTCGGCGAGAAGTTAGGACAGGCGTCTTCACACAAAAGGTGGTTGAGGTTTGGGAGCCCCGCTCAGTAAAGGCAGTGGATGCTCGCTCAAACAACCATTTTAATCCCAGATTTTTGCTTTCTCAGGGTACAACGGATGGAGTTAGGATACAGATCAGCAATGATCTCGTTGGATGGTAGGAGGAGCCCTGGGGCCTGACGGGCCACCTCCCAAGAGGAAAGTGGGCATTATACACAGTAGCCATGCTGCGAGTCAATGCAGTGTTCCATCCACCAGATTAAACTATTGGGCTGAGTCTTACCAGGCCTGGGATGGTGGACCTTGAGGCAGCGGGGCCGAGGCTGTGGAAGTAGCAGGGGGTCCACATAGAGGTGGCTCGCCAATGCATTACCACTGTTGGGAGCTTTCCCAAGGGCAGGCAGGAACTTGGATCAACGGGGACAACCAACTGACATAAATGAGGCGCCAATGATGTGTGATTTTACATTTCGGCAACCGTAGACCCTCACCAACCAGAGATGGAGGTTCAATCTCCTGAAATGCGGGGCGGGGGGGGGGGGGGGGACTGTGGGCAGAAAGACAAGCCTCCACAGTCTGAATAAGCCATCCAGAGAGACTTCCGCCTCTACTCTGAGGCGTCTACAAAACAAACTTCATTGCCTTTTTAAAAGCTATATTAAAACATGGTAAACAGAGGCACACTAAAATACTGCAGGATTGGTGCTAGATTTATCAGAGTTATTTCACTCGTAGTAACCAAGGTGCAGTAGGTTCCTCTGATTGGCCATGATCGATGTGTGGGCCAACGCGGCAGGGTGGGGGAGTGGGCCTAGGTAGCGTGCTCTTTCGGCGGGTTGGCGCAGAGCCGATAGGCCAAATGGCCTCCTTCTTCACTAGAGATTCTACGGATTATGATATTTAATTTTATCACCTGCAAGGGTGACTCCATTTTGACATCACCTACCCACCTCAGCAACAGCCACCGAAGCTGTTCCTGCTCCGATTGGACCCGCGGCATTCCGGGACCGACCGCGGAACGCCCTGAAAGGGGCAGCGAACTCGGAGGTGGCTGGTCGGCCGGCTACCTCCGGGAATATTGCTGTGAAGTTCACACTCCCGGCCCGTACGAGCTGGGGAACCCACATCGGAGGCCGGGAGCTGGCAGGAAAATCCAGCCCAATGCCTCAGCGAGGTTGAGGAATTCTCAGTCTTTTTGACAGAGGAGGTAAAAGAGTTAATCAAAAACAAACTGATCTTGAATTTAGGTGGGGGAAAAACCCCCTCTTTAGCGCAGAGCGTTTTGAGAAGATGGAGGGTACTCGCCGCAAGTGTGGTATCCTTATTGGGCTGGTGGAATACAAGACGAAAGGTGAAAGGTTATCGGGGGTACGGTGAGGTCAGCCGTTGAACGGCGGAGCAGGATCGAACGGCCAAGCGGCCTACTGAGCCTAACTTCTAATGTAATAATGATTGTAATCCAAATTTCAGCAAGGTGCAAATTCTGCTCTACCTCTCACAATCACTTGAGACGCTTCAGCAAGGAAGAACAACACTTTTCATTCCTTATTGGGGTGTGAATCATCCCAAAATCACCCTTGAATGAAATTCCCCAGTCCATGTGGCGCAAGTACACTGTCACGGTTTCGTACAGCTGAGTGACTTCCTCGGCCATTACAACTTTCTATGTGTGTTTCCATAGTTATAACTCTTGGGGCTAAAAGGGACCAAGGGAAATGGGGGGAAGGCGGGATCAGGGTATTGAACTTGATGATCAGCCATGATCATAATGAATGGCGGAGCAGGCTCGAAGGGCCGAATGGCCTCCTCCTGCTTCTATTTTCTTTTCTATGTATTTCAGAGGGCAGGTAAGTCATGGAGTGGTCGAGTTTTTACAGCACAGAAAAGCCCTTGGGCCATCGTGTCAATGCCGGCCATCAAACACCTATCTATTCGAATCCCATTTTCCAGTACTCGGTCCGTAGCCTTCTGTACTTTGACATTTCAAATGCTAATCTAAATACTTCTTAAATGTTGTGAGGGTTCCCGCCTCCGCCCCCTTTCAGGCAGCGAGTTCCAGATTCCCATCACTCTCTGTGTGAAAATCCTCAAATCCCCTCTGGACGTCCTGCCCTTAACTTAAGTCTATGCCCCCCCCCCTCCCCCCCCCCCCCCAATTATTGACTCCTCCACTGAGGGAAAAAGATCCTTCCTATCCAGCCTATCTGTGGTGGTATGTATTAGGGGTAATACGGTACACCAGGATGCCGAGGGGCTATTGGCGGACAGATACTGGGTCCTGATTGGATCTGCCGCCTACTGGGCTCCACCCAGAAAGGCGGGGTATAAGAACCCAGGTTCTCCCAGCAGCCGCATTCTGTAACTGAGCTGCTGGGGAACAAGTCTGCTCAATAAAGCCTCGATTGAGTTCTCTACGTCTCGCCTCGTGTGTTACCGATGGTGCCACACTATGCCCCTCATAATGTTATACACCTCGACCAGGTTACCCCTCAGCCCCCTCTGCCCCAGAGCAAACAACCCCAGCCTATCCAGTCTCTCTTGATAACTGAACTGGGTGGATAGCAACAAGCTTTTTCCAAGAGTGGGGGTGTCAATTACAAGGGGGTCACGATTTCAAGGTGAGAGGGGGAAAGTTTAAGGGAGATGTGCGTGGAAAGTTCTTTACGCAGAGGGTGGTGGGTGCCTGGAACGCTTTGCCAGCGGAGGTGGTAGAGAGGCGGGCACGATAGCATGTAAGATGCATCTAGACAGATATGTGAACGGGCGGGGAACAGAGGGAAGTAGATCCTTGGAAAATAGAAGACAGGTTTAGATAAAAGGTCTGGAACGGCGCAGGCTGGGAGGGCCGAAGGGCCTGTTCCTGGGCTGTAATTTTCTTTGTTCTTTGAATCGATCCAGCCCAGGTGAATCCTGGCGAATCACCTCTGCACCCTCTCTCGCACAATCATTTCCTTCCTACAGTGTGGCGGCCAGAGCTGCACACATCTGGAGTCTCACCAGTGTTTTATACAGCTCCATCATAACCTCCCTGCTCTTATACTTTGTCGACGAAAGGCAATAATCGCATTCTCTGGGTGCTGGATCTGGTATAAGGGTGGCACATTTCCTTCCCTGAAGGGCACGAGCAAGCCAGACAGGTATTTGTTTTCAGTAGTCGAATTGTTTCATGATTATTGTTAACATTGTATTCCAGCCCTATTTAATTCATTGAATTTGAGTTTCCCCAGATGCTGAGGTGAGTTTTGGACACGTGTCTGCAGAGCATTAATCTGGGCCACTAGATGACATTATCACTATGCCAGTGTCCCGCTCAGCCGGTTACATGGCGAGAGCACGGAGATTGGAGTGAAGAGATACAGTTTCACGAGCAACGCAATGGCAGAACTGACTCCAGGGATTGGCAGGGGAACAGTTCCTTTGTTCATACACTGACAGGAAGAGCAGTCACAGAATCGTCATGTTCATTGGCATTAAATACAGACAGAAATGTGGTGGGGGTGCCTTGCAGGTCAGGCTGCATCTTTCCAGCAAGAAACAGAGTGAACAGGGGCAATTTTAACTCATTCAAAGCCCATTGATTCCACTTGCACAAAGTTAAAATCAGAGCTTAATAATAATTATCTTTAATAATCTTTATTGGGCAGCAGGGTGGCGCAGTGGGTTAGCCCTGCTGCCTCACGGCGCCGAGGTCCCAGGTTCGATCCCGGCTCTGGGTCACTGTCCGTGTGGAGTTTGCGCATTCTCCCCGTGTTTGCGTGGGTTTCGCCCCCACAACCCAAAGATGTGCAGGGTAGGTGGATTGGCCACGCGAAATTGCCCCTTAATTGGAAAAAATAAATTGGGTACTCTAAATTTAAAAAACAATAATAATAATCTTTATCGTCACAAGTCGGCTTACATTAACACTGCAATGAAGTTACTGTGAAAATCCCCTAGTTGCCACATTCCAGCGCCTGTTCGGGTACACAGAGGGAGAATTCAGAATGTCCAATTCACCTAATAACACGTCTTTCGGGACTTGTGGGAGGAAACTGGAGCACCCGGAGGAAACCCACGCAGACACGGGGATGCCGCACAGACAGCGACCCAAGCCGGGAATCGATCCTGGGACCCTGGCGCTGTGAAGCAACTGTGCTAACCACTGTGCTGCCGTGCTGCCCATGAGCTGTTGACATCTCAGATTTCCGTCAGGGACAGTGGAGATTTAAGAGTTCATAATCAAGTTAAATCCCGTCATTACTTCCAGACATTGACCTGATTCTGATTTTCCCGCCACAGAAGCTGCCAGACTTTGTGGGTGGGATTCTCCGTCAGCCAACACCGGAATCGGGGCTTGCGATCGGGCGGAGAATAACGCCCGACGGCAAACCCGCGGCAGGCGCCAAACCGCGATGCTCCGTCACCTCGAAAACGGCGTCAATGCGAAGCACACAGCGCAGACTTTAAACCCCATTCGCATATCATTGGTGGGCCCACCCACGATTGTCCGCCTCCGATGGGCCGAGTTGCGCGGTCCGCGTGTGCTCTCACAACTCCTGAACCTGGCGTGGTGGCTGCTGAGAGAGAGAGGGCGTAAGGACAGTGTCCAACACCCCATACTCGGCCGACAGTCGTGCCGCTGGCTGGGGGTCTTCTGCCAGTGCTGGGGGGTGGCCAGGAGGTGGGCTGTGGGGTCGGGGTGGACGTCTAGGCAACATCATTACCGCAGCCGGCAAGGCAGCCATGCAGCTGCGCGTATCGCTGACAGCCCGCTTTAAACCTGGGCCGCATAGGTGACCCCTCCAGGGGGCAGTCTCTCTGGCCCCAGCGCTCCAGCACAACCTGCCCCATCGTTTCGCCCCCGATCAGTGTGTGTGAGTGCGGAGTGTACTGTTTATGTGGCTGCAGCTTGTCAGCTCTGCAAGTGTCCGTCATGGACCTGGCGAATCCCGCACCGTTTTTCATGGCATTTGATGGTGTTCCATGTGGCACCGGTGCTAGCCCCTGACCGGTAGTGGAATCGGTACAGGTGCGGCACGATTTTCCTGTCGTAAAGGTCCACGGATTCTCCGTTGGCGCCAACAATTAGTCGCAGAAACGGAGAATCCAGCCCTGTGAGCTTCCTGTATTTTCAGATTTCATTTCCGCAGCATTTTACTTATAGCTGGAGGAAGGGAGAGAGAGGGAGAGAAAGAGGGAGAGAGTTTTCGAAAGGTAAACACCAGAAATGCTGCAAACATCTGCAAGGGGCGGTTTGGCCAATGTTACAAGCATTGACTATCAGGCCATGCAGCAGCCCATTCTCCCCATCCTCTTGTGAACCACGATGATGCCTTTCGGCCAATTGCGTTGGCATCCAGAATGGAAAGTAAAAATTAGACCTGTCCGATTCGCACACGCTCAGCCCAAGTGTGTCACAATGAGTTTTGAGAAGGTCACAATGAGCCAGAGTGTGTCACAGTGAGTTCTGAGTGTATAACCATGAGTCTGAGTGTGTCACAGTGAGTTCAGAGTGTGTCACAGTGAGTTCTGAGTGTATAACCATGGGTCTGCATGTGTCACAGTGAGTTCAGAGTGTTTCACAGTGATTCTAAGTGTGTAACCATGGGCCTGAGTGTGTCACAGTGAGATTGAAGGTATCACAGTGAGCCCACGTGTGCCATAGAGAGCTCTGAGTTTGTCACAGTGAGTTATGAACGTCTCATAATGAGCTGAGTGGGTCAGAGTTCTGAGCGAGTCACTGAGTTCTGAGTACGTCACAGTGAGCCTGAGAGTGCCATAGTGAGTTCTGAGTGTGTCACAGTGAGTTCTGAGTGTGTCACAGTGACTTCCCAGTCTTGCACAGTGATTCGTGTGTGTGTCACAGTGAGTCAGTGTGTCACAGTGTGTCCGGGTGTGTCACAGTGAGTCTGGGTATGTCACAGTGAGTCCGCATGCCATAGTGAGTTTTGAGTGTGCCACAGTGAGTTCCGAGTGTGTCATAGACAGTTCAGAGTGTATAGTGTTCATGTGTCACAGTAAGTCTGTGTGTCGCAATGAGTTCTGAGTGTGTCACAGTGAGTCTGAGTGTGCCACAGTGAGTCTGAGAGTGTCACAATGAGTTTGAGTGTGTCACTATGATTTCCAAGTGTGTAACAGTGAGTCCAGGTGTGTCGCAGTGAGTTTGAGTGTGTCACAGTGAGTTCAGAGTGTCTCATAGTGAGTCATGAGTGTGTCACAGTGGACTTCCGGTGACGGCGGGCGGGAGGCGGCCGCACAATGGAGGGCTCCCGTTCGGGAACGGCATTTTTGGGGCTTTAAGCCCGGTCCCAGGGTCCACGGAGGCGGCAGAAGCAGGGAGAAGGCACGGAGGAGGCACAGTGAAGACACAGGAGGAAAAAAAACCCAAAGAAAAATGTCGAGGGTGAGCAAGAAAATGGCCGAAAAAAAAACAGCTGAAGGTCCGTCGCCGAGTGGAAAGGTCACCGCGGGGTCACCAAGGAAAATGGAGGCTGGAGCACTAGGGGAGGCCGCACTGCTTACGGCTGAAGAAATAACTAAGGTGATGGCTGCGGAATTTGAAAAGCAGTTGGCGCAGATTGCGAAATGCATGGAGACGGTGAGGAAGGAGATGAGGGAGATTTTGAGTGCGCTGGTGGAGGAGGAGATTTCCCCGGTGACGAAGGCGGTGGCGAGCGCGGTGGCGGAGGTGCGAGAACAAGGGGAGGCACTGAAGGAAGTGGAGGAGACGTTATTGCAGCACGGTGATCAACTTGCCTCGATGGGGAAGGAGATGCGGAAGGTGATGGACACTAACAAGGATCTGTGAGGAAAAATGGAAGACCTGGAAAACAGATCCAGGCGACAGAATTTGAGGATTGTGGGGCTGCCCGAAGGAGTTGAAGGACCGAAGCCGACTGAGTATTTTGCCGCGCAAAACTATTGGGGGAGGGGGAGAATCCCTCCCGATATGAACTGGATCGGGCTCATCGGTCGTGGAGGCCTATACCAAAGGCGAGTGAGCCGCCAAGGGTAGTGACTCTGTGCTTCCGTAGGTACAGTGTGAAGGAGAAGGTCCTGAGCTGGGCCAAGCAGAAGCGGGTGGTGCAGTGGGCTGGAGCTGGTACCCATGTATAACAGGACTTTACGGTGGAGCTGGCAAGGAGGCGGGCTGCCTTCAACCGGGTGAAGAGGGCACTGTACATTAGCAAGGTGCGGTGCAGCATTGTATATCCAGCGAAGCTGAGGGTGACTTACAAGCTCAGGGACTTTTATTTTGGAACGGCGGAAGCAGCGGAGGAGTTTGCGAAAGCAGAAGGACTGTGGCAGAACTGACAAATTGAGGAATGGCCATGTGCCGATGTAACCTCATGACTGTATTTTCTTCTTTTTTGTATCACTGCGTGCGGGTGTAGGGGCTAAAGGAGCCAATGTTGTATATATTTGGACAAGGGAAGGGACGGGACTTTCACTCGAAATGAGAGTTCTTTGGGGTGTAGGTGGATATGCGGGGTTTGTGTGCTAAAAAGGGATCTTTGGGCTTTCCTAGGGCCGGGCAAGTGGGAAAGGGACCCGGGCGGGGGCCTCCACGCTGGCCGGTTTAAGCCGGCCAGTGAACGGGAGTGAGGTGGGGGGAGGGGCTGCGGCCATCGGAGCCTGGCAGAACAGGGTCCGAGTGGTCTAGCCGGGGTGGAAAGTTGGGGGGAAAGGAACCAAGGTTGGGAGGAGGAGTTTTACAAGAGGCAGTGGACGGGAGGAGCTGGAGACCTGGGAGGGGGGGGGGGGGGGTGGTGGGGAGCTGTGTAAGATTAAGGGTGACTACGGGTAATCCCTGATTCCTTTTTGTCATTTGTTTATGTAAACATGCGGGTTGAGGTTTGGGGGTTGGTGGGCGGATGGGATCGGTGTTATTATGGGGACTGACATATCTTGCTGATTATTGTTTATTGTTGATGGATGTAAATGTGGGAGAAAATGTGAAAAAGAATTAAAAAAAAATTTTTTTTTAAAGAAAGAAAATGAGTGTGTCACAGTGTGTTTGAGTATGTCACAGTGAGCCCAGGGGTGTCACAATGGGTCCGCCTGTGTCACAGTGAGTTCCAAGTGTGCCACAGTTGGACCGGATTAGCCCAGTGGTCTAGACAGCTGGTTTGTGATGCAGAACAAGGCCAGCAGCGTGGGTTCAATTCCCATACCAGCTTACCCGAACAGGCGCCGGAATGTGGCGACTAGGAGTTTTCGCGGTAACGTCATACTTGTGACAATAAAAGATTGTTATTATTATTACAGTGAGTTATGAGTATGTCACAGCGAGTTGAATGTGTAGTGTCCGTGTGTCACAGTAAGTGTCACAGTGAGTTCTGAGTGTGTCACAGTGAGTCCATGAGTGTTACAGTGAGTCTGAGAGTTTCACAGTGAGTTCCAAGTGTGTTACAGTGAGCCTGAGTATGTCACAGTGAGCCCGGGTGTGTCACAGTGAGTCCGCATGTGTCACAGTTAGTTCAGAGTCTGTCATAGTGAGTTACGAGTGTGTCACAGTGAGCCTGAATGTGTATCATTGAGTTTCAAGTGTGTCACCATGATTTCCAAGTGTGTTACAGTGAGTCCAAGTGAGTCACAGTGAGTTCCAAGAGTGTCACAGTGAGTCACAGTGTGTCACAGTGAGTTCTGAGTGTGTCATAGTGAGCTATGAGTGTACCACAGTGAATCTGAGTATTTCACAGTGAGCCTGGGGATGACACAGTGAGTTCCAAGTGTGGAACAGTGAGTTCTGAGTGTGTCATAGTGAGCTATGTGTGCCACACTGAATCCGAGTATGTCATAGTGAGCCCGGGGATGTCACAGTGATTTCCAGGTGTGGCACAGTGAGTTATGAGTGTGTCACAGTGAGTTCTGAGTGTGTCATAGTAAGCTATGAGTGTGTCACAATGAATCCGAGTATGTCACAGTGAGCCTGGGGATGTCACAGTTCTGAGTGTGGCACAGTGAGTTCTGAGTGTGCCATAGTGAGTTACAAGTGTCACAGTGAGTGTGAGTGTATCACAGTGAGTTACAAGTGGGTCATAGTAAGTTATGGGTATGTCACAGTGAGTTCGAGTATGTCACAGAGAGCCCAGGTGTGTCACAGTGAGTCCGAAGTGTCAGTTAGTTCATTGTCTGTCATAGTGAGTTCCGAGTGTGTCACAGTGAGCCTGAGTATGTCTCATTGAGTCTGTGTGTGTCACAGTGAGTTCTGAGTGTGTCACAGTGAGTCCAAGTGTGTCTCATTGAGTCTGTTTGTCACAGTGAGTTACAAGTGTGTCACAGCGAGACTCAGTGTGTCACAATGAATTCAAGTATGTCACCATGATTTCCAAGTGTGTTACAGTGAGTCCAAGTGTGTTGCAGTGTGTCCAAGTGTGTCACAGTGAGTCTGAGTGTGTCACAGTGAGATCTGACTGTATCATAGTGAGTTATGAGTGTGTCACAATGAGTCCGAATTGGTCACAGTGAGCCCGGGTGGGTCACAGTGAGTTCTAAGTGTGTCATAGAGAGTTATGAGTGTGTCACAGTGAGTCCTAGTATGTCAGTGAGTCTGAGCGTGTCATAGTGAGTTATGAGTGTGTCACAGTGAGTCCAAGTATGTCACAGTGAGTTCTGAGTGTATCATAGCGTTCTGAGTGTGTCACAGTGAGTCTGAGTGTGTCACAGTGAGTTTTGAGTGTGTCATAGTGTTATGAGTGTGTCACAGTGAGTCCTAGTATGTCACAGTGCATCTGAGTGTGCCATAGTGAGTTATGAGTATGTCAGAGTGAGCCCAGATGTGTCACAATGAGTCCGCATGTGTCATAGTGAGTTCCGAGTGTGTCATAGTGAGTTCCAAGTGTGTCACAAAGAGTTCTAAGTGTGTCAGAGTGCGATCTGACTGTGTCATAGTGAGTTATGAGTGTGTCACAGTGAATCGGAATTGGTCACAGTGAGCCTGGGCGTGTCACAGTGAGTTCCAGGTGTGTCACAGTGGGTTCTGAGTGTGTCATAGAGAGTTCCGAGTGTGTCACAGTGAGCCTGGGTGTGTTATCATGAGCCCATGTGTGTCACAATGAGTCCGCATGTGTCCTAGTGAGTTCTGAGTGTGTCACAGTGAGTTCTGAGTTTGCCATAGTGAGTTCCGAGTGTGTCACAGAGAGTTCTGAGTGTGTCACAGTGAGTTATGAGTCTGTCACAGTGAGTCCTAGTATGTCACAGTGAGTTCAGAGTGTGTCATAGTGAGTCATGAGTGTGCCACAGTGAGTTCTGAGTATGTAACCATGGGTCTGAGTGTCACAGTGAGTTCTGAGTGTGTCATAGTGAGTTATGAGTGTGTCACAGTGAGTTCTGAGTGTGTCACAGTGAGTTCTGAGTGTGTCACAGTGAGTTCTGAGTCTGTCCAAGTATGTCACAGTGAGCCCGGGTGTGTCACAATGAGTCTGCATGTGTCATAATGAGTTCTGAGTGTGTCACAGTGAGTCCTAGTATGTCACAGTGCGTTCTGAGTGTGTCTTAGTGAGTAATGAATGTGACACAGTGAGTTCTGAGTATGTAACCATTGGTCTGAGTGCGTCACAGTGAGTTCTGAGTGTGTCATAGTGAGTTCTGAGTGTGTCACAGTGAGTTCTGAGTGTGTCACAGTGAGTTCTGAGTCTGTCCAAGTATGTCACAGTGAGCCCGGGTGTGTCACAATGAGTCCGCATGTGTCATAGTGAGTTCTGCTGAGTGTGTCTCATAGAGTTCTGAGTGTGTCACAGAGAGTCTGAGTGTGTTTCATTGAGTCTGCGTTTGTCACAGTGAGTCTGACTGTGTCACAGTGAGTTCTGGCTGTGTCACAGTGAGTCAAAGTGTGTCACAGCGAGTCTGAGTGTGTCACAGTGAGTTCCAAGTGTATCACAGTGAGTGGAAGTGTGTCACAGTGAGTTCCAAGAGTGTCATAGTGAGTTCCGAGTGTCACAGAGAGTTCTGAGTGTGCCACTGTGAGTTTCGAGTGTGTCATAGTGAGTTATGAGTGTGTCACAGTGAGTCCTAGTATGTCACAGTGAGTTCTGAGTGTGCCATAGTGGTTATGAGTGTGTCACAGTGAGTTATGAGTATGTAACCATGGGTCTGAGTGTGTCAAAATGAGTTCTGAGTGTGTCACGGTGAGTTATGAGTGTGTCACAGTGAGCTATGAGTGGGTCACAGTGAGTTCTGAGTGTGTAACCATGGGTCTGAGTGTGTCACAATGAGATCTGAGTGTGTCACGGTGAGTTATGAGTGTGTCACGGTGAGTTATGAGTGTGTCACAGTGTGTTCTGAGTGTGTAACCATGGGTCTGAGTGTGTCACAGTGAGTTCAGAGTGTGTCACAGTGAGTTCTGAGTGTGTCCGAGTATGTCACAGTGAGCCCGGTGTGTCATGAGTCCGCATTTGTCATAGTGAGTTCTGAGTGTGTCACATAGAGTCTGAGTGTGTTTCATTGAGTCTGCATGTGTCACAGTGGGTCCATGTGTGTCACAGTGAGTTCTGAGTGTGTCATAGTGAGTTATGAGTGTGTCATAGTGAGTTATGAGTATGTAACCATGGGTCTGGGTGTGTCACAGTGAGCCCGTGTGTGTCACAACGAGTCCGCATGTGTCACAGAGTTCTGAGTGTGTCACAGAGAGTCTGAGTGTGTTTCATTGAGTCTGCATATGTTACAGTGGGTCCACGTGTGTCACAGTGGGTCTGACTGTGTCACAGTGAGTTCTGGCTGTGTCACAGTGAGTTCTGGCTATGTCACAGTGAGTCAGAGTGTGTCAAAGCGAGTCTGAGTGTGTCACATGAGTTCTGAGAGTGTCATAGTGAGTTCTGAGTGTGTCACAGAGAGTTCTAAGTGTGTCGCAGCCAGTCTGAGTGTGTTTCATTGAGTCTGTGTATGTCAGTGTGTCCATATGTGTCACAATGAGTCTGACTGTGTCACAGTGAGTCCAAGTGTGTCACAAAGAGTTCCAATTTTGTCAGTTAGTCAGAATCCTAGAATCATAGAGTTTACAGTGCAGAAGGAGGCCATTCAGCCCATCAAGTCTGCACCGGCTCTTGGAAAGAGCACCCTACTTAAGCCCACACCTCCACCCTATCCCCGTAACCCCACCTAACCTTTTGTTTTGGACACTAAGTGCAATTTAGCATGGCCAATCCACTTAACCGGAGCACCCGGAGGAAACCAACGCAGGCACGGGGAGAACGTGCAGACTCCGCACAGACAGCGACTCAAGCCGGGAATCAAACCTGGAACCCAGGAGCTGTGAAGCAATAGTGCTAACCACTGTGCTACCGTGCCACCCCACGTGTTGCAGTGAGTTCAGAGTGTGTCACAGTGAGTCTGAATGTGTCACAGTGAGTCTGAATGTGTCACAGTGAGTTCTGAGTGTGCCACAGTCAGTTTGAGTGCGTCACAGTGAGTCCGAATGTGTCACAGTGAGTTCCCAGTGTATCACAGTGAGTCTGAGTGTGTCACAGTGAGTCAAACTGTGTCACAGTGAGTTTGAGTGCATCACAGTGAGTTCCAAGTGGGTCACAGTGAGTCCGAATGTGTCACAATGAGTTCCCAGTGTGTCATAATGAGTCTGAGTGTGTCATAGTGAGTTTGATAATGTTACAGTGAGTTGAGTGTGTCACTATGAGTCCAAATGTGTCAGTGAGCCTGAGTGCGTCACAGTGAGTCCAACTGTGTCACAGTGAGTTGAGTGTGTCACAGTGGGTCCAACTGTGTCACAGTGAATTCCGAGTGTGTCACAGTGAATTCCGAGTGTGTCACAGTGAGCATGGATTTGTCACAGTGAGTCCAACTGTGTCAAAGTGAGTTAGAGTGTGTCAAAGTGAGTTTGAATGTGCCATAATGAGTCCAAATGTGTCACAGTGAGTTCCGAGTATGTCACAGCGAGTTTGAGTGTGTCAGTGAGTCTAAATGTGTCACAGTGAGTTCTGAGTGTGTCATAGTGAGTTTGAGTGTGTCACAGTGAGTTTGATTGTGTCACAGTGAGTCCTAATGTGTCACAATGAGTTCCCAGTGTGTCACAGTGAGTTCCCAGTGTGTCACAGTGAGCCTGAATGTGTCATAGCGAGTTTGAATATGACACAGTGAGTTTGAGTGTGTCACAATTAGTCCAAATGTGTCACAGTGAGATTTGAATGTGTCACTGGGTTCCGAGTGTGTCACAGTGAGCCTGAGTTTGTCACAGTGAGTCCAACTATGTCACAGTGAGTGTGAGTGTGTCAGTGAGTTTGAGTGTGCCAAAGTGAGTTTGAGTGTGTCACCATGAGTCCAACTGTGTCAAAGTGAGTTTGTGTGTGTCACAATGAGTCCAAATGTGTCACAGTGAGCTCTGAGTGTATCACAGTGAGTTTGAGTGTGTCACAGTGAGTCCAACTGTGACACAGTGAGTTTGAGTTTGTCACCGTGAGTTCCAGTGTGTCATAGTGAGCTCTGAATGTGTCAGTGAGTTCAAGTGTGTCACAGTAAGTCCGAGTGTGTCACAGTGAGTCCGAGTGTGTCACAGGGAGTCCAAGAATGTCACAATGATTCTGAGTGTGAGACCATGAGTCTGTCACAGTGAGTTTGGAGTATATTTTGCAGCTTTGCATGTATCACAGGTGTGAAAGGTGTTCCATTCCTTGTTACTGAGATGTATTAGATCTAAATGTTTGTGTTCATGTCTAGAATACACCATAGATAATAAAATGGTGCTGCACATGGTTTAATCTGACTGGTATGCTCTACAACGAAAAATAATAAGAAATAAGTACAGATTTTAATTTCTCTGTACCAAATATTGGAAAGCTAATCAGTCCCTGAATGGTGAGCGTTAAAAACTGGCTAACTACATTTTCCAATCAGTCAACTGCATCCATATCCGTATCTTCTCTGCTCTCTAGTCCCGGTTCCTGTGCGGAACCTCCTGCTTCCTGAGCAGTGTCTGGAACACGGGCTGGAATTGGAGGCGGAGATGGAGCTGGAGGAGCAGAATCCGGTCCTGGGACAGGAGGGGCTGTTTCTGCGGCACTGCCTGTCTGCATATCTTCCAGGAGGGACCTTAAAACTTCCGTGATGGACGGTGGACTTTCTGCCTGGGGCTCTGGAGGCGCATCGTCGCCCTGCCTGTCATCCTTGTGAACTGCTTCCTCCACGCAGTGCACCACTTTGAAAGCCATGGCCAGCTCCTGTAGACGGCCTTCTCCCAAAGTTGAAGCCACTGTCGGCTCTGCACTTTCCCCCTCCTCCTGCTCTTCTTGAACACTCTCTGCTCCGCCCGCCTGGGTCCCTGCTTCATCTGACCTGCTGCGCACATTCATTATGTTCTTGTACAGCTCAGTTCTCTCCTCCTGAAGTGCTCTGCAGAGGTTTTCCAATCTCTGGATCTTCACCTGAAAGCATTCATACTCCTTGAATCGCACTTCTCTCTGTAACGGAGGACATCAGGGTAAGAGTGAACAAATTGTACAGAATGGACAGAGGCCGTTCGGCCCAGTGGGCCAGTGCTATTTCCGTGAAAGCTCTATCTGATTAGCCCACCCTCTTTTTTATCAATAGCTCGACAAATTGGCATTTTTCCAGTATTTACCCAACTTGGTGTTGAACTTTAAATTGACCCACCTTTCACAGCTCTTTCAGGCATTGCATTCCACATAAGGCTCTGGTTTAGCACAGTGGGCTAAATAGCTGGCTTGTAATACAGGACAATGCCAGCAGCGCGGGTTCAATTCCCGTACCGGCCTCCCCGAACAGGCGCCGGAATGTGGCGACGAGGGGCTTTTCACAGTAACTTCCATTGAAGCCTACTTGTGACAATAAAGCGATTTTCATTTCATTTTCATTTCTCAATAAGCTGAATAAAAAGGAGCGCTCCCACCAATGTAGGACATCTGCTCTGACGGTGACGGTGTACCGCAGTTTGAGGTCAATTTGAGCTAACATACCAATAAGGGAGCAGGCCCCTCGAGCCTGTGCCACCATTCAATACGATCGTGACTGTAACGTCAACCCCACATTTCCGGGTAACCCCCGATAACCTTTCACCCCCGAGTTAATCAGGGATCTATCTAGCTCTGCCCTAAAAACAATATTCAAAGACTCTGCTGTCACTGTCTTTCGAGAAAGAGAGTTTCAGAGACTCGCCACCCTCGGAAAGAAAACACTTCTCCTCTGAAATGAGCGACCCCTTATTTTTAAGCAGTATACCCGGGGTATACCATCAGCTCGGTGAGATTCACCGCCCAGGGGTTTCAGTCGCTACACGTGGAGCCTGGCAGCACCTCAGCCACAGAAAGACAGCGGCACCGGCATAATTACCCTCCTCAGCTTTCGACTTTCTTCAGCTTTCTGTTCCAATACGCATTTGGACTTTGCTTTGAAAGCTCTGCCTTGTTGAACATCATTACCTCCCACTCACCACGAGCGACCACACTGGGGTTCAGGTGCCAGCTGTGGTTCAGTGGGTGGCGCTCCCAGCTCTGAGTCACCAGCTGGTGGGTTTAAATCCCAGTCAGGAAACCTGTGTACATAATGGGGACGGGCATTCCAGTGCAGTACTGAGGGAGTGCCGCACTGTCAGAGGGTCAGTACTGAGGGAGTGCCGCACTGTCAGAGGGTCAGTACGGAGGGAGTGCCGCATTGTCAGAGGGTCAGTGCTGAGGGAGTACTGCACTGTCAGAGGGTCAGTACTGAGTGAGTGCTGCACTGTCAGAGGGTCAGTACTGAGGGAGTGCTGCACTGACAGAGGGTCAGTACTGAGGGAGTGCTGCACTGTCAGAGGGTCAGTACTAAGGGAGGGCTGTACTGTCAGAGGGTCAGTACTGAGGGAGTGCCGCACTGTCAGAGGGTCAGTACTGAGGGAGTGCTGCACTGTCAGAGGGCCAGTACTGAGGGAGTGCCGCACTGTCAGAGCGTCAGTACTGAGGGAGTGCTGCACTGTCAGAGGGTCAGCGCTGAGGGAGTGCTGCACTGTCAGAGGGTCAGTCCTGAGGGAGTGCTGCACTGTCAGAGGGTCAGTACTGAGGGAGTGCTGCACTGTCAGAGGGTCAGTACTGAGGGAGTGCCGCACTGTCAGAGGGTCAGTACTGAGGGAGTGCTGCACTGTCAGAGGGTCAGTACTGAGGGAGGGCCGTACTGTCAGAGGGCCAGTACTGAGGGAGTCCTGCACTGTCAGAGGGTCAGTACTGAGGGAGTGCTGCACTGTCAGAGGGTCAGTACTGAGGGAGGGCTGCACTGTCAGAGCGTCAGTACTGAGGGAGTGCTGCACTGTCAGAGGGTCAGTACTGAGGGAGTGCTGCACTGTCAGAGGGTCAGTACGGAGGGAGTGCTGCCCTGTCAGAGGGTCAGTACTGAGGGAGTGCTGCCCTGTCAGCGGGTCAGTGCAGAGGGAGTGCCGCACTGTCAGAGCGTCAGTACTGAGGGAGTGCTGCACTGTCAGAGGGTCAGCACTGAGGGAGTGCTGCACTGTCAGAGGGTCAGTACTGAGGGAGTGCTGCACTGTCAGAGGGTCAGTACTGAGGGAGAGCTGCCCTGTCAGAGGGTCAGTACTGAGGGAGTGCCGCACTATCAGAGGGTCAGTACTGAGGGAGTGCCACACTGTCAGAGGGTCAGTACTGAGGGAGTGCCGCGCTGTCAGAGGGTCAGTACTGAGGGAGTGCCGCACTGTCAGAGGGTCAGTACTGAGGGAGTGCCGCACTGTCAGAGGGTCAGTACTGAGGGAGTGCCGCACTGTCAGAGGGTCAGTACTGAGGGAGTGCTGCACTGTCAGAGGGTCAGTAATGAGGGAGTGCTGCACTGTCAGAGGGTCAGTACTGAGGGAGTGCTGCACTGTCAGAGGGTCAGTACTGAGGGAGTGCTGCACTGTCAGAGGGTCAGTACTGAGGGAGGGCTGTACTGTCAGAGGGTCAGTACTGAGGGAGTGCCGCACTGTCAGAGGGTCAGTACTGAGGGAGTGCCGCACTGTCAGAGGGCCAGTACTGAGGGAGTGCCGCACTGTCAGAGCGTCAGTACTGAGGGAGTGCTGCATTGTCAGAGGGTCAGTACTGAGGGAGCGCTGCACTGTCAGATGGTCAGTACTGAGGGAGTGCTGCACTGTCAGAGGTTCAGTACTGAGGGAGTGCTGCACTGTCAGAGGTTCAGTACTGAGGGAGTGCTGCACTGTCAGAGGTTCAGTACTGAGGGAGCGCTGCACTGTCAGAGGGTCAGTACTGAGGGAGCGCTGCACTGTCAGATGGTCAGTACTGAGGGAGTGCTGCACTGTCAGAGGGTCAGTACTGAGGGAGCACTGCACTGTCAGAGGGTCAGTACTGAGGGAGTGCTGCACTGTCAGAGGGTCAGTACTGAGGGAGTGCTGCACTGTCAGAGGGTCAGTATTGAGGGAGTGCTGCACTGTCAGAGGGTCAGCACTGATGGAGTGCTGCACTGTCAGAGGGTCAGTACTGAGGGAGTGCTGCACTGTCAGAGGGTCAGCACTGAGGCGCTGCTGCGCTGCCAGAGGGTCAGTACTGAGGGAGCGCTGCACTGTTAGAGGGTCAGTATTGAGGGAGTGCTGCACTGTCAGAGGTTCAGTACTGAGGGAGCGCTGCACTGTCAGAGGGTCAGTATTGAGGGAGTGCTGCACTGTCAGAGGTTCAGTACTGAGGGAGTGTTGCACTGTCAGAGGGTCAGTACTGAGGGAGCGCTGCACTGTCAGATGGTCAGTACTGAGGGAGTGCTGCACTGTCAGAGGTTCAGTACTGAGGGAGTGCTGCACTGTCAGAGGGTCAGTACTGAGGGAGTGCTGCACTGTCAGAGGTTCAGTATTGAGGGAGCGCTGCACTGTCAGAGGGTCAGTACTGAGGGAGCGCTGCAATGTCAGATGGTCAGTACCATGGGAGTGCTGCCCTGTCAGAGGGTCAGTACTGAGGGAGTGCTGCACTGTCAGAGGGTCAGTACTGAGGGAGTGCTGCACTGTCAGAGGGTCAGTATTGAGGGAGTGCTGCACTGTCAGAGGGTCAGCACTGAGGGAGTGCTGCACTGTCAGAGGGTCAGTACTGAGGGAGTGCTGCACTGTCAGAGGGTCAGTACTGAGTGAGTGCTGCACTGTCAGAGGGGCAGTACTGAGGGAGTGCTGCACTGTCAGAGGGTCAGTACTGAGGGAGTGCTGTACTGTCAGAGGGTCAGTACTGAGGGAGTACTGCACTGTCAGAGGGTCAGTACTGAGGGAGTGCTGCACTGTCAGAGGGTCAGTGCTGAGGGAGTGCTGCACTGTCAGAGGGTCAGTACTGAGGGAGTGCTGCACTGTCACACGGTCAGTACTGAGGGAGTGCTGCACTGTCAGAGGGTCAGTGCTGAGGGAGTGCTGCACTGTCAGAGGGTCAGTACTGAGGGAGTGCTGCACTGTCACACGGTCAGTACTGAGGGAGTGCTGCACTGTCAGAGGGTCAGTGCTGAGGGAGTGCTGCACTGTCAGAGGGTCAGTACTGAGGGAGTGCTGCACTACTGGAAGTGCCCTCGTTCAGAAGAGACTTTAAACCAAGGCCCTGCCTGCCCTCTAAGGCTGACAAAAAAAGATCCCATGGCTCTATTTTGAAGAGTAGGGGAGTCAGCTACCCTCTGGTGTCAACTACAGAGCCAGCCTACAGGACGGGGACCTCATTCGCATCTATATCAAGCGATGTTTTGAGATCCCTCTTGAATTTTTGGTTTCGGATTTATTGAACAGTGAGGTAAGAGCTGTAAACGCAACCCAAAGGTACAATTCCGGGCAGCGCAGTGGAGAGGAAGCACAAAGTTTCCTAAATTCGTGGAAAGTTTACGGCACAGGAAGAGGCCATTCAGCCCATCAGGCCCGCGCCAGCCGAGAACCGGGATGAATCCCAGTTTCCACCATTTGACCCGTAGCTCTGCGGGTTGCAGCACTTGAGGTGAAATCCAGACACCTTTTTAATGAGTTAATGGTTTCTGCCTCTAACGACCCTTTCAGGCAGTGAGTTCCTGACCCCTATCGCCCTCTGGGTCAAATATGTTTCCTCATCTTCCCTCTAGTCTTTCTGCCAATCACGTTACATCTTTGCCCCCCCCCCCCAGTCACTGACCTCTTTGCTAAGGGAGATAGGTCCTTCCAGTCCACTCTATCCAGTCCCCTCACAATCTTGTACATCTCGATCAAATCTCCCCTCAGCCTGCCCTAATCCAAGGAGAACAACCCCAGCCTATCCAATCAGTCCTCATTGCCGCAATTTTCCAGTGCTGGCAACATCCTTGTAAATCTCCTCTGTACCCTCTCCAGACCAATTACATCCTTTCTGTAATCCAGAACCGCACACAGTACTCAAGTTGTGGCCTAACTAATGTTTTATTCAATTCCAGCATAACTTTAGAACATAAGAACTAGGAGCAGGAGTGAGCCATTTTGCCCCTCGAGCCTGCTCTGTCATTCCATAAGATCACGAGAAGGAATTTCTTCAGCCAGAGGGTGGTGAATCTGTGGAACTCTTTGCCGCAGACGGCTGTGGAGGCCAAATCACTGAGCGTCTTTAAGACAGAGGTAGATAGGTTCTTGATCAATAAGGGGATCAGGGGTTATGGGGAGAAGGCAGGAGAATGGGGAGGAGAAAATATCAGCCATGATTGAATGGCGGAGCAGACTCGATGGGCCGAGTGGCCTAATTCTGCTTCTATGTCTCATGGTCTTATTGTCTTATGGCTGATCTCTCTGTGGACTCAGCTCCACTTACCCACCCCTCACCGTAACCTATATACCTTCTTGCTCTTATGTTCTTTACCTCGGTTAAGAAATGGAAGGGTGGCCTCCGCCTTCTTCACCACCTTGTCGACCTGTCCTGCTACCTTCAGGGATCTGTGGACATTCACTCCAAATTCCCTCACTTCCTCCACACCTCTCAGTTACGACACCTCATTGATGTTATGAGTTACATGTGACTTAGGGTCCATTGGGTGGCTATACCTATGTTGCGATGTTCAAGAGCAAATCCCAGCTGAAACTTTGCGGGGTGGGCATTGCCGGCTTCTGGAGGTCTCCGCGTCTCCCACACTGTAACCCTGGCATGGAAACCCCGGCCCACCCTGCCACCACCCCACCACCCCAGGGGGCAATCCTGGCAACGTGGTGCCAGCTGCCTTTGGAACAATTGAACTGGCTGCTTCATCAATGAGACCAAGGCTTTCCAAGCTGAAGATTGCGACTTCGAAGAAATAGGCGGCCGTTGGCAACGGCTGGATAAATCCTCACCTCTTCTATCATGTCCAGAAGAGCTTTGTTGCAGGCTTCCCACTTGGTTTTCCACATGATTGTCTCTTTCTCCAGTTTCTTCATCCTCTTTGTCATCTGTGAGGGTAGAATGTGCACAATAAGATCGGGGTGCTGTAGCCTGAGAAGCAAGTGTCAGCCCAACTCCCTGACCGCTCCCTCGCTCCCCTGAGCCAGGTAGACACAAAGTCCCAACGTCCGTCATCTGAGCACAGAATCTAGGCTGTACGCTTCACTGGATGTGAATCTGAACCTGGCTAGGTGGGTGTAAATGATCCCATGGTACTATTTAAAGGACGGAGCAATTTCCATCACTAATTTTATTTAACCAACTCCAGTGTGGGTTAACCAGTCATTTTTCTCGTGCCCTGCCGCAGGAAGTCAGTGATTATGCATCGCTTTGGGGGGAAGGCAAGAGAATGTGGATGAGGAAACTATTAGCCATGATTGACCGATGGGCCGAATGGCCCAATTCTGCTCCTCTGTCTTATGGTCTTCTTGTGGTCTTACTTTAGGCATTGTTGACAGTGTGAAGAGCACTGTATAAATACAAGTTCTACCCTGCACGGTGGCACAGTGGTTAGCAGTGCTGCCTCACCGCGCCAAGGACCAGGGTTCAGTTACAACTTTGGGTGACAGTCTGTGTGGAGTCTGCACGTTCTCCCCGTGTGTGCGTGGGTTTCCTCCGGGTGCTCCGCTTTCCTCCCACAGTCCAAAGACGTGCAGGTTAGGTGGATTGGCTGCGCTAAATTGCTCCTTAGTGTCCAAATGTTAGGTGGTGTTATGGGGTTACAGGGATAGGTAGAGGGTCGGTGTAGACCAGTGTTCTTCAAACTCGGGGGCGCGACCCGCGGGTGGGTCGCAGGTGGGTGTCGGGAGGGTCGCGGAGCTATCCTTCGCGGCGCTCCCGATCGCGCAAATCCCCGCGCAGCAGCCGGCTTTTGATAACGCCGGCTGCAAGCGGCCTTTAAAATGGCTGCGAACATGTAAAGAAAATTCGGCCGCATTGCGCATGCGCGCACGATCACCGGCCAGCATGCGCGCACGATCACCGGCCAGCATGCGCGCACGATCACCGGCCAGCATGCGCGCACGATCACCGGCCAGCATGCGCGCACGATCACCGGCCAGCATGCGCGCACGATCACCGGCCAGCATGCGCGCACGATCACCGGCCAGCATGCGCGCACGATCACCGGCCAGCATGCGCGCACGATCATCGGCCAGCATGCGCACGATCATTGGCCAGCATGCGCGCACGATCACCGGCCAGCATGCGCGCACGATCACCGGCCAGCATGCGCGCACGATCACCGGCCAGCATGCGCGCACGATCACCGGCCAGCATGCGCGCACGATCACCGGCCAGCATGCGCACGATCGTCGGCCAGCATGCGCGCACGATCACCGGCCAGCATGTGCAGTGCTGCCGCTTCTTTTTCAAACGGTCGCAGCTTTTTGTTTTACAAGTTTGGGGGTTTTTAATTCATTTAATTCATTTATTTTATTCATTTTTTTTACAAGTTCGGGGGAGTTTTATTTAATAAAATTTTACGGGAAAAAACTCAGAACTTTGGCCAGATGGAGACTCCATACTTTCCGACACCGGAAGGCTTCACCTTCATCCAACAGGTTCCATTGGAGGAACGTGTACGAGGGCCAAAGGGACCCAAAACCATTTCCTCCATTTTTGTCAGTAGCAAACAAGGTAAGAGAAAATGGTGGGTCGCGAAGGTCGGCCGGCGTGGGTCGCGAAGGTCAGTCGGCGTGGGTCGCTCAGGTCGGCCAGCGTGGGTCGCGAAGGTCGGCCGGCGTGGGTCGGGAAGGTCGGCCGGCGTGGGTCGCGAAGGTCGGCCGGCGTGGGTCGCGAAGATCGGCCGGGTTGGGTCGCGAAGGTCGGCCGGCGTGGGTCGCGAAGGTCGGCCGGCGTGGGTCGCGAAGGTCGGCCGGCGTGGGTCGCGAAGGTCGGCCGGCGTGGGTCGCGAAGGTCGGCCGGCGTGGGTCGCGAAGGTCGGCCGGCGTGGGTCGCTCAGGTCGGCCGGCGTGGGTCGCGAAGGTCAGCCATGTTGGGTCCTGAAGGTTGGGCGGTTTGTAAAAATGGGTCCCCGGAAAAAAAGTTTGAAGAACACTGGTGTAGACTCAATGGGCCGAATGGGCTCCTTCTGTACTGTAGGGATTCTATGATTCATTCAGAGGAATCAACCAGCCATTTGGCCCAGCAACCTCCTTCCTTTTCAGCAGATCAAACCGGCCTTCCCAACTGGCCCCAAAACCCGGAATTACTACGTTACAGCAACGACTAATCTTCAGAGAGTCCACCATTGGAGGGTGTGAAATGCTTTGGCAACTCATGAAAAGTGCTTTGCAACTATAAACCTGTCCTTCCTAAACCATTCTCTCTTTGAAAATGGGTCCAATTAACACTTCAGCCTATCTGCTTCAACCTGTGTGAATTGTTTCACGTTTATCCAGTCCTGGGTGAGGGATGTTCTGCCCGTCTGCTTATCTCTTCCCCAATTTCTCCTGAACATCAACACATCATCACAGGTAACGGCAGCAGTGCTGCTCTGAGCATCGGGATGCTCCGATGTATTCTAAACCAGTCGTCACTTGGTTTAGCACAGTGGGCTAAATAGCTGGCTTGTGAAATGAAGTGAAACTTGCTTATTGTCACAAGTAGGCTTCAATGAAGTTACTGTGAAAAGCCCCTAGTCGCCACGTTCCAGCGCCTATTCGGGGAGGCTGGTATGGGAATTGAACCGTGCTGCTGGGCTGCCTTGGTCTGCTTTAAAAGCCAGCTATTTAGCCCAGTGTGCTAAACCAGCCCCATGTAATGCAGAACAAGGCCAGCAGCGCGGTTCGATTCCCGTACCGGCCTCCCCGAACAGGCGCCGGAATGTGGCGACTAGGGGCTTTTCACAGTAACTTCATTTGAAGCCTACTTGTGACAATAAGCGATTTTCATTTCATTTCATTTCATTAAGGACAGAGTTAGCCACAGTTGAGTGGGTAGCACCTTTATCTCGGAATTACGTGGTTATGGGCTCGGGTTCCACTCCGGACATTTGAACTAATAATCCAGTCTGACTGAAGGAGTGCTGCACTCAGGGGTGTTGTCATTGTGAAGGGACATTAAACTGAGGTCCCGTCTGGCCTCCCGAGTGGATGTAAAAGCTCCCCTGGCACGAGTTTGAAGAAAAGGCTGAACTGTTCTCCCCTGTGTCCTGCGTAATGTTCGCTCCTCAGTCAATTGGGTGGCATGGACCACAGTGGTTGGCACTGTTGCTTCACAGCGTCAGGGATCCGGGTTTGATTCCCAGCTTGGGTCACAGTCTGTGCGGAGTCTGCACGTTCTCCCCGTGTCTGCGTGGGTTTCCTCCGGGTGCTCCGGTTTCCTCCCACAAGTCCTGAAAGACGTGCTTGTTGGGTGATTTGGACATTCTGAATTCTTCCTCTGTGTATCCGAACAGGCGCCGGAATGTGGCGAATAGGGGATTTTCACAGTAACTTCATTATTATTATTATAATCATTATAACTCTGCCTTTATGTGCGATCTTGCTGTGTATAAACTGGCTGCTGAGAATCCCATGTTGCACCAGTAACTACACTGCAAAAACACCTCTTTGGCCGTGGGATGTCCCGAGGTTGTGAAAGGTGCCATAGAAACACAATGAACCTCTTTCTCCAGGTGAACAACACTCATGGTTAGCCCAAGGTTTAACCTGTCCGACAAAACTCCAGGAGAAATTTGGGTTAAATCGGGCTTGTTCACTAACCTTGACCCGTGAATAAGATTAAATACGTTTAATGCACGCTGTAAATTTCAAAACAAGTTATAGGAAATATTGAATGACTCATATATTAACAGAACTGTCATTAACTTCAAGTGGTAAAAACAAAAGAAATATTTACACTTTGGACACAGCATGGCTCTCACGATCAGTGTTGTGAGCAATCAGCGTGCTCCTCACCTCATTTAGCCTTTACTTGTGAATCAGAGCGGGAGGAGAAAAACTGCGCCGACAGTAATCAGCCGAATGTGGCAGCTCTGGGCGCGGGTAACGGTCAACAAAATGTCTGGTGGGCCGCACTCAGACCCCAGGTGGGCTGCATGTGGCCCTCGGGAGGCAGGTTGCCCACCACGGCCCCAAAGTCTAAATGATGCCCCACTTCACGCTCACGACGATTGAGTGACCTGCAATCGCATGATCGTTTCCCACTCTCTGACCTTTTCCATGTCCTCTTTGAAGCTGCCAAACATTTCGTTGCTTTTTGTCAGCGTCCCCTGGAACTCTTCGAACTTTTCAGCATACAGCTTGAGCTGGGGAGAGATCAGCAGACACACATCAGTGCTGGGGAACGAGTTCCTATTGAAAACAGCCGTTGATTCAACGACTAAAGTACTCGCACTTCTTTTTTAATTGAAAGCGCCCAATTCTTCTTTTTTTCCAATTAAATGGGCAATTTAGCCTGGCCAATCCACCTACCCTGCATATCTTTGGGTTGTGGGGGTGAGACCCACGCAGACACGGGGAGAATGTGCAAACTCCACACGGACAGTGACCCGGGGCCAGGATCCAACCCGGGTCCTCGGCGCCGTGAGGCAGCAGTGCTAACCACCGTGCCGCCCTCAGGACCGTAACCTTCACCACCCGAGCAAAATCCATCTCCGGGCTTTCAGGGAGGCAAAGGCCAGAACATCGGCCTCTCTCACCCCCTGGACTCCCGGGTCGCCAGCACCCCAAATATCGCCCCCTCTGGACTCAGGACCACGCCCACACCCAGCACCTTGGACATCACCTCTAAGAACCCCTGCCAGAACCCCCTCAATCTTGGAATAGCCAGAACATGCGGGCATGATTCGCAGGCCCACCTGTGCAGCGCCCACACCTATCCTCTACCCCCTCAATTCCCGGCTTGGGTCACTGTCTGTGTGGAGTTTGCACGTTCTCCCCGTGTCTGCGTGGGCTCCTCCGGGTGCTCCGGATTCCTCCCACAAGTCCCGAAAGACGTGATTGTTCGGTGAATTTGACATTCTGAATTCTCCCTCCGGGTACCCGAACAGGCACCGGAATGTGGCGACTAGGGGCTTTTCACAGTAACTTCGCTGCAGTGTTAATGTAAGCCTACTTGTGACACTAATAAAGATGATTATTTCCAACAATTAACGTGTTTGACCCAGAATTTTATCTCCTGAGTCCGTGGCCATGAGCTAACTATCCAGCTGTGTCTGAATTTCAGAGGCTGTACTGGAAACAAGGTTTGCTGGGAGTGTGCCCCATGATGTTTGGGGGGGCGGGGGAAACAACATTTTTACTGATCTGTGAGGACAACCTCTTTTTTTAACCTGTTAATGAACTGGAACTTGCCACCTGGGAAGGTGATGGACGCAGAGACGATGAACAATTTTGAAAGGAGATTAGAGGGGCTCTTGAAGGAAATAAACTTGCGGGGCTCCAGGGACTGACTGGATTGCTCTCCAGAGAGCCGGCATCAACTCGATGGGCCAAATGGCCCCCTTCTGTGCTGTCGTGACTTGCAGAACCTATAATCTCAACTCTTGCTTGAGGTTTCTAAATGGTCCCCTGTCAGAGTTTAATTCTTCACATTGTCTTTCAACAGTACGAACTTGATCATGTTCATCGCATTTGATTAACATAAAGGTGAAGGGGGAAGTTTTTCCAAAATTCTTTCATGGGGTGTAGGTGTCATTGGAAAGGCCAGCATTTGCTGCCCATCCTTTTTAAAAATAAATTTAGAGTACCCAATTATTTTTTTTTACAATTAAGGGACAATGTAGCGTGACCAATCCGCCTAACCTGCACATCTTTGGGTTTTGGGGGTGAAACCCACGCAGACACGGGGAGAACGTGCAAACTCCACACGGACAGTGACCCAGGGCTGGGATTCGAACCCGGGTCCTCAGTGCCGCAGTCCCAGTGCTAACCACTGCGCCACAGGCTGCCCCGGGGTGCCCATCCTTAACTGGGCACTTCATAATACGAGAGCGCTGATTAACAACCCCGCTGTTTGTTAACGCTGTATTGGTATGGTTTTCTAGGTGGTGTGACCGCACCCTATCTTGTAAATGACAATGAAAAACATTTGAAAATCAAAATGAAAAATGAAAAACAGAGGCTGTTTAGCACAGGGCTAAATCGCTGGCTTTGAAAGCAGACCAAGGCAGGCCAGCAGCACGGTTCAATTCCCGTAACAGCCTCCCCGAACAGGCGCCGGAATGTGGCGACTAGGGGCTTTTCACAGTCACTTCATTTGAAGCATACCTGTGACAATGAGCGATTTTCATTTAATTTCATTTTCAAATATAAGAAGCCTTGGCCCTGGTTGGGGCACCATTCAATTGTGCACCACTCACCTGGGCTTTCAGCAGGGTTTCCTGTTCCTTCATGATATTGGTTTGTACCTTCCACTCAGACGCTTGATTCAGGAGCTGTTTGATTAGAGAAGAGGAGAAAGAAAAGAGAGATTGCAAACATTTTGGAATGATTGCCGAAAGATAAGACTGCATTTTAATCAAAATGTTTCTTTTGCACTCCTCGGGAACAATATTTAGCGTGCAAAATTGAGGGGAAGGTGGTCTGTCAGGCCTGTCCCACTCAGGTCACATGGTGGCTGGAGAGCGATGACCAGATGTGGTTCTTTGGCCTCTGATCCATCCTCCACCTCCATTGGAGCCCGTTGCATATTGTGAGATGACTTCCTCACCAACAGACCGCAATCTGTCAGGATAGGCAACAGCACCTCCTCCACAATAGTCCTCAACACCGGAGCCTCACAAGGATGTGTGCTCAGTCCTCTACTGTACTCCCTATACACCCATGACTGTGTGGCAACATTTAACTCCAACTCAATCTGTAAGTTTGCGGATGATACGACTGTGGTGGGCCGCATCTCATACAACGACGAATCAGACTACAGGAGGGAGATAAATCACTTGGTTGCATGGTGTACCGAAAACAACCTCTCTCTAAATGTTGGAAAGACCAAGGAACTGATCATCGACTTCAGGAAGCGCAGCGCGACACACACTCCTGTCTGCATCAATGGCTCCGAAGTGGAGATGGTCGATAGCTTTAAGTTCCTGGGAGTCACCATCACCAACAGTCTGTCCTGGTCCACTCACGTTGATGCAACAGTCAAGAAAGCCCAACAATGCCTCTACTTCCTGCGGAAGCTTAAAAAATTTGGCATGTCTGCATCGACTCTCACAAGCTTCTACAGATGTGCGATAGAGAGCATCCTATCTGGCTGCATCACAGCCTGGTATAGCAACTGCTCGGTCCAAGATCGCAAGAAACTGCAGAGTGTGGTGAACTCAGCCCAAGGCATCACACAAGCTTGCCATCCTCCCATTGATTCTGTCTACACCTCCCGCTGCCTCAGGAAGGCAGACAGCATTATCAGAGACCCCTCCCACCCAGGCATTGCCTTCTTCCAGATCCTTCTATCAGGCAGAAGGTACAGAAGTCTGAAAACTCGCACATCCAGACATAGGAACAGCTTCTTTCCCACAGCGACAAGACTCCTCAACGACTCCCCCTCGGACTGAATAAAAGCAAATTACTTTGCGTTGCTTTGACAAAGAGTCATCGGACTCGAAACGTTAGCTCCTTTCTCTCCCTACAGATGCTGCCAGACTTGCTGAGATTTTCCAGCATTTTCTCTTCCCCCTCGGACTGATCTGCTCCCTGTAAGAACACTATTCACGACGCCCTATGCTGCTCTTGCTCATGTATTTGCTTTGTTTGGCCCCTTGTTCCGTACTGTAACCAATCACTGTCTGTCGATGTACCATTTGTTAATGTTCTCTGTTGATTATTCTTTTTGTCTATTATGTACGTACTGTGTACGTTCCCTCGGCCGCAGAAAAATACTTTTCACTGTACTTCAGTACATGTGACAATAAATCAAATCAAATCAAATCGAGATGACAGTGACGAAGGTATCGTGCTTTTGCTTCACTGAAGTTCTTTTTGCCTTCAGTGAAGCTGCCCAATATCCTGGTGCACTGGGTTACAGATACAAACTGGTCTTGTATTGCTGGCTAATCTCTGGTGTAAAGCTCAGGGGCGAAATTCTCCCCCAACGGCGCGATGTCCTCTGACTGGCGCCCAAATCGGCGCCAATCAGACGGGCATCGTGCCAGCCCAAAGGTGCGGAATGCTCCGCATCTTTGGCGGCCTACCCCCGACATTGAGGGACTAGGCCGGCGCCGGAGGGATTTCCGCCCCGCCAGCTGGCGGAAATGGCGTTTGTTGCCCCGTCAGCTGGCGCGGCAATGCGGCGCATGCGCGGGAGCGTCAGCGGCCGCTGACAGTTTCCCGCGCATGCGCAGTGGGGAGAGTCACTTCCGCCTCCGCCATGGTGGAGGCCGTGGCGGAGGTGGAAGGGAAAGAGTGCCCCCACGGCACAGGCCCGCCCGCGGATTGGTGGGCCCCGATCGCGGGTCAGGCCACCGTGGGGGCACCTCCCGGGGTCAGATCGCCCCGCGCCCCCCCCAGGACCCCGGAGCCCGCCCACGCCACCTGGTCCCGCCGGTAAATACCAGGTTTAGTTTACGCCGGCGGGACAGGCAATTTCTGGGCGGGGCTTCGGCCCATCCGGGCCGGAGAATTGAGCGGGGGGGTCCCGCCAACCGCCGTGGCCCGATTCCCGCCCCCGCCCAATCTCCGGTACCGGAGACCGGCGGGGGCGGGATTCACGGCGGCCAGCGGCCATTCTCCGACCCGGCGGGGGGTCGGAGAATGACGCCCCAGGTCTCCAATTCATAGAAAAGAGGATAGGAGAGGCTGAATGGCCTGCTCTGAGCCCATGGTTTGTCTAATGGTTACACACCACTATTTGAGCCAATGGCTGACCAATAATTATAGACCAGGATGTGAATCAGTCATTGGCCGATACTTACATACTCCTTTTCTCGCTGATGTCGTTCTTCAGCTTCCTTCAGTAGCTCCTGCGCTTGTGCGAGCTTGGCATCCATCAGCTGTTGCTGCAGATCCCTGTGCTTAAAGATCTTCTCAAAGTGCTGCAGAGAATTAGACACACACACAAAATGGTGAACAACTGCATCCTGGATAGCCTGTGACTGGCTCGAGCGCCATTACAAACCCGACAAACCCAAATCCCGGGTTCCCTCCATCTGCTGAACTTTTGATCAGGCTTCGTTAGGACGTCCAGGCCGGAATTCACCGGCCATTTGCTGGCGGTGGGATTCTTCGGTCCCGCTGGCAGCGCACCTCCGCCCGTGGGTTTCCTGGCACCGTGGGTTGGCTTCAACGGGAAATCCCATGGGCAGCGGCCTCCCCCTGCCGAGAAACACGCGGCGGGGAGAACAGAGAATCTCGCCCCTAATCTCCCGATTAGGCACCTCACTGCCTTTTGGACTTAACAGCGACTTCAACGGTCACTGTCCGTGTGGAGTTTGCACACTGGGCTAAATCGGTGGCTTTTAAAGCAGACCAAGGCAGGCCAGCAGCACGGTTCGATTCCCATACCAGCCTTCCCGAACAGGCGCCGGAATGTGGCGACTAGGGGCTTTTCACAGTAACTTCATTTGAAGCCGACTTGTGACAATAAGCGATTTTCATTTCTAATTGCCCCTTAATTGGAAAAAATAATTGGGTACTCTAAATTAAAAAAAAAGAATCTGCGGCATTTCTGCCCTGATCTACTTTGGGCAGCACGGTAGCACAGTGAATAGCATTGTGGCTTCACAGCGCCAGGTTCGATTCCCGGCTTGGGTCACTGCCTGTGCGGAGTTAGCACGTTGTCTGCGTGGGTTTCCTCCGGGTGCTCCGGTTTCCTCCCACAGTCCAAAGACATGCAGGTTAGGTGGATTGGCCGCGCTAAATTGCCCTTAGTGTCCAAAAAGGTTAGGAGGGGTTATTGGGTTACGGGGATAGGGTGGAAGTGAGGGCTTAAGTGGGTCGGTGCAGACTCGATGGGCCGAATGGCCTCCTTCTACACTGTATGTTCTGTGTTCTATAAGACAAGTCCCTCATCCCTAGAATCAATCTAGTGAACCTTCTTTGAACTGCCTCTTTTGCATTTACGTCCTTCCTCAAGTAAGGGGTTCAAAATTTTGTGCTGTACTCCAGATGCGGTCCCACCAATGCTCTATACAGTTGCTACAGCACTTCCCTACTTTTTTACTCTATTGCATTAGCAATGAATGCCAAAATTCCATTTGCCTTCCTTATTACCTGCTGCAGCTGCATACTAACTTTCTGCGATTCACGCACAAGGACACCCAGATTCTTCTGCACCAAAGCAATTTGAAGTTTCTTCCTGTTTAGATAATAAGCTGCCTTTTTATTTTTCCGACCACAATGGACAACCTCATACTTATCCACGCCAAATTCCATCTGTCAAATTTTGGCCCACTCACCTAATCTATCCATATCCATTTGTAAGTTTCTTATTTCCTCATGGCAACTTACTATCCCCTCTATTTTAATGTCATCTGCAAATTTGGCAATAGTACCTTCTATCCCTGCATCCAAGTCATTAATATAGATTGTGAATAGTTGGGGAGGATCGAACCTTGTGGCACACCACTAGTTACAGCTTGTCAATCAGAAAAAGACCCATTTATCCCCACTCTCTGCTTTTTGCTGGTTAGTCAATCCTTTATCCAAGCTAATATATTATCCCTAACCCATGGGATCTTATCTTGTGCAGTAACCTTTTGTGCAGCACCTTATCAAATGCCTTCTGGAAGTCCAGATACACTACATCTACAGGATTTCCATTATCCACTTTGCTTGTTACATCTTCAAAGAACTCTAGCAAATTAGTCAAACATGATTTATCCTTCATAACACCATGCTGATTGATGGATTATGTTTTGACTTTCCAAGTGTCCTGCAGGTACTTCTTTAATAATGGATTCCAATAATTTCCCAAAGACAAACATTAGACTAACTGGTCTATAGTTTCCTACTTTCTGCCTTTCTCCCTTTTAGAACAGAGGCATTACATGAGCCTTCTGCCAATCCATGGGAATATTTCCAGAATCCAGGGAATTTTGGAATATCATAACCAATGCCTCCACTATCGCTGCTGCCACTTCCTTTAAGACTCGAGGATGTAAGCCATCTGGCTCTGGGGACTTGTCTGCCTTTAATCACAATAGTACTCAGTACTTTTTTCTTAGTGATGGCGATTGTTTTAAGTCCATCCTTTTCAACAACCTCTGCATTACCTGTTATTATTGTGATAGTTCTAGTCTCTGCCATTTCTGGGTTTCCCAATCTCGTTCTCTGAGTCACCAACATTGACTTTTGCTACTCTCCTTCTTTTTGTATACTTATATGATCTTTTGCTATCCATTTTTATATTTTGTGCTTCCTTAATAATTTACCTCAGCTCTTTTTGTTACTTTTTTAGTAACCCTCTATTTGTCTTTAAAAGGTTCCCAATACTCCAGCCTGCCACTGACCTTTGCAATATGGTATGCCTTAGTTTGTGTCTTTATGCTATCTTTAACCCCCTTGCTTAGCCACAAATGCATTTCCCCCTCTGACAATCTTTATTCCTCTCTGGAACATATTCAGTTGGGAGGAATTGAATATCTCCTTAAATGTCTGCCACTGCTCATCAACCTTTAGTCTTCCTGCTCAGTCTGCCAGGGTAAAGTCTGCCCTCATGCCTATGTAATTACCTTGGTTTAATACCAGAACACTAGTGTGGGTCACATTGCCCTCCTATTAGCACTTTCCGCTCGCTGCCTGACCTTTATGCCACTATTAGCACCTTCTTTAGTCTTTCACACTGCCAATAATGCTCCCTTTGTCTTTAGTCCATGACATCCTTGCCAGTCTCTCCTGAATCTCAGCTATCCATGATCTTCTATTTTGCCCTACCTTATCCACCTCCTCTCCAACTCGCTAATCCATTATATTTCCACCTCTCTTCACAACTCTGAACAAGAGACATTGAAACAAAAACTCTGTTTCTCTCTCACAAGTTCATAAGATATAGGAGCAGCAGAATTAGGCCATTCGGCCCATCGGGTCTGCTCCGCCATTCTATCATGGCTGATGTGTTCCTCATCTGCTACCTGCAATGTTTCAGACCAAGAGCTGGATTGTGAAATCAGCCCGAGCATCTCCCCCCTAGAACACATGACCGAGGAGCGGGAGTGGGCAATTTAGCCTCCCGAGCCTAACGCCCTCAATGTGACCATGGCTGGTCCCATCCTGGCCTCATCTCCACCGTCCTGCCCGTTCGCCATAACCCTTCAACCCATTACCAATTAAAAATCTGTCTTAACACCTCCTTAAATTTACCCACTGTCCCAGCATCCACCGCACTCCGGGGTAGCGAATTCCACAGATTCGCAAGCTTTTGGAAGAAGTAGTTTTAAATCTGTTTTAAATTTGCTACCTCTTATTCTAAATTGCTGCCCGACCTGCTGCATTCATTCAGCATCTTCCCTTTTTGAAATTTCATGAGAACATCAATTGCTGGGAATCTAGCAGAATTACTGGCAACCGAGCGGATTTGGCGACAAAATTCCATTGGGTTTGCCGGTGTGTGAATGTCCAAACCCTTTCCTATGAAATTCTACTGACTGCCAATGAAGTCTGGACTTCAATCACAGGAAACCTTCTCTACGGTAACTCGGGATGGACAATAAATACAGGCCCGTGCCAGTGACACAGGGATCTCACCAATGAATAAAAAGAGGCACGCTCCAAGCTTGCTTGCTGGTTGGGAGAATTCCACATGGCATTCCTGGGGCGAAATTCTCCCCCAACGGCGCGATGTCCGCCGACTGGCGCCCAAAACGGCACCAATCAGATGGGCATCGCGCCGGCCCAAAGGTGTGGAATGCTCCGCATCTTTGGGGGCCGAGCGGCAACCGGCGCGGCCCGATTCCCGCCCCGCCCAATCTCCGGTACCGGAGACTTCAGCGGGGGCGGGATTCACGGCGGGGGGGTCGGAGAATGACGCCCCTCGCCTCCGCTGTAACTACCTTCAGACTTGAGGGAATAAGATTAAACCCCTGGACACGGCAATCAGCAAGGCCCAGGAGAAAAATCATAGGAGAATTTAAAACAATATGTGGTTAGCATTGCTGCCTCATAACGCCATCGACCCCGATTCAATTCCAGCCTCGGGAGACTCTTTGTGTGGAGTCTGCACGTCCTCCCCGTGTCTGCGTGGGTTTCCTCCGGGTGCTCCGGTTTCCTCCCACAGTCCAACGATGTGCAGGTTCGGTGGATTGGCCACGCTAAATTGCCCCCCTTCATGTCCAAAAAAAAAGGTTACGTGCGGTTACGGGGGAGTGGGGCGCTCCTGCGGGGGGTTATTGCAGACTCGATGGGCCGAATGGCCTCCTTCTGCACTGTAGGGATTTCATATGATTCTATGAATATGGTTTTATTAATTTCCTTTTTGTTATTTCCTCCTGGGATGTAATTCTGGAATATATCTAACCAGTGATGGTAACCATGGTTGCTGGGTAGGCTTGTAGACTGTCTGGGGGAGCGGGGGGGGTTGAGTGGGAGAGGGGGGGGGGGGGTCAGCTTTCCTGCCCAGCTGTGTTACCTCCTCTCTCGAATCATACTGCTCGATAATGCTTTTCAGTTTGCTGCCGAGCTCGGTGTTTTCCTCGCACAGTTTGAAGTTGCGCTGGCTGTGCTGGTCGATCTGGGACTGGATGTCCAACAAGGTGTCCTGAAAATGTTTGGTCACATCTTTGCGTTTCTCCTCCTCCACTCTCGCTCGCTGCAAACTCTCCTCCTGCTCCGGGAATAAACAATGGATCGCATCAAAGACAAGGAGAGGCAGGGTGGAAAGCATGTCTCAGACCCTGCGTGATCCACTCGCCCAACTGTCTGATTCGCTAACTTAACTGTATGATCCACCAACTCTCAGTGTGATCCATTATTTTGCCTGCATGATCCGCTCACTCACCTGCGTAATCCACTAGCTCATCGGTACGATCTACTCTCTCAACGCATGATCCACTCTCTCGGCTGTATGATCCACTCTGTCACTGCGTGACCCACTCTCTCACCTGTGTAACCCACCATGTTACGCTGCAATCCACTCTGTCACTGCGTGATCCACTCTCTCACCTGTGTAACGCATGTTACTCTGCAATCCACTCTGTCACTGCGTGATCCACTCTCTCACCTGTGTAAGCCATGTTACTCTGCAATCCATTCTGTCACTGCGTGACCCACTCTCTCACCTGTGTAAGCCATGTTACTCTGCAATCCATTCTGTCACTGCGTGATGCACTCTATCACCTGTGTAATCCACCATGTTTCTCTGCAATCCACTCTGTCACTGCGTGATCCAGTCTCTTACCTGTGTAACCCATGTTACTCTGCAATCCACTCAATCACTGCATGATCCACTCTATCACCTGTGTAACCCATGTTACTCTGCAATCCACTCTGTCACTGCGTGATCCACTCTCTCACCTGTGTAACCCATGTTACTCTGCAATCCACTCAGTCACTGCGTGATCCACTCTATCACCTGTGTAACCCACCATGTTACTCTGCAATCCACTCTGTCACTGTGTGATCCACTCTCTCACCTGTGTAACCCATGTTACTCTGCAATCCACTCTGTCACGGCATGATCCACTCTCTCACCTGTGTAACCCATGTTACTCTACAATCCACTCTGTCACTGCGTGATCCACTCTATCACCTGTGTAACCCACCATGTTACTCTGAAATCCACTCTGTCACTGCGTGATCCACTCTCTCACCTGTGTAACCCGCGTTAATCTGCAATCCACTCTCTCACTGTGTGATCTACTCTCTCACCTGTGTAACCCACCATGTTACTCTGCAATCCACTCTGTCACTGCATGATCCACTCCATCAGCTGTGTAACCCACCATGTTACTCTGCAATCCACTCTGTCACTGCGTGATCCACTCTCTCACCTGTGTAACCCACCATGTTACTCAGCAATCCACTCTGTAACTGTGTGATCCGCTCTCTCACCTGTGTGACCCACCATGTTACTCTGCAATCCACTCTGTCACTGCGTGATCCACTCTCTCACCTGTGTAACCCACCATGTTACTCAGCAATCCACTCTGTAACTGTGTGATCCACTCTCTCACCTGTGTAACCCATGTTACTCTGCAATCCACTCTGTCACTGCGTGATCCACTCTATCGCCTGTGTAACCCATGTTACTCTGCAATCTACTCTGTTACTGCGTGATCCACTCTCTCACCTGTGTAACCCATGTTACTCTGCAATCCACTCTGTCACTGCGTGATCCACTCTCTCACCTGTGTAACCCGCGTTAATCTGCAATCCATTCTGTCACTGTGTGATCTACTCTCTTACCTGTGTAACCCACCATGTCACTCTGCAATCCACTCTGTTACTGCGTGATCCACTCTCTCACCTGTGTAACCCATGTTACTCTGCAATCCACTCTGTCACTGCGTGATCCACTCTCTCACCTGTGTAACCCGCGTTAATCTGCAATCCATTCTGTCACTGTGTGATCTACTCTCTTACCTGTGTAACCCACCATGTCACTCTGCAATCCACTCTGTTACTGCGTGATCCACTCTCTCACCTGTGTAACCCATGTTACTCTGCAATCCACTCTGTCACTGCGTGATCCACTCTCTCACCTGTGTAACTCACCATGTTACTCTGCAATCCACTCTGTCACTGCGTGATCCACTCTCTCACCTGTGTAACTCACCATGTTACCCTGCAATCCACTCTGTCACCGCGTGATCCACTCTCTCACCTGTGTAACCCACCATATTACTCTGCAATCCACTCTGTCAGTGCGTGATCCACTCTCTCACCTGTGTAACCCACCTTGTCACTCTGCAGTCCACTCTGTCCCTGCGTGATACATTCTCTCACTTGAGTAACCCACCATGTTACGCTGCAATCCACTCTGTCACTGCGTGATCCACTCTCTCACCTGTGTAACCCACCTTGTCACTCTGCAATCCACTCTGTCACTGCGTGATCCACTCTCTCACCTGTGTAACCCGCGTTAATCTGCAATCCACTCTGTCACTGTGTGATCCACTCTATCACCTGTGTGAACCATGTTACTCTGCAATCCACTCTGTCACTGCGTGATCCACTCTCTCACCTGTGTAACCCATGTTACTCTGCAATCCACTCTGTCACTGCATGATCCACACTATCACCTGTGAAATCCACCATGTTACTCTGCAATCCACTCGGTCACTGCGTGATCCACTCTATCGCCTGTGTAACCCATGTTACTCTGCAATCCACTCTGTCACTGCGTGATCCACTCTCTCACCTGTGTAATCCACCATGTTACTCTACAATCCACTCTGTCACTGCGTGATCCACTCTATCGCCTGTGTAACCCACCATATTACTCTGCAATCCACTCTGTTACTGCGTGATCCACTCTCTCACTTGAGTAACCCATGTTACTCTGCAATCCACTCTGTCACTGCGTGATCCACTCTCTCACCTGTGTAATCCACCATGTTACTCTGCAATCCACTCTGTCACTGCGTGATCCACTCTATCGCCTGTGTAACCCACCATATTACTCTGCAATCCACTCTGTCACTAAATGATCACTCTCTCACCTGTGTAACCCACCATGTTACTCTGCAATCCACTCTGTCACTGCGTGATCCACTCCCACACCTGTGTAACCCACCATGTTATGCTGCAATCCACTCTATCACTGCGTGATCTACTCTCTCACTTGAGTAACCCATGTTACTCTACAATCCACTCTGTCACTGCGTGATCCACTCTCTCACCTGTGCAACCCGCGTTAATCTGCAATCCACTCTGTCACTGTGTGATCCACTCTATCACCTGTGTAACCCATTTACTCTGCAATCCACTCTGTCACTGTGTGATCCACTCTCTCACCTGTGTAACACATGTTACTCTGCAATCCACTCTGTCACTGCGTGATCCACTCCATCACCTGTGTAACCCACCATGTTACTATGCAATCCACTCTGTCACTGCGTGATCCACTCTCTCACCTGTGTAACCCACCATGTTAATCTGCAATCCACTCTGTCGCTGTGTGATCCTCTCTCTCACCTGTGTAACCCATGTTACTCTGCAATCTACTCTGTCATTGCCTGATCCACTCTCTCACCTGTGTAACGCATGTTACTCTGCAATCCACTCTGTCACTGCATGATCCACTCTATCACCTGTGTAACCCATGTTACTCTGCAATCCACTCTGTCACTGCGTGATCCACTCTCTCACCTGTGTAACTCATGTTACTCTGCAATCCACTCTGTCTCTGCGCGATCCACTCTATCACCTGTGTAATCCACCATGTTACTCTGCAATCCACTCTGTCACTGCGTGATCAACTCTCTCACCTGTGTAACCCATGTTACTCTGCAATCCACCCTGTCACTGCATGATCCACTCTCTCACCTGTGTAACCCATGTTACTCTGCAATCCACTCTGTCGCTGCGTGATCCACTCTCTCACCTGTGTAACCAGCGTTAATCTGCAATCCACTCTGTCACTGCGTGATCCACTCTCTCACCTGTGTAACCCACCATGTTACTCTGCAGTCCACTCTGTCACTGCGTGATCCACTCTTTCACCTGTGTAACCCATGTTACTCTGCAATCCACTCTGTCACTCCGTGATCCACTCTCTCACCTGTGTAAACCACCATGTTACTCTGCAATCCACTCTGTCAGTGCGTGATCCATTCTCTCACCTGTGGAACCCACCATGTTACTCTGCAATCCACTCAGTCCCAGCGTGATCCACTCTCTCACCTGTGTAACCAGCGTTAATCTGCAATCCACTCTGTCACTGCGTGATCCACTCTCTCACCTGTGTAACCCACCATGCTACTCTGCAGTCCACTCTGTCACTGCGTGATCCACTCTCTCACCTGTGTAACCCATGTTACTCTGCAATCCACTCTGTCACTCCGTGATCCACTCTCTCACCTGTGTAAACCACCATGTTACTCTGCAATCCACTCTGTCAGTGCGTGATCCATTCTCTCACCTGTGGAACCCACCATGTTACTCTGCAATCCACTCAGTCCCAGCGTGATCCACTCTCTCACCTGCGTAAACCATGTTATTCTGCCATCCACTCTGTCACTGCGTGATCCACTCTCTCGACTGTGTAACCCATGTTACTCTGCAATCCACTCTGTCACTGCGTGATCCACTCTCTCACCTGTGTAACCCGCGTTAATCTGCAATCCACTCTGTCACTGTGTGATCCACTCTCTCACCTGTATAACCCATGTTACTCTGCAATCCACTCTGTCACTGCGTGATCCACTCTATCGCCTGTGTAACCCACCATATTACTCTGCAATCCACTCTGTCACTGCGTGATCCACTCTCTCACCTGTGTAACCCATGTTACTCTGCAATCCACTCTATCACTGTGTAATCCACTCTGTAACTGTGTGATCTACTCTCTTACCTGTGTAAGCCGCTTTAATCTGCAATCCATTCTGTCACTGTGTGATCTACACTCTTACCTGTGTAACCCACCATGTCACTCTGCAATCCACTCTGTTACTGCGTGATCCACTCTCTCACCTGTGTAACCCATGTTACTCTGCAATCCACTCTGTCACTGCGTGATCCACTCTCTCACCTGTGTAACTCACCATGTTACTCTGCAATCCACTCTGTCACTGCGTGATCCACTCTCTCACCTGTGTAACCCACGTTAATCTGCAATCCACTCTGTCACTGTGTGATCCACTCTATCACCTGTGAAATCCACCATGTTACTCTGCAATCCACTCGGTCACTGCGTGATCCACTCTATCGCCTGTGTAACCCATGTTACTCTGCAATCCACTCTGTCACTGCGTGATCCACTCTCTCGACTGTGTAACCCGCGTTAATCTGCAATCCACTCTGTCACTGTGTGATCCACTCTCTCACCTGTATAACCCATGTTACTCTGCAATCCACTCTGTTACTGCGTGATCCACTCTCTCACCTGTGTAACCCATGTTACTCTACAATCCACCCTGTCACTTCGTGATCCACTCTCTCACTTGAGTAACCCATGTGACTCTACAATCCACCCTGTCACTGCGTGATCCACTCCCTCACCTGTGTAACCCATGTTACTCTGCAATCCACTCTGTCACTGCGTGACCCACTCTCTCACCTGTGTAAGCCATGTTACTCTGCAATCCACTCTGTCACTGCGTGATGCACTCTATCACCTGTGTAATCCACCATGTTTCTCTGCAATCCACTCTGTCACTGTGTGATCCACTCTCTCACCTGTGTAACCCATGTTACTCTGCAATCCACTCAATCACTGCATGATCCACTCTATCTCCTGTGTAACCCATGTTACTCTGCAATCCACTCTGTCACTGCGTGATCCACTCTCTCACCTGTGTAACCCATGTTACTCTGCAATCTACTCTGTCACTGCGTGATCCACTCTATCCCCTGTGTAACCCGCGTTAATCTGCAATCCACTCTGTCACTGTGTGATCCACTCTATCACCTGTGTAACCCATGTTACTCTGCAATCAACTCTGTCACTGCATGATCCACTCTCTCACCTGTGTAACCCACCATGTTACTCTGCAATCCACTCTGTCGCTGCGTGATCCACTCTCTCACCTGTGTAACCCATGTTACTCTGCAATCTACTCTGTCATTGCCTGATCCACCCTCTCACCTGTGTAACGCATGTTACTCCGCAATCCACTCTGTCACTGCATGATCCACTCTATCACCTGTGTAACCCATGTTACTCTGCAATCCACTCTGTCACTGCGTGATCCACTCTCTCACCTGTGTAACTCACGTTACTCTGCAATCCACTCTGTCTCTGCGCGATCCACTCTCTCACCTGTGTAACCCACCATGTTACTCTGCAATGCACTCTGTCACTGCGTGATCCACTCTCTCACCTGTGTAACCCATGTTACTCTGCAATCCACTCTGTCACTGCGTGATCCACTCTCTCACCTGTGCAAACCACCATGTTACTCTGCAATCCACTCTGTCAGTGCGTGATCCATTCTCTCACCTGTGGAACCCACCATGTTACTCTGCAATCCACTCAGTCCCAGCGTGATCCACTCTCTCACCTGTGTAACCCATGTTATTCTGCCATCCACTCAGTCCCTGCGTGATCTACTCGCTCACCTGTGTAACCCACCATGTCACTCTGCAATCCACCCAGTCCCTGCGTGATCCACTCTCTCACCTGTGTAACCCATGTTACTCTGTAATCCACTCTGTCATTGCGTGATCCACTCTCTCACCTGTGTAACCCATGTTACTCTGCAATCCACTCTGTCACTGCGTGATCCACTCTCTCACCGGTGTAACTGAGGTTATTCTGCAATCCACTCTGTCACTGCGTGATCCACTCTCTCACCTGTGTAACCCACCATGTTACTCTGCAATCCACTCAGTCCCTGCGTGGTCCACTCTATCACCTGTGTAATCAATCATGTTACTCTGCAATCCACACTGTCACTGCGTGATCAACTCCATCACCTGTGTAACCCTCCATGTTACTCTGCAATCCACTCTGTCACTGCGTGATCCACTCTCTCACCTGTGTAACCCATGTTACTCTGCAATCCACTCTATCACTGCGTCATCCACTCTCTCACCTGTGTAACACATGTTACTCTGCAATCCACTCTATCACTGCGTCATCCACTCTCTCACCTGTGTAACACATGTTACTCTGCAATCCACTCTGTCACTGCGTGATCCAGTCTCTCACCTGTGTAACCCATGTTACTCTGCAATCCACTCTATCACTGCGTCATCCACTCTCTCACCTGTGTAACACATGTTACACTGCAATCCACTCTGTCACTGCGTAATCCACTCTCTCACCTGTGTAACCCATGTTACTCTGCAATCCACTCTGTCACTGCGCGATCCACTCTCTCACCTGTGTAACCCACCATGTTGCTCTGCAATCCACTCTGTAACTGTTGAATCCACTCTCTCACCTGTGTAACCCACCATGTTACTCTGCAATCCACTCAGCCCCTGCGTGATCCACTCTATCAACTGTGGAATCAATCATGTTACTCTGCAATCCACACTGTCACTGCGTGATCCACTCCATCACCTGTGGAACCCACCATGTTACGATGCAATCCACTCTGTCACTGCGTGATCCACTCGCTCACCTGTGCAACCGGCGTTAATCTGCAATCCACACTGTCACTGTGTGATCTACTCTCACACCTGTGTAACCCACCATGTTACTATGCAATCCACTCTGTCACTGCGTGATCCACTCTCTCACCTGTGTAACCCACCATGTTACGCTGCAATCCACTCTGTCACTGCGTGATCTACTCTCTCACTTGAGTAACCCATGTTACTCTACAATCCACTCTGTCACTGCGTGATCCACTCTCTCACCTGTGTAACCCATGTTACTCTGCAATCCACTCTGTCACTGCGTGATCCACTCTGTCACCTGTGCAACCCGCGTTAATCTGCAATCCACTCTGTCACTGTGTGATCCACTCTATCACCTGTGTAACCCATGTTACTCTGCAATCCACTCTGTCACTGCGTGATCCACTCCATCACCTGTGTAACCCACCATGTTACTATGCAATCCACTCTGTTACTGCGTGATCCACTCTATCACCTGTGTAATCAATCATGTTACTCTGCAATCCACACTGTCACTGCGTGATCCACTCCATCACCTGTGGAACCCACCATGTTACTATGCAATCCACTCTGTCACTGCGTGATCCACTCGCTCACCTGTGTAACCCGCGTTAATCTGCAATCCACACTGTCACTGTGTGATCTACTCTCACACCTGTGTAACCCACCATGTTACTATGCAATCCACTCTGTCACTGCGTGATCCAATCTCTCACCTGTGTATCCCACCATGTTACTCTGCAATCCACTCTGTCACTGCGTAATCCACTCTCTCACCTGTGTAACCCACCATGTTACTCTGCAATCCACTCTGTAACTGCGTGATCCACCCTCTCACCTGTTAAACCCGCGTTAATCTGCAATCCACTCTGTCACTGCGTGATCCACTCTATCACCTGTGTAACCCATGTTACTCTGCAATCCACTCTGTCACTGTGTGATCCACTCTCTCACCTGTGTAACACATGTTACTCTGCAATCCACTCTGTCACTGCGTGATCCACTCCATTAGCTGTGTAACCCACCATGTTACTATGCAATCCACTCTGTCACTGCGTGATCCCCTCTCTCACCTGTGTAACCCACCATGTTAATCTGCAATCCACTCTGTCACTGTGTGATCCACTCTATCACCTGTGTAACCCACCATGTTACTATGCAATCCACTCTGTCACTGTGTGATCCACTCTATCACCCGTGTAACCCATGTTACTCTGCAATCCACTCTGTCACTGCGTGATCCACTCTCTCACCTGTGTAACTCACCATGTTACTCTGCAATCCACTCAGTCCCTGTGTGATCCACTCTCTCACCTGTGTAACCCATGTTACTCTGCAATCCACTCTGTCGCTGCGTGATCCACTCTCTCACCTGTGTAACCCGCGTTAATCTGCAATCCACTCTGTCACTACATGATCCACTCTCTCACCTGTGTAACCCATGTTACTCTGCAATCCACTCTGTCACTGCATAATCCACTCTCTCACCTGTGTAACCCACCATGTTACTCTGCAATCCACTCAGTCACTGCGTGATCCACTCTCTCACCTGTGTACCCCACCATGTTACTCTGCAATCCACTCTGTCACTGCGTAATCCACTCTCTCACCTGTGTAACCCACCATGTTACTCTGCAATCCACTCTGTAACTGTGTGATCCAGTCTCTCACCTGTGTAACCCACCATGTTACTCTGCAATCCACTCTGTAACTGTGTGATCCAGTCTCTCACCTGTGTAACCCACCATGTTACTCTGCAATCCACTCTGTCACTGCGTAATCCAGTCTCTCACCTGTGTAACCCACCATGATACTCTGCAATCCACTCAGTCACTGCGTGATCCACTCTCTCACCTGTGTACCCCACCATGTTACTCTGCAATCCACTCTGTCACTGCGTAATCCACTCTCTCACCTCTGTAACCCACCATGTTACTCTGCAATCCACTCTGTAACTGTGTGATCCAGTCTCTCACCTGTGTAACCCACCATGTTACTCTGCAATCCACTCTGTCACTGCGTAATCCAGTCTCTCACCTGTGTACCCCACCATGTTACTCTGCAATCCACTCGGTCACTGCGTGATCCACTCTCTCACCTGTGTAATCCACCATGTTACTCTGCAATCCACTCAGTCACTGCGTGATCCACTCTCTCACCTGTGTAACCCATGTTACTCTGCAATCCATTCTGTCACTGCGTGATCCACTCTCTCACCTGTGTAACCCATGTTACTCTACAATCCACTCTGTCACTGCGTGATCCACTCTATCACCTGTGTAACCCACCATGTTACTCTGCAATCCACTCTGTCACTGTGTGATCCACTCTATCACCTGTGTAATCAACCATGTTACTCTGCAATCCACACTGTCACTGCGTGATCCACTCCATCACCTGTGGAACCCACCATGTTACTATGCAATCCACTCTGTCACTGCGTGATCCACTCGCTCACCTGTGTAACCCATGTTACTCTGCAATCCACTCCTTCACTGCGTGATCCACTCTATCCCCTCTGTAACCCACCATGTTACGCTGCAATCCACTCTGTCACTGCGTGATCTACTCTCTCACCTGTGTAACCCATATTACTCTGCAATCCACTCAGTCCCTGCGTGATCCACTTTCTCACCTGTGTAACTCACCATGTTACTCTGCAATCCACTCAGTCGCTGTGTGATCCACTCTCTCACCTGTGTAACCCATGTTACTCTGCAATCCACTCTGTCGCTGCGTGATCCACTCTCTCTCCTGTGTAACCCATGTCACTCTGCAATCCACTCTGTCACTGCGTGATCCACTCTCTCATCTGTGTAACTCACCATGTTACTCTGCAATCCACTCTGTCACTGCGTGATCCACTCTCTCACCTGTGCAACCCGCGTTAATCTGCAATCCACTCTGTACTGTGTGATCCACTCTATCACCTGTGTAACACATGTTACTCTGCAATCCACTCTGTCACTGCGTGATCCACTCTCTCACCTGTGGAACCCGCGTTAATCTGCAATCCACTCTGTCACTGTGTGATTCACTCTATCACCTGTGTAACCCATGTTACTCTGCAATCCACTCTGTCACACCGTGATCCACCCTATCACCTGTGTAATTCACCATGTTACTCTGCAATCCACTCGGTCACTGCGTGATCCACTCTCTCACCTGTGTAACCCATGTTACTCTGCAATCCATTCTGTCATTGCGTGATCCACTCTCTCAACTGTGTAACCCATGTTACTCTACAATCCACTCTGTCACTGCTGATCCACTCTATCACCTGTGTAACGCACCATGTTACTCTGCATTCCACTCCGTCACTGCGTGATCCACTCTCTCACCTGTGTAACCCATGTTACTCTGCAATCCACTCAGTCCCTGCGTGATCCACTCTCTCTCCTGTGTAACTCACCATGTTACTCTGCAATCCACTCAGTCCCTGTGTGATCCACTCTCTCACTTGTGTAACCCATGTTACTCTGCAATCCACTCTGTCGCTGCGTGATCCACTCTCTCACCTGTGTAACCCGCGTTAATTTGCAATCCACTCTGTCACTACATGATGCACTCTATCACCTGTGCAACCCACCATGTTACTCTGCAATCCACTCAGTCACTGCGTGATCCACTCTCTCATCTGTGTAACCCGCGTTAATCTGCAATCCACTCTGTCACTGTGCGATCCTCTCTATCACCTGTGTAATCCACCATGTTACTCTGCAATCCACTCGGTCACTGCGTGATCCACTCTCTCACCTGTGTAACTCACCATGTTACTCTGCAATCCACTCTGTTGCTGCGTGATCCACTCTCTCACCCGTGCAACCCGCGTTAAACTGCAATCCACTCTGTCACTACATGATCCACTCTCTCACCTGTGTAACCCATGTTACTCTGCAATCCACTCTGTCACTGCGTGATCCACTCTAACACCTGTGTACCCCACCATGTTACTCTGCAATCCACTCTGTCACTGCGTAATCCACTCTCTCACCTGTGTAACCCACCATGTTACTCTGCAATCCACTCAATCACTGCGTGATCCACTCTCTCACCTGTGTAACCCACCATGTTACTTTGCAATCCACTCTGTAACTGTGTGATCCAGTCTCTCACCTGTGTAACCCACCATGTTACTCTGCAATCCACTCTGTCACTGCGTGACCCACTCTCTCACCTGTGTAACCCATGTTACTCTGCAATCCACTCTGTCACTGCGTGATCCACTCTCTCACGTGTGTAATCCACCATGTTACTCTGCAATCCATTCGGTCAGTGCATGATCCACTTTCTCACCTGTGTAACCCATGTTACTCTGCAATCCACTCTATCACTGCGTCATCCACTCTCTCACCTGTGTAACCCATGTTACTCTGCCAGCCACTCTATCACTGCGTCATCCACTCTCTCACCTGTGTAACACATGTTACTCTGCAATCCACTCTGTCACTGCATGATCCACCCTATCACCTGTGTAATCCACCATGTTACTCTGCAATCCACTCGGTCACTGCGTGATCCACTCTCTCACCTGTGTAACCCGCGTTAACCTGCAATCCACTCTGTCACTGTGTGATCCACTCTCTCACCTGTGTAACCCATGTTACTCTGCAATCCACTCTGTCGCTGCGTGATCCACTCTCTCACCTGTGTAACCCGCGTTTATCTGCAATCCACTCTGTCACTACATGATCCACTGTATCACCTGTGTAACCCACCATGTTACTCTGCAATCCAGTCAGTCACTGCGTGATCCACTCTCTCACCTGTTTAACGCACCATGTTACTCTGCAATCCACTCTGTAACTGTGTGATCCACTCTCTCACCTGTGTAACCCACCATGTTACTCTGCAATCCACTCTGTCACTGCGTGATCCACTCTCTCACCTGTGTAACCCATGTTACTCTGCAATCCACTCTATCACTGCGTCATCCACTCTCTCACCTGTGTAACCCATGTTACTCTGCAATCCACTCTATCACTGCGTCATCCACTCTCTCACCTGTGTAACACATGTTACTCTGCAATCCACTCTGTCACTGCGTGATCCACTTTCTCACCTGTCTAACCCATGTTACTCTGCAATCCACTCTATCACTGAGTCATCCACTCTCTCACCTGTGTAACACATGTTACTCTGAAATCCATTCTGTCACTGCGTGATCCACTCTATCACCTGTGTTACCCATGTTACTGTGCAATCCACTCTGTCACTGCGTAATCCACTCTCTCACGTGTGTAACCCACCATGTTACTCTGCAATCCACTCTGTAACTGTGTGATCCAGTCTCTCACCTGTGTAACCCACCATGTTACTCTGCAATCCACTCTGCCACTGCGTGATCCACTCTCTCACCTGTGTAACACATGTTACTCTGCAATCCACTCTATCACTGTGTCATCCACTCTCTCACCTGTGTAACCCATGTTACTCTGCAATCCACTCTATCACTGCGTGATCCACTCTCTCACCTGTGTAACACATGTTACTCTGCAATCCACTCTGTCACTGCGTGATCCACTCTCTTACCTGTGTAACCCATGTTACTCTGCAATCCACTCTGTCACTGCGTGATCCACTCTCTCACCTGTGTAACCCATGTTACTCTGCAATCCACTCTGTCACTGCGTGATCCACTCTCACACCTGTGTAACACACCATGTTACGCTGCAATCCACTCTGTCACTGCGTGATCCACTCTCTCACTTGAGTAACCCATGTTACTCTACAATCCACTATGTCACTGCGTGATCCACTCTCTCACCTGTGCAACCAATGTTACTCTGCAATCCACTATGTCACTGCGTGATCCACTCTCTCACCTGTGTAACCCGCGTTAATCTGCAATCCACTCTGTCACTGTGTGATCCACACTATCACCTATGTAAACCATGTTACTCTGCAATCCACTCTGTCACTGCGTGATCCACTCTCTCACCAGTGTACCCCATGTTACTCTGCAATCCATTCTGTCACTGCGTGATCCACTCTCTCACCTGTGTAACCCATGTTACTCTGCAATCCACTCTGTCGCTGCGTGATCCACTCTCTCACCTGTGTAACTCACCATGTTACTCTGCAATCCACTCAGTCCCTGTGTGATCCACTCTCTCACCTGTGTAACCCATGTTACTCTGCAATCCACTCTGTCGCTGCGTGATCCACTCTCTGACCTGTGTAACCCGCGTTAATCTGCAATCCACTCTGTCACTACATGATCCACTCTCTCACCTGTGTAACCCATGTTACTCTGCAATCCACTCTGTCACTGCGTGATCCACTCTAACACCTGTGTACCCCACCATGCTACTCTGCAATCCACTCTGTCACTGCGTAATCCATTCTCTCACCTGTGTAACCTACCATGTTACTCTGCAATCCACTCAATCACTGCGTGATCCACTCTCTCACCTGTGTAACCCACCATGTTACTCTGCAATCCACTCTGTAACTGTGTGATCCAGTCTCTCACCTGTGTAACCCACCATGTTACTCTGCAATCCACTCTGTCACTGCGTGATCCACTCTCTCACCTGTGTAACCCATGTTACTCTGCAATCCACTCTGTCACTGCGTGACCCACTCTCTCACCTGTGTAACCCATGTTACTCTGCAATCCACTCTGTCACTGCGTGATCCACTCTCTCACGTGTGTAATCCACCATGTTACTCTGCAATCCATTCAGTCACTGCATGATCCACTCTCTCACCTGTGTAACCCATGTTACTCTGCAATCCACTCTATCACTGCGTCATCCACTCTCTCACCTGTGTAACCCATGTTACTCTGCAATCCACTCTATCACTGCGTCATCCACTCTCTCACCTGTGTAACACATGTTACTCTGCAATCCACTCTGTCACTGCGTGATCCACTCTCTCACCTGTGTAACCCGCGTTAATCTGCAATCCACTCTGTCACTGTGTGATTCACTCTATCACCTGTGTAACCCGTGTTACTCTGCAATCCACTCTGTCACTGCATGATCCACCCTATCACCTGTGTAATCCATCATGTTACTCTGCAATCCACTCGGTCACTGCGTGATCCACTCTCTCACCTGTGTAACCCATGTTACTCTGCAATCCATTCTGTCACTGCGTGATCCACTCTCTCATCTGTGTAACCCATGTTACTCTACAATCCACTCTGTCACTGCGTGATCCACTCTATCACCTGTGTAACCCACCATGTTACTCTGCAATCCACTCTGTCACTGCGTGATCCACTCTCTCACCTGTGTAACCCATGTTACTCTGCAATCCACTCAGTCTCTGCGTGATCCACTCTCTCACCTGTGTAACTCACCATGTTACACTGCAATCCACTCAGTCCCTGTGTGATCCACTCTCTCACCTGTGTAACCCATGTTACTCTGCAATCCACTCTGTCGCTGCGTGATCCACTCTCTCACCTGTGTAACCCGCGTTTATCTGCAATCCACTCTGTCACTACATGATCCACTCTATCACCTGTGTAACCCACCATGTTACTCTGCAATCCAGTCAGTCACTGCGTGATCCACTCTCTCACCTGTGTAACCCACCATGTTACTCTGCAATCCACTCTGTAACTGTGTGATCCAGTCTCTCACCTGTGTAACCCACCATGTTACTCTGCAATCCACTCGGTCACTGCGTGATCCACTCTCTCACCTGTGTAACCCATGTTACTCTGCAATCCATTCTGTCATTGCGTGATCCACTCTCTCAACTGTGTAACCCATGTTACTCTACAATCCACTCTGTCACTGCTGATCCACTCTATCACCTGTGTAACGCACCATGTTACTCTGCATTCCACTCCGTCACTGCGTGATCCACTCTCTCACCTGTGTAACCCATGTTACTCTGCAATCCACTCAGTCCCTGCGTGATCCACTCTCTCTCCTGTGTAACTCACCATGTTACTCTGCAATCCACTCAGTCCCTGTGTGATCCACTCTCTCACTTGTGTAACCCATGTTACTCTGCAATCCACTCTGTCGCTGCGTGATCCACTCTCTCACCTGTGTAACCCGCGTTAATTTGCAATCCACTCTGTCACTACATGATGCACTCTATCACCTGTGTAACCCACCATGTTACTCTGCAATCCACTCAGTCACTGCGTGATCCACTCTCTCATCTGTGTAACCCGCGTTAATCTGCAATCCACTCTGTCACTGTGCGATCCTCTCTATCACCTGTGTAATCCACCATGTTACTCTGCAATCCACTCGGTCACTGCGTGATCCACTCTCTCACCTGTGTAACTCACCATGTTACTCTGCAATCCACTCTGTTGCTGCGTGATCCACTCTCTCACCCGTGCAACCCGCGTTAAACTGCAATCCACTCTGTCACTACATGATCCACTCTCTCACCTGTGTAACCCATGTTACTCTGCAATCCACTCTGTCACTGCGTGATCCACTCTAACACCTGTGTACCCCACCATGTTACTCTGCAATCCACTCTGTCACTGCGTAATCCACTCTCTCACCTGTGTAACCCACCATGTTACTCTGCAATCCACTCAATCACTGCGTGATCCACTCTCTCACCTGTGTAACCCACCATGTTACTTTGCAATCCACTCTGTAACTGTGTGATCCAGTCTCTCACCTGTGTAACCCACCATGTTACTCTGCAATCCACTCTGTCACTGCGTGACCCACTCTCTCACCTGTGTAACCCATGTTACTCTGCAATCCACTCTGTCACTGCGTGATCCACTCTCTCACGTGTGTAATCCACCATGTTACTCTGCAATCCATTCGGTCAGTGCATGATCCACTCTCTCACCTGTGTAACCCATGTTACTCTGCAATCCACTCTATCACTGCGTCATCCACTCTCTCACCTGTGTAACCCATGTTACTCTGCCAGCCACTCTATCACTGCGTCATCCACTCTCTCACCTGTGTAACACATGTTACTCTGCAATCCACTCTGTCACTGCATGATCCACCCTATCACCTGTGTAATCCACCATGTTACTCTGCAATCCACTCGGTCACTGCGTGATCCACTCTCTCACCTGTGTAACCCGCGTTAACCTGCAATCCACTCTGTCACTGTGTGATCCACTCTCTCACCTGTGTAACCCATGTTACTCTGCAATCCACTCTGTCGCTGCGTGATCCACTCTCTCACCTGTGTAACCCGCGTTTATCTGCAATCCACTCTGTCACTACATGATCCACTGTATCACCTGTGTAACCCACCATGTTACTCTGCAATCCAGTCAGTCACTGCGTGATCCACTCTCTCACCTGTTTAACGCACCATGTTACTCTGCAATCCACTCTGTAACTGTGTGATCCACTCTCTCACCTGTGTAACCCACCATGTTACTCTGCAATCCACTCTGTCACTGCGTGATCCACTCTCTCACCTGTGTAACCCATGTTACTCTGCAATCCACTCTATCACTGCGTCATCCACTCTCTCACCTGTGTAACCCATGTTACTCTGCAATCCACTCTATCACTGCGTCATCCACTCTCTCACCTGTGTAACACATGTTACTCTGCAATCCACTCTGTCACTGCGTGATCCACTTTCTCACCTGTCTAACCCATGTTACTCTGCAATCCACTCTATCACTGAGTCATCCACTCTCTCACCTGTGTAACACATGTTACTCTGAAATCCATTCTGTCACTGCGTGATCCACTCTATCACCTGTGTTACCCATGTTACTGTGCAATCCACTCTGTCACTGCGTAATCCACTCTCTCACGTGTGTAACCCACCATGTTACTCTGCAATCCACTCTGTAACTGTGTGATCCAGTCTCTCACCTGTGTAACCCACCATGTTACTCTGCAATCCACTCTGCCACTGCGTGATCCAATCTCTCACCTGTGTAACACATGTTACTCTGCAATCCACTCTATCACTGTGTCATCCACTCTCTCACCTGTGTAACCCATGTTACTCTGCAATCCACTCTATCACTGCGTGATCCACTCTCTCACCTGTGTAACACATGTTACTCTGCAATCCACTCTGTCACTGCGTGATCCACTCTCTTACCTGTGTAACCCATGTTACTCTGCAATCCACTCTGTCACTGCGTGATCCACTCTCTCACCTGTGTAACCCATGTTACTCTGCAATCCACTCTGTCACTGCGTGATCCACTCTCACACCTGTGTAACACACCATGTTACGCTGCAATCCACTCTGTCACTGCGTGATCCACTCTCTCACTTGAGTAACCCATGTTACTCTACAATCCACTATGTCACTGCGTGATCCACTCTCTCACCTGTGCAACCAATGTTACTCTGCAATCCACTATGTCACTGCGTGATCCACTCTCTCACCTGTGTAACCCGCGTTAATCTGCAATCCACTCTGTCACTGTGTGATCCACACTATCACCTATGTAAACCATGTTACTCTGCAATCCACTCTGTCACTGCGTGATCCACTCTCTCACCAGTGTACCCCATGTTACTCTGCAATCCATTCTGTCACTGCGTGATCCACTCTCTCACCTGTGTAACCCATGTTACTCTGCAATCCACTCTGTCGCTGCGTGATCCACTCTCTCACCTGTGTAACTCACCATGTTACTCTGCAATCCACTCAGTCCCTGTGTGATCCACTCTCTCACCTGTGTAACCCATGTTACTCTGCAATCCACTCTGTCGCTGCGTGATCCACTCTCTGACCTGTGTAACCCGCGTTAATCTGCAATCCACTCTGTCACTACATGATCCACTCTCTCACCTGTGTAACCCATGTTACTCTGCAATCCACTCTGTCACTGCGTGATCCACTCTAACACCTGTGTACCCCACCATGCTACTCTGCAATCCACTCTGTCACTGCGTAATCCATTCTCTCACCTGTGTAACCTACCATGTTACTCTGCAATCCACTCAATCACTGCGTGATCCACTCTCTCACCTGTGTAACCCACCATGTTACTCTGCAATCCACTCTGTAACTGTGTGATCCAGTCTCTCACCTGTGTAACCCACCATGTTACTCTGCAATCCACTCTGTCACTGCGTGATCCACTCTCTCACCTGTGTAACCCATGTTACTCTGCAATCCACTCTGTCACTGCGTGACCCACTCTCTCACCTGTGTAACCCATGTTACTCTGCAATCCACTCTGTCACTGCGTGATCCACTCTCTCACGTGTGTAATCCACCATGTTACTCTGCAATCCATTCAGTCACTGCATGATCCACTCTCTCACCTGTGTAACCCATGTTACTCTGCAATCCACTCTATCACTGCGTCATCCACTCTCTCACCTGTGTAACCCATGTTACTCTGCAATCCACTCTATCACTGCGTCATCCACTCTCTCACCTGTGTAACACATGTTACTCTGCAATCCACTCTGTCACTGCGTGATCCACTCTCTCACCTGTGTAACCCGCGTTAATCTGCAATCCACTCTGTCACTGTGTGATTCACTCTATCACCTGTGTAACCCGTGTTACTCTGCAATCCACTCTGTCACTGCATGATCCACCCTATCACCTGTGTAATCCATCATGTTACTCTGCAATCCACTCGGTCACTGCGTGATCCACTCTCTCACCTGTGTAACCCATGTTACTCTGCAATCCATTCTGTCACTGCGTGATCCACTCTCTCATCTGTGTAACCCATGTTACTCTACAATCCACTCTGTCACTGCGTGATCCACTCTATCACCTGTGTAACCCACCATGTTACTCTGCAATCCACTCTGTCACTGCGTGATCCACTCTCTCACCTGTGTAACCCATGTTACTCTGCAATCCACTCAGTCTCTGCGTGATCCACTCTCTCACCTGTGTAACTCACCATGTTACACTGCAATCCACTCAGTCCCTGTGTGATCCACTCTCTCACCTGTGTAACCCATGTTACTCTGCAATCCACTCTGTCGCTGCGTGATCCACTCTCTCACCTGTGTAACCCGCGTTTATCTGCAATCCACTCTGTCACTACATGATCCACTCTATCACCTGTGTAACCCACCATGTTACTCTGCAATCCAGTCAGTCACTGCGTGATCCACTCTCTCACCTGTTTAACCCACCATGTTACTCTGCAATCCACTCTGTAACTGTGTGATCCACTCTCTCACCTGTGTAACCCACCATGTTACTGTGCAATCCACTCTGTCACTGCGTAATCCACTCTCTCACCTGTGTAACCCACCATGTTACTCTGCAATCCACTCTGTAACTGTGTGATCCAGTCTCTCACCTGTGTAACCCACCATGTTACTCTGCAATCCACTCTGCCACTGAGTGATCCACTCTCTCACCTGTGTAACACATGTTACTCTGCAATCCACTCTATCACTGTGTCATCCACTCTCTCACCTGTGTAACCCATGTTACTCTGCAATCCACTCTATCACTGCGTCATCCACTCTCTCACCTGTGTAACACATGTTACTCTGCAATCCACTCTGTCACTGCGTGATCCACTCTCTCACCTGTGTAACCCATGTTACTCTGCAATCCACTCTGTCACTGCGTGATCCACTCTCTCACCTGTGTAATCCATGTTACTCTGCAATCCACTCTGTCACTGCGTGATCCACTCTCACACCCGTGTAACCCACCATGTTACGCTGCAATCCACTCTGTCACTGCGTGATCCACTCTCTCACTTGAGTAACCCATGTTACTCTACAATCCACTATGTCACTGCGTGATCCACTCTCTCACCTGTGCAACCAATGTTACTCTGCAATCCACTCTGTCACTGCGTGATCCACCCTATCACCTGTGTAATCCACCATGTTACTCTGCAATCCACTCGGTCACTGCGTGATCCACTCTCTCACCAGTGTACCCATGTTACTCTGCAATCCATTCTGTCACTGCGTGATCCACTCTCTCACCTGTGTAACCCATGTTACTCTGCAATCCACTCAGTCCCTGCGTGATCCACTCTCTCACCTGTGTAACTCACCATGTTACTCTGCAATCCACTCTGTCACTGCGTGATCCACTCTCTCACCTGTGTAACCCATGTTACTCTGCAATCCACTCAGTCCCTGCGTGATCCACTCTCTCACCTGTGTAACTCACCATGTTACTCTGCAATCCACTCTGTCGCTGCGTGGTCCACTCTCTCACCTGTGTAACCCGTGTTAATCTGCTATCCACTCTGTCACTACATGATCCACTCTCTCACCTGTGTAACCCACCATGTTACTCTGCAATCCACTCTGTAACTATGTAATCCAGTCTCTCATCTGTGTAACCCACCATGTTACTCTGCAATCCACTCTGTCACTGCGTGATCCACTTTCTCACCTGCGTAACCCATGTTACTCTGCAATCCACTCTATCACTGCGTCATCCACTCTCTCACCTGTGTAACCCATGTTACTCTGCAATCCACTCTATCACTGCGTCATCCACTCTCTCACCTGTGTAACACATGTTACTCTGCAATCCACTCTGTCACTGCGTGATCCACTCTCTCACCTGTGTAACCCATGTTACTCTGCAATCCACTCTATCACTGCGTCATCCACTCTCTCACCTGTGTAACACATGTTACTCTGCAATCCATTCTGTCACTGCGTGATCCACTCTATCACCTGTGTTACCCATGTTACTCTGCAATCCACTCTGTCACTGTGTAATCCACTCTCTCACCTGTGTAACCCACCATGTTACTCTGCAATCCACTCTGTAACTGTGTGATCCAGTCTCTCACCTGTGTAACACATGTTACTCTGCAATCCACTCTGTCACTGCGTGATCCACTCTCTCACCTGTGTAACCCGCGTTAATCTGCAATCCACTCTGTCACTGTGTGATTCACTCTATCACCTGTGTAACCCATGTTACTCTGCAATCCACTCTGTCACTGCATGATCCACCCTATCACCTGTGTAATCCACCATGTTACTCTGCAATCCACTCGGTCACTGCGTGATCCACTCTCTCACCTGAGTAACCCATGTTACTCTGCAATCCATTCTGTCACTGCGTGATCCACTCTCTCATCTGTGTAACCCATGTTACTCTACAATCCACTCTGTCACTGCGTGATCCACTCTATCACCTGTGTAACCCACCATGTTACTCTGCAATCCACTCTGTCACTGCGTGATCCACTCTCTCACCTGTGTAACCCATGTTACTCTGCAATCCACTCAGTCCCTGCGTGATCCACTCTCTCACCTGTGTAACTCACCATGTTACACTGCAATCCACTCAGTCCCTGTGTGATCCACTCTCTCACCTGTGTAACCCATGTTACTCTGCAATCCACTCAGTCACTGCGTGATCCACTCTCTCACCTGTGTAACCCATGTTACTCTGCAATCCACTCAGTCCCTGCGTGATCCACTCTCTCACCTGTGTAACCCGCGTTTATCTGCAATCCACTCTGTCACTACATGATCCACTGTATCACCTGTGTAACCCACCATGTTACTCTGCAATCCAGTCAGTCACTGCGTGATCCACTCTCTCACCTGTTTAACCCACCATGTTACTCTGCAATCCACTCTGTAACTGTGTGATCCACTATCTCACCTGTGTAACCCACCATGTTACTCTGCAATCCACTCTGTCACTGCGTCATCCACTCTCTCACCTGTGTAACCTATGTTACTCTGCAATCCATTCTGTCACTGCGTGATCCACCCTATCACCTGTGTAACACATGTTACTCTGCTATCCACTCTGTCACTGCGTGATCCACTTTCTCACCTGTGTAACCCATGTTACTCTGCAATCAACTCTATCACTGAGTCATCCACTCTCTCACCTGTGTAACACATGTTACTCTGAAATCCATTCTGTCACTGCGTGATCCACTCTATCACCTGTGTTATCCATGTTACTGTGCAATCCACTCTGTCACTGCGTAATCCACTCTCTCACGTGTGTAACCCACCATGTTACTCTGCAATCCACTCTGTAACTGTGTGATCCAGTCTCTCACCTGTGTAACCCACCATGTTACTCTGCAATCCACTCTGCCACTGCGTGATCCACTCTCTCACCTGTGTAACACATGTTACTCTGCAATCCACTCTATCACTGTGTCATCCACTCTCTCACCTGTGTAACCCATGTTACTCTGCAATCCACTCTATCACTGCGTGATCCACTCTCTCACCTGTGTAACACATGTTACTCTGCAATCCACTCTGTCACTGCGTGATCCACTCTCTCACCTGTGTAACCCATGTTACTCTGCAATCCACTCTGTCACTGCGTGATCCACTCTCACACCTGTGTAACCCATGTTACTCTGCAATCCACTATGTCACTGCGTGATCCACTCTCTCACCAGTGCAACCAATGTTACTCTGCAATCCACTCTGTCACTGCGTGATCCACTCTCTCACCTGTGTAACCCGCGTTAATCTGCAATCCACTCTGTCACTGTGTGATCCACTCTATCTCCTATGTAAACCATGTTACTCTGCAATCCACTCTGTCACTGCGTGATCCACCCTATCACCTGTGTAATCCACCATGTTACTCTGCAATCCACTCGGTCACTGCGTGATCCACTCTCTCACCAGTGTACCCCATGTTACTCTGCAATCCATTCTGTCACTGCGTGATCCACTCTCTCACCTGTGTAACCCATGTTACTCTGCAATCCACTCAGTCCCTGCGTGATCCACTCTCTCACCTGTGTAACTCACCATGTTACTCTGCAATCCACTCTGTCACTGCTTGATCCACTCTCTCACCTGTGTAACCCTTGTTACTCTGCAATCCACTCTGTCGCTGCGTTGTCCACTCTCTCACCTGTGTAACCCGTGTTAATCTGCTTAATCTGCTATCTACTCTGTCACTACATGATACACTCTCTCACCTGTGTAACCCACCATGTTACTCTGCAATCCACTCTGTAACTGTGTGATCCAGTCTCTCATCTGTGTAACCCACCATGTTACTCTGCAATCCACTCTGTCACTGCGTGATCCACTTTCTCACCTGTCTAACCCATGTTACTCTGCAATCCACTCTATCACTGCGTCATCCACTCTCTCACCTGTGTAACCCATGTTACTCTGCAATCCACTCTATCACTGCGTCATCCACTCTCTCACCTGTGTAACACATGTTACTCTGCAATCCACTCTGTCACTGCGTGATCCACTCACTCACCTGTGTAACCCATGTTACTCTGCAATCCACTCTATCACTGCGTCATCCACTCTCTCACCTGTGTAACACATGTTACTCTGCAATCCATTCTGTCACTGCGTGATCCACTCTATCACCTGTGTTACCCATGTTACTCTGCAATCCACTCTGTCACTGTGTAATCCACTCTCTCACCTGTGTAACCCACCATGTTACTCTGCAATCCACTCTGTAACTGTGTGATCCAGTCTCTCACCTGTGTCACCCACCATGTTACTCTGCAATCCACTCTGTCACTGCGTGATCCACTCTATCACCTGCGTAATCCATGTCACTCTGCAATCCACTCTGTCACTGCGTGATCCACTCTCTCACCTGTGTAACCCATGTTACTCTGCAATCCACTCTGTAACTGTGTGACCCAGTCTCTCACCTGTGTAACCCACCATGTTACTCTGCAATCCACTCTGTCAGTGCGTGATCCACTCTCTCACCTGTGTAACCCATGTTACTCTGCAATCCACTCTGTCACTGCGTGACCCACTCTCTCACCTGTGTAACTCACCATGTTACTCTGCAATCCACTCTGTCACTGCGTGATCCACTCTCTCACCTCTGTAATCCACCATGTTACTCTGCAATCCATTCGGTCACTGCATGATCCACTCTCTCACCTGTGTAACCCACCATGTTACTCTGCAATCCACTCTATCACTGCGTCATCCACTCTCTCACCTGTGTAACCCATGTTACTCTGCAATCCACTCTATCACTGCGTCATCCACTCTCTCACCTGTGTAACACATGTTACTCTGCAATCCACTCTGTCACTGCGTGATCCACTCTCTCACCTGTGTAACCCGCGTTAATCTGCAATCCACTCTGTCACTGTGTGATTCACTCTATCACCTGTGTAACCCATGTTACTCTGCAATCCACTCTGTCACTGCGTGATCCACCCTATCACCTGTGTAATCCACCATGTTACTGTGCAATCCACTCGGTCGCTGCGTGATCCACTCTCTCACCTGTGTAACCCATGTTACTCTGCAATCCATTCTGTCACTGTGTGATCCACTCTCTCGCCTGTGTAACCCATGTTACTCTACAATCCACTCTGTCACTGCGTGATCAACGCTATCTCCTGTGTAACCCACCATGTAACTCTGCAATCCACTCTGTCACTGCGTGATCCACTCTCTCACCTGTGTAACCCATGTTACTCTGCAATCCACTCAGTCACTGCGTGATCCACTCTCTCACCTGTGTAACTCACCATGTTACTCTGCAATCCACTCAGTCCCTGTGTGATCCACTCTCTCACCTGTGTAACCCATGTTACTCTGCAATCCACTCTGTCGCTGCGTGATCCACTCTCTCACCTGTGTAACCCGTGTTAATCTGCAATCCACTCTGTCACTACATGATCCACTCTATCACCTGTGTAACCCACCATGTTACTCTGCAATCCAGTCAGTCACTGCGTGATCCACTCTCTCACCAGTGTACCCCATGTTACTCTGCAATCCATTCTGTCACTGCGTGATCCACTCTCTCACCTGTGTAACCCATGTTACTCTGCAATCCACTCAGTCCCTGCGTGATCCACTCTCTCACCTGTGTAACTCACCATGTTACTCTGCAATCCACTCTGTCACTGCTTGATCCACTCTCTCACCTGTGTAACCCTTGTTACTCTGCAATCCACTCTGTCGCTGCGTGGTCCACTCTCTCACCTGTGTAACCCGTGTTAATCTGCTATCCACTCTGTCACTACATGATACACTCTCTCACCTGTGTAACCCACCATGTTACTCTGCAATCCACTCTGTAACTGTGTGATCCAGTCTCTCATCTGTGTAACCCACCATGTTACTCTGCAATCCACTCTGTCACTGCGTGATCCACTTTCTCACCTGTCTAACCCATGTTACTCTGCAATCCACTCTATCACTGCGTCATCCACTCTCTCACCTGTGTAACCCATGTTACTCTGCAATCCACTCTATCACTGCGTCATCCACTCTCTCACCTGTGTAACACATGTTACTCTGCAATCCACTCTGTCACTGCGTGATCCACTCACTCACCTGTGTAACCCATGTTACTCTGCAATCCACTCTATCACTGCGTCATCCACTCTCTCACCTGTGTAACACATGTTACTCTGCAATCCATTCTGTCACTGCGTGATCCACTCTATCACCTGTGTTACCCATGTTACTCTGCAATCCACTCTGTCACTGTGTAATCCACTCTCTCACCTGTGTAACCCACCATGTTACTCTGCAATCCACTCTGTAACTGTGTGATCCAGTCTCTCACCTGTGTCACCCACCATGTTACTCTGCAATCCACTCTGTCACTGCGTGATCCACTCTATCACCTGCGTAATCCATGTCACTCTGCAATCCAATCTGTCACTGCGTGATCCACTCTCTCACCTGTGTAACCCATGTTACTCTGCAATCCACTCTGTAACTGTGTGACCCAGTCTCTCACCTGTGTAACCCACCATGTTACTCTGCAATCCACTCTGTCAGTGCGTGATCCACTCTCTCACCTGTGTAACCCATGTTACTCTGCAATCCACTCTGTCACTGCGTGACCCACTCTCTCACCTGTGTAACTCACCATGTTACTCTGCAATCCACTCTGTCACTGCGTGATCCACTCTCTCACCTCTGTAATCCACCATGTTACTCTGCAATCCATTCGGTCACTGCATGATCCACTCTCTCACCTGTGTAACCCACCATGTTACTCTGCAATCCACTCTATCACTGCGTCATCAACTCTCTCACCTGTGTCACCCATGTTACTCTGCAATCCACTCTATCACTGCGTCATCCACTCTCTCACCTGTGTAACACATGTTACTCTGCAATCCACTCTGTCACTGCGTGATCCACTCTCTCACCTGTGTAACCCGCGTTAATCTGCAATCCACTCTGTCACTGTGTGATTCACTCTATCACCTGTGTAACCCATGTTACTCTGCAATCCACTCTGTCACTGCGTGATCCACCCTATCACCTGTGTAATCCACCATGTTACTGTGCAATCCACTCGGTCGCTGCGTGATCCACTCTCTCACCTGTGTAACCCATGTTAATCTGCAATCCATTCTGTCACTGTGTGATCCACTCTCTCGCCTGTGTAACCCATGTTACTCTACAATCCACTCTGTCACTGCGTGATCCACGCTATCTCCTGTGTAACCCACCATGTAACTCTGCAATCCACTCTGTCACTGCGTGATCCACTCTCTCACCTGTGTAACCCATGTTACTCTGCAATCCACTCAGTCACTGCGTGATCCACTCTCTCACCTGTGTAACTCACCATGTTACTCTGCAATCCACTCAGTCCCTGTGTGATCCACTCTCTCACCTGTGTAACCCATGTTACTCTGCAATCCACTCTGTCGCTGCGTGATCCACTCTCTCACCTGTGTAACCCGTGTTAATCTGCAATCCACTCTGTCACTACATGATCCACTCTATCACCTGTGTAACCCACCATGTTACTCTGCAATCCAGTCAGTCACTGCGTGATCCACTCTCTCACCTGTGTAACCCACCATGTTACTCTGCAATCCACTCTGTAACTGTGTGATCCAGTCTCTCACCTGTGTAACCCACCATGTTACTCTGCAATCCACTCTGTCACTGCGTGATCCACTCTCTCACCTGTGTAACCCATGTTACTCTGCAATCCACTCTATCACTGCGTCATCCACTCTCTCACCTGTGTAACCCATGTTACTCTGCAATCCACTCTATCACTACGTCATCCACTTTCTCACCTGTGTAACCCGCGTTAATCTGCAATCCACTCTGTCACTGTGTGATCCACTCTATCACCTGTGTAATCCACCATGTTACTCTGCAATCCACTCGGTCACTGCGTGATCCACTCTCTCACCTATGTAACCCATGTTACTCTGCAATGCATTCTGTCCCTGCGTGATCCACTCTCTCACCAGTGTAACTCACCATGTTACTCTGCAATCCACTCAGTCCCTGTGTGATCCACTCTCTCACCTGTGTAACCCACCATGTTACTCTGCAATCCACTCTGTCACTGCGTGATCCACTCTCTCACCTGTGTAACCCATGTTACTCCGCAATCCACTCTGTCACTGCGTGATCCACTCTAACACCTGTGTACCCCACCATGTTACTCTGCAATCCCCTCTGTCACTGCGTAATCCACTCTCTCACCTGTGTAACCTACCATGTTACTCTGCAATCCACTCAATCACTGCGTGATCCACTCTCTCACCTGTGTAGCCCACCATGTTACTCTGCAATCCACTCTGTAACTGTGTGATCCAGTCTCTCACCTGTGTAACCCACCATGTTACTCTGCAATCCACTCTGTCACTGCGTGATCCACTCTCTCACCTGTGTAACCCATGTTACTCTGCAATCCACTCTGTCACTGCGTGATCCACTCTCTCACGTGTGTAATCCACCATGTTACTCTGCAATCCACTCGGTCACTGCGTGATGCACTCTCTCACCTGTGTAACCCATGTTACTCTGCAATCCATTCTGTCACTGCGTGATCCACTCTCTCATCTGTGTAACCCATGTTACTCTACAATCCACTCTGTCACTGCGTGATCCACTCTTTCACCTGTGTAACCCATGTTACTCTGCAATCCACTCAGTCCCTGCGTGATCCACTCTCTCACCTGTGTAACCCATGTTACTCTGCAATCCACTCTGTCGCTGCGTGATCCACTCTCTCACCTGTGTAACCCGCGTTAATCTGCAATCCACTCTGTCACTACATGATCCACCCTATCACCTGTGTAATCCACCATGTTACTCTGCAATCCACTCGGTCACTGCGTGATCCACTCTCTCACCTGAGTAACCCATGTTACTCTGCAATCCATTCTGTCACTGCGTGATCCACTCTCTCATCTGTGTAACCCATGTTACTCTACAATCCACTCTGTCACTGCGTGATCCACTCTATCACCTGTGTAACCCACCATGTTACTCTGCAATCCACTCTGTCACTGCGTGATCCACTCTCTCACCTGTGTAACCCATGTTACTCTGCAATCCACTCAGTCCCTGCGTGATCCACTCTCTCACCTGTGTAACTCACCATGTTACACTGCAATCCACTCAGTCCCTGTGTGATCCACTCTCTCACCTGTGTAACCCATGTTACTCTGCAATCCACTCAGTCACTGCGTGATCCACTCTCTCACCTGTGTAACCCATGTTACTCTGCAATCCACTCAGTCCCTGCGTGATCCACTCTCTCACCTGTGTAACCCGCGTTTATCTGCAATCCACTCTGTCACTACATGATCCACTGTATCACCTGTGTAACCCACCATGTTACTCTGCAATCCAGTCAGTCACTGCGTGATCCACTCTCTCACCTGTTTAACCCACCATGTTACTCTGCAATCCACTCTGTAACTGTGTGATCCACTATCTCACCTGTGTAACCCACCATGTTACTCTGCAATCCACTCTGTCACTGCGTCATCCACTCTCTCACCTGTGTAACCTATGTTACTCTGCAATCCATTCTGTCACTGCGTGATCCACCCTATCACCTGTGTAACACATGTTACTCTGCTATCCACTCTGTCACTGCGTGATCCACTTTCTCACCTGTGTAACCCATGTTACTCTGCAATCAACTCTATCACTGAGTCATCCACTCTCTCACCTGTGTAACACATGTTACTCTGAAATCCATTCTGTCACTGCGTGATCCACTCTATCACCTGTGTTATCCATGTTACTGTGCAATCCACTCTGTCACTGCGTAATCCACTCTCTCACGTGTGTAACCCACCATGTTACTCTGCAATCCACTCTGTAACTGTGTGATCCAGTCTCTCACCTGTGTAACCCACCATGTTACTCTGCAATCCACTCTGCCACTGCGTGATCCACTCTCTCACCTGTGTAACACATGTTACTCTGCAATCCACTCTATCACTGTGTCATCCACTCTCTCACCTGTGTAACCCATGTTACTCTGCAATCCACTCTATCACTGCGTGATCCACTCTCTCACCTGTGTAACACATGTTACTCTGCAATCCACTCTGTCACTGCGTGATCCACTCTCTCACCTGTGTAACCCATGTTACTCTGCAATCCACTCTGTCACTGCGTGATCCACTCTCACACCTGTGTAACCCATGTTACTCTGCAATCCACTATGTCACTGCGTGATCCACTCTCTCACCAGTGCAACCAATGTTACTCTGCAATCCACTCTGTCACTGCGTGATCCACTCTCTCACCTGTGTAACCCGCGTTAATCTGCAATCCACTCTGTCACTGTGTGATCCACTCTATCTCCTATGTAAACCATGTTACTCTGCAATCCACTCTGTCACTGCGTGATCCACCCTATCACCTGTGTAATCCACCATGTTACTCTGCAATCCACTCGGTCACTGCGTGATCCACTCTCTCACCAGTGTACCCCATGTTACTCTGCAATCCATTCTGTCACTGCGTGATCCACTCTCTCACCTGTGTAACCCATGTTACTCTGCAATCCACTCAGTCCCTGCGTGATCCACTCTCTCACCTGTGTAACTCACCATGTTACTCTGCAATCCACTCTGTCACTGCTTGATCCACTCTCTCACCTGTGTAACCCTTGTTACTCTGCAATCCACTCTGTCGCTGCGTTGTCCACTCTCTCACCTGTGTAACCCGTGTTAATCTGCTTAATCTGCTATCTACTCTGTCACTACATGATACACTCTCTCACCTGTGTAACCCACCATGTTACTCTGCAATCCACTCTGTAACTGTGTGATCCAGTCTCTCATCTGTGTAACCCACCATGTTACTCTGCAATCCACTCTGTCACTGCGTGATCCACTTTCTCACCTGTCTAACCCATGTTACTCTGCAATCCACTCTATCACTGCGTCATCCACTCTCTCACCTGTGTAACCCATGTTACTCTGCAATCCACTCTATCACTGCGTCATCCACTCTCTCACCTGTGTAACACATGTTACTCTGCAATCCACTCTGTCACTGCGTGATCCACTCACTCACCTGTGTAACCCATGTTACTCTGCAATCCACTCTATCACTGCGTCATCCACTCTCTCACCTGTGTAACACATGTTACTCTGCAATCCATTCTGTCACTGCGTGATCCACTCTATCACCTGTGTTACCCATGTTACTCTGCAATCCACTCTGTCACTGTGTAATCCACTCTCTCACCTGTGTAACCCACCATGTTACTCTGCAATCCACTCTGTAACTGTGTGATCCAGTCTCTCACCTGTGTCACCCACCATGTTACTCTGCAATCCACTCTGTCACTGCGTGATCCACTCTATCACCTGCGTAATCCATGTCACTCTGCAATCCACTCTGTCACTGCGTGATCCACTCTCTCACCTGTGTAACCCATGTTACTCTGCAATCCACTCTGTAACTGTGTGACCCAGTCTCTCACCTGTGTAACCCACCATGTTACTCTGCAATCCACTCTGTCAGTGCGTGATCCACTCTCTCACCTGTGTAACCCATGTTACTCTGCAATCCACTCTGTCACTGCGTGACCCACTCTCTCACCTGTGTAACTCACCATGTTACTCTGCAATCCACTCTGTCACTGCGTGATCCACTCTCTCACCTCTGTAATCCACCATGTTACTCTGCAATCCATTCGGTCACTGCATGATCCACTCTCTCACCTGTGTAACCCACCATGTTACTCTGCAATCCACTCTATCACTGCGTCATCCACTCTCTCACCTGTGTAACCCATGTTACTCTGCAATCCACTCTATCACTGCGTCATCCACTCTCTCACCTGTGTAACACATGTTACTCTGCAATCCACTCTGTCACTGCGTGATCCACTCTCTCACCTGTGTAACCCGCGTTAATCTGCAATCCACTCTGTCACTGTGTGATTCACTCTATCACCTGTGTAACCCATGTTACTCTGCAATCCACTCTGTCACTGCGTGATCCACCCTATCACCTGTGTAATCCACCATGTTACTGTGCAATCCACTCGGTCGCTGCGTGATCCACTCTCTCACCTGTGTAACCCATGTTACTCTGCAATCCATTCTGTCACTGTGTGATCCACTCTCTCGCCTGTGTAACCCATGTTACTCTACAATCCACTCTGTCACTGCGTGATCAACGCTATCTCCTGTGTAACCCACCATGTAACTCTGCAATCCACTCTGTCACTGCGTGATCCACTCTCTCACCTGTGTAACCCATGTTACTCTGCAATCCACTCAGTCACTGCGTGATCCACTCTCTCACCTGTGTAACTCACCATGTTACTCTGCAATCCACTCAGTCCCTGTGTGATCCACTCTCTCACCTGTGTAACCCATGTTACTCTGCAATCCACTCTGTCGCTGCGTGATCCACTCTCTCACCTGTGTAACCCGTGTTAATCTGCAATCCACTCTGTCACTACATGATCCACTCTATCACCTGTGTAACCCACCATGTTACTCTGCAATCCAGTCAGTCACTGCGTGATCCACTCTCTCACCAGTGTACCCCATGTTACTCTGCAATCCATTCTGTCACTGCGTGATCCACTCTCTCACCTGTGTAACCCATGTTACTCTGCAATCCACTCAGTCCCTGCGTGATCCACTCTCTCACCTGTGTAACTCACCATGTTACTCTGCAATCCACTCTGTCACTGCTTGATCCACTCTCTCACCTGTGTAACCCTTGTTACTCTGCAATCCACTCTGTCGCTGCGTGGTCCACTCTCTCACCTGTGTAACCCGTGTTAATCTGCTATCCACTCTGTCACTACATGATACACTCTCTCACCTGTGTAACCCACCATGTTACTCTGCAATCCACTCTGTAACTGTGTGATCCAGTCTCTCATCTGTGTAACCCACCATGTTACTCTGCAATCCACTCTGTCACTGCGTGATCCACTTTCTCACCTGTCTAACCCATGTTACTCTGCAATCCACTCTATCACTGCGTCATCCACTCTCTCACCTGTGTAACCCATGTTACTCTGCAATCCACTCTATCACTGCGTCATCCACTCTCTCACCTGTGTAACACATGTTACTCTGCAATCCACTCTGTCACTGCGTGATCCACTCACTCACCTGTGTAACCCATGTTACTCTGCAATCCACTCTATCACTGCGTCATCCACTCTCTCACCTGTGTAACACATGTTACTCTGCAATCCATTCTGTCACTGCGTGATCCACTCTATCACCTGTGTTACCCATGTTACTCTGCAATCCACTCTGTCACTGTGTAATCCACTCTCTCACCTGTGTAACCCACCATGTTACTCTGCAATCCACTCTGTAACTGTGTGATCCAGTCTCTCACCTGTGTCACCCACCATGTTACTCTGCAATCCACTCTGTCACTGCGTGATCCACTCTATCACCTGCGTAATCCATGTCACTCTGCAATCCAATCTGTCACTGCGTGATCCACTCTCTCACCTGTGTAACCCATGTTACTCTGCAATCCACTCTGTAACTGTGTGACCCAGTCTCTCACCTGTGTAACCCACCATGTTACTCTGCAATCCACTCTGTCAGTGCGTGATCCACTCTCTCACCTGTGTAACCCATGTTACTCTGCAATCCACTCTGTCACTGCGTGACCCACTCTCTCACCTGTGTAACTCACCATGTTACTCTGCAATCCACTCTGTCACTGCGTGATCCACTCTCTCACCTCTGTAATCCACCATGTTACTCTGCAATCCATTCGGTCACTGCATGATCCACTCTCTCACCTGTGTAACCCACCATGTTACTCTGCAATCCACTCTATCACTGCGTCATCAACTCTCTCACCTGTGTCACCCATGTTACTCTGCAATCCACTCTATCACTGCGTCATCCACTCTCTCACCTGTGTAACACATGTTACTCTGCAATCCACTCTGTCACTGCGTGATCCACTCTCTCACCTGTGTAACCCGCGTTAATCTGCAATCCACTCTGTCACTGTGTGATTCACTCTATCACCTGTGTAACCCATGTTACTCTGCAATCCACTCTGTCACTGCGTGATCCACCCTATCACCTGTGTAATCCACCATGTTACTGTGCAATCCACTCGGTCGCTGCGTGATCCACTCTCTCACCTGTGTAACCCATGTTAATCTGCAATCCATTCTGTCACTGTGTGATCCACTCTCTCGCCTGTGTAACCCATGTTACTCTACAATCCACTCTGTCACTGCGTGATCCACGCTATCTCCTGTGTAACCCACCATGTAACTCTGCAATCCACTCTGTCACTGCGTGATCCACTCTCTCACCTGTGTAACCCATGTTACTCTGCAATCCACTCAGTCACTGCGTGATCCACTCTCTCACCTGTGTAACTCACCATGTTACTCTGCAATCCACTCAGTCCCTGTGTGATCCACTCTCTCACCTGTGTAACCCATGTTACTCTGCAATCCACTCTGTCGCTGCGTGATCCACTCTCTCACCTGTGTAACCCGTGTTAATCTGCAATCCACTCTGTCACTACATGATCCACTCTATCACCTGTGTAACCCACCATGTTACTCTGCAATCCAGTCAGTCACTGCGTGATCCACTCTCTCACCTGTGTAACCCACCATGTTACTCTGCAATCCACTCTGTAACTGTGTGATCCAGTCTCTCACCTGTGTAACCCACCATGTTACTCTGCAATCCACTCTGTCACTGCGTGATCCACTCTCTCACCTGTGTAACCCATGTTACTCTGCAATCCACTCTATCACTGCGTCATCCACTCTCTCACCTGTGTAACCCATGTTACTCTGCAATCCACTCTATCACTACGTCATCCACTTTCTCACCTGTGTAACCCGCGTTAATCTGCAATCCACTCTGTCACTGTGTGATCCACTCTATCACCTGTGTAATCCACCATGTTACTCTGCAATCCACTCGGTCACTGCGTGATCCACTCTCTCACCTATGTAACCCATGTTACTCTGCAATGCATTCTGTCCCTGCGTGATCCACTCTCTCACCAGTGTAACTCACCATGTTACTCTGCAATCCACTCAGTCCCTGTGTGATCCACTCTCTCACCTGTGTAACCCACCATGTTACTCTGCAATCCACTCTGTCACTGCGTGATCCACTCTCTCACCTGTGTAACCCATGTTACTCCGCAATCCACTCTGTCACTGCGTGATCCACTCTAACACCTGTGTACCCCACCATGTTACTCTGCAATCCCCTCTGTCACTGCGTAATCCACTCTCTCACCTGTGTAACCTACCATGTTACTCTGCAATCCACTCAATCACTGCGTGATCCACTCTCTCACCTGTGTAGCCCACCATGTTACTCTGCAATCCACTCTGTAACTGTGTGATCCAGTCTCTCACCTGTGTAACCCACCATGTTACTCTGCAATCCACTCTGTCACTGCGTGATCCACTCTCTCACCTGTGTAACCCATGTTACTCTGCAATCCACTCTGTCACTGCGTGATCCACTCTCTCACGTGTGTAATCCACCATGTTACTCTGCAATCCACTCGGTCACTGCGTGATGCACTCTCTCACCTGTGTAACCCATGTTACTCTGCAATCCATTCTGTCACTGCGTGATCCACTCTCTCATCTGTGTAACCCATGTTACTCTACAATCCACTCTGTCACTGCGTGATCCACTCTTTCACCTGTGTAACCCATGTTACTCTGCAATCCACTCAGTCCCTGCGTGATCCACTCTCTCACCTGTGTAACCCATGTTACTCTGCAATCCACTCTGTCGCTGCGTGATCCACTCTCTCACCTGTGTAACCCGCGTTAATCTGCAATCCACTCTGTCACTACATGATCCACTCTATCACCTGTGTAACCCACCATCTTACTCTGCAATCCAGTCAGTCACTGCGTGATCCACTCTCTCACCTGTGTAACCCACCATGTTACTCTGCAATCCACTCTGTCACTGCGTGATCCACTCTCTCACCTGTTTAACCCACCATGTTACTCTGAAATCCACTCTGTAACTGTGTGATCCACTCTCTCACCTGTGTAACCCACCATGTTACTCTGCAATCCACTCAGTCCCTGTGTGATCCACTCTCTCACCTGTGTAACCCATGTTACTCTGCAATCCACTCTGTCGCTGCATGATCCACTCTCTCACCTGTGTAACCCGCGTTAATCTGCAATCCACTCTGTCACTACATGATCCACTCTATCACCTGTGTAACCCACCATCTTACTCTGCAATCCAGGCAGTCACTGCGTGATCCACTCTCTCACCTGTTTAACCCACCATGTTACTCTGCAATCCACTCTGTAACTGTGTGATCCACTCTCTCACCTGTGTAATCCACCATGTTACTCTGCCATCCACTCTGCCACTGCGTGATCCACTCTCTCACCTGTGTAACTCACCATGTTGCCCTGCAATCCACCCTGTCACTGTGTGATCCACTCTCTCACCTGTGTAACCCGCGTTAATCTGCAATCCACTCGGTCACTGCGTGATCCACTCTCTCACCTGTGTAACCCACCATGTAACTCTGCAATCCACTCTGTCACTGCGTGATCCACTCTCTCACCTGTGTAACCCATGTTACTCTGCAATCCACTCTATCACTGCGTCATCCACTCTCTCACCTGTGTAACCCATGTTACTCTGCAATCCACTCTGTCACTGCGTCATCCACTCTCTCACCTGTGTAACACATGTTACTCTGCAATCCACTCTGTCACTGCGTGATCCACTCTCTCACCTGTGTAACCCGCGTTAATCTGCAATCCACTCTGTCACTGCGTGATCCAATCCCTCACCTGTGTAACCCACCACGTTACTCTGCAATCCACTCTGTCACTGCGTAATCCACTCTCTCACCTGTGTAACCCACCATGTTACTCTGCAATCCACTCTGTAACTGTGTGATCCAGTCTCTCACCTGTGTAACCCACCATGTTACTCTGCAATCCACTCTGCCACTGCGTGATCCACTCTCTCACCTGTGTAACACATGTTACTCTGCAATCCACTCTATCACTGTGTCATCCACTCTCTCACCTTTGTAAGCCATGTTACTCTGCAATCCACTCTATCACTGCGTCATCCACTCTCTCACCTCTGTAACACATGTTACTCTGCAATCCACTCTGTCACTGCGTGATCCACTCTATCACCTGTGTAACCCATGTTCCTGTGCAATCCACTCTGTCACTGCGTGATCCACTCTCTCACTTGAGTAACCCATGTTACTCTGCAATCCACTCAGTCCCTGTGTGATCCACTCTCTCACCTGTGTAACCCATGTTACTCTGCAATCCACTCTGTCGCTGCGTGATCCACTCTCTCACCTGTGTAACCCACCATGTTACTCTGCAATCCACTCTGTAACTGTGTGATCCAGCCTCTCACCTGTGTAACCCACCATGTTACTCTGCAATCCACTCTGTCACTGCGTGATCCACTCTCTCAGCTGTGTAACCCATGTTACTCTGCAATCCACTCTGTCACTGCGTGACCCACTCTCTCACCTGTGTAACCCATGTTACTCTGCAATCCACTCTGTCACTGCGTGATCCACTCTCTCACGTGTGTAATCCACCATGTTCCTCTGCAATCCATTCGGTCACTGCATGATCCACTCTCTCACCTGTGTAACCCATGTTACTCTGCAATCCACTCTATCACTGCGTCATCCACTCTCTCACCTGTGTAACCCATGTTACTCTGCAATCCACTCTATCACTGCGTCACCCACTCTCTCACCTGTGTAACACATGTTACTCTGCAATCCACTCTATCACTGCGTCACCCACTCTCTCACCTGTGTAACCCGCGTTAATCTGCAATCCACTCTGTCACTGTGTGATTCACTCTATCACCTGTGTAACCCATGTTTCTCTGCAATCCACTCTGTCACTGCGTGATCCACCCTATCACCTGTGTAATCCACCATGTTACTCTGCAATCCACTCGGTCACTGCATGATCCACTCTCTCACCTGTGTAACCCATGTTACTCTGCAATCCATTCTGTCACTGCGTGATCCACTCTCTCATCTGTGTAACCCATGTTACTCTACAATCCACTCTGTCACTGCGTGATCCACTCTATCACCTGTGTAACCCACCACATTACTCTGCAATCCACTCTGTCACTGCGTGATCCACTCTCTCACCTGTGTAACCCATGTTACTCTGCAATCCACTCAGTCCCTGCGTGATCCACTCTCTCACCTGTGTAATCCACCATGTTACTCTGCAATCCACCCTGTAACTGTGTGATCCACTCTCTTACCTGTGTAACCCACCATGTTACTCTGCAATCCACTCTGTCACTGCGTGATCCACTCTCTCACCTGTGTAACCCATGTTACTCTGCAATCCACTCTATCACTGCGTCATCCACTCTCTCACCTGTGTTACCCATGTTACTCTGCAATCCACTCTATCACTGCGTCATCCACTCTCTCACCTGTGTAACACATGTTACTCTGCAATCCACTCTGTCACTGCGTGATGCACTCTCTCACCTGTGTAACCCATGTTACTCTGCAATCCACTCTATCACTGCGTCATCCACTCTCTCACCTGTGTAACACATGTTACTCTGAAATCCATTCTGTCACTGCGTGATCCACTCTATCACCTGTGTTACCCATGTTATTGTGCAATCCACTCTGTCACTGCGTAATCCACTCTCTCACCTGTGTAACCCACCATGTTACTCTGCAATCCACTCTGTAACTGTGTGATCCAGTCTCTCACCTGTGTAACCCACCATGTTACTCTGCAATCCACTCTGCCACTGTGTGATCCACTCTCTCACCTGTGTAACACATGTTACTCTGCAATCCACTCTATCACTGTGTCAGCCACTCTCTCACCTGTGTAACCCATGTTACTCTGCAATCCACTCTGTCACTGCGTGATCCACTCTCACACCTGTGTAACCCACCATATTACGCTGCAATCCACTCTGTTACTGCGTGATCCACTCTCTCACTTGAGTAACCCATGTTACTCTACAATCCACTATGTCACTGCGTGATCCACTCTCTCACCTGTGTAACCCATGTTACTCTGCAATCCACTCTGTCACTGCGTGATCCACTCTCTCACCTGTGTAACCCGCGTTAATCTGCAATCCACTCTGTCACTGTGTGATCCACTCTATCACCTGTGTAACCCATGTTACTCTGCAATCCACTCTGTCACTGCGTGATCCACCCTATCACCTGTGTAATCCACCATGTTACTCTGCAATCCACTCGGTCACTGCGTGATCCACTCTCTCACCTGTGTAACCCATGTTACTCTGCAATTCACTCTGTCACTGCGTGTTCCACTCTCTCACCCGTGTAACCCACCATGTTACTCTGCAATCCACTCAGTCCCTGCGTGATCCACTCTCTCACCTGTGTAACTCACCATGTTACTCTGCAATCCACTCAGTCCCTGCGTGATCCACTCTCTCACCTGTGTAACCCATGTTACTGTGCAATCCACTCTGTCGCTGCGTGGTCCACTCTCTCACCTGTGTAACCCGTGTTAATCTGCTATCCACTCTGTCACTACATGATCCACTCTCTCACCTGTGTAACCCACCATGTTACTCTGCAATCCACTCTGTAACTGTGTGATCCAGTCTCTCACCTGTGTCACCCACCATGTTACTCTGCAATCCACTCTGTCACTGCGTGATCCACTTTGTCACCTGTGTAACCCATGTTACTCTGCAATACACTCTATCACTGCGTCATCCACTCTCTCACCTGTGTAACACATGTTACTCTGCAATCCACTCTGTCACTGCGTGATCCACTCTATCACCTGTGTAACCCATGTTACTCTCCAATCCACTCTGTCACTGCGTGATCCACTCTCTCACCTGTGTAACCCATGTTACTCTGCAATCCACTCTATCACTGCGTCATCCACTCTCTCATCTGTGTAACCCATGTTACTCTGCAATCCACTCTGTCACTCCGTGATCCACTCTATCACCTGCGTGATCCATGTCACTCTGCAATCCACTCTGTCACTGCGTGATCCACTCTCTCACCTGTGTAACCCATGTTACTCTGCAGTCCACTCTGTCACTGCGTGATCCACCCTATCACCTGTGTAATCCACCATGTTACTCTGCAATCCACTCGGTCACTGCGTGATCCACTCTCTCACCTGTGTAACCCATGTTACTCTGCAATCCACTCGGTCACTGCGTGATCCACTCTCTCACCTGTGTAACACATGTTACTCTGCAATCCACTCTGTCACTGGGTGATCCACCCGATCACCTGTGTAATCCACCATGTTACTCTGCAATCCACTCGGTCACTGCGCGATCCACTCTCTCACCCGTGTAACCCACTATGTTACTCGGCAATCCACTCTGTCACTGCATGATCCACTCTCACCTGTGTAACCCGCGTCAATCTGCTATCCACTCTGTCACTGTGTGATCCACTCTATCACCTGTGTAACCCATGTTACTCTGCAATCCACTCTGTCACTGCGTGATCCACCCTATCACCTGTGTAATCCACCATGTTACTCTGCAATCCACTCGGTCACTGCGTGATCCACCCTATCACCTGTGTAACCCACCATGTTACTCTGCCATCCACTCTGTCACTGCGTGATCCACTCTATCACCTGTGTAACCCACCATGTTACTCTGCAATCCACTCTGTCACTGCGTGATCCACTCTCTCACCTGTGTAACCCATGTTAGTCTGCAATCCACTCTGTCACTGCGTGATCCACTCTCTCACCTGTGTAACCCATGTTACTCTGCAATCCACTCTGTCACTGCGTGATCCACTCTCTCACCTGTGTAACCCGTGTTAATCTGCTATCCACTCTGTCACTACATGATCCACTCTATCACCTGTGTAACCCACTATGTTACTCTGCAATCTACTCTGTCACTGCGTAATCCACTCTCTCACCTGTGTAACCCACCATGTTACTCTGCAATCCACTCTGTAACTCTGTGATCCAGTCTCTCACCTGTGTGACCCACCATGTTACTCTGCAATCCACTCTATCACTGCGTCATCCACTCTCTCACCTGTGTAACACATGTTACTCTGCAATCCACTCTATCACTGCGTCATCCACTCTCTCACCTGTGTAACACATGTTACTCTGCAATCCACTCTGTCACTGCGTGATCCACTCTCTCACCTGTGCAACCCATGTTACTCTGCAATCCACTCTATCACTGTGTCATCCACTCTCTCACCTGTGTAACACATGTTACTCTGCAATCCATTCTGTCACCGCGTGATCCACTCTATCACCTGTGTTACCCATGTTACTCTGCAATCCACTCTGTCACTGCGTGATCCACTCTATCACCTGTGTAACCCATGTTACTCTGCAATCAACTCTGTCACTGCGTGATCCACTCTCTCACCTGTGTAACCCATGTTACTCTGCAATCCACTCTATCACTGCGTCATCCACTCTCTCACCTGTGTAACACATGTTACTCTGCAATCCATTCTGTCACTGCGTGATCCACTCACTCACCTGTGTAACACATGTTACTCTGCAATCCACTCTATCACTGTGTCATCCACTCTCTCACCAGTGTAACCCATGTTACTCTGCAATCCACTCTATCACTGCGTCATCCACTCTCTCACCTGTGTAACACATGTTACTCTGCAATCCACTCTGTCACTGCGTGATCCACTCTATCACCTGTGTAACCCATGTTAGTCTGCAATCCACTCTGTCACTGCGTGATCCAGTCTCTCACCTGTGTAACCCATGTTACTCTGCAATCCACTCTATCACTGCATCATCCACTCTCACACCTGTGTAACCCATGTTACTCTGCATTCCACTCTGTCACTGCGTGATCCACTCTATCACCTGTGTAACCCATGTCACTCTGCAATCTACTCTGTCACTGCGTGATCCACTCTCTCACCTGTGTAACCCACCATGTTACTCTGCAATCCACTCTGTAACTGCATGATCCACTTTATCACCTGTTCAAACCATGTTACTCTGCAATCCACTATGTCACTGCGTGATCCACTCTCTCACATGTGTAACCCACCATGTTACTCTGCAATCCACTCTGTAACTGTGTGATCCACTCTCTCACGTGTGTAACCCACCATGTTACTCTGCAATCCACTCTGTCACTGCGCGATCCAATCTCTCACCTGTGTAACACATGTTACTCTGCAGTCCACTATGTCACTGCGTGATCCACTCTCTCACTTGAGTAACCCATGTTACTCTACAATCCACTCTGTCACTGCGTGATCCACCCTCTCACCTGTGTAACCCATGTTACTCTGCAATCCACTCTGTCACTGCGTGATCCACTCTCTCACCTGTGCAACCCGCGTTAATCTGCCATGCACTCTGTCACTGTGTGATCCACTCTATCACCTGTGTAACCCATGTTACTCTGCGATCCATGCTGTCACTGCGTGATCCACCCTATCACCTGTGTAATCCACCATGTTACTCTGCAATCTACTCTGTTACTGCGTAATGCACTCTCTCACCTGTGTAACCCACCATGTTACTCTGCAATCCACTCTGTAACTCTGTGATCCAGTCTCTCACCTGTGTGACCCACCATGTTACTCTGCAATCCACTCTGTCACTGCGTTATCCACTCTCTCACCTGTGTAACCCATGTTACTTTGCAATCCACTCTATCACTGCATCATCCACTCTCTCACCTGTGTAACACATGTTACTCTGCAATCCATTCTGTCACTGCGTGATCCACTCTATCACCTGTGTTACCCATGTTACTCTGCAATCCACTCTATCACTGAGTCATCCACTCTCTCACCTGTGTAACACATGTTACTCTGCAATCCACTCTATCACTGCGTCATCCACTCTCTCACCTGTGTAACACATGTTACTCTGCAATCCACTCTGTCACTGCGTGATCCACTCTCTCACCTGTGTAACCCATGTTACTCTGCAATCCACTCTATCACTGCGTCATCCACTCTCTCACCTGTGTAACACTTGTTACTCTGCAATCCATTCTGTCACCGCGTGATCCACTCTATCACCTGTGTTACCCATGTTACTCTGCAATCCACTCTATCACTGCGTGATCCACTCTATCACCTGTGTAACCCATGTTACTCTGCAATCAACTCTGTCACTGCGTGATCCACTCTCTCACCTGTGTAACCCATGTTACTCTGCAATCCACTCTATCACTGCGTCATCCACTCTCTCACCTGTGTAACACATGTTACTCTGCAATCCATTCTGTCACTGCGTGATCCACTCTATCACCTGTGTTACCCATGTTACGTTGCAATCCACTCTATCACTGCGTCATCCACTCTCTCACCTGTGTAACACATGTTACTCTGCAATCCACTCTATCACTGCGTCATCCACTCTCTCACCTGTGTAACACATGTTACTCTGCAATCCACTCTGTCACTGCGTGATCCACTCTCTCACCTGTGTAACCCATGTTACTCTGCAATCCACTCTATCACTGCGTCATCCACTCTCTCACCTGTGTAACACATGTTACTCTGCAATCCATTCTGTCACTGCGTGATCCACTCTATCACCTGTGTTACCCATGTTACTCTGCAATCCACTCTGTCACTGCGTGATCCACTCTTTCACCTGTGTAACCCATGTTACTCTGCAATCCACTCTGTCACTGCGTAATCCACTCTCTCACCTTTGTAACCCACCATGTTACTCTGCAATCCACTCTGTAACTGTGTTATCCAGTCTCTCACCTGTGTAACCCACCATGTTACTCTGCAATCCACTCTGTCACTGCGTGATCCACTCACTCACCTGTGCAACACATGTTACTCTGCAATCCACTCTATCACTGTGTCATCCACTCTCTCACCAGTGTAACCCATGTTACTCTGCAATCCACTCTATCACTGCGTCATCCACTCTCTCACCTGTGTAACACATGTTACTCTGCAATCCACTCTGTCACTGCGTGATCCACTCTATCACCTGTGTAACCCATGTTACTCTGCAATCCACTCTGTCACTGCGTGATCCACTCTCTCACCTGTGTAACCCATGTTACTCTGCAATCCACTCTATCACTGCATCATCCACTCTCTCACCTGTGTAACCTATGTTACTCTGCATTCCACTCTGTCACTGCGTGATCCACTCTATCACCTGTGTAACCCATGTCACTCTGCAATCCACTCTGTCACTGCGTGATCCACTCTCTCACCTGTGTAACCCACCATGTTACTCTGCAATCCACTCTGTCACTGCATGATCCACTCTCTCACCTGTGTAACCCATGTTACTCTGCAATCCACTCTATCACTGCGTCATCCACTCTCTCACCTGTGTAACACATGTTACTCTGCAATCCATTCTGTCACTGCGTGATCCACTCTATCATCTGTGTTACCCATGTTACTCTGCAATCCACTCTGTCACTGCGTGATCCACTCTTTCACCTGTGTAACACATGTTACTCTGCAATCCACTCTGTCACTGCATAATCCACTCTCTCACCTGTGTAACCCACCATGTTACTCTGCATTCCACTCTGTCACTGCGTGATCCACTCTATCACCTGTGTAACCCATGTCACTCTGCAATCCACTCTGTCACTGCGTGATCCACTCTCTCACCTGTGTAACCCACCATGTTACTCTGCAATCCACTCTGTCACTGCGTGATCCACTCACTCACCTGTGTAACACATGTTACTCTGCAATCCACTCTATCACTGTGTCATCCACTCTCTCACCAGTGTAACCCATGTTACTCTGCAATCCACTCTGTCACTGCGTGATCCACTCTATCACCTGTGTAACCCATGTCACTCTGCAATCCACTCTGTCACTGCGTGATCCACTCTCTCACCTGTGTAACCCACCATGTTACTCTGCAATCCACTCTGTAACTGTGTGATCTACTCTCTCGCGTGTGTAACCCACCATGTTACTCTGCAATCCACTCTGTCACTGCGCGATCCACTCTCTCACCTGTGTAACACATGTTACTCTGCAATCCACTCTGTCACTGCGTGATCCACTCTACCACCTGTGTAACCCACCATGTTACGCTGCAATCCACTCTGTCACTGCGTGATCCACTCTCTCACTTGAGTAACCCATGTTACTCTACAATCCACTCTGTCACTGCGTGATCCACTCTCTCACCTGTGTAACCCATGTTACTCTGCAATCCACTCTGTCACTGCGTGATCCACTCTCTCACCTGTGCAACCCGCGTTAATCTGCCATGCACTCTGTCACTGTGTGATCCACTCTATCACCTGTGTAACACATGTTACTCTGCAATCCACTCTGTCACTGCGTGATCCACTCTCTCACCTGTGTAACCCATGTTACTCTGCAATCCACTCTATCACTGCGTCATCCACTCTCTCACCTGTGTAACACATGTTACTCTGCAATCCATTCTGTCACCGCGTGATCCACTCTATCACCTGTGTTACCCATGTTACTCTGCAATCCACTCTGTCACTGCGTGATCCACTCTATCACCTGTGTAACCCATGTTACGTTGCAATCCACTCTATCACTGCGTCATCCACTCTCTCACCTGTGTAACACATGTTACTCTGCAATCCACTCTATCACTGCGTCATCCACTCTCTCACCTGTGTAACACATGTAACTCTGCAATCCACTCTGTCACTGCGTCATCCACTCTCTCACCTGTGTAACACATGTTACTCTGCAATCCACTCTGTCACTGCGTGATCCACTCTATCACCTGTGTTACCCATGTTACTCTGCAATCCACTCTGTCACTGCGTGATCCACTCTACCACCTGTGTAACCCATGTTACTCTGCAATCAACTCTGTCACTGCGTAATCCACTCTCTCACCTGTGTAACCCACCATGTTACTCTGCAATCCACTCTGTAACTGTGTTATCCAGTCTCTCACCTGTGTAACCCACCATGTTACTCTGCAATCCACTCTGTCACTGCGTGATCCACTCACTCACCTGTGTAACACATGTTACTCTGCAATCCACTCTATCACTGCGTCATCCACTCTCTCACCAGTGTAACCCATGTTACTCTGCAATCCACTCTATCACTGCGTCATCCACTCTCTCACCTGTGTAACACATGTTACTCTGCAATCCACTCTGTCACTGCGTGATCCACTCTATCACCTGTGTAACCCATGTTACTCTGCAATCCACTCTGTCACTGCGTGATCCACTCTCTCACCTGTGTAACCCATGTTACTCTGCAATCCACTCTGTCACTGCGTGATCCACTCTCTCACCTGTGTAACCAATGTTACTCGGCAATCCACTCTGTAACTGCATGATCCACTTTATCACCTGTTCAACCCATGTTACTCTGCAATCCACTCTGTCACTGCGTGATCCACTCTCTCACGTGTGTAACCCACCATGTTACTCTGCAATCCACTCTGTAACTGTGTGATCCACTCTCTCACGTGTGTAACCCACCATGTTACTCTGCAATCCACTCTGTCACTGCGCGATCCACTCTCTCACCTGTGTAACACATGTTACTATGCAATCCACTCTGTCACTGCGTGATCCACTCTACCACCTGTGTAACCCACCATGTTACGCTGCAATCCACTCTGTCACTGCGTGATCCACTCCCTCACTTGAGTAACCCATGTTACTCTACAATCCACTCTGTCACTGCGTGATCCACTCTCTCACCTGTGTAACCCATGTTACTCTGCAATCCACTCTGTCACTGCGTGATCCACTCTCTCACCTGTGCAACCCGCGTTAATCTGCCATGCACTCTGTCACTGTGTGATCCACTCTATCACCTGTGTAACACATGTTACTCTGCGATCCATGCTGTCAGTGCGTGATCCACCCTATCACCTGTGTAACCCATGTTACTCTGCAATACACTCGGTCACTGCGTGATCCACTCTCTCACCTGTGTAACCCATGTTACTCTGCAATCCACTCTGTCACTGCATGATCCACTCTCTCACCTGTGTAACCCGCGTTAATCTGCAATCCACTCTGTCAGTGCGTGATCCACTCTCTCACCTGTGTAACCCATGTTACTCTGAAATCTCTCTGTCACTGCGTGTCCCACTCTATCGCCTGTGTAACCCATGTACTCTGCAATCCACTCTGTCACTGCATGATCCACCCTCTCGAATGTGTAACCCATGTTACTCTGCAATCCACTCTGTCAGTGCGTGATCCACTCTATCGCCTGTGTAATCCACCATGTTACTCTGCAATCCACTCTGTCACTGCGTGATCCACTCTCTCACTTGAGTAACCCATGTTACTCTGCAATCTCTCTGTCACTGCGTGTCCCACTCTATCGCCTGTGTAACCCATGTTACTCTGCAATCCACTCTGTCACTGCGTAATCCACTCTATCACCTGTGTAACCCATGTTACTCTGCAATCCACTCTGTCACTGCGTAATCCACTCTATCACCTGTGTAACCCATGTTACTCTGCAATCCACTCTGTCACTGCATGATCCACTCTATCACCTGTGTAACCCATGTCACTCTGCAATCCACACTGTCACTGCGTGATCCACTCTATCACCTGTGTAAGCCATGTTACTCTGCAATCCACTCTGTCACTGCGCGATCCACTCTCTCACGTGTGTAACCCACCATGTTACTCTGCAATCCACTCTGTAACTGTGTGATCCACTCTCTCACGTGTGTAACCCACCATGTTACTCTGCAATCCACTCTGTCACTGCGCGATCCACTCTCTCACCTGTGTAACACATGTTACTCTGCAATCCACTCTGTCACTGCGTGATCCACTCTACCACCTGTGTAACCCACCATGTTACGCTGCAATCCACTCTGTCACTGCGTGATCCACTCTCTCACTTGAGTAACCCATGTTACTCTACAATCCACTCTGTCACTGCGTGATCCACTCTCTCACCTGTGCAACCCGCGTTAATCTGCCATGCACTCTGTCACTGTGTGATCCACTCTATCACCTGTGTAACACATGTTACTCTGCAATCCACTCTATCACTGCGTCATCCACTCTCTCACCTGTGTAACACATGTTACTCTGCAATCCACTCTGTCACTGCGTGATCCACTCTCTCACCTGTGTAACCCATGTTACTCTGCAATCCACTCTATCACTGCGTCATCCACTCTCTCACCTGTGTAACACATGTTACTCTGCAATCCATTCTGTCACCGCGTGATCCACTCTATCACCTGTGTTACCCATGTTACTCTGCAATCCACTCTGTCACTGCGTGATCCACTCTATCACCTGTGTAACCCATGTTACATTGCAATCCACTCTATCACTGCGTCATCCACTCTCTCACCTGTGTAACACATGTTACTCTGCAATCCACTCTATCACTGCGTCATCCACTCTCTCACCTGTGTAACACATGTTACTCTGCAATCCACTCTGTCACTGCGTGATCCACTCTCTCACCTGTGTAACCCATGTTACTCTGCAATCCACTCTATCACTGCGTCATCCACTCTCTCACCTGTGTAACACATGTTACTCTGCAATCCATTCTGTCACTGCGTGATCCACTCTATCACCTGTGTTACCCATGTTACTCTGCAATCCACTCTGTCACTGCGTGATCCACTCTACCACCTGTGTAACCCATGTTACTCTGCAATCAACTCTGTCACTGCGTAATCCACTCTCTCACCTGTGTAACCCACCATGTTACTCTGCAATCCACTCTGTAACTGTGTTATCCAGTCTCTCACCTGTGTAACCCACCATGTTACTCTGCAATCCACTCTGTCATTGCGTGATCCACTCACTCACCTGTGTAACACATGTTACTCTGCAATCCACTCTATCACTGCGTCATCCACTCTCTCACCAGTGTAACCCATGTTACTCTGCAATCCACTCTATCACTGCGTCATCCACTCTCTCACCTGTGTAACACATGTTACTCTGCAATCCACTCTGTCACTGCGTGATCCACTCTATCACCTGTGTAACCCATGTTACTCTGCAATCCACTCTGTCACTGCGTGATCCACTGTCTCACCTGTGTAACCCATGTTACTCTGCAATCCACTCTCTCACTGCATCATCCACTCTCTCACCTGTGTAACCCATGTTACTCTGCATTCCACTCTGTCACTGCGTGATCCACTCTATCACCTGTGTAACCCATGTTACTCTGCAATCCACTCTGTCACTGCGTGATCCACTCTCTCACGTGTGTAACCCACCATGTTACTCTGCAATCCACTCTGTAACTGTGTGATCCACTCTCTCACGTGTGTAACCCACCATGTTACTCTGCAATCCACTCTGTCACTGCGCGATCCACTCTCTCACCTGTGTAACACATGTTACTATGCAATCCGCTCTGTCACTGCGTGATCCACTCTACCACCTGTGTAACCCACCATGTTACGCTGCAATCCACTCTGTCACTGCGTGATCCACTCCCTCACTTGAGTAACCCATGTTACTCTACAATCCACTCTGTCACTGCGTGATCCACTCTCTCACCTGTGTAACCCATGTTACTCTGCAATCCACTCTGTCACTGCGGGATCCACTCTCTCACCTGTGCAACCCGCGTTAATCTGCCATGCACTCTGTCACTGTGTGATCCACTCTATCACCTGTGTAACACATGTTACTCTGCGATCCATGCTGTCACTGCGTGATCCACCCTATCACCTGTGTAATCCACCATGTTACTCTGCAATACACTCGGTCACTGCGTGATCCACTCTCTCACCTGTGTAACCCATGTTACTCTGCAATCCACTCTGTCACTGCATGATCCACTCTCTCACCTGTGTAACCCGCGTTAATCTGCAATCCACTCTGTCAGTGCGTGATCCACTCTCTCACCTGTGTAACCCATGTTACTCTGCAATCTCTCTGTCACTGCGTGTCCCACTCTATCGCCTGTGTAACCCATGGACTCTGCAATCCACTCTGTCACTGCATGATCCACCCTCTCGAATGTGTAACCCATGTTACTCTGCAATCCACTCTGTCAGTGCGTGATCCACTCTATCGCCTGTGTAATCCACCATGTAACGCTGCAATCCACTCTGTCACTGCGTGATCCACTCTCTCACTTGAGTAACCCATGTTACTCTGCAATCTCTCTGTCACTGCGTGTCCCACTCTATCGCCTGTGTAACCCATGTTACTCTGCAATCCACTCTGTCACTGCGTAATCCACTCTCTCACCTGTGTAACCCATGTTACTCTGCAATCCACTCTGTCACTGCGTGATCCACTCTATCGCCTGTGTAACCCATGTTACTCTGCAATCCACACTGTCACTGCATGATCCACCCTATCACCTGTGTAACCCATGTCACTCTGCAATCCACACTGTCACTGCGTGATCCACTCTATCACCTTTGTAACCCACCATGTTACTCTGCAATCCACTCTGTAACTGTGTTATCCAGTCTCTCACCTGTGTAACCCACCATGTTACTCTGCAATCCACTCTGTCACTGCGTGATCCACTCACTCACCTGTGCAACACATGTTACTCTGCAATCCACTCTATCACTGTGTCATCCACTCTCTCACCAGTGTAACCCATGTTACTCTGCAATCCACTCTATCACTGCGTCATCCACTCTCTCACCTGTGTAACACATGTTACTCTGCAATCCACTCTGTCACTGCGTGATCCACTCTATCACCTGTGTAACCCATGTTACTCTGCAATCCACTCTGTCACTGCGTGATCCACTCTCTCACCTGTGTAACCCATGTTACTCTGCAATCCACTCTATCACTGCATCATCCACTCTCTCACCTGTGTAACCTATGTTACTCTGCATTCCACTCTGTCACTGCGTGATCCACTCTATCACCTGTGTAACCCATGTCACTCTGCAATCCACTCTGTCACTGCGTGATCCACTCTCTCACCTGTGTAACCCACCATGTTACTCTGCAATCCACTCTGTCACTGCGTGATCCACTCTCTCACCTGTGTAACCCATGTTACTCTGCAATCCACTCTATCACTGCGTCATCCACTCTCTCACCTGTGTAACACATGTTACTCTGCAATCCATTCTGTCACTGCGTGATCCACTCTATCATCTGTGTTACCCATGTTACTCTGCAATCCACTCTGTCACTGCGTGATCCACTCTTTCACCTGTGTAACACATGTTACTCTGCAATCCACTCTGTCACTGCATAATCCACTCTCTCACCTGTGTAACCCACCATGTTACTCTGCAATCCACTCTGTAACTGTGTTATCCAGTCTCTCACCTGTGTAACCCACCATGTTACTCTGCAATCCACTCTGTCACTGCGTGATCCACTCACTCACCTGTGTAACACATGTTACTCTGCAATCCACTCTATCACTGTGTCATCCACTCTCTCACCAGTGTAACCCATGTTACTCTGCAATCCACTCTGTCACTGCGTGATCCACTCTATCACCTGTGTAACCCATGTCACTCTGCAATCCACTCTGTCACTGCGTGATCCACTCTCTCACCTGTGTAACCCTCCATGTTACTCTGCAATCCACTCTGTAACTGTGTGATCCACTCTCTCACGTGTGTAACCCACCATGTTACTCTGCAATCCACTCTGTCACTGCGCGATCCACTCTCTCACCTGTGTAACACATGTTACTCTGCAATCCACTCTGTCACTGCGTGATCCACTCTACCACCTGTGTAACCCACCATGTTACGCTGCAATCCACTCTGTCACTGCGTGATCCACTCTCTCACTTGAGTAACCCATGTTACTCTGCAATCCACTCTGTCACTGCGTGATCCACTCTCTCACCTGTGTAACCCATGTTACTCTGCAATCCACTCTGTCACTGCGTGATCCACTCTCTCACCTGTGCAACCCGCGTTAATCTGCCATGCACTCTGTCACTGTGTGATCCACTCTCTCACCTGTGCAACCCGCGTTAATCTGCCATGCACTCTGTCACTGTGTGATCCACTCTATCACCTGTGTAACACATGTTACTCTGCGATCCATGCTGTCAGTGCGTGATCCACCCTATCACCTGTGTAACCCATGTTACTCTGCAATACACTCGGTCACTGCGTGATCCACTCTCTCACCTGTGTAACCCATGTTACTCTGCAATCCACTCTGTCACTGCATGATCCACTCTCTCACCTGTGTAACCCGCGTTAATCTGCAATCCACTCTGTCAGTGCGTGATCCACTCTCTCACCTGTGTAACCCATGTTACTCTGAAATCTCTCTGTCACTGCGTGTCCCACTCTATCGCCTGTGTAACCCATGTACTCTGCAATCCACTCTGTCACTGCATGATCCACCCTCTCGAATGTGTAACCCATGTTACTCTGCAATCCACTCTGTCAGTGCGTGATCCACTCTATCGCCTGTGTAATCCACCATGTTACTCTGCAATCCACTCTGTCACTGCGTGATCCACTCTCTCACTTGAGTAACCCATGTTACTCTGCAATCTCTCTGTCACTGCGTGTCCCACTCTATCGCCTGTGTAACCCATGTTACTCTGCAATCCACTCTGTCACTGCGTAATCCACTCTATCACCTGTGTAACCCATGTTACTCTGCAATCCACTCTGTCACTGCGTAATCCACTCTATCACCTGTGTAACCCATGTTACTCTGCAATCCACTCTGTCACTGCATGATCCACTCTATCACCTGTGTAACCCATGTCACTCTGCAATCCACACTGTCACTGCGTGATCCACTCTATCACCTGTGTAACCCATGTTACTCTGCAATCCACTCTGTCACTGCGCGATCCACTCTCTCACGTGTGTAACCCAACATGTTACTCTGCAATCCACTCTGTAACTGTGTGATCCACTCTCTCACGTGTGTAACCCACCATGTTACTCTGCAATCCACTCTGTCACTGCGCGATCCACTCTCTCACCTGTGTAACACATGTTACTCTGCAATCCACTCTGTCACTGCGTGATCCACTCTACCACCTGTGTAACCCACCATGTTACGCTGCAATCCACTCTGTCACTGCGTGATCCACTCTCTCACTTGAGTAACCCATGTTACTCTACAATCCACTCTGTCACCGCGTGATCCACTCTATCACCTGTGTTACCCATGTTACTCTGCAATCCACTCTGTCACTGCGTGATCCACTCTACCACCTGTGTAACCCATGTTACTCTGCAATCAACTCTGTCACTGCGTAATCCACTCTCTCACCTGTGTAACCCACCATGTTACTCTGCAATCCACTCTGTAACTGTGTTATCCAGTCTCTCACCTGTGTAACCCACCATGTTACTCTGCAATCCACTCTGTCATTGCGTGATCCACTCACTCACCTGTGTAACACATGTTACTCTGCAATCCACTCTATCACTGCGTCATCCACTCTCTCACCAGTGTAACCCATGTTACTCTGCAAGCCACTCTATCACTGCGTCATCCACTCTCTCACCTGTGTAACACATGTTACTCTGCAATCCACTCTGTCACTGCGTGATCCACTCTATCACCTGTGTAACCCATGTTACTCTGCAATCCACTCTGTCACTGCGTGATCCACTGTCTCACCTGTGTAACCCATGTTACTCTGCAATCCACTCTCTCACTGCATCATCCACTCTCTCACCTGTGTAACCCATGTTACTCTGCATTCCACTCTGTCACTGCGTGATCCACTCTATCACCTGTGTAACCCATGTTACTCTGCAATCCACTCTGTCACTGCGTGATCCACTCTCTCACGTGTGTAACCCACCATGTTACTCTGCAATCCACTCTGTAACTGTGTGATCCACTCTCTCACGTGTGTAACCCACCATGTTACTCTGCAATCCACTCTGTCACTGCGCGATCCACTCTCTCACCTGTGTAACACATGTTACTATGCAATCCGCTCTGTCACTGCGTGATCCACTCTACCACCTGTGTAACCCACCATGTTACGCTGCAATCCACTCTGTCACTGCGTGATCCACTCCCTCACTTGAGTAACCCATGTTACTCTACAATCCACTCTGTCACTGCGTGATCCACTCTCTCACCTGTGTAACCCATGTTACTCTGCAATCCATTCTGTCACTGCGGGATCCACTCTCTCACCTGTGCAACCCGCGTTAATCTGCCATGCACTCTGTCACTGTGTGATCCACTCTATCACCTGTGTAACACATGTTACTCTGCGATCCATGCTGTCACTGCGTGATCCACCCTATCACCTGTGTAATCCACCATGTTACTCTGCAATACACTCGGTCACTGCGTGATCCACTCTCTCACCTGTGTAACCCATGTTACTCTGCAATCCACTCTGTCACTGCATGATCCACTCTCTCACCTGTGTAACCCGCGTTAATCTGCAATCCACTCTGTCAGTGCGTGATCCACTCTCTCACCTGTGTAACCCATGTTACTCTGCAATCTCTCTGTCACTGCGTGTCCCACTCTATCGCCTGTGTAACCCATGGACTCTGCAATCCACTCTGTCACTGCATGATCCACCCTCTCGAATGTGTAACCCATGTTACTCTGCAATCCACTCTGTCAGTGCGTGATCCACTCTATCGCCTGTGTAATCCACCATGTAACGCTGCAATCCACTCTGTCACTGCGTGATCCACTCTCTCACTTGAGTAACCCATGTTACTCTGCAATCTCTCTGTCACTGCGTGTCCCACTCTATCGCCTGTGTAACCCATGTTACTCTGCAATCCACTCTGTCACTGCGTAATCCACTCTCTCACCTGTGTAACCCATGTTACTCTGCAATCCACTCTGTCACTGCGTGATCCACTCTATCGCCTGTGTAACCCATGTTACTCTGCAATCCACACTGTCACTGCATGATCCACCCTATCACCTGTGTAACCCATGTCACTCTGCAATCCACACTGTCACTGCGTGATCCACTCTATCACCTGTGTAACCCATGTTACTCTGCAATCCACTCTGTCACTGCGTGATCCACTCTCTCATCTGTGGAACCAGCGTTAATCTGCAATCCACTCTGTCACTGTGTGATCCACTCTCTCACCTGTGTAACCCATGTTACTCTGCAATCGACTCTGTCACTGCGTGATCCACTCTCACACCTGTGTAACCCATGTTACTCTGCAATCCACTCTGTCACTGCGTGATCCACTCTCACACCTGTGTAACCCATGTTAATCTGCAATCCACTCTGTCACTGCGTGATCCACTCTCTCACCTGTGCAACCCGCGTTAATCTGCCATCCACTCTGTCACTGTGTGATCCACTCTCTCACCTGTGTAACCTATGTTACTCTGCGATCCACGCTGTCACTGCGTGATCCACCCTATCACCTGTGTAATCCACCATGTTACTCTGCAATACACTCGGTCACTGCGTGATCCACTCTCTCACCTGTGTAACCCATGTTACTCTGCAATCCACTCTGTCACTGCCTGATCCACTCTCTCACCTGTGTAAACCATGTTACTCTGCAATCCACTCTGTCACTGCGTGATCCACTCTCTCACCTGTGTAACTCACCATGTTTCTCTGCAATCCACTCTGTCACTGCCTGATCCACTCTCTCACCTGTGTAACCCATGTTACTCTGCAATCCACTCTGTCACTGTGTCATCCACTCTCTCAGTAGTGTAATCCAGCATGTTACTCTGCAATCCAGTCAGTCACTGCGTGATCCACTCTCTCACCTGTGTAACACATGTTACTCTGCAATACACTCTGTCACTGTGTGATCCACTCTATCGCCTGTGTAACCCATGTACTCTGCAATCCACTCTGTAACTGTGTGATCCACTCTCTCACCTGTGTAACCCATGTTACTCTGCAATCCACTCTGTCACTGTGTGATCCACTCTCTCGACTGAGTAACCCATGTTACTCTGCAATCCACTCTATCACTGCGTCATCCACTCTCTCACCTGTGTAACACATGTTATTCTGCAATCCACTCTGTCACTGCGTGATCCAGTCTCTCACCTGTGTAACCCACCATGTTACTCTGCAATCCACTCAGTCCCTGCGTGATCCTCTCTCTCACCTGTGTAACCCATGTTATTCTGCAATCCACTCTGTCACTGCGTGATCCACTCTCTCACCTGTGTAACCCACAATGTTACTCTGCAATCCACGCTGTCACTGCGTGATCCACTCTCTCACCTGTGTAACCCATGTTACTCTGCAATCCACTCTGTCACTGCGTGATCCACTCTGACACCTGTCTAACCCATGTTACTCTGCAATCCATTCTGTCAGTGCGTGTTCCACTCTATCACCTGTGTAATCCACCACGTTACTCTGCAATCCACTCTGTCACTGCATGATCCACTCTCTCGACTGTGTAACCCATGTTACTCTGCAATCCACTCTGTCACTGTGTGATCCACTCTATCGCCTGTGTAATCCACCATGTTACTCTGCAATCCACTCTGTCACTGTGTGATCCACTCTCACAACTGTGTAAACCACCATGTTACTCTGCAATCCACTCGGTCACTGCGTGATCCACTCTCTCACCTGTGTAACCAATCATGTTACTCTGCAATCCACTCTGTCACTGCGTGATCCACTCTATCACCTGTGTAACCCATGTTACTCTGCAATCCACTCTGTCACTGCGTGATCCACTCTCTCACCTGTGTAACCCATGTTACTCTGCAATCCACTCTGTCACTGTGTGATCCACTCTCTCACCTGTGTAACCCACCATGTTACTCTGCAATCCACTCTGTCACTGCGTGATCCACTCTATCACCTGTGTAACCCACCATGTTACTCTGCAATGCACTCTGTCAGTGCGTGATCCACTCTCTCACCTGTGTAACCCGCGTTAATCTGCAATCCACTCTTTCACTGCGTGATCCACTCTCTCACCTGTGTAACTCACCATGTTACCCTGCAATCCACTCTGTCACTGCGTGATCCACTCTCTCACCTGTGTAACCCACCATGTTACTCTGCAATCCACCCAGTCCCTGTGTGATCCACTCTCTCACCTGTGTAACCCATGTTATTCTGCAATCCACTCTGTCACTGCATGATCCACTCTCTCACCTGTGTAACCCGTGTTACTCTGCAATCCACTCTGTCACTGTGTGATCCAGTCTCTCAGCTGTGTAACCCACCATGTTACTCTGCAATCCACTCAGTCCCTGCGTGATCCACTCTCTCACCTGTGTAACCCATGTTACTCTGCAATCCACTCTGTCACTGCGTGATCCACTCTATCACCTGTGTAACCCATGTACTCTGCAATCCACTCGGTCACTGCGAAATTCACTCTCTCACCTGTGTAACCCACCATGTTACTCTGCAATCCGCTCTGTAACTGTGTGATCCAGTCTCTCACCTGTGTAACCCACCATGTTACTCTGCAATCCACTTTTTCACTGCGTGATCCACTCTCTCACCTGTGTAACCCACGTTACTCTGCAATCCACTCTGTAACTGTGTGATCCACTCTCTCACCTGTGTAACCCACCATGTTACTCTGCAATCCGCTCTGTAACTGTGTGATCCAGTCTCTCACCTGTGTAACCCACCATGTTACTCTGCAATCCACTTTTTCACTGCGTGATCCACTCTCTCACCTGTGTAACCCATGTTACTCTGCAATCCACTCTATCACTGCGTCATCCACTCTCTCACCTGTGTAACACAAGTTACTCTGCAATCCACTCTGTCACTGCGTGATCCACTCTCTAACCTGTGTAACCCATGTTACTCTGCAATCCACTCTATCACTGCATCATCCACTCTCTCACCTGTGTAACCCATGTTACTCTGCATTCCACTCTGTAACTGCACGATCCACTCTCTCACCTGTGTAACCCATGTTACTCTGCAATCCACTCTGTCACTGCGTGATTCACCCTATCAGCTGTGTAACCCGTGTTAATCTGCAATCCACTCTGTCACTGCGTGATCCACTCTCTCACCTGTGTAACCCATGTTACTCTGCAATCCACTCTGTCACTGCGTGATCCACTCTCTCACCTGTGTAACCCACCATGTTACGCTGCAATCCACTCTGTAACTGTGTGATCCAGTCTCTCACCTGTGTAACCCATGTTACTCTGCGATCCACGCTGTCACTGCGTGATCCACCCTATCACCTGTGTAATCCACCATGTTACTCTGCAATCCACTCGGTCACTGTGTGATCCACTCTCTCTCCTGTGTAACCCATGTTACTCTGCAATCCACTCTGTCGCTGCATGATCCACTCTATCACCTGTGTAATCCACCATGTTACTCTGCAATCTCTCTGTCACTGCGTGATCCACTCTCTCACCTGTGTAACCCATGTTACTCTTCAATCCACTCACTCACTGCGTGACCCACTCTATCACCTGTGTAACCCATGTTACTCTGCAATCCACTCTGTCACTGCGTGATCCACTCTCTCACCTGAGTAACCCATGTTACTCTGCAATCCACTCTGTCACTGCGTGATCCACTCTATGCCCTGTGTAACCCGCGTTAATCTGCAATCCACTCTGTCACTGTGTGATCCACTCTCTCACCTGTGTAACCCACCATGTTACTCTGCAATCCACTCTCACTGCGTGACCCACTCTATCACCTGTGTGACCCATGTTACTCTGCAATCCACTCTATCACTGCGTCATCCACTCTCTCACATGTGTAAACCATGTTACTCTGCAATCCACTCTGTCACAGCATGATCCACTCTCTCACCTGTGTAACCCACCATGTTACTCTGCAATCCACTCAGTCCCTGCGTGATCCACTCTCTCACCTGTGTAACCCATGTTATTCTGCAATCCACTCTGTCACTGCGTGATCCACTCTCTCACCTGTGTAACACACCATGTTACTCTGCAATCCACTCTGTCACTGCGTGATCCACTCTCTCGACTGTGTAACCCACCATGTTACTCTGCAATCCACTCTGTCACTGCGTGATCCACTCTCTCACATGTGTAACCCGCGTTAATCTGCAATCCACTCTGTCACTGTGTGATCCACTCTATCACCTGTGTAACCCACCATGTTACTCTGCAATCCACTCTGTTGCTGCGTGATCCACTCTTTCGCCTGTGTAACCCATGTTACTCTGCAATCCACTCTGTCACTGCGTGATCCACTCTCTCGACTGTGTAACCCATGTTACTCTGCAATCCACTCTGTCACTGCGTGATCCACTCTATCGCCTGTGTAATCCACCATGTTACTCTGCAATCCAGTCTGTCACTGTGTGATCCACTCTCACAACTGTGTAACCCACCATGTTACTCTGCAATCCACTCTGTCACTGCGTGATCCACTCTCTCACCTGTGTAACCCATGTTATTCTGCAATCCACTCTGTCACTGCGTGATCCACTCTCTCACCTGTGTACCCCACCATGTTACTCTGCAATCCACTCTGTCACTGTGTGATCCACTCTATCACCTGTGTAACCCATGTTAAACTGCAATCCACTCTGTCACTGCGTGATCCACTCTCTCACCTGTGTAACCCATGTTACTCTGCAATCCACTCTGTCACTGTGTGATCCACTCTCTCACCTGTGTAACCCGCGTTAATCTGTAATCCACTCTGTCACTGCGTGATCCACTCTCTCACCTGTGTAACCCATGTTACTCTGCAATCCACCCTGTCGCTGCGTGATCCACTCTCTCACCTGTGTCACCCGCGTTAATCTGCAATCCACTCTGTCACTGCGTGATCCACACTCTCATCTGTGTAACCCACCATGTTACTCTGCAATCCACTCTGTCACTGCGTGATCCACTCTCTCACCTGTGTAACCCACCATGTTACTCTGCAATCCACTCTGTCACTGCGTGATCCACTCTATTGCCTGTGTAACCCACCTTGTCACTCTGCAATCCACCCTGTCACTGCGTGATCCACTCTCTCACCTGTGTAACCCACCATGTTACTCTGCAATCCACTCTGTCACTGTGTGATCCACTCTATCGCCTGTGTAACCCACCTTGTCACTCTGCAATCCACTCTGTCACTGCATGATCCACTCTCTCACCTGTGTAACACATGTTATTCTGCAATCCACTCTGTCACTGCGTGATCCAGTCTCTCACCTGTGTAACCCACCATGTTACTCTGCAATCCACTCAGTCCCTGCGTGATCCTCTCTCTCACCTGTGTAACCCATGTTATTCTGCAATCCACTCTGTCACTGCGTGATCCACTCTCTCACCTGTGTAACCCACCATGTTACTCTGCAATCCACTCTGTCACTGCGTGATCCACTCTCTCACCTGTGTAACCCATGTTACTCTTCAATCCACTCTGTCACTGCGTGATCCACTCTCACACCTGTCTAACCCATGTTACTCTGCAATCCATTCTGTCAGTGCGTGATCCACTCTATCACCTGTGTAATCCACCACGTTACTCTGCAATCCACTCTGTCACTGGGTGATCCACTCTCTCGACTGTGTAACCCATGTTACTCTGCAATCCACTCTGTCACTGCATGATCCACTCTATCGCCTGTGTAATCCACCATGTTACTCTGCAATCCACTCTGTCACTGTGTGATCCAGTCTCACAACTGTGTAACCCACCATGTTACTCTGCAATCCAGTCGGTCACTGTGTGATCCACTCTCTCACCTGTGTAACCAATCATGTTACTCTGCAATCCACTCTGTCACTGCGTGATCCACTCTATCACCTGTGTAACCCATGTTACTCTGCAATCCACTCTGTCACTGCGTGATCCACTCTCTCACCTGTGTAACCCATGTTACTCTGCAATCCACTCTGTCACTGCGTGATCCACTCTCTCATCTGTGTAACCCATCACGTTACTCTGCAATCCACTCTGTCACTGCGTGATCCACTCTATCACCTGTGTAACCCACCATGTTACTCTGCAATGCACTCTGTCAGTGCGTGATCCACTCTCTCACCTGTGTAACCCGCGTTAATCTGCAATCCACTCTTTCACTGCGTGATCCACTCTCTCACCTGTGTAACTCACCATGTTACCCTGCAATCCACTCTGTCACTGCGTGATCCACTCTCTCACCTGTGTAACCCACCATGTTACTCTGCAATCCACCCAGTCCCTGTGTGATCCACTCTCTCACCTGTGTAACCCATGTTATTCTGCAATCCACTCTGTCACTGCATGATCCACTCTCTCAGCTGTGTAACCCACCATGTTACTCTGCAATCCACTCAGTCCCTGCGTGATCCACTCTCTCACCTGTGTAACCCATGTTATTCTGCAATCCACTCTGTCACTGCGTGATCCACTCTCTCACCTGTGTAACCCACCATGTTACTCTGCATTCCAGTCTATCACTGCGTCATCCACACTCTCACCTGTGTAACACATGTTACTCTGCAATCCATTCTGTCACTGCGTGATCCACTCTATCACCTGTGTTACCCATGTTACTCTGCAATCCACTCTGTCACTGCGTGATCCACTCTATCACCTGTGTAACCCATGTTACTCTGCAATCCACTCGGTCACTGCGTAATCCACTCTCTCACCTGTGTAACCCACCATGTTACTCTGCAATCCGCTCTGTAACTGTGTGATCCAGTCTCTCACCTGTGTAACCCACCATGTTACTCTGCAATCCACTTTTTCACTGTGTGATCCACTCTCTCACCTGTGTAACACATGTTACTCTGCAATCCTCTCTGTCACTGCGTGATCCACTCTCTCACCTGTGTAACCCATGTTACTCTGCAATCCACTCTATCACTGCATCATCCACTCTCTCACCTGTGTAACCCATGTTACTCTGCATTCCACTCTGTCACTGCTGGATCCACTCTATCACCTGTGTAACCCATGTCACTCTGCAATCCACTCTGTCCCTGCGTGATCCACTCTCTCACCTGTGTAACCCACCATGTTACTCTGCAATCCACTCTGTAACTGCATGATCCACTCTCTCACCTGTGTAACCCATGTTACTCTGCAATCCACTCTGTCACTGCGTGATCCACTCTCTCACGTGTGTAACCCACCATGTTACTCTGCAATCCACTCTGTCACTGCGTGATCCACTCTCTCATCTGTGGAACCAGCTTTAATCTGCAATCCACTCTGTCACTGTGTGATCCACTCTATCACCTGTGTAATCCACCATGTTACTCTGCAATCTCTCTGTCACTGCGTGATCCACTCTCTCACCTGTGTAACCCATGTTACTCTTCAATCCACTCACTCACTGCGTGACACACTCTATCACCTGTGTAACCCATGTTACTCTGCAATCCACTCTGTCACTGTGTGATCCACTCTCTCACCTGTGTAACCGATGTTACTCTGCAATCCACTCAGTCATTGCGTGACCCACTCTATCACCTGTGTGACCCATGTTACTCTGCAATCCACTCTAACACTGCGTCATCCACTCTCTCACATGTGTAACCCATGTTACTCTGCAATCCACTCTGTCACTGCGTGATCCACTCTCTCACATGTGTAACCCATGTTACTCTGCAATCCACTCTGTCACAGCATGATCCACACTCTCACCTGTGTAACCCACCATGTTACTCTGCAATCCACTCAGTCCCTGCGTGATCCACTCTATCACCTGTGTAACCCATGTTACTCTGCAATCCACTCTGTCACTGCGTGATCCACCCTATCACCTGTGTAACCCGCGTTAATCTGCAATCCACTCTGTCACTGTGTGATCCACTCTATCACCTGTGTAACCCATGTTACTCTGCAATCCACTCTGTCACTGCGTGATCCACTCTCACACCTGTGTAACCCACCATGTTACGCTGCAATCCACTCTGTCACTGCGTGATCCACTCTCTCACCTGTGTAACCCGCGTTAATCTGCAATCCACTCTGTCACTGTGTGATCCACTCTATCACCTGTGTAACCCACCATGTTACTCTGCAATCCACTCTGTAACTGCATGATCCACTCTCTCACCTGTGTATCCCATGTTACTCTGCAATCCACTCTGTCACTGCGTGATCCACTCTCTCACGTGTGTAACCCACCATGTTACTCTGCAATCCACTCTGTCACTGCGTGATCCACTCTCTCATCTGTGGAACCAGCTTTAATCTGCAATCCACTCTGTCACTGCGTGATCCACTCTCTCATCTGTGGAACCAGCTTTAATCTGCAATCCACTCTGTCACTGCGTGATCCACCCTATCACCTGTGTAACCCGCGTTAATCTGCAATCCACTCTGTCACTGTGTGATCCACTCTATCACCTGTGTAACCCATGTTACTCTGCAATCCACTCTGTCACTGCGTGATCCACTCTCACACCTGTGTAACCCACCATGTTACGCTGCAATCCACTCCGTCACTGCGTGATCCACTCTCTCACTTGAGTAACCCATGTTACTCTACAATCCACTCTGTCACTGCGTGATCCACTCTCTCACCTGTGTAACCCATGTTACTCTGCAATCCACTCTGTCACTGCATGATCCACTCTCTCACCTGTGCAACACGCGTTAATCTGCTATCCACTCTGTCACTGTGTGATCCACTCTATCACCTGTGTAACCCATGTTACTCTGCGATCCACGCTGTCACTGCGTGATCCACCCTATCACCTGTGTAATCCACCATGTTACTCTGCAATCCACTCGGTCACTGTGTGATCCACTCTCTCTCCTGTGTAACCCATGTTACTCTGCAATCCACTCTGTCACTGTGTGATCCACTCTATCACCTGTGTAATCCACCATGTTACTCTGCAATCTCTCTGTCACTGCGTGATCCACTCTCTCACCTGTGTAACCCATGTTACTCTTCAATCCACTCACTCACTGCGTGACACACTCTATCACCTGTGTAACCCATGTTACTCTGCAATCCACTCTGTCACTGTGTGATCCACTCTCTCACCTGTGTAACCCATGTTACTCTGCAATCCACTCAGTCATTGCGTGACCCACTCTATCACCTGTGTGACCCATGTTACTCTGCAATCCACTCTATCACTGCGTCATCCACTCTCTCACATGTGTAACCCATGTTACTCTGCAATCCACTCTGTCACTGCGTGATCCACTCTCTCACATGTGTAACCCATGTTACTCTGCAATCCACTCTGTCACAGCATGATCCACACTCTCACCTGTGTAACCCACCATGTTACTCTGCAATCCACTCAGTCCCTGCGTGATCCACCCTATCACCTGTGTAACCCGCGTTAATCTGCAATCCACTCTGTCACTGTGTGATCCACTCTATCACCTGTGTAACCCATGTTACTCTGCAATCCACTCTGTCACTGCGTGATCCACTCTCACACCTGTGTAACCCACCATGTTACGCTGCAATCCACTCTGTCACTGCGTGATCCACTCTCTCACTTGAGTAACCCATGTTACTCTACAATCCACTCTGTCACTGCGTGATCCACTCTCTCACCTGTGCAACCCGCGTTAATCTGCTATCCACTCTGTCACTGTGTGATCCACTCTATCACCTGTGTAACCCATGTTACTCTGCGATCCACGCTGTCACTGCGTGATCCACCCTATCACCTGTGTAATCCACCATGTTACTCTGCAATCCACTCGGTCACTGTGTGATCCACTCTCTCTCCTGTGTAACCCATGTTACTCTGCAATCCACTCTGTCACTGTGTGATCCACTCTATCACCTGTGTAATCCACCATGTTACTCTGCAATCTCTCTGTCACTGCGTGATCCACTCTCTCACCTGTGTAACCCATGTTACTCTTCAATCCACTCACTCACTGCGTGACACACTCTATCACCTGTGTAACCCATGTTACTCTGCAATCCACTCTGTCACTGTGTGATCCACTCTCTCACCTGTGTAACCGATGTTACTCTGCAATCCACTCAGTCATTGCGTGACCCACTCTATCACCTGTGTGCCCCATGTTACTCTGCAATCCACTCTAACACTGCGTCATCCACTCTCTCACATGTGTAACCCATGTTACTCTGCAATCCACTCTGTCACTGCGTGATCCACTCTCTCACATGTGTAACCCATGTTACTCTGCAATCCACTCTGTCACAGCATGATCCACACTCTCACCTGTGTAACCCACCATGTTACTCTGCAATCCACTCAGTCCCTGCGTGATCCACTCTCTCACCTGTGTAACCCATGTTATTCTGCAATCCACTCTGTCACTGCGTGATCCACTCTCTCACCTGTGTAACCCACCATGTTACTCTGCAATCCACTCTGTCACTGCGTGATACACTCTCTCACCTGTGTAATCCACCACGTTACTCTGTAATCCACTCTGTCACTGCGTGATCCACTCTCTCGACTGTGTAACCCATGTTACTCTGCAATCCACTCTGTCACTGCGTGATCCACTCTCTCACCTGTGTAACCCGCGTTAATCTGCAATCCACTCTGTCACTGTGTGATCCACTCTATCACCTGTGTAACCCACCATGTTACTCTGCAATCCACTCTGTAACTGCATGATCCACTCTCTCACCTGTGTAACCCATGTTACTCTGCAATCCACTCTGTCACTGCGTGATCCACTCTCTCACCTGTGTAACCCACCATGTTACTCTGCAATCCGCTCTGTAACTGTGTGATCCAGTCTCTCACCTGTGTAACCCACCATGTTACTCTGCAATCCACTTTTTCACTGTGTGATCCACTCTCTCACCTGTGTAACACATGTTACTCTGCAATCCACTCTGTCACTGCGTGATCCACTCTCTCACCTGTGTAACCCATGTTACTCTGCAATCCACTCTATCACTGCATCATCCACTCTCTCACCTGTGTAACCCATGTTACTCTGCATTCCACTCTGTCACTGCTGGATCCACTCTATCACCTGTGTAACCCATGTCACTCTGCAATCCACTCTGTCCCTGCGTGATCCACTCTCTCACCTGTGTAACCCACCATGTTACTCTGCAATCCACTCTATCACTGCATCATCCACTCTCTCACCTGTGTAACCCATGTTACTCTGCAATCCACTCTGTCACTGCGTGATCCACTCTCTCACGTGTGTAACCCACCATGTTACTCTGCAATCCACTCTGTCACTGCGTGATCCACTCTCTCATCTGTGGAACCAGCTTTAATCTGCAATCCACTCTGTCACTACGTGATCCACTCTATCACCTGTGTAACCCATGTTACTCTGCAATCCACTCTGTCACTGCGTGATCCACCCTATCACCTGTGTAACCCGCGTTAATCTGCAATCCACTCTGTCACTGTGTGATCCACTCTATCACCTGTGTAACCCATGTTACTCTGCAATCCACTCTGTCACTGCGTGATCCACTCTCACACCTGTGTAACCCACCATGTTACGCTGCAATCCACTCTGTCACTGCGTGATCCACTCTCTCACTTGAGTAACCCATGTTACTCTACAATCCACTCTGTCACTGCGTGATCCACTCTCTCACCTGTGTAACCCATGTTACTCTGCAATCCACTCTGTCACTGCGTGATCCACTCTCTCACCTGTGCAACCCGCGTTAATCTGCTATCCACTCTGTCACTGTGTGATCCACTCTATCACCTGTGTAACCCATGTTACTCTGCGATCCACGCTGTCACTGCGTGATCCACCCTATCACCTGTGTAATCCACCATGTTACTCTGCAATCCACTCGGTCACTGTGTGATCCACTCTCTCTCCTGTGTAACCCATGTTACTCTGCAATCCACTCTGTCACTGTGTGATCCACTCTATCACCTGTGTAATCCACCATGTTACTCTGCAATCTCTCTGTCACTGCGTGATCCACTCTCTCACCTGTGCAACCCATGTTACTCTTCAATCCACTCACTCACTGCGTGACACACTCTAACACCTGTGTAACCCATGTTACTCTGCAATCCACTCTGTCACTGTGTGATCCACTCTCTCACCTGTGTAACCGATGTTACTCTGCAATCCACTCAGTCATTGCGTGACCCACTCTATCACCTGTGTGACCCATGTTACTCTGCAATCCACTCTATCACTGCGTCATCCACTCTCTCACATGTGTAACCCATGTTACTCTGCAATCCACTCTGTCACTGCGTGATCCACTCTCTCACATGTGTAACCCATGTTACTCTGCAATCCACTCTGTCACAGCATGATCCACACTCTCACCTGTGTAACCCACCATGTTACTCTGCAATCCACTCAGTCCCTGCGTGATCCACTCTCTCACCTGTGTAACCCATGTTATTCTGCAATCCACTCTGTCACTGCGTGATCCACTCTCTCACCTGTGTAACCCACCATGTTACTCTGCAATCCACTCTGTCACTGCGTGATACACTCTCTCACCTGTGTAATCCACCACGTTACTCTGTAATCCACTCTGTCACTGCGTGATCCACTCTCTCGACTGTGTAACCCATGTTACTCTGCAATCCACTCTGTCACTGCGTGATCCACTCTCTCACCTGTGTAACCCGCGTTAATCTGCAATCCACTCTGTCACTGTGTGATCCACTCTATCACCTGTGTAACCCACCATGTTACTCTGCAATCCACTCTGTAACTGCATGATCCACTCTCTCACCTGTGTAACCCATGTTACTCTGCAATCCACTCTGTCACTGCGTGATCCACTCTCTCACGTGTGTAACCCACCATGTTACTCTGCAATCCACTCTGTCACTGCGTGATCCACTCTCTCATCTGTGGAACCAGCTTTAATCTGCAATCCACTCTGTCACTGCGTGATCCACTCTCTCATCTGTGGAACCAGCTTTAATCTGCAATCCACTCTGTAACTGCGTGATCCACCCTATCACCTGTGTAACCCGCGTTAATCTGCAATCCACTCTGTCACTGTGTGATCCACTCTATCACCTGTGTAACCCATGTTACTCTGCAATCCACTCTGTCACTGCGTGATCCACTCTCACACCTGTGTAACCCACCATGTTACGCTGCAATCCACTCCGTCACTGCGTGATCCACTCTCTCACTTGAGTAACCCATGTTACTCTACAATCCACTCTGTCACTGCGTGATCCACTCTCTCACCTGTGTAACCCATGTTACTCTGCAATCCACTCTGTCACTGCATGATCCACTCTCTCACCTGTGCAACACGCGTTAATCTGCTATCCACTCTGTCACTGTGTGATCCACTCTATCACCTGTGTAACCCATGTTACTCTGCGATCCACGCTGTCACTGCGTGATCCACCCTATCACCTGTGTAATCCACCATGTTACTCTGCAATCCACTCGGTCACTGTGTGATCCACTCTCTCTCCTCTGTAACCCATGTTACTCTGCAATCCACTCTGTCACTGTGTGATCCACTCTATCACCTGTGTAATCCACCATGTTACTCTGCAATCTCTCTGTCACTGCGTGATCCACTCTCTCACCTGTGTAACCCATGTTACTCTTCAATCCACTCACTCACTGCGTGACACACTCTATCACCTGTGTAACCCATGTTACTCTGCAATCCACTCTGTCACTGTGTGATCCACTCTCTCACCTGTGTAACCCATGTTACTCTGCAATCCACTCAGTCATTGCGTGACCCACTCTATCACCTGTGTGACCCATGTTACTCTGCAATCCACTCTATCACTGTGTCATCCACTCTCTCACATGTGTAACCCATGTTACTCTGCAATCCACTCTGTCACTGCGTGATCCAGTCTCTCACATGTGTAACCCATGTTACTCTGCAATCCACTCTGTCACAGCATGATCCACACTCTCACCTGTGTAACCCACCATGTTACTCTGCAATCCACTCAGTCCCTGCGTGATCCACTCTCTCACCTGTGTAACCCATGTTATTCTGCAATCCACTCTGTCACTGCGTGATCCACTCTCTCACCTGTGTAACCCACCATGTTACTCTGCAATCCACTCTGTCACTGCGTGATACACTCTCTCACCTGTGTAATCCACCACGTTACTCTGTAATCCACTCTGTCACTGCGTGATCCACTCTCTCGACTGTGTAACCCATGTTACTCTGCAATCCACTCTGTCACTGCGTGATCCACTCTCTCACCTGTGTAACCCGCGTTAATCTGCAATCCACTCTGTCACTGTGTGATCCACTCTATCACCTGTGTAACCCACCATGTTACTCTGCAATCCACTCTGTTGCTGCGTGATCCACTCTATCGCCTGTGTAATCCACCATGTTACTCTGCAATCCACTCTGTCACTGCGTAATCCAGTCTCTCACCTGTGTAACCAATCATGTTACTCTGCAATCCTCTCTGTCACTGCATGATCCACTCTCTCAGCTGTGTAGCCCACCATGTTACTCTGCAATCCACTCAGTCGCTGCGTGATCCACTCTCTCACCTGTGTAACCCATGTTATTCTGCAATCCACTCTGTCACTGCGTGATCCACTCTCTCACCTGTGTAACCCACCATGTTACTCTGCAATCCATTCTGTAACTGTGTGATCCACTCTATCACCTGTGTAACACATGTTACTCTGCAATCCACTCTGTCACTGCGTGATCCACTCTCTCACCTGTGTAACCCATGTTACTCTGCAATCCACTCTGTCACTGTCTGATCCACTCTATCACCTGTGTAACCCATGTTAAACTGCAATCCACTCTGTCAGTGCGTGATCCATTCTCTCACCTGTGTAACCCATGTTACTCTGCAATCCACTCTGTCAGTGCGTGATCCACTCTCTCACTTGTGTAACCCACCATGTTACTCTGCAATCCACTTTTTCACTGCGTGATCCACTCTCTCACCTGTGTAACACATGTTACTCTGCAATCCACTCTGTCACTGCGTGATCCACTCTCTCACCTGTGTAACCCATGTTACTCTGCAATCCACTCTATCACTGCATCATCCACTCTCTCACCTGTGTAACCCATGTTACTCTGCATTCCACTCTGTCACTGCTGGATCCACTCTATCACCTGTGTAACCCATGTCACTCTGCAATCCACTCTGTCCCTGCGTGATCCACTCTCTCACCTGTGTAACCCACCATGTTACTCTGCAATCCACTCTGTAACTGCATGATCCACTCTCTCACCTGTGTAACCCATGTTACTCTGCAATCCACTCTGTCACTGCGTGATCCACTCTCTCACGTGTGTAACCCACCATGTTACTCTGCAATCCACTCTGTCACTGCGTGATCCACTCTCTCATCTGTGGAACCAGCTTTAATCTGCAATCCACTCTGTCACTGCGTGATCCACTCTATCACCTGTGTAACCCATGTTACTCTGCAATCCACTCTGTCACTGCGTGATCCACCCTATCACCTGTGTAACCCGCGTTAATCTGCAATCCACTCTGTCACTGTGTGATCCACTCTATCACCTGTGTAACCCATGTTACTTTGCAATCCACTCTGTCACTGCGTGATCCACTCTCTCACCTGTGTAACCCACCATGTTACGCTGCAATCCACTCTGTCACTGCGTGATCCACTCTCTCACTTGAGTAACCCATGTTACTCTACAATCCACTCTGTCACTGCGTGATCCACTCTCTCACCTGTGTAACCCATGTTACTCTGCAATCCACTCTGTCACTGCGTGATCCACTCTCTCACCTGTGCAACCCGCGTTAATCTGCTATCCACTCTGTCACTGTGTGATCCACTCTATCACCTGTGTAACCCATGTTACTCTGCGATCCACGCTGTCACTGCGTGATCCACCCTATCACCTGTGTAATCCACCATGTTACTCTGCAATCCACTCGGTCACTGTGTGATCCACTCTCTCTCCTGTGTAATCCATGTTACTCTGCAATCCACTCTGTCACTGTGTGATCCACTCTATCACCTGTGTAATCCACCATGTTACTCTGCAATCTCTCTGTCACTGCGTGATCCACTCTCTCACCTGTGTAACCCATGTTACTCTTCAATCCACTCACTCACTGCGTGACACACTCTATCACCTGTGTAACCCATGTTACTCTGCAATCCACTCTGTCACTGTGTGATCCACTCTCTCACCTGTGTAACCCATGTTACTCTGCAATCCACTCAGTCATTGCGTGACCCACTCTATCACCTGTGTGACCCATGTTACTCTGCAATCCACTCTATCACTGCGTCATCCACTCTCTCACATGTGTAACCCATGTTACTCTGCAATCCACTCTGTCACTGCGTGATCCACTCTCTCACATGCGTAACCCATGTTACTCTGCAATCCACTCTGTCACAGCATGATCCACACTCTCACCTGTGTAACCCACCATGTTACTCTGCAATCCACTCAGTCCCTGCGTGATCCACTCTCTCACCTGTGTAACCCATGTTATTCTGCAATCCACTCTGTCACTGCGTGATCCACTCTCTCACCTGTGTAACCCACCATGTTACTCTGCAATCCACTCTGTCACTGCGTGATACACTCTCTCACCTGTGTAATCCACCACGTTACTCTGTAATCCACTCTGTCACTGCGTGATCCACTCTCTCGACTGTGTAACCCATGTTACTCTGCAATCCACTCTGTCACTGCGTGATCCACTCTCTCACCTGTGTAACCCGCGTTAATCTGCAATCCACTCTGTCACTGTGTGATCCACTCTATCACCTGTGTAACCCACCATGTTACTCTGCAATCCACTCTGTAACTGCATGATCCACTCTCTCACCTGTGTAACCCATGTTACTCTGCAATCCACTCTGTCACTGCGTGATCCACTCTCTCACGTGTGTAACCCACCATGTTACTCTGCAATCCACTCTGTCACTGCGTGATCCACTCTCTCATCTGTGGAACCAGCTTTAATCTGCAATCCACTCTGTCACTGCGTGATCCACTCTCTCATCTGTGGAACCAGCTTTAATCTGCAATCCACTCTGTCACTGCGTGATCCACTCTCACACCTGTGTAACCCACCATGTTACGCTGCTATCCACTCTGTCACTGCGAGGCTTTTCCCCAGGGTAGAGGGGTCAATTACTAGGGGGCATAGGTTTAAGGTGAGAGGGGCAAAGTTTAGAGTAGATGTACGAGGCAAGTTTTTTACGCAGAGGGTAGTGGGTGCCTGGAACTCGCTACCGGAGGAGGTAGTGGAGGCAGGGACGATAGGGACATTTAAGGGGCATCTTGACAAATATATGAATAGGATGGGAATAGAAGGATACGGACCCAGGAAGTGTAGAAGATTGTAGTTTAGTCGGGCAGTATGGTCGGCACGGGCTTGGAGGGCCGAAGGGCCTGTTCCTGTGCTGTACATTTCTTTGTTCTTTGGTTGTTTGTGATCCACTCTCTCACCTGTGTAACCCATGTTACTCTGCAATCCACTCTGTCACTGCGTGATCCACTCTCTCACCTGTGCAACCCGCGTTAATCTGCTATCCACTCTGTCACTGTGTGATCCACTCTATCACCTGTGTAACCCATGTTACTCTGCGATCCACGCTGTCACTGCGTGATCCACCCTATCACCTGTGTAATCCACCATGTTACTCTGCAATCCACTCGGTCACTGTGTGATCCACTCTCTCTCCTGTGTAACCCATGTTACTCTGCAATCCACTCTGTCACTGTGTGATCCACTCTATCACCTGTGTAATCCACCATGTTACTCTGCAATCTCTCTGTCACTGCGTGATCCACTCTCTCACCTGTGTAACCCATGTTACTCTTCAATCCACTCACTCACTGCGTGACACACTCTATCACCTGTGTAACCCATGTTACTCTGCAATCCACTCTGTCACTGTGTGATCCACTCTCTCACCTGTGTAACCCATGTTACTCTGCAATCCACTCAGTCATTGCGTGACCCACTCTATCACCTGTGTGACCCATGTTACTCTGCAATCCACTCTATCACTGCGTCATCCACTCTCTCACATGTGTAACCCATGTTACTCTGCAATCCACTCTGTGACTGCGTGATCCACTCTCTCACATGTGTAACCCATGTTACTCTGCAATCCACTCTGTCACAGCATGATCCACACTCTCACCTGTGTAACCCACCATGTTACTCTGCAATCCACTCAGTCCCTGCGTGATCCACTCTCTCACCTGTGTAACCCATGTTATTCTGCAATCCACACTGTCACTGCGTGATCCACTCTCTCACCTGTGTAACCCACCATGTTACTCTGCAATCCACTCTGTCACTGCTTGATACACTCTCTCACCTGTGTAATCCACCACGTTACTCTGTAATCCACTCTGTCACTGCGTGATCCACTCTCTCGACTGTGTAACCCATGTTACTCTGCAATCCACTCTGTCACTGCGTGATCCACTCTCTCACCTGTGTAACCCGCTTTAATCTGCAATCCACTCTGTCACTGTGTGATCCACTCTATCACCCGTGTAACCCACCATGTTACTCTGCAATCCACTCTGTTGCTGCGTGATCCACTCTATCGCCTGTGTAATCCACCATGTTACTCTGCAATCCACTCTGTCACTGCGTGATCCACTCTCTCACCTGTGTAACCAATCAAGTTACTCTGCAATCCTCTCTGTCACTGCATGATCCACTCTCTCAGCTGTGTAGCCCACCATGTTACTCTGCAATCCACTCAGTCGCTGCGTGATCCACTCTCTCACCTGTGCAACCCATGTTATTCTGCAATCCACTCTGTCACTGCGTGATCCACTCTCTCACCTGTGTAACCCACCATGTTACTCTGCAATCCATTCTGTAACTGTGTGATCCACTCTATCACCTGTGTACCCCACCATGTTACTCTGCAATCCACTCTGTCACTGTGTGATCCACTCTATCACCTGTGTAACCCATGTTAAACTGCAATCCACTCTGTCACTGCGTGATCCATTCTCCCTCCTGTGTAACCCATGTTACTCTGCAATCCACTCTGTCAGTGCGTGATCCACTCTCTCACCTGTGTAACCCGCGTTAATCTGTAATCCACTCTGTCACTGCGTGATCCACTCTCTCACCTGTGTAACCCATGTTACTCTGCAATCCACCCTGTCGCTGCGTGATCCACTCTCTCACCTGTGTCACCCGCGTTAATCTGCAATCCACTCTGTCACTGCGTGATCCACTCTCTCGCCTGTGTAACCCACCATGTTACTCTGCAATCCACTCTGTCACTGCGTGATCCACTCTCTCACCTGTGTAACCCACCATGTTACTCTGCAATCCACTCTGTCACTGCGTGATCCACTCTATCGCCTGTGTAACCCACCTTGTCACTCTGCAATCCACTCTGTCACTGCGTGATCCACTCTCTCACCTGTGTAACCCACCATGTTACTCTGCAATCCACTCTGTCACTGTGTGATCCACTCTCTCACCTGTGTAACCCACCTTGTCACTCTTCAATCCACTCTGTCACTGCGTGATCCACTCTATCGCCTGTGTAACCCATGTTAGTCTGCAATCCACTCTGTCACTGCGTGAGCCACTCTCTCACCTGTGTAACCCACCATGTTACTCTGCAATCCACTCTGTCACTGCGTGGTCCACTCTCTCATCTGTGGAGCCAGCTTTAATCTGCAATCCACTCTGTCACTGCGTGATCCACTCTCTCATCTGTGGAACCAGCTTTAATCTGCAATCCACTCTGTCACTGCGTGATCCACTCTATCACCTGTGTAATCCATGTTACTCTGCAATCCACTCTGTCACTGCTTGATCCACCCTATCACCTGTGTAACCCGCGTTAATCTGCAATCCACTCTGTCACTGTGTGATCCACTCTATCACCTGTGTAACCCATGTTACTCTGCAATCCACTCTGTCACTGCGTGATCCACTCTCACACCTGTGTAACCCACCATGTTACGCTGCTATCCACTCTGTCACTGCGTGATCCACTCTCTCACCTGTGTAACCCATGTTACTCTGCAATCCACTCTGTCACTGCGTGATCCACTCTCTCACCTGTGCAACCCGCGTTAATCTGCTATCCACTCTGTCACTGTGTGATCCACTCTATCACCTGTGTAACCCATGTTACTCTGCGATCCACGCTGTCACTGCGTGATCCACCCTATCACCTGTGTAATCCACCATGTTACTCTGCAATCCACTCGGTCACTGTGTGATCCACTCTCTCTCCTGTGTAACCCATGTTACTCTGCAATCCACTCTGTCACTGTGTGATCCACTCTATCACCTGTGTAATCCACCATGTTACCCTGCAATCTCTCTGTCACTGCGTGATCCACTCTCTCACCTGTGTAACCCATGTTACTCTTCAATCCACTCACTCACTGCGTGACACACTCTATCACCTGTGTAACCCATGTTACTCTGCAATCCACTCTGTCACTGTGTGATCCACTCTCTCACCTGTGTAACCCATGTTACTCTGCAATCCACTCAGTCATTGCGTGACCCACTCTATCACCTGTGTGACCCATGTTACTCTGCAATCCACTCTATCACTGCGTCATCCACTCTCTCACATGTGTAACCCATGTTACTCTGCAATCCACTCTGTCACTGCGTGATCCACTCTCTCACATGTGTAACCCATGTTACTCTGCAATCCACTCTGTCACAGCATGATCCACACTCTCACCTGTGTAACCCACCATGTTACTCTGCAATCCACTCAGTCCCTGCGTGATCCACTCTCTCACCTGTGTAACCCATGTTATTCTGCAATCCACTCTGTCACTGCGTGATCCACTCTCTCACCTGTGTAACCCACCATGTTACTCTGCAATCCACTCTGTCACTGCTTGATACACTCTCTCACCTGTGTAATCCACCACGTTACTCTGTAATCCACTCTGTCACTGCGTGATCCACTCTCTCGACTGTGTAACCCATGTTACTCTGCAATCCACTCTGTCACTGCGTGATCCACTCTCTCACCTGTGTAACCCGCATTAATCTGCAATCCACTCTGTCACTGTGTGATCCACTCTATCACCCGTGTAACCCACCATGTTACTCTGCAATCCACTCTGTTGCTGCGTGATCCACTCTATCGCCTGTGTAATCCACCATGTTACTCTGCAATCCACTCTGTCACTGCGTGATCCACTCTCTCACCTGTGTAACCAATCAAGTTACTCTGCAATCCTCTCTGTCACTGCATGATCCACTCTCTCAGCTGTGTAGCCCACCATGTTACTCTGCAATCCACTCAGTCGCTGCGTGATCCACTCTCTCACCTGTGCAACCCATGTTATTCTGCAATCCACTCTGTCACTGCGTGATCCACTCTCTCACCTGTGTAACCCACCATGTTACTCTGCAATCCATTCTGTAACTGTGTGATCCACTCTATCACCTGTGTACCCCACCATGTTACTCTGCAATCCACTCTGTCACTGTGTGATCCACTCTATCACCTGTGTAACCCATGTTAAACTGCAATCCACTCTGTCACTGCGTGATCCATTCTCCCTCCTGTGTAACCCATGTTACTCTGCAATCCACTCTGTCAGTGCGTGATCCACTCTCTCACCTGTGTAACCCACGTTAATCTGTAATCCACTCTGTCACTGCGTGATCCACTCTCTCACCTGTGTAACCCATGTTACTCTGCAATCCACCCTGTCGCTGCGTGATCCACTCTCTCACCTGTGTCACCCGCGTTAATCTGCAATCCACTCTGTCACTGCGTGATCCACTCTATCGCCTGTGTAACCCACCTTGTCACTCTGCAATCCACTCTGTCACTGCGTGATCCACTCTCTCACCTGTGTAACCCACCTTGTCACTCTGCAATCCACTCTGTCACTGCGTGATCCACTCTCTCACCTGTGTAACCCACCATGTTACTCTGCAATCCACTCTGTCACTGTGTGATCCACTCTCTCACCTGTGTTACCCACCTTGTCACTCTTCAATCCACTCTGTCACTGCGTGATCCACTCTATCGCCTGTGTAACCCATGTTAGTCTGCAATCCACTCTGTCACTGCGTGATCCACTCTCTCACCTGTGTAACCCACCATGTAACTCTGAAATCCACTCTGTCACTGCGTGATCCAGTCTCTCACCTGTGTAACCCACCATGTTACTCTGCAATCCACTCTGTCACTGCGTGATCCACTCTCTCACCTGAGTAACCCATGTTACTCTGCAATCCACTCTGTCACTGCGTGATCCACTCTATCCCCTGTGTAACCCGCGTTAATCTGCAATCCACTCTGTCACTGTGTGATCCACTCTCTCACCTGTGTAACCCATGTTACTCTGCAATCCACTCAGTCACTGCGTGACCCACTCTATCACCTGTGTGACCCATGTTACTCTGCAATCCACTCTATCACTGCGTCATCCACTCTCTCACATGTGTAACCCACCATGTTAGTCTGCAATCCACTCTGTCACTGCGTGATCCACTCTCTCACATGTGTAACCCATGTTACTCTGCAATCCACTCTATCACTGCGTCATCCACTCTCTCACATGTGTAACCCACCATGTTTCTCTGCAATCCACTCTGTCACTGTGTGATCCACTCTCTCACCTGTGTAACCCATGTTACTCTGCAATCCACTCAGTCCCTGCGTGATCCACTCTCTCACCTGTGTAACCCATGTTATTCTGCAATCCACTCTGTCACTACGTGATCCACTCTCTCACCTGTGTAACCCACCATGTTACTCTGCAATCCACTCTGTCACTGCGTGATCCACTCTCTCGACTGTGTAACCCACCATGTTACTCTGCAATCCACTCTGTCACTGCGTGATACACTCTCTCACCTGTGTAATCCACCACGTTACTCTGCAATCCACTCTGTCACTGCGTGATCCACTCTCTCGACTGTGTAACCCATGTTACTCTGCAATCCACTCTGTCACTGCGTGATCCACTCTATCGCCTGTGTAATCCACCATGTTACTCTGCAATCCACTCTGTCACTGTGTGATCCACTCTCACAACTGTGTAACCCACCATGTTACTCTGCAATCCACTCTGTCACTGCGTGATCCACTCTCTCATCTGTGTAACCAAACATGTTACACTGCAATCCACTCTGTCACAGCATGATCCACTCTCTCACCTGTGTAACCCATGTTATTCTGCAATCCACTCTGTCACTGCGTGATCCAATCTCTCACCTGTGTAACCCACCATGTTACTCTGCAATCCATTCTGTAACTGTGTGATCCACTCTATCACCTGTGTACCCCACCATGTTACTCTGCAATCCACTCTGTCACTGTGTGATCCACTCTATCACCTGTGTAACCCATGTTAAACTGCAATCCACTCTGTCACTGTGTGATCCACTCTCTCACCTGTGTAACCCATGTTACTCTGCAATCCACTCTGTCACTGCGTGATCCACTCTCTCACCTGTGTAACCCGCGTTAATCTGTAATCCACTCTGTCACTGCGTGATCCACTCTCTCACCTGTGTAACCCATGTTACTCTGCAATCCACCCTGTCGCTGCGTGATCCACTCTCTCACCTGTGTCACCTGCGTTAATCTGCAATCCACTCTGTCACTGCGTGATCCACTCTCTCACCTGTGTAACCCACCATGTTACTCTGCAATCCACTCTGTCACTGTGTGATCCACTCTATCGCCTGTGTAACCCACCTTGTCACTCTGCAATCCACCCTGTCACTGCATGATCCACTCTCTCACCTGTGTAACCCATGTTAGTCTGCAATCCACTCTGTCACTGCGTGATCCACTCTCTCACCTGTATCACCCACCATGTTACTCTGCAATCCACTCTGTCACTGCGTGATCCACTCTCTCACCTGTGTAACCCACCATGTTACTCTGCCATCCACTCAGTCACTGCGTGATCCACTCTCTCACCTGTGTAACCCACCATGTAACTCTGAAATCCACTCTGTCACTGCGTGATCCAGTCTCTCACCTGTGTAACCCACCATGTTACTCTGCAATCCACTCTGTCACTGCGTGATCCACTCTATCGCCTGTGTAACCCATGTTACTCTGCAATCCACTCTGTCACTGTGTGATCCACTCTCTCACCTGTGTAACCCATGTTACTCTGCAATCCACTCTGTCACTGCGTGATCCACTCTCTCACCTGTGTAACCCAACATGTTACGCTGCAATCCACTCTGTCACTGCATGATCCAGTCTCACACCTGTGCAACCCGCGTTAATCTGCAATCCACTCTGTCACTGCGTGATCCACTCTATCGCCTGTGTAATCCACCATATTACTCTGCAATCCACTCTGTCACTGCGTGATCCACTCTCTCACCTGTGTAACCCACCATGTTACTCTACAATCCACTCTGTCACTGCGTGATCCACTCTCTCACCTGTGTAAGCCATGTTACTGTGCAATCCACTCAGTCCCTGCGTGATCCACTCTCTCACCTGTGTAACCCATGTTACTCTGCAATCCACTCTGTCACTGCGTGATCCGCTCTCTCACCTGTGTAACCCATGTTATTCTGCAATCCACTCTGTCACTGCGTGATCCACTCTCTCATCTGTGTAACCCACCATGTTACTCTGCAATCCACTCAGTCCCTGCGTGATCCACTCTATCACCTGTGTAATCAATCATGTTACTCTGCAATCCACTCTGTCACTGCGTGATCCACTCTCTCATCTGTGTACCCCACCATGTTACTCTGCAATCCACTCTGTCACTGCGTGATCCACTCTCTCACCTGTGTAACCCACCATGTTACTCTACAATGCACTCTGTCAGTGCGTGATCCACTCTCTCACCTGTGTAACCCATGTTACTCTGCAATCCACTCTGTCACTGCATGATCCACTCTCTCATCTGTGTAACCCACCATGTTACTCTACAATCCACTCTGTCAGTGCGTGATCCACTCTCTCACCTGTGTAACCCATGTTACTCTGCAATCCACTCTGTCACTGCGTGATCCACTCTATCACCTGTGTAATCAATCATGTCACTCTGCAATCCACTCTGTCACTGCGTGATCCACTCTCTCACCTGTGTAACCCATGTTACTCAGCAATCCACTCTGTCACTGCGTGATCCACTCTCTCACCTGTGTAACCCACCATGTTACTCTGCAATCCACTCTGTCACTGTGTGATCCACTCTCTCACCTGTGTAACCCACCATGTTACTCTGCAATCCACTCTGTCACTGCGTGATCCACTCTCTCAACTGTGTAACCCATGTTACCCTGCAATCCACTCTGTCACTGCGTGATCCACTCTATCACCTGTGTAACCCATGTTACTCTGCAATCCACTCTGTCACTGCGTGATCCACTCTCCCGCGAGCATGATCCACTCACTCACTCTGTGACCCGCTCTCTCATCTGTATGATCTATTCTTTCATGGTGTGATCCACTCTCTTGTCTGTACAATTCACTTGTTCAAGTATATGATCCACTCTCTCACCTGTGTGACCCACCGTGTTACTATTTGATTCACTCTGCCACCATGCCATCCACTCACTCATGTGTATGATTAACTTGCTCACATGTATGACCTGCTCTCTCTCACCTGTATGATTCACTCTGTCACTATGTGACCCAGTTACTCACCTGTGTGATCCATTCCCTCACCAGTGTGGTTCCCCCACATTTATGTGATCCACTCCCTTACCTATGTGACCAACTATGCCACAGTGCGATCCAATCCCTCACCTGTATGACCCACGCTGTCAAGGTGTGATCCACACTCTTGTCACGATCCACTCTCTCACCTGTACAATTCTCCCTTGCCATTGTGATCCACTTTGCCATAATGTGACTCACTCAGTCTCTGTGATCCGCTTCCTTACCCACAATCCCCTTTCTCACCTGTGTGATCCACTCTCTCACTATGGAGGCAACTGTGCCACCTGAATGGTCCATCTTCTCATAGGCGTGATCCACACTCCCACTCGGGGGACCACCCTCGCACCTGTGTGATCTACTGTCTTCCCTGTATGATCCACTCTCATCTGTATGATCGGCTCTGATACAGTGTGATCCACTCTGCCACCCGTATGATCCTCTCTCGCCTGTATCATCCACCCTCACACGGTGTGATCCACTCTCTCATCAGTATTATCCACTCTGTCACTGCTTGACTCATACTGTCACTGAGTGATCCACTCTGTCACACTTTGATCCACTATGTCACTTTATGTGATCGAATCCCTCACCTGCATCATTCATCGCAGAAATTACCCCTGGAATGAAGAGCTTGTCGTATGAGGAACGGTTGAGGACTCTGGGTCTGTACTCATTGGAGTTTAGAAGGATGAGGGGGGGTGGTCAGGCAGCACGGTAGCATAGTGGTTAGCACTATGGCCTCACAGCGCCAGAGTCCTAGGTTCGGGTCCCGGCTTGCGTCACTGTCTGTGCGGAGACTGCACGTTCTCCCTGTGTCTGTGTGGGTTTCCTCCGGGTGAGTAAATTTGCAGATGACACTAAAGTCGGTGGAGTTGTGGACAGTGTGGAAGGATGTTACAAGTTACAGAGGGACATAGATAAGCTGCAGAGCTGGGCTGAGAGGTGGCAAATTGAGTTTAATGCAGAAAAGTGTGAGGTGATTCATTTTGGAAGGAGTAACAGGAAGACAGAGTACTGGGCTAATGGTAAGATTCTTGTTAGTGTGGATGAGCAGAGAGATCTCGGTGTCCATGTACATAGATCCCTGAAAGTTGCCACCCAGGTTGAGAGGGTTGTTAAGAGGGCGTACGGTGTGTTAGCTTTTATTGGTAGAGGGATTGAGTTTTGGAGCCATGAGGTCATGTTGCAGCTGTACAAAACTCTGGTGCGGCCGCATTTGGAGTATTGCGTGCAATTCTGGTCGCCGCATTATAGGAAGGATGTGGAAGCATTGGAAAGGGTGCAGAGGAGATTTACGAGAATGTTGCCTGGTATGGAGAGAAGATCTTATGAGGAAAGGCTGAGGGACTTGAGGCTGTTTTCGTTAGAGAGAAGAAGGTTAAGAGATGACTTAATTGAGGCATACAAGACGATCAGAGGATTGGATAGGGTGGACAGTGAGAGCCTTTTTCCTCGGATGGTGATGTCTTGCACGAGGGGACATAGCTTCAAATTGAGGGGAGATAGATATAGGACAGATGTCAGAGGTAGGTTCTCTACTCAGAGAGTAGTAAGGGCGTGGAACGCCCTGCCTGCAACAGTAGTGGACTCACCAACACTAAGGGTATTCAAATGGTCATTGGATAGACATATGGATGCTTAGGGAATAGTGTAGATGGGCTTTAGATTGGTTTCACAGGTCAGCGCAACATTGAGGGCCGAAGGGCCTGTACTGCGCTGTAATGTTCTATGTTCTATGCTCCGGTTTCCTCCCACAAGTCCCGAAAGACATGCTATTAGGTGGTTTGGAAATTCTGAATTCTCCCTCTGTGTACCCGAACAGGTGCAGGAATGTGGCGACTAGGGGCTTTTCACAGTAACTTCATTGCAGTGTTAATGTGAGCTACTTGTGACAATAAAGATTATTATTATTATCTTATTGAAACTTACAGGATATTGCAAGGCTTGGATAGAATGGGTGGAGAGGATGTTTCCACTTGTAGGGAAAACTAGAAGCAGAGGACGGTAGGGGCAGCACGGTAGCATTGTGGATAGCACAATTGCTTCACAGCTCCAGGGTCCCAGGTTCGATTCCGGCTTGGGTCACTGTCTGTGCGGAGTCTGCACATCCTCCCCGTGTATGCGTGAGTTTCCTCCGGGGGCTCCGGTTTCCTCCCACAGTCCAAAGATATGCAGGTTAGGTGGATTGGCCATGATAAATTGCCCTTAGTGTCCAAAATTGCCCTTAGTGTTGGGTGGGGTTACTGGGTTATGGGGATGGGTGGAGGTGTTGATCTTGGGTAGGGTGCTCTTTCCAAGAGCCGGTACAGACTCGATGGGCCGAATGGCCTCCTTCTGCACTGTAAATTCTATGATAATCTATCTATGATGAGGACACAATCTCAGACCAAAAGGGACGATCCTTTAAAACAGAGATGAGCAGGAATTTCTTCAGCCAGAGGGTGGTGAATCTGTGGAACTCTTTGCCTCAGGAAGCTGTGGAGGCCAAATCACTGAGTGTCTTTAAGACAGAGATAGATAGGTTCTTGATTAATAAGGGGATAAGTAGTTATGGGGGAAGGAAGGAGAATAGGGATGAGAAACATATCAGCCATGATTGAATGGCGGAGCAGACTCGATGGGCCGAGTGGCCTAATTCTGCTCCTATGTCTTCTGGTCTTATGGCTTTATCACACTGCCACATGCGTGATCCAGATGAGATGTCATTAAGTGGCTTTACCCTCATTGAAAAGAATGAGCCACTCCATCCTTTTCTTCTACCCAGCATGCCAAGTGGCTCAAGTGAGATTTACATTGGTCTGTGTGCGTTTTGCAAAGCCACCATTTAATTTGTTTACAATTCATTTTGACATGGTCCGTTTAATCCTGGGAGCACGGCCCCAGCGCCACTAACCTTGAGCGTCTTGTTGTGTCTCTGGAGCTCTCGACATAAGCTCTCGAGCTTACTGCGAGCCAGAACGGCCCTGCTGTGCTCACTCTGCAGATGGTCTTTCTCCTTGCCAAGCTGAGTCAGTTTCCTCTGCAGAGTCTTCCTCTGTTTCTGCTCTCCCCGATGCTCTTCCAGCTGCAGTCACAGAACCCTCAGTCAATACCGGGGAATGCTGGGCATCACAGGCAAACGCTAAAGAACATCAGGGATTACTGGGGCATGCTGGGCTGACTGTGGAATGCCGGGGATTACTGGGGAACACTAGGATCGTTGGGAATGCCAGGAATGCTGGGGATCATTGGGCAACAGTGAGGATTCCCATAAAATGTCGGGGAGCACCGGGGAATGACAGCGCCACCTTGGAACTCCAGGGGTTTTGTGGATAACCAGTGATTGATGGGGAATGTTGGGAATCACAGGGGTGGCTGGGGAAAGCTGGAGGCCGCCAGGGATCACTGGAAAGACTGGGGATCGCCCCGGGAATTGAGAGAATGCAGTGAAATTCCAGGGAACGGATTCTTGTCCGGTGTCACTAGGGAGCACTAGTGAACATTGAAGGTCACTGGTGAATGCTGTGGAAGGCCGAGGAATGCCAAGGATGACCGGAAATGCCGGAGATCACTTGGAAATCCTGGGGATCACCGGGGAATGCTGGCAGCCCTGGGGGCAGCACGGGGAAATGCCAGCGATTGCTGAGGAACACTCGGGACTAAGTATCAGAGAACAACAGGGAATGCTCGGATCACCAGGGAATCCCAGGAAAATACCTATGATCCCCGCTCTCTGCAGCACAATGCCAATCAGGTGTGGTCCACCATCCATCGCCCTCTTCCCAGAAACAACCCAACACTAAATCACAATGTGAATCTATTCGGTCACATTTAAGGAGGCGTCATTGTAAAGCGGAATTGTTTTGAAAATCCCATGGAAAGAAAGAACTTGCGTTCATGTATAGCACCTTCCACAGCCACCCAGTGTTATATTACCCTTGGTGGTAATATGGTGTGTTCTTTGTCTTTTCTTCCAGAATGATCCAATGTGTTGTTGACAAAGAATCCACCAATCATTAGATTGAAACAAAACTAATTTATTGTAAAACTATTAATTAAATGAAGTTCGCACACTCTACTCAGCTACAGCTAATAATAAAGTAATATTGAATCTGTCTAGCAGTACTCAATAATCTAAATAGTCGCTAACTATACTATGATCGAACCTCGTGTTAACTCTATCTAATCTAATCTTTTCCTCGTGCTGTTCTTCTACTTTCTCCTTCACTAAGTCCCTGAGGTCTGAAGTATATACAGAGAGGTGGCGGTGCCCTCTGATGTTTGAATTACACAGAGATGTAATAATTAACACTTCACTAACCTGACTATATACCTATCATTGCACCCAGGACATCCTAACGTGCTTTGCAGCCAATGGCTTAACGTTGGCGTGTTGTCACTGTTGGAATCTGAGGACCAAGCCGATCAATTTGCGCATAGCTAGCTCCCTCAAACCGCAATGTGATAATGACCAGGTTACCTCCGCGATGTTGACCGAGGGAGGAATCTTGGCCAGGGCACCAGGGCGAACCCCCCTACCTGTCTTCAAAGTGGTACAATGGGATTTTATGTGTGCCTTGGTTCAATGCCTCATCCCACCTCGTTTAGCTTCCTTCTCTCTCCGCGTTCACTTTTATTTTGTTCCCCTGTATATTTGTTCCTAGAATATCCTCCTTTTGAGGAATCCTGTGGAAAGGTAAGTTGCCGACATTAAGCAGTTGCAGTACTGCCACATCCCTGACGGTGGCGAGCTTTAGCAGTCACTGTGGCCACCCCAGTGTCACTGCAGGCTTGACGGACAGATATGTGGGGCGGGATTCTCCGACCCCCTGCCGGGTCAGAGAATCGCCGGGAGGGGGGGGGGGGGGCTGCGTCAATCCCGCCCCCGCCGGCCGCTGAATTCTCCGGCACTGGAGATTCGGCGGGGGCGGGAATCGCGCCGGTCGGCGGGCCATTCCCGCCGATTCTCCGGCCCGCGATGGGCCGAAGTCCCGCTGGTTCTAAGCCAGTCCCGCCGGTGTAAATTGAACCAGGTCCCTTACCGGCGGGACCTGGCGGCGCGGGCGGGCTCCGGGGTCCTGGGAGGGGCGCGGGGCGATCTGGCCCCGGGGGGGGCCCCCACGGTGGCCCGGCCCGCGATTTGGGACCCACCGATCCGCGGGCGGGCCACATGCCGTGGGGGGCACTCTTTTCCTACGTGCCGACCGTCAGCCTCCGCCATGGCCGACACGGAGGTGACCCACCCCCCTGCGCATGCGCGGACTCGTGCCGGCCGGCGGAGTCCTGTCGGCCCCGGCTGGCGCGGCGCCAAAGGCCTTCCACGCCAGCCGGAGGGGCGCCAACCACTCCGGGGCGGGCCTAGCTCCTAAAAGTGGGGAGGATTCCACCCCTTTGGGGCGGCCCGACGCCGGAGTGGTTCAAGCCACTCCGTCCCGCCGGGGACCCCCCCCCCCCCCCCCGCCCCCCCCACCCCGCCCCGCCGGGTAGGGGAGAATCCCGCCCGTGGTTACCAAAACTGCTGGGAAATCCTTGACGCTGTCCACTGCGCAAACAAATTATTTTACAAAAAGAAAAGCCACATTTGTTCCAATGCAAATGATAAAGCTTTTTTTTTTGTTTGAGAACGATTTGTTTTAAACTGGATATTCAGTTGCTGAGGTGGGTTGGATTTCAGTAATTTGATCTCCTCAACATCACAAAAGAGGCTTCAGCGTCCGACTCGCTCATAAAACAAGTCAGCAGCTCCAATGGAATTAGGCTCTTTGCAATGAGGAGAGATGCACAAGAACTCCAGGAGTTGAGTAGGCATTAGGAGCTTAAGAAGTTGCCACGGGCCTTTTTGTTTGGTGGCGAAGGGAATCAAAGGATATGGGGGGAAAGCGGGATCAGGCTATTGAGTTAGATGATCAGCCATGGTCATAATGAATGACGGGACAGGCTTGAAGGGCCGAATGGCCTCCTCCTGCTCCGATTTTCTATGTTTCTATTTACTCGTTCGTGGGAGGTGTGTGTTGCTGATAAGGCCACCACTTATTCTCCATCCCCTGTGGAGAGGAACTGAATGGGTTGCTAAGGGTTGCCCTCACTGCTGTGTGACTGGAGTCAAATGTAGGCCAGGCCAGACTGGAGGAGGACGGCCGATTTCTTCCTCTGATCATCAGGAGTCAGAACTTGTGTTCCCGATTTACTGATTAATGGATTCTCAGTTCCCCTGACTGCTGTGACGTTGAACTCATGCCCAGCGAGTAGTAAGCTAGGCAGCTGGCTTTACTCGTCCAGCAACATCGCCTGTGCCCCTCGGCAACACCTCACAAACAGGACCACTCACATCCTCAGAGGAACATAAAAGACTGAAGTAATTCATTTAGCCTCTCACAGCGAGGTTAAGAGCTGGGGTTGGCCATTCAGCCCCTCGAGCCATCTCTGCTGACCAACAGAAAAGAGCCATTTGGAATCTATCCTGCCACACCCACTAGCACGGATTTTCGCGTCGGGCGCAATCTCTTGCTGCCTGCGGATTGGGGTTCAGATGGGACCAAGCAGACAGTGAAAAGAGGAGGAGAGCATTTCCTCCTAAATTCATCACCACACTCTATAAATTCCCAGCCCGGCCTGCGGTGGGTGTTTTTGAGGGGCTCCAGAAGGGGAGGAAGGGGCAGGTGGCATTTTACTATTGAAAGAAGGGGCGTGCAAATCCTCCACCCCCAGCAAACCCCAACCCGCCTCTCTCTATTTCGTGGCCTGGGGTTGTGTTAGACACCACAGCACCCTCGCAGTGTGTCGCACAGCACGCTGAGGAAACCAGATAGCCTGTCGCAAGGGCTGGGCCTACAGGTCGAAGGTCGTTTACATAACCCTGAACGCTGTTGGCAAGTGGTTGCCTGTGTTTTGTAATTATTGTCACCCTTAATAATTCATGTTTCCGGTTATTCCGGCTCGCTGGTGTATCAGCTCCGGCTCAGTCGGGACGCTCTCGTGTCGGGGGCACAAAGGTGACACCCTCCACACGCTCGAGCACTTAACCTGAACCTCCAGTGCAGTACCGAGGGAGTGCTGTACTGCCGGAGGTGCCTTTTTTTTCGGGCGAGCTGTCAAACCTAAGAGCCCACCGGTGGACGTGAAGGGAGCCATGAAGAAGAGCAGGAGTCCGTCCCAGTTTCCTGACCAATATTTACCCCCCCCCCCCAGACAACACCTGACGTGGTCAGCGCAGTCAGAGCGGGCACCTGAAGGGAGAGTGGCATCCTGGAACCTGAGCACCATCATGGGGACTGGGGGGAGTTTGGCAGACGGTGGAGTGACAGATGCATCTGTTTTCCTCTCTCGCAGTTAGGGACAGGAGGAGGCCATTCAGCCCCTCTAGCCTGCCCTGCCATTCAGAAAGATCATGGCCGAAGCAATAACCCTTTGCAGAACGGAGTTCTGAACTCCCGCCGCCCTTTGTATGTCGACATTTTTCCTAGTTTCGCACTTGAAAGCGTTGATTCTGATTTTCAGACTCTGCCCCTTGACCCTAGACTCTCCAGCCAGCTTAAATATTTTCTCTCTATCTACCCCATCCGTTTCCCTTAATACCTCTTGACTTTCTGAATTGCAGTCAATACTTGATTGAAACATGTAGGATCCTGAGGAGTGTTGACAGGCTGGGCGTGGAGAGGATTGTGGGAGAATCTAGGACTCGGAGTCACTGTTTAAAAATAAAGGGGGCGAAATTCTCCGGAAACGGCGCGATGTCCGCCGACTGGCGCCCAAAGCGGCGCAAATCAGACGGTCATCGCACCGCCCCAAAGGTGCGGAATCCTCCGCATCTTTGGGGGCCGAGCCCCAACCTTGAGGGGCTAGGTCGGCGCCGGACGAATTTCCGCCCCGCCAGCTGGCGGAAAAGGCCTTTGTTGCCCCGCCAGCTGGCGCGGAAATGACATCTCCGGGCGGCGCATGCGCGGGAGCGTCAGCGGCCGCTGACAGTTTCCCGCGCATGCGCAGTGGAGGGAGTCCAAATGGCAGGGTCCCAGAGCCCGCCCGCGCTGCCTTGTCCTGCCGGTATGGTAGGTGAGTTAATTTACGCCGGCGGGACAGGCATTTTAGATTATTATTATAGAATTTACAGTGCAGAAGGAGGCCATTCAGCCCATCGAGTCTGCACCGGCTCTTGGAAAGAGCACCTTACCCAAGGTCAACACCTCCACCCTATCCCCATAACCCAGTAACCCCACCCAACACTAAGGGCAATTTTGGACACTAAGGTCAATTTAGCATGGCCAATCCACCTAACCTGCACATCTTTGGACTGTGGGAGGAAACCGGAGCACCCGGAGGAAACCCACGCACACACGGGGAGGACGTGCAGACTCCGCACAGACAGTGACCCAAGCCAGGAATCGAACCTGGGACCCTGGAGCTGTGAAGCAATTGTGCTATCCACAATGCTACCGTGCCGCGGCGGGACTTCGGCCCATCCGGGCCGGAGAATCGAGCGGGGGGGCCCGCCATCCGGCGCGGCGTGATTCCCGCCCCCGCCGAATATCCGGTGCCGGAGACTTCGGCAACCGGCGGGCGCGGGATTCACGCCAGCCCCTGACGATTCTCCGACCCGGCGGGGGGGTCGGAGAATTTCGCCCAGGATTGCCCATTTATGTCGGAGATGAGTCTCTGGAACTCCCTTCCTTAAAAGGGGCTGGAAATGTCTTTGAGTATTTTTTAAGGCCGAGGTGGATAGGTTCTTTGTCAACAAGGGGAGTGATAGGTTGCCTGGGGAAGGTGAGTTGCAGATTGGAGGTTATTAACATGATCTTATTAAAGGGAGGAGCAGGCTCGAGAGGCTGAATACCTACTCTTGCTCTTTGTTCGTATCTACTATCCTTGTGTGTAATCTCTCCTCATAAATTAGCCCTTGGCTTCCAGGGATCAGATTGTTAAATCTGAACTGCACTCTCTCCAAGGCCAATATATTCTTGCTAAGTTGTTGTCCCCAAAAATGCTCACTGTACTACAGGTGTGAATCATAGAATTTACAGTGCAGAAGGAGGCCATTCGGCCCATCGAGTCTGCACCAGCTCTTGGAAAGAGCACCCTACTGAAGCCCACACCTCCCCCTATCCCCATAACCCAGTAACCCCACCCAACACTAAGGGCAATTTTGGACACTCAGGGCAATTTATTATGGCCAATCCACCTAACCTGCACATCTTTGGACTGTGGGAGGAAACCGGAGCACCCGGAGGAAACCCACGCACACGGGGAGAACGTGCAGACTCCGCACAGACAGAGACCCAAGCCGGGAATCGAACCAGGGACCCTGGAGCTGTGAAGCAATTGTGCTAACCACTATGCTATCGTGTGGTCTAATCAGAGTTTTGGAGAGCCAAAGTATGACTTCTACCCCAGCATTCCAATAGCGCATTGGATTATTTTCTGTCCCTGTTCATGAGATTTTAATAGTCCATGCACCTGAGCCTCAGTTTCCCCCCCCCCCCCCAACCCGGCACCTGTTCCTATGGAAACGGCTTTGCGGTACAGAATTGGGTGCTATCAACACCGAGCATTTAAGATGGGTTTTCATTCATTCTAAACCATGGAGAACTGATATAGGCCTGAAGCTGAAAGTGGGCCCAATGATTGGATGCTGAGGTGAGTGCTTAATGGCCGGCACAGTAGCACAGTGGTTAGCAGTGCCAGGGTCCCAGGTTCGATTCCCGGCTTGGGTCACTGTCTGTGCGGAGTCTGCACCTTCTCCCCGTGTCTGCGTGGGTTTCCTCCGGTTTCCTCCCACAAGTCCCGAAAGACGTGCTGTGTTAGGTAATTTGGACATTCTGAATTCTCCCCCCGTGTACCCGAACAGGCGCCGGAATGTGGCGACTCGGGGATTTTCACAGTAACTTCGTTGCAGTGTTAATGTAAGCCTACTTGTCACACGAATAAAGATTATTACTTGCTTTCCCACACACACATGTTGCTCAGCATAAACACAAGCTGAGCCAAAACCTCTGCTGCCTGGCCGGACCCTTGCTCACACCAATTTAATCTTTATTACTGTGAAAATTCCCCAGTCGCCACATTCCGGCGCCTGTTCGGGCCTGAGGGAGAATTCAGAATGTCCAATTCACCTCACAAGCACGTCTTTCGGGACTTGTGGGAGGAAACCGGAGCACCCGGAGGAAACCCGCGCAGACACAGGGAGAACGGCAGACTCCGCACAGACAGTGTTGCCCCATCACCCTCCTGCTCGCTGACATGTGTGGGCTTCCAGTCCCAATATTGTTTCAAATCCCCCCCCCCAGTGCTTGAACCCTCCCCATCTCTGCAACCTCCTCCAGCCCTACAACCCTCAGAGATCTCAGCTTCTCAGTCCTGACCTCCTGAGCATCCCCAATTTTAAGCTTTCCACTAATGGCGGCCCTGCCTTCCGCTGCCCTGGCCCTAAACTCTAGATTTCCCTCCCTGAACCTCATCACCTCATTTTCCTCCTTTACGATGCACCGTAGGATCTATCTGTTTAAGGTACACCATCTACATAATATCGCTGACAACTTTTGGTTTTTGGCAACGCTCCTGCGGACCTTTTAAAGATACCATGAATGAAGTGTTGTTGTGATTATTTAATAAGCTCTGGCCCAGCACTGTGCACCGAGCCTCACAGAGGAGGAAGGTAGGAGCTTCCACCATTGGGTTAGTCAGGTCTGTGACTGGGGTGGAGTGGCTACAAATGAGCTCAGGACTGTTGGGTCTAGGAGGCAACGTACGAGCATACGAATTAGAAGCAGGCCACTCGGCCCCTCGACCCTGCTCCGCCGTTCAATAAGATCATGTCACCTCAACCCCACATTCCTGCCCACCCCTGATAACCTTTCACCCCCTTGTTAGTCAAGAATCTAACTAACTCTGCCTTAAAAATATTCAAAGGTAAGGAACACAGAGCCCACCCTCTCCGCCCACTATCCAGGCGTCCTTCCTGTTTTTTTACAAGTCACTCGTGGGATGTGGGCGTCACTGGCAAGGTCAACAATTGCTGCCCATCCCTTTGAGAACAGATAAGGGCCAACCACATTGCTGTGGGTCTGGAGTTAGGCCAGACCCGGTAAAGACAGCAGATTTCCTCCCCTAAAGAACATGGAGAACCAGATGGATTTATATGACAATCGGTGATAGTTTCACGGTTATCATGACCGAGACCGGCTTTATCATGTTTGAGATTTTTAATTTTAAAGTTAATTTAAATTCCTCCGGCTGCAACGGTGGGGTTTGAGCCCAGGTCCCCAAGTACTTGGGGCCCTGGATTATTAGGCCACTGACATTATCATGCCACAACTGGCCGTATGAATGTGGGGCGTCAGGTGAGAACGGGGCCTGGGTTGCCCTTGAAGCAGCTTATGGTCAAACAGCCAACCAACACCTGTCAGTTAGATTTGCCGGTTAACGACTGGTAATTTGGGACCATTGCCAAGTTGGGGTGGGGGGTGGGGTGGTGGTGGTGGTGGTGGTGGTGGTGGGGGGGGGGGGGGGGGGGGGGTCACTGATTTTGGAGCTGCTTTGCAACAAAGAGAAGAGAGGAAGACGGAGATAAAATTCCGTTCACTCACCAGCTCAGCGTACTTCCCGATCAGAGCATCGTGCCTCTCCTCCGCCGAGCCGGTTTTACTCAGGTTCTGCATCAAGACGGAAAGGTCCTTCCCTGCGTTCGAAAACAAAAAGGCAAGAGGATTGTTCACCCACGGTCAGGTGGCAGCAACAACACCCCCGATGGGGGCTGCGTTCTGAGGGCTGGCGTGGCAAAAATGATCATGAAAAGGACCAGGATGAGCCGATTAAAAGGAAAACTCGCCAATATCGAAAAACGGACTGGTTGCAGAGGCCATTCGGCCCATTGTGCTGGTGGCGGTTCTTTGAAAGCTATCCACCCAGGCCTCTTCTGTGTCCTGCGTGTTGTTTTCTTTCCAACATAGAATGGAGCTTTTGTCGAAGGCATCATTTGTGTAACAAAAGCTTTCCTGTTGTAAGCTCAGTGCACAGCAGCATCACCCTGGACATTGTACTCAACTCTCAGGGTTGACATGAACTCCCTGGCATGTTGGCTCAGAGGTGAGAGTGCTGCTCATTGGCCCACGTTACAAGACTGTGAAACTTAAAATTCAACTCCCACAGAAAAAGGCATTTTACAAACACTTGTCATAGAGGTCGACAGCAGAGGAAAGGCCCCTCTACTTATCGGTCAAAAACAATCACCGAACAATTCTAATCCCATTTTCCAGCACTTGGCCTATAGCCTTGTCTGCCTTGGTATCGCAAGTGCGCATCTATAACCTTCTTAAATGTTGAGGATCCCTGCCTCCACCACGCTGTCAGACAGTGAGTTCCAAACTCACATCCCCTCTAACCACCCTGCCCCTAACCTTAAATCTCTGCCCCCTGGACATTGATCCCTCCACCAAGGGGAATTGTTTCTTCCAGTCGACTCTATCTATGCCCCTCATAATTTTATACATCTCAATCATGTCTCCCCTCAATCTCCTCTGCTCCAAGGAAAACAACCCCAGTCTATCCAATCTCTCTTCATAGCTAAAACGCTCCAGTCCAGGCAACATTCTGGTAAATATCCTCTGCGCCCTTTCCAATGCTATCACCTCCCTCCTATAATGTGGATTCCAGAACTGCACACAGTACTCTCGCTGTGGCCTAACCAATGTTTGATACAGTTCCAGCATAACCTCCCTACTCTTAAACTCAATGCCTCAGCTAATAAAAGCAAGTATACCATATCCCTTCTTAGCCACTGTATCTGATATGTTTCTCATCCCCAGTTTTCTCCCCAGAAGCCTTGATCTTATTAATCAGGAACCTATCTATCTCTGTCTGAAAGACACTCAGTGATTTGGCCTCCACAGCCTTCTGCGGCAAAGAGTTCCACAGATTCACCACCCTCTGGCTGCAGAAATTCCTCCTCATCTCTGTCCACTCTATCCAGGCCTCGCAGTGTTTTGTAAGTTTCAATGAGATTCCCCCCTCATCCTTCTAAACTCCATCGAGTACAGACTCCTCAGCTGCTCCTCATATGACAAGTTCTTCATTCCAGGGACATTCTTGTGAACCTCCTCGGGACCCTTTCCAAGGCCGGCACATCCTTCCTTAGATACGGGGCCCAAAACTGCTGACAACACTCCAAATGGGGTCTGACCAGATCCTTATACAGCCTCAGCAGTACATCCCTGCTCTTGTATTCCAGCCCTCTTGACATGAATGTTAACATTGCATTTACCTTCCTAACTGCCGACTGAACCTGCACGCTAACCTTAAGGAGAATCCTGAACTAGGACTCCGAAGTCCCTTTGTGCTTCTGATTTCCAAAGCCTTTCCCCATTTAGAAAATAGTCTGGGCCGCAATTCTTTCTACTAAAGTGCATAATCTAATACTTTTCGACATTGTAATCCATCTTTGCCCAATCTTCTAGAATCAACAGTGCAGAAGGAGGCCATTCGGCCCATCAAGTCTGCATCAGCCCTCGGAAGAACACCCTACTTAAGCCCACGTCTTCACCCTAACACCGTAGCCTAGTAACACCACCTAACCGCCTAGAAACTAAGGGGCAATTTAGCGTGGCCAATCCACCTACCCTGCATATCGTTTTGGGTTGTGGGGGTGAGACCAATACAGACACGGGGAAAATGTGCAAACTGCACACGGACAGTGACCTGGGGCCGGGATTGAACCTGGGCCCTCGGCGCCGTGAGGGAGCAGTGCTAACCACTGCGCCACTGTGCTGCCCCTCTCCTAGCCTGTTCAAATCCTTCAGCTGCCTCCACACCTCCTCAACTAACAAACACTGCCTGTCCCTCTACATATCTTTGTATTATCTGCAAACTTAGCAATAATGCCCTCAGTTCCTTCTTCCAGATCGTTAATGTAGATTGTGAATAGCTGTGGTCCCATTAGCGATCCCGGAGGCACACCACTAACCATCCTGAAAAATATCCCTCTATTCCCACCCTCTGCTTTCTGCCAGTCAGCCAATCCTCTATCCATACCGGTACCTTGCCCCTAACACCATGGGCTCTTATCTTATTTAGCAGCCTCCTGTATCGCACCTTGTCAAAAGTCTTTTGGGACTCCAAATAGATTACATCCACTGGTTCTCCTTTGTCTAACTCCCTTGTTATCTCCTCAAAGAAGTCCAATAGATTTGTCAGGCACGACCTCCCCTTGACGAAGCCGCGCTGACTCAGCCCTATTTTACCATGCACTTCCAAGTACTCCGCGATCTCATCCTTAATAATGGACTCTAAAGTCTTACCAATGACCGAAGACAGGCTAACTGGCCTATAATGTCCCATTTTCTGCCTCCCTCCCTTCTTAAACAGGGCTGCTACATTAGCCATTTTCCAATCCTCGAGGACCCTCACTGATTCCTGACAGATCACCACCAATGAGTGGTTTCACAGGTCGGCGCAACATCGAGGGTCGAAGGGCCTGTACTGCGCTGTAATGTTCTAATGGCTCCACAATCTGCTCAGCGATGTGCTTCAGAACCCTGGGGTGTAGCCCATCTCAACTCGACCCACACAGATTCTATGCCTTCCGACCCTATATTGCTTCTTGTTACTGATTTAATTTCATTTCTTACGAACAATGCAACCCTGTCCCCTCTGCCCATCCGCCTGTCCTTTCGATAGGACACGTATCCTTAGATATTTCCATCCTAGCCTTGATCCCCTTGCAGCCGTGTCTTTGCGATGCCCACAAATCGGAACCGTTAATTTGAATGTGCGCCTCGAACTCATTCACCTTGTTTCGTGTGCCGCGTGCATTTAAGTACAACACCCTCGGTCCTGCATCGACTGCCCCTTCTCATAGCTGTCCCCTCGTCTGCTCTGCCTGAAGTGCTGCTTTCCATACTCTTCTGTTCCATGACTTGTTCTGGAAACTTTACTAACCTCTCCTCAGCACTCCTGCCCTTTAACTAGCTTAAAATATATATATGTTGTGTTGCCCTATTATGTATTTTCTTTTATTCCCTTTTCTTCCCATGTACTTAATGATCTGTTGAGCTGCTCGCAGAAAAATACTTTTCACTGTACCTCGGTACACGTGACAATAAACAAATCCGATCCAATCCAATGCTCATCATTAACCTGCACTTCTACCCTCTCCTTTAACTTTGATTTTCTAATTTTCCATACCCCCCCCCCAATTATTTAGTTTGAAGCCCTATCTACAGGGGTATGTAACTCCCCAAGCTTGTCCCACCATTCAATTACTATCATGGCTGATCTATATATCTTCATTCCATTTACCCTCGGGCTATAGAAATTGTGGGCCTGGGTCGTTAGCATTCTTTCGTGGTATGTGACAATTCCTGGCAAGACCTGCACTTTCTGCCCAATCCTAATTGCCCCTGAACTCTCGGCCTGTTCAGAGGTCATTGCGGTGGATCTGGAGTCACAGGTAGGCCGGACCAGCTGAGGGTGACACATTTCCTTCCTTCAAAGGCATTAGCGAACCAGATGGGTTTTCAAACAATAATCACCGATAGTTGCGTGGTCACCATTACTAACGACTAGCTTTCAATTCCTTAATTATTAACTAAATCAGCTACCACGGTGTGGGATTTGAACCCACACCCCCACAGCATAAGACTGGGCCTCAGGATTACCAATCTAGCGACTCGACCACGACACCACCATCTTCGGTCCGGTGGCTATAGTGGAGACGCTGGAACTAGCGCTCTTTAGAGAAAATGGCAAGGTATGCTGGAGGTTAAAAACCACAAGGTGCCTGGGCAGAGTGGGTCGGGGGTGAAGAATCAGAGGACACCGTGTTAAGGTGAGGGACAAATGAATCAATGACGGCATGAAGAAAAACACTTATGCAACCAGCGATTGGGGTCTGACATGCGCTGCCTGAGAGCATGGTGAAAACAGATGCAGTCGAGGCTTTCAAAATGGAATTGGAGACATTTATCAACTTCAGCAAGTGTGAGATTCATTTCTACTCACCCAGTCCTTTCAGTTTTTTCTTCTCCAGTTTCTGTTCCTTACCCATCTCCCTGTTTGCTTCACCGAGCACCCCAGGCTCCGGTTGCTCAATCTCAGCCTCCCCGTTGCAGTCTTCAGATTCCCCATCTCCAAAGTTCAAGGCCTCACTTCGCTCTGCGTCGCCCTTGGCCTCCTTGACGGCTAAGCTTTTCCCGGAGCCGTAGGTCTTGATGATGTCCTCCAGCTGCCTGTCGAGTTCCTCCGCAATGTCAGGGATGGCTGGGCCACTCCGAACAGGAGCTGCCTCCTTCGCATTTAAGGAGGCCGTCTTCATCGGTGCCTGACCGGGCACGTCAACAGGTTTTGGGCTGCCCTCTGGTGGCTGTGGCAATGCCGGGGTGATTTCAGCAGGGGCATCTATCCCCTGCGTCTCTGATTGTTTGGTGCTGGGTGGTGATGTTGGTGGTTGGACAGGCTGCTGTGTCCCAATGCCATCAGGGGGGACTTGAGTGTTATCATGGATGGTGCTCTGGCAGTCCATTGTTGATTAGTAATGCCTACTAAAGGAACAACAACAGAACTACGATATCATCAGGCAACTTACACTGGAAATAGTAAACCACACAATGTCAAAGCATTAATTGGACATATTTTACATTCATCCCCAGGCCTTCATCAACCACACTCATACAAACATGCGGACATATGAAATAGGAGCAGGAGGAGGCCATTCGGCCCCTCGAGACTGCTCCGCCATTCAATAAGATCACCGTGGGTCTGATTGTGCTTCGGATCCACATTGGTTCCGATCTACATCCGATGTCCTTTGGTTCCTTTCCCTAACAAGAATCTATCTCCGGCTGTTATGGGCCAGGGAAAACTCCAAAGTATATCATGGAGTTCACCTGACCTACAACTGATTATTGATTTTGGTTACGATGAGCCCAAGGGCCTGCCTTTCAGGTGTTCTTAGGCGCTTTTAATCAAAAAACAAGCTTTATTCTACGAATTTAGTTAATATTTGTATAAATACCCACAGTAAGAATTTTTATCAACTACAAACATGACGACCCCACACAGCTACAGTAATCAATGTATAACCCTTAATGAATTCCCCCTCAACTGTTCCAATTGAATAACAAAATCCCATAAACCAAAAAAACCCTTTTTACCAAAACAGTCGGTAACTATAATCATTGGGTTTCGTCCTTGGAATATCTCTTTAAAATTGAAAATAGAGACAGGCCAAAACACTTCTCTGCCTGAGTCTACAGCAGCCAATCTGCGCTTCATCCCAAGGATGATTGTCCAAACCACCTTGCCTTTCCATCAGAGACCTCTGGCACTTCCACTCTGTCCATCACGATGCTGCTGGATCTCTCGCACTCAATATATGCTGCGGAATTTAGACATGCGTTCATCTGTACTCCAAGCTGCCCCCTCTCTATCTACAGGTCAATGTCAGACCTCTGATTGACTTTGAGAGCTCTCTTTGGTTCCACTCGTGGAGTTTCTGTTTTAAGATCTGCCTTTGATGTTCCCTTCCCTCTTCCACCCTTTGGAGCCTGACCCCATTGCCCCAGCGAGACACTCTCAGTCCTTGCCTTCCTGAACCTCTACACTGAGTGGCTAACCATTCCCTCCATATAAACTCTCTCGCACACGTTTCCAACCATATTCTCACTGCCCCTCATCGTCAGTCATCTCAACCCCTATTTCATTTTTAAAAATAAATTTAGAGTACCCAATTATTTTTTCCCAATTAAGGGGCAATTCACCTAACCTGCACATCTTTGGGGTGGGTGGGGGAAGGTGGGGGTGGGTGGGTGGGGGGGGGGGGGGGGGGGGGAGTGAAACCCATGTAGGCATGGGGAGAATGTGCAAACTCCACACGGATGGTGGCCCAGGGCCAGGATCGAACCCGGGTCCTCAGTGCCGGGAGACAGCAGTGCCAACCACTGCGCCACCGTGCCGCCCCCTCAACCCCTATTTCAACTCACTTTGCTCTGTCTCTTCTGGGTCACTGCCCTTGTGTCCCCCCCTTAATTGTTCTGTCTCACATCTCCTCCGCACATTCCCGGTTACCCCTCCACCTTCCGTCATTCCTGCTCTCTATTACCATTGTCCAGACTAGGCCTTCGCTTACAGCTTCCTACCATCCCCTACCAACAACGCCCCCCTATTCACTACCCCCCCCCCCCCCCACCACACACACACCCCCCTCCACCACCACATCCAACACCATTTCCTTTTCCATTCTTTCCTCGTCAATCCTCTCCCCCCCCGCCCCCCCCCGTCCAGGTTTGTTTTCAGAAGCATCTTCGAACTCCAATGATACTTCTGTAACAATCGATCTGTCCATTCACTCCCTCACCTCTGCCTATGATGCCTTCGCATCAATTAAAACCATTGTTCCCTCTCACTTAGGCCATCCACCCCCTCCCAACCCCCACGCCTATTATGATCACAGGCCAGACCCTAGCAGTTGCTAGGACAACGGACAGAAACCCCAGATTTTATTCTCGTGTTGTAAGACTGTGAGGATAGCATATCTCACTTCAGGGGTGGTTGCACAAAGAAATAGGGATGTGGTATTTTAACACAAACCTTATTACTGACACAGTAGTGCTAACTTTAACAGCATGAAGACAATCGGCTGAATTCGCCGTTTCTGAGGCTAAAGTGTTGACGCCGGGCCAGGATTGTTCGAGTTCTACGAAGGCAAAGCGGGCACCACAGCCGGACATATTCAGCAACCGATAAGGGGCTAACACCGGCTCCATGTGGAACACAACCGATTCCAATGGGAGACGGTGCTGGATTTTCCAGGTCCGGGATTGGCACTCAGGACAGCTGCATATACACACATCACTCCCCACACACCATCCCAGCCAACAAGATGTCCGTGCCTGGGCGCAGGGGCGGTCAGCGCCGTGAGCAACACCGTCCGGACCGGCCAGAGAATGTGTGCGTGAGTGTGTCTGTGTGTGCAGGAGTGTGCATGTGGGAGTGTGTGTGTGCAGTAGATTGAGTGCGGGAGAATGCGTGTGGGAGTGTGTGTGTGAGAATGTGTGTGGGTGTGTGTGAGTGTGTATGAGAATGTGTGCGGCAGACTGCGTGTGGGAGTGTGTGAGAATGTGTGTGTGTGTGTATGAGAATGTGTGCGGCAGACTGCGTGTGGGAGTGTGTGAGAATGTGTGTGTGAGTGTGTGTGAGAATGTGTGCGGGAGTGTGTGAGTGTGTGTGAGAATGTGAGTGGGAGTGTGTGTGTGTGAGAATGTGTGTGGGTGTGTGTGTGTGAGAATATGTGTGGGAGTGCGTGTGTGTGAATGTGAGTGGGAGTGTGTGTGTGAGAATGTGTGAGTGAGAGTGTGTGTGTGTGAGAATGTGTGTGTGAGAATGTGAGTGGGAGTGTGTGTGTGTGAGAATGTGAGTGGGAGTGTGTGTGTGAGAATGTGTGTGCCAGTGTTTGTGTGTGAGAATGTGTGTGGGACTGTGTGTGTGAGAAAATGTGTGACGGAGTGTGTGTGTGAGAATGTGTGCACGGGCGTGTGTGTGAGAGCGTGTGTGAGAATGTGTGTGGGCGTCTGTGTGTGTGAGAATGTGTGCACGGGAGTGTGTGTGTGAGAATGTGTGCGTGAGTGTGTGTGTGTGAGAATGTGTGCGTGAGTGTGTGTGTGAGAATGTGTGTGGGCATCTGTGTGTGTGAGAATGTGTGCGCGGGAGTGTGTGCGTGTGAGAATGTGTGCGTGTGAGAATGTGTGTGGGCGTGTTGCGTGTGAGTGCGTGTGTGGGAGCATGTGTGTTAGAATGTGTGTGGACTGTGTGTTAGTGTGCGAGAATGTATGTGTGTGAGAGGGTGTGTGGGAGTGTGTGTGTGTGAGAATGTATGCGAGGGTGTGTGTGAGGGTGTGTGTGCGGGAGTGTGTGCGTGAGAGTGTGTGTGTGAGAGTGTGTGTGCGAGAGTGTGTGTGTGAGTGTGTGCGTGAGAGTGTGTGTGTGGGAATGTGTGCATGAGAGTGTGTGTGTGAGTGTGCATGTGTGAGAGTGTGTGTGGGTGAGAGTGTGTGTGTGTGCGTGAGAGTGTGTGAGAGAGTGTGTGTGAGAAAGAGAGTGTGAGTGTGTGTGTGAGTGTGTGTGTGCGGGTGAGAGTGTGTGTGTGTGCGTGAGAGTGTGTGAGAGAGTGTGTGTGAGAAAGAGTGTGAGTGCTGGAGTGTGTGTGGCTGCATTGAGCGATGCAGGAATTTCCCTTTAAGACAGATACTGCACAACAACAAACGCTGTGGTTAATTATAGTTCTTTGCTTCACGGGGGGAATAAGCTGACCAGTGCGCAGCTGCTGCTCAGTGGCTAGGGGTTATTTACAGCATTGCTAAATAGGGCCATGTTGTCCAATCTCTGGCATGCGAACCCAGCTGGAAATACAAAGTGATCCTCTCCACTCCGAAAGACCATAATACCATAAGACATAGAAGCAGAAATAGGCCACTTGTCCCATCGAGTCTGCTCCGCCATTCAATCATGGCACATTCTCCCGCACACATACTCCCACACGCATTCTCCTGCACACAATCTACTGCACACATTCTCACACACACACTCCCACATGCACACTCCTGCACACACAGACACATTAAATCATCCCCATTCTCCTGCCTTCTCCCCATAAGCCCTGATCCCGTTATTGATCAAAAACTTCTATCTCTGTCTAAAAGACACTCAGTGATTTGGCCTCCACAGCCTTCTGCTGCAAAGAGTTCCACAGATTCACCACCCTCTGGCTGAAGAAATTCCTCCTCATCTCTGTTTTAAAGGATTGTCCCTTCAGTCTGAGGTTGTGCCCTCTGGTTCTAATTTTTCCGACAAGTGGAAACATCTTCTCCATGTCCACTCTATCCAGGCCTCGCAGTATCCTGTAAGTTTCAATAAGATCCCCCCTCATCCTTCTAAACTCCGAGTACAGTCCCAGAGTCCTCAACCGTTCCTCATACGACAAGCTGTTCATTCCAGGGATCATTCTTGTGAACCTCCTCGGGACCCTTTCCAAGGCCAGCACATCCTTCCTTGGATACGGGGCCTAAAACTGCTCACAATACTCCAAATGGGGTCTGACCAGAGCCTTATACAGCCTCAGAAGTACATCCCTACTCTTGTATTCTGGCCCTCTCGACATGAATGCTAACATTGCATTTGCCTTCCTAACTGCTGACTGAACCTGTACGTTAACCTGAAGAGAATCGTGAACAGACCTTTCAGTTTCCCCAGAACCTTCTCTTTAGTAATGGTCACTGCACTCACCTCTGCCCCCTGATTCTCCTGGATCTCTGGCATCCCACTGGTGTCTTCCACCGTGAAGACTGATGCACAGTAACTATTCAGTTCATCTGCCATTTATTTGTTTCCTATTGTTACTTCTCCAGCCAAATTTTCCAGTGGTCCAATATCTATTTTTGCCTCTCTCTTACCTTTTATATTTTGAAAAAAAACTCTTCCTATCTTCTTTTATATTACCAGCTAGCTTGCACTCATACTTCATCTTCTCTCCCCTTATTGCTTTTTTGGTTGTCCTTTGCTTGCTTTTATAGGCTTCCCAATATTCTGGCTTCCCACTAATTCTCGCCACTTTGTATGCTTTTTCTTTTGTTTTTATGCTGTCCTTGACTTCCCTCGTCAACCATGGATGCCTTGTCCTCCCCTTAGTATGTTTCCTCCTCCTTGGGATGAAGTTCTGCTGTGCCTCCCCAGTAACCCCCAAAAACTCCTGCCACTGCTGTTCCACTGTCTTCCCTGCTAGGCTCCTTTTCTAATCAACTCTGGCCAGCCCTCACAACCAAACACCACCATTCAGTCAACTATCGCAACAGTGCGACCAAACCATGGCCTTGAAATGATCCAGAAAATCCATAGGATCCAGACACCGTTTTGCACCTACCCATCGAAGCAGCACCATACCGAGGCCCACTCCCCCGCCCTATCCCCACCTAATCCGCACATCTTTGGACTGTGGGAGGAAACCGGAGCACCCGGAGGAAACCCACGCACACACGGGGAGAACGTGCAGACTCCGCACAGACAGTGACCCAAGCCGGGAATCGAACCTGGGACCCTGGAGCTGTGAAGCAGCAGTGCTAACCACTACCCCGCCCAGGGTTCTGGGTGTCTGCATACGTGACATGCTAGATTCCACTTTCTGCTAATTCGACAGAGGTGCTGAGCTCTCCCCCACGGTCCGCCAGCTCAAATTGAAACAGCAACAAGGAGCTGGTTGGACACAGCAACCTAAATTTATATAGCACCCTTAACGTTTATTCAATCGCTCCTCATAGCTTATGCCCTCCATACCAGGCAACATTCTGAAAGAACAAAGAAATGTACAGCACAGGAACAGGCCCTTCGGCCCTCCAAACCCGTGCCGACCATACTGTCCAACTAAACTACAATCTTCTACACTTCCTGGGTCCGTATCCTTCTATTCCCATCCTATTCATATATTTGTCAAGATGCCCCTTAAATGTCCCTATCGTCCCTGCTTCCACTACGTTGGCCCACAACTTCCTGGTTTCCCAGTTTTGCATTCTCCAATGAGTTCCCATGCCAGGGTTTACCCGGAAATTGCCCAGAAGAGCTAAATTCCTCTGGGAACCACCCGACAGAAGTGATTTAAATTGCTAACTTCAGGTGGCATTGCCAGTTTTACCCTGATGGTTACTCTGAAAGAGGTACAGGGAGAAATTCACTTTGACCTCCTTGGTAACTATTTAAACATCCCAGACCCTGCCTTGCACAAGGCATCTCACACACACACACACACACACACCTCTCCCAGGGGACCCATCACACCACCCGCACCCCCTCCCGGTGTGACTCGGTCCGATCCTGCCCCTCCCAGACTGACTCCCCCCTCTCCCGGACTGACCCCCCCTCCTCAGTCCAACCTCCCACCCCCTCCAATCTGACCTCCCCTCTCTCCGGACCTTGCCCCCCCTTCCCTTCCAGTGCGCCTCGACCCCACCCTCCCGGTTTGACACAATCCTCCCCTCTCTCTGGTCTGACCCGCAACCCCCCCAAAAGCTCCCCCCTCCCCTCAATCTGACCTGAGGGTCCCCCCACCTCTTCGATCCGACCTGACCACCACCACCCCCCCCCCACCCCACTCTTTTATTGCAGCGAATGTCGTAAAAGGTAGGCGTTTCCTATCTTGCTGAAGCTCAGTTAGTCCAAGGCCATCGTGCCGGAGGGGAGGGAGAGCGTGGGGAGCAGGGAGTTTGGGGGGGGGGGGGGGGAGGGTCGGGGGTTAGGCCCTTCGCTGCTCCTGTCTCACTCAGCCTGAGTGAGGAATGGCGGGTGAGACATGGGCTTCGGAGGGGAGTGGCAGTCCGCCAGAGATTGCCGCTCTCGGTAAGTTACGAGAATTGCAAAATGTCCCAAAGTGCTTTACAGGAGCGTTAGCAAAATAAATTTGACACCGGGACACATGAGGGCGGGTGAGTCCGTGCTTGGTCAAAGAGGGGTGTTTTGAGCAGCTTCCGGAAGGGAAAATGAGGCAGGGAAGTTTCCGGGTGGAATTCCAGAGTCCAGTCAGCTGAAAGTAAGGTGGGGCAGCAGGTAAAACAAGGATGTGCCCGAGACCTGCATTCGATAAGCTGAAAGGTCTGAGAGGATTGTGGAACTGGAGGTGAAGACTGAGATAGGGAGAGAGTCCAGAACTAGGAGGACACGGTATAAAAATGAGGGGTGTCCCATTTACGACTGAGATAAGGAGAATTTCTTTCTCTCAGAAATTTTCTTCCCCAGAGAGCTGTGAGTCAGTGAATATATTCCACGTTGAGTTAGTCAGACTCTTATTCGATACTGGTAGGCAAGAATGTGGGGTTGAGGCCACAATCCAGTCAGCCATGATCTTATTGGGTGGTGGAGGAGGCTCGAGGGGCTGAATGGCCTACTCCGGCTTGCAATTGTTGTGAGGGATGAGTAGGGAGTTGAAAACAACAAGGCCGAGAAATTTGATATTGAAGTGCTGCTTCATTGGGAGTCAATGTCGATTAGTGAGCACAGGGATGATGGATGAATGGGACTTTGTGCCAGTTAGGATACATGGATTGTCTCAAGTTTATGGAGAGTGGAAGCTATTTATCACTTATCAACCCAAGCCGGAATGTTGTCCAGGACTTGCTACACCTCGGGCACCCACACCGCCAGTATCGGAGGAGTTGCGAAGGTTTTGAACATCATGCAGTTGGCGGCTAACATCCCCAACCCTGACCTGGTGGAGAGAAGGTAGCTTTCCACGAGGATTTTACCACCATCAATGTCAGATGAATGGTTGCTGTTCACCATTGCTAAGGGGCTGGATTCTCCGTTCCTGAGGCGAAGTGCCGGCGCAAACAGGGAGTCCGCGAGGGTAAACGACAGGAAAATCGGCGCGAACCCCTCACCGATTCCCGTACCGAAAATGGACGGGTCCCGGGGCTGACGCCCAGCAATGGTTGTGCCGTAAACCAGTGTTCTTCAAAGCCGGGGCGTGACCCGCAGGCGGGTGTCGGGAGGGTCGCGGAGCCGTCCTCCGCGGCGTTCCCGATCACGCAAATCCCCACGCAGCAGCCGGCTTTTAATAACCCCGGCTGCTAGCGGCCTTTAAAATGGCCGCGAACATGTCAGACAAATTCGTCCACAGTGCGCATGATCACCGGCCAGCATGCGCACGATCACCGGCCAGCATGCGCGCACGATCACCGGCCAGCATGCGCACGATCATCGGCCAGCATGCGCGCACGATCACCGGCCAGCATGCGCACGATCACCGGCCAGCATGCGCGCACGATCACCGGCCAGCATGCGCGCACGATCACCGGCCAGCATGCGCACGATCACCGGCCAGCATGCGCGCACGATCACCGGCCAGCATGCGCACGATCATCGGCCAGCATGCGCGCACGATCACCGGCCAGCATGCGCGCACGATCACCGGCCAGCATGCGCACGATCATCGGCCAGCATGCGCGCACGATCACCGGCCAGCATGCGCACGATCACCGGCCAGCATGCGCGCACGATCACCGGCCAGCATGCGCACGATCACCGGCCAGCATGCGCGCACGATCATCGGCCAGCATGCGCGCACGATCACCGGCCAGCATGCGCGCACGATCACCGGCCAGCATGCGCACGATCATCGGCCAGCATGCGCGCACGATCACCGGCCAGCATGCGCGCACGATCACCGGCCAGCATGCGCACACGATCATCGGCCAGCATGCGCACGATCATCGGCCAGCATGCGCACGATCACCGGCCAGCATGCGCACGATCATCGGCCAGCATGCGCACGATCATCGGCCAGCATGCGCGCACGATCACCGGCCAGCATGCGCACGATCATCGGCCAGCGTGCGCGCACGATCACTGGCCAGCATGCGCACGATCATCGGCCAGCGTGCGCACGATCATCGGCCAGCGTGCGCACGATCACCGGCCAGCATGCGCACGATCATCGGCCAGCATGCGCGCACGATCACCGGCCAGCATGCGCACGATCACTGGCCAGCATGCGCACGATCACCGGCCAGCGTGCGCACGATCACCGGCCAGCATGCGCGCACGATCACCGGCCAGCATGCGCACGATCACTGGCCAGCATGCGCACGATCACCGGCCAGCGTGCGCACGATCACCGGCCAGCATGCGCGCACGATCATCGGCCAGCATGCGCACGATCATCGGCCAGCATGCGCGCACGATCACCGGCCAGCATGCGCACGATCATTGGCCAGCATGCGCGCGATCATCGGCCAGCATGCGCGCACGATCACCGGCCAGCATGCGCACGATCATCGGCCAGCGCGCGCACGATCACCGGCCAGCATGCGCGCACGATCATCGGCCAGCATGCGCGCACGATCACCGGCCAGCATGCGCGCACGATCACTGGCCAGCATGCGCACGATCATCGGCCAGCATGCGCGCACGATCACCGGCCAGCATGCGCACGATCATCGGCCAGCGCGCGCACGATCACCGGCCAGCATGCGCGCACGATCATCGGCCAGCATGCGCGCACGATCACCGGCCAGCATGCGCGCACGATCACTGGCCAGCATGCGCGCACGATCATCGGCCAGCGTGCGCACGATCACCGGCCAGCGTGCGCACGATCATCGGCCAGCATGCGCACGATCACCGGCCAGCATGCGCACACGATCACCGGCCAGCATGCGCGCACGATCACCGGCCAGCATGCGCACGATCACCGGCCAGCATGCGCACGATCACCGGCCAGCATGCGCGCACGATCACCGGCCAGCATGCGCACGATCACCGGCCAGCATGCGCACGATCATCGGCCAGCATGCGCGCACGATCATTGGCCAGCATGCGCGCACGATCACCGGCCAGCATGCGCGCACGATCACCGGCCAGCGTGCGCACGATCACCGGCCAGCATGCGCACGATCATCGGCCAGCATGCGCACGATCATCGGCCTGCGTGCGTGCACGATCATCGGCCAGCATGCGCGCACGATCACTGGCCAGCATGCGCACGATCATCGGCCAGCGTGCGCACGATCATCGGCCTGCATGCGCGCACGATCACCGGCCAGCGTGCGCACGATCACCGGCCAGCGTGCGCACGATCACCGGCCAGCATGCGCACGATCATCGGCCTGCGTGCGTGCACGATCATCGGCCTGCGTGCGCGCACGATCATCGGTGAGCATGTGCAGTGCTGCCGCTATTTTTTTACACGGTCGCAGCTTTTTGTTTTACAAGTTCGGGGGGGTTTTATTCATTTATTTTATTCATTTAATTTTTTTTTCATTTATTTTATTCTTTTTTTTTACAAGTTCGGGGGAGGGTTTATTTAATAAAATTTTACGGAAAAAAATGCAGAACTTTGGACAGATGGAGACTCCATACTTTCCGACACCGGAGGGCTTCACCTTCATCCAACAGGTTCCATTGGAGGAGCGTGTACGAGGGCCAAAGGGACCCAAAACCATTTCCTCCATTTTTGCCAGCAGCAAATAAGGTAAGAGAAAATGGTGGGTCGCGAAGGTCGGCTTGGCGTGGGTCGCGAAGGTCGGCCGGCGTGGGTCGCGAAGGTCGGCCGGCGTGGGTCGCGAAGGTCGGCTTGGCGTGGGTCGCGAAGGTCGGCCGGCGTGGGTCGCGAAGGTCGGCCGGGTTGGGTCCTGAAGGTCGGCCGGCGTGGGTCGCGAAGGTCGGCCGGCGTGGGTCGCGAAGGTCGGCTGGCGTGGGTCGCGAAGGTCGGCCGGCGTGGGTCGCGAAGATCGGCCGGGTTGGGTCCTGAAGGTCGGCTGGCGTGGGTCGCGAAGGTCGGCCGGCGTGGGTCGCGAAGGTCGGCTGGGTTGGGTCCCGAAAGTTGGCCGGTTGGTCAAAATGGGTCCCCGTAAAAAAAAGTTTGAAGAACACTGCCGTGCATGGCATCGGCCGTGCTAGAACCCTAACCCACCAACCGCGATCCCACAGCCCACCCACTGGCCCACCCCCCAACAGTCCCCCCAGCCCTAGCAGAAGCCCCCCCCCCAGCCAGCGGCATGGATCCTGGACGATTGTGGCAGTGAAGAACACTGTCCGCATACGGCACTCCGGGTTCCCGACCGCTGAGACCACACAAGGCCCGCGCCGTCGGAAACTCGGCCCATCGGGGGCGGAGCATGGCGGGTGGGCCGGCCGAAGATGCGCCAATTGCGGTGAAATGGCGTGCGCCGCACGTCACGATGACACCGGATAGGAGGGGGCGGAGCACGGCCGGTGTCGGAATCCACTCTCCGCCCGATCGCCGATCACGATTTCGGCGTTGGGCTACGGAGAATCCAGCCCGTGGTTTCTACAATTCTGAGCAGATAAATGTTGCAGTTTACGTGGTTTCCAGCATATTGATGACTTCTTTTGACTTAAGAACGCTTTAGAACATACCGCGTTTCTCAGCTGAGTACAAGCTAACATGATTCCGCGCTGAATCCTGTCAAAGTTTTCGGGCAGGGTATTGAGTAATGGAATTGAGAGAAGTTGGGAAGCCAGCAATGGAAGAGTCAGGTCTGAATGAAACAAAGGAATGGCTAGCGATGGACAAGATCAGCCCTGACCATTCTGATGGCCGAGCAAACTCGACAGGCCACACACTCGATTCCTGCTCCCATTTCTTGTGGTCTTGTGGTTTGGGCAGCAGTTGAGCGCCTGGTGTTCAGTCCGTTACATTACTCACCAAAAAAACTACTTTTCCCCCAGTCTAAAGGCAACAATAACAGCTTGCATTGATAGAGGGTGACACGGTAACACAGTGGTTAGCACTGTTGCTTCACAGCTCCAGAGTCCCAGGTTCGATTCCCGGCTTGGGTCACTGTCTGCGCGGAGTCTGCACATTCTCCCCGTGTCGGCGTGGGTTTCCTCCGGGTGCTCCGGGGGGCGAGATTCTCCGACCCCCCGCCGGGTCGGAGAATCGCCGGGGGCTGGCGTGAATCCCGCCCCCGCCGGTTGCTGAAGTCTCCGGCACCGGAGATTCGGCGGGGGCGGGAATCGCGCCGCACCGGTTGGCGGGCACCCCCCGCCGCGATTCTCCGGCCCGGATGGGCTGAAGTCCCGCCGCTAAAATGCCTGTCCCGCCGGCGTAAATTAAACCACCTACCTTACCGGCGGGACAAGGCGGCGCGGGCGGGCTCCGGGGTCCTGGGGGGGGCGCGGGCCGATCTGGCCCCGGGGGGTGCCCCCACGGTGGCCTGGCCCGTGATCGGGGCCCACCGATCCACGGGCGGGCCTGTGCCGTGGGGGCACTCTTTCCCTTCCGCCTCCGCCACGGTCTCCACCTTGGCGGAGGCAGAAGAGACTCCCTCCACTGCGCATGCGTGGGAAACTGTCAGCGGCCGCTGACGCTCCCGTGCATGCGCCGCCCGGAGATGTCATTTCCGCGCCAGCTGGCGGGGCACCAAAGGCCTTTACGCCAGCTGGCGGGGCGGAAATTCGTCCGGCGCCAGCCTAGCCCCTCAAGGTTGGGCTCGGCCCCCAAAGATGCAGAGCATTCCGCACCTTTGGGGCGGCGCGATGCCCGTCTGATTTGCGCCATTTTGGGCGCCAGTCGGCGGACATCGCGCCGTTTCCGGAGAATTTCGCCCCCGGTTTCCTCCCACAAGTCCCAAAAGATGTGCTTGTTGTGTGAACTGGACATTCTGAATTCTCCCTCAGTGTACCCGAACAGGCGCCGGAATGTGGCGACTAGGGGATTTTCACAGTAACTTCATTGCAGTGTGAATGTAAGCCTACTTGTGGCAATAAAGAATATTATATTATAAACATCATGAAACATCCGATTTAAAATCTATATTCGAAGGTAGCAATACGTTTGAGAAACAGATCAAGGCTGGAGAGCTCGTAGCTGTGGAAAACTAAACCGATCAGAAGATTCAATGATGTTAATCATTACCTGCTCACCTAGGACTACTTTGGGTTCTGCCAGAAGCACTCAGCTTCCGACCTCATTACTGCCGTGGTGCAAATTTTGGAAGCTGGAGCTACAATCCACAGGTCAAGCAAGAGTGGCTACCCTTCTCATCAGGCACCCTTTGACCCAGAGGTCATGCGAGAGTAGCTACCCTTCCCATCAGGCACCCTTTGACCCAGAGGTCAAGCGAGAGTGGCTACCCTTCCCATCAGGCACCCTTTGACCCAGAAGTCATGCGAGTGTGGCTACCCTTCCCATCAGGCACCCTTTGTAGCCATCTGGGATGGCCACTTTCAAATACAAAATGGACGCTCGCAAAGATAGAGGGAACTGTGGACAATGCTCGAAAACAAGCAGGCAAGGAGCCTGAATATATATTTGGGAAACAGTTCCCAGACGGAATTGAAACTATGGGTCGATTAGCATATTGATGGCCCATCTCCAGGAAACAAAGGAATGACACTCAGGTAATGGATACTATTGCAGACATCCTGGCGCCAGTTCCCCAACTGAAAAGCACAAACAAAGCAAGGCCAACGGCCACCTAAGACACGCCCAGCCATCAGGGCACCCACCCCTTTATTGGTCAAGATCAATACCAGTGATCGAGAAGCGGCCCAATTAATTGGGACCCAGTTTAAGGCCCGCCTAAAAATGCGCGAAGCTCCTCCAAGTGTGAGAAGGAACCCCCACGAGAGATTCGCTCTCTTGGACTTGGCTCTCACAGTGGAGAGACCCATCCATCAGCATCACCAGAAGCAAGTAAGTTCAAGGTCAACGCTCGCTACCAGACGGACGACCTTAGCTGTTCTCCTGTGTATCTTCGAACCCAACAGCCTCAGATGCGAACAACGGCCATTGTTCCTCTGACTAAGTGGGCGCCCGAAGTTAAGTATAGGCGTTAGCGTTAGAGATAGTTTAGATTGTAGTACTGTTGTGCATGAGTAGATCTTACTGTGTGTGTAAATAAATAGTATTGACTTTGAACTAACTAACTGGTGTATTGGCTCTTTGATCAGTATTTGGGTTTGAACCTTGTGGCGGTATCGAGAGATACCTGGCGACTCTAAAGCAAACATAATTAGGATTAAGGAAGACGACCATATTGACCGCCATATTTATAACCAGATAAATATAGCAACACCTTTGAGCCAGAGGTCATGCGAGAGTGGCTACCCTTCCCATCAGGCACCCTTTGACCCAGAGGTCAAGCAAGAATGGCTACCCTTCCCATCGGGCACCATTTGACCAAATGAGGCAACAAATGCCCCGGTCAAAATGGAGTCAATGGGAATCGGGGAAAGCTCCTGCTGTGAGTCAGATCAACACAAAGAATGATGGCTGTGCTGGTTGGAGGTCAATCATCTCAGTCCCAGGACATCACTGCAGGAGTCCATACAGGGGAGTCTCCCTAGGCCCAACCATCTTCAACTGCTTCATCAGTCACCTGCCCTCCATTATAAGGTGATGTTCTCTGATGATTGCATAATGTCCAGCACCATTCATGACTCCTCAGATACTGGAGGAATCAGTGCCTGCATGCAACAAGACCTGGACAACATTCAGGTCCGGGCTGTTAAGTGACAAATAAACTTCGGACCACCCAAGTACCAGACAATTACCATCTGCAACAAGAGTCGAACCATCGCCCCATGACATTCAATGGCATTACCATCGCTGAATCGCCCACTTCAGCATCCTGGGGGTCAAAACTGAGCAGAGATTTAACTGGACCAGCCAAATAAATATTGGGACTACAAGACGAGATCAGAAGCTGGGAATCCTGCTGTGAGTAACTCCCCTCCTGACTCCCCGAAGCCGGGGTACAAGTCAGGAATGTGATGAGTTCTCTCCACTTGCCTGGGTGAATACGGCTCCAACAACGCTCAAGAGGCTCAACATAGGGCGTGCGGCACGGTGGTGCAGTGGTTGGCTCTGCTGCCTCACGGTGCCCAAGGACTCCAGTGCGATCTTGGGCCTGGGCCACTGTCCGTGCGCAGTTTGCTCATTCTCCCCTGGTCTGTGTGGATCTCACCCCCACAACCCAAAGGATGTGCAGGGTAGGTGGATTGGCCACGCCATATTTCCCCTTATTTGGAAATGTAAATGTGCTGTATTGTTCTCTGGTCTAAGCTCAACACCATCCAGGACAAAGCAGCGTGTGTGTGTGGGTGTGGGTGTGTGTGTGTGTGTGGGTGTGTGTGTGTGTGGGTGTGGGTGTGGGTGTGTGTGTGTGTGTGTGTGTGTGTGGGTGTGGGTGTGTGTGTGTGTGTGTGTGTGTCTGTGCGTGTGTATGTCTGTGTGTGTGTGGGTGTGGGTGTGGGTGTGGGTGTGGGTGTGGGTGTGTGTGTGTGGGTGTGTGTCTGTGCGTGTGTGTGTCTGTGTGTGTGTGGGTGTGTGTGTGTGGATGTGAATGGGTGTGGGTGTGGGTTGTGTGTGTGTGTGTTGTGTGTTTGTGTGTGGGTGTGTGTGGATGTGTATGGGTGTGGGTGTGGGTTGTGTGTGTGTGTGTGTTGTGTGTTTGTGTGTGGGTGTGTGTGTGTCTGTGTGTGTGTGTGTGTGGGTGTGTGTGTGTGGATGTGTGGGTGTGGGTTGTGTGTGTGTGTGTTGTGTGTTTGTGTGTGTGGATGTGTATGGGTGTGGGTTGTGGATGTGTGTGTGTGTGTGGATGTGTGTGTGCGTGGGTTGTGTGTGTGTGGGTGTGGGTGTGTGTGTGTGTGGGTGTGTGTGTGTCTGTGCGTGTCTGTGTGTGTGTAGATGTGTGTGTGTGTGTGTGTGGGTGTGTTGTGTGTGGATGTGTGTGTGCGTGGGTGTGGGTTGTGTGTGTGTGGGTTGTGTGTGGGTTGTGTGTGTGTGTGTGTGGATGTGGGTTGTGGGTGTGGGTGTGTGTGGATGTGTGTGTGTGTGTGTGTGTGTGTATGTGTGTTGTGTGTGGGTTGTGTGTGTGTGTGTGTGGATGTGTGTGTGGGGGTGTGGGTGTGTGTGGGTGTGGCTGTGTGTGGATGTGTGTGTGGGTGTGTGTGTGTGTGTGTGTGTGGGTGTGGGTGTGTTGTGTGTTGTGTGTGGATGTGTGTGCGTGGGTGTGGGTTGTGTGTGTGTGGGTTGTGTGTGTGTGTGTGTGTGGATGTGGGCTGTGGGTGTGGGTGTGTGTGGATGTGTGTGTGGGTGTGTGTGTGTGTATGTGTGTTGTGTGTGGGTTGTGTGTGTGTGTGTGTGGATGTGTGTGTGTGTGTGTGTGTGGGTGTGTGTGGGTGTGTGGGTGTGGCTGTGTGGGTGTGTGTGGGTATGTGCGGATGTGGGTGAAAGATGGGGTTGAATTGTGATGCCTCAGCTGGAAGCATTGTGGTCCGTCTGGGAACTTTGGGAAGGATGTCAAGGGCCTTGAGAAGGTGCAATGGAGATTTACTAGAATGGCTGCTGGGATGAGGGACTTCAGCTCTGTGGAGATTGGAGAAGATGGGATTGTTCTCCTTAAAGTTGGGGTGGTTGAGGCGAGATTTGATCGAGATGCTCAAAATCTTGAACGGTTTGGGTAGAGAAAATAAGACGGTGCAGATTCGAGTGACAGAAGGGTTGGTCACCATGGGGGCCGATTTAAGGCAATTGGCAATGGAACCAGAGACGACATATTGTACACAACAAACTGTTGTGATGTGGAATATATTGCATGAAAGGTTAATGGAAGCAGATTCAATAGTAACTTGCACGAGAGAAAAATACAAATACTTGAGTGACTAAGAGGGAAAGAATTGGGGAGGGGGAATGGGGTGGGGTGAGATAAATTGGATAACTCTTTCAAAGGGCCAGAATAGTCACAATACACCAAATGGCTCCCTTTTGTTGCTCTATGATTCTATGAATCCATATGTAGTGCTTTGGGACTTTCCTGAGCGATGCGCTCGCGATCGAGGTTTTATCAATGCAAGTTCCTTTCCATCTTTTAAGGTCAAACAATTCAATCACAAAGGCTGCTATCTGTCACTGTCTCCATGGCGACCAGAGAGTCAGGGGACAAAGGAGTAAGAAAAAAGCAGGATAAGACTGCCTCACAAATTCCACCCATGTGTTTTACATAATATGACTCGGGGAAACGCAGCTTGTTTTCTTTACCATCTCTTCACCCCCCCTCCCCCCACCTCTCTACATTTATCTTCCTTTTGGGTTACTTCTAGGCAGGTTGAGAGTCGTGCCAGGCCCAGAGCAGCCACTTCAGTTTCACCGATATCGGTGGCCCGCTTGCAAAATCTACACAGCAATAATTTTAATGCCAGGCTATTTACTGAGGGTAGATCTGTATCTACCTTTATCGTCGCCAGACACAACTGGGCTGAGATGGTTTCCAAAATAGATGGCACATTCCGGGAGCCGGGGGCCTTAAGCTTCACTTGGAGCTGGGCCTCGGGCCTCAATTTAACGTACAACAGTGCAAAACAACAGTTCGGGCCCGCATTGGTATCTCCCCGTTTTACTCTATTTTTTCTTATGAGGGGGTGCTTTAATAAGAGGTGCTTCTGTCACCTATCGTGTTTCTAGGGCATCTCGGCCTGTCTTCTCGGCCCCCTGCTTCACCCCCTTCCTAATATCTGTCACCTCCTCCAGCCCACTAAGATCTCCACTGAGTTCGCCAACTCTGACTGGTCTTGTTCAGGGAGAGGTCGGCAGGAGTGAAGGATTTATGAGTGAAACTGGGACTATTTTAAAGCAAGAATCTTGTGGGGGGGGGGGGAGAAAGGAATTTAGCAGGACGTTGCGAGCACGAGACTTTGCCTTATTTAGTTTAAGTGCCTGGTGATTCAGTGACGCTATCTGAGCAGGAGCCGGAATGTTCCACACACGGACGCCTGGTTGCCTCTTCTCGCCGGATTATCGGGCTGCAAGCTCGGCGATGTTGGGGTTGCGGTTCCTGGCCATTGGGGGTGGGGCTCATTCTTCACAACTGGGACGAGCGGGTGTCACTGAGTATCATGGATCCGGCTTGTGGTAGTATGACTGGGGGTATTACGGTACCTTCAGAGGTGAGCTGCCATTGGTGCAGAGGACTCGCTGCCCATTGGCCCAGGTAAGTCATGTGCCTCTCAGGATATAAGAACCCGTGTTCCCCGGCAGTCGGCCATTCTTCTGTACGTCTGCTGTCGGGCACACATCTTGTGTATTAAAGCCTTTCGTTTGGATCGAGTCTTCGCCTCGTGTCCAATTGATGGTGCATCAATTTAATACACAAGTTTTAAAAAGGTGGAGCTTCGTATCAAGCCGGAGTGCCTTCGACTCCGCCCGCACGCAGCAAATGCAACAGCTGCATTTAAACACTGGCTGGCGCGTTTTAAGTTATTTAAGCACAGCCGAAAGCCGCCTGTCGAGGGAACAAAAACGTCATCTCCTCCACTCGTGCGTGGGCTCTGCCGTGTACACACAGAGGACGAACCAGACTTTGACGCAGCGATGGACTTAGTAAAAGGACATTCCATCCGGCCGGTGAACCAGGTTTACGCACGTCACTTGCTGGCCACGAGACAGCAATTCCCCGGTGAGTCCGTAGATGAATTCTACCAGGCCCCCCTTGTTCTGGGGAGGAACTGCGCCTGTCCACAAGTTTCTGCGGTGGAGCACACCGAACTTTTAATTCGAGATGCTTTCGTGGCGGGTATTCAATCAACCCAGATCCGCCAGAGTCTCTTGGAGAAGGAAACTTTAAGCCTCGCTGAGGCGCGGGCCCCGGCCTCCTCTCTCGATATCGCAAACCGCAACGCCCGCGCGGACGCTCCCGACCGCGCGGCGGCTCCCTGGGCAGCATGGAACACGACCCCTCTCGCCTCCGCAGACTCTGACCCCCCCCCCCCCAGGCCTGCGCCGCGGGGCGCCCCGATAAACCCACGGGGCACCGCTGCTATTTCTGCGGCCAGGCCAAGCACCCCCCGCCAGCGCTGCCCGGCCCGCGCCGCGACCTGTAAAGGCTGCGGCAAAAAGGGCCATGACGCGACTGTTGGCCAGTCCAAGGCGGTTTGCAGCGGTTCCCGAGTAGCGACGGCGGGTCCCCCCCCCCCCACCCACCCCCCCCCCCCCCCGCGCTCGTCACACGCCCCGAGCGATCAATTGGACACAAGGCGAAGACGCGATGCAAACAAAAGGCTTTAATACACAAGATGTGTGCCCGACAGCAGACGTACAGAAGAATGGCCGACTGCCGGGGAACACGGGTTCTTATATCCTGAGAGGTACATGACTTACCTGGGCCAATGGGCAGCGAGTCCTCTGCACCAGTGGCAGCTCACCTCTGAAGGTACCGTAATACCCCCAGTCATACTACCACATTCACCTCTTGTTGAAAAGGAAGCGGGGGGGGGGAGGGGGGGGGGGGTGTCCCGTGAGTACGTGAGGCTGGTAGTATGACTAGAGATGTTTACACTGTGCCGTTGCATCGATGGCTGCCCACTGACCCGTAACCACTGTTCAAGAGGAGAACAGAACAATAACTATGTCCAGTGTGCAATAATCAGGGGAAAAAATGGGTGAACAGTTAAAGAACAAAAATATCACAAGAGTCCATCCGCAGCCAGAAGTCCACCCGTAGATCACATCGATTCAATCGGTTGAGTGGGCGCCCGCGATGTCCTGCTTGACCTGCGTAGTGGTGCCGGTGACGTCAGAGCGGTAGGTGACGTCGGAACGGTGGTTGTCCGTGACTCCGGGAGCGATATTCTTGTCGGAGCGGTGGTCGTCCATGACTCCGGGAGCGATGATCTTGTTTCTGTGTCCGTACCCCTAGTTGGAGCTAGCGGGGGCCAGGCCGGTGGAGGGGGTCCCTGTCCGCTGAGCTGTGGGTGCGTCATTGCTGGGGGCAGTGGGTGTCGAGGGTGGGGGGGGGGGGGGGGGCTGGTGCTGGGGGGTGTGGCCTTGATCCGGCGGGTGCCAGGTCCCGGAGGGAGACCGTGTCCTGTCGGCCGTCGGGATACTCCACATGCGCGTACTGCGAAAGAGTGGACTCTTTCGACCAACGGGTCCGCCTTGTGCACCCGCAATTGTTTCCGGAGCCGAATGGGCTCGGGGGTAGCCAGCCAGGTCGGTCACGGCTTTCTCCCTGCTCCTCGGTAACCTGTCGGTCAGTGTTGCTGGGACAGGAGTCAGGACAGTGGAGCCCATGGTTCCCTCCCAGCCTCTCCATTCCTGTGTCGGACCCTGGCTTAGCGCCCCAGCCGGTCAAGATCCTGGAAACCATCCCGGCCCTTGTCATGTTCTCGGTATGTATGAATGCCGAGGTCTTTGTAGTTGAAGTGATCGGAGGACATCCGGCTTTGTAAATGAACAAAACTGTTTATTAATTAATTAAAACACTAAAGGGCTTCCATGATGTTTACTGAGATTAAAGTTGGATACAACGGTTAAATACAAACAGCTGTGATTAACTATTATTAATTACTGTTGACTCAGGAGTTGCTCAATAAGTGACTGCAGTCTGTGCCTCTGTCCAGCTTGTGTGTCTCTCTGTGCTGTCCAGGAGAATACGTTTCCCACATGTGGGTGTCTTCCAGTGACCTTCTTCTGTAGCTACGCCACCTGTGGTCGGATGCTAGAATGCGTCCTGTCTCACCATGTGGCCACCTTCCAGTGACCTTCTCCTGTAGCTACGCCACCTGTGGTCGGATGCTAGAATGCGCCCTGTCTCACCGTGTGGCCACCTTCCAGTGACCTTCTCCTGTCATCACGCCACCTGTTGGTCAGATGCTAGAATGCGTCCTGTCTCACCATGTGGCCATCTTCCAGTAACCTTCTCCTGTCGCCACGCCACCTGTGGTCGGATGCTAGAATACTAACTATCCATACAGGCACGAATGTTTACATACGGTTTGGTTACTATATTATATACACAGATGATAGTTCTCATATCATCACAGCTCTGTTGTGTCTGGCGATGATAAAGGCAGTTACCGGTCTACCCTCAGTAACTTCTCTGCTCGTTCATTCTGCGTGTGTGAATATGTAGACAGGCATGTGCAAACTACCTTCAACCAGCAGTCTCTGCTCCTCTTATGGTGCCCCGTGACTGCACTCAGCCCAGTTCACTCACAGGGTTGAAGTCCCACTCCAGTATTAAGCACAGAAATCAAGGCTGACACTCCAGTACAGTACTGAGGGAATGTGGTGCTAGCTTTCAGGTCAGAGAAGGCCCGCTCTGTCCCTCTCAGGGGGGGTGTACATGGTTCCGTGGCACCATTTCGAAGAAGAGCAGGGGAGTTCTCCCTGTGCCAATCAACATCGCAAAAGTAGACAATCTGGCCACGAGCGCATTGCTGCGTGTGGGATCTTGCTGTGCACAAATTGGCTGCTGGGTTTCCTACATTACAACACCAGTCACTGCACTTCAAAAGTAGGTTGTTGGCCATAAAGCGCTGTCGTACCTCCTGTTGGGCGAGAGAGAGACTATCTGGAGATCTGGAATTCCCTCCCAACACCTCTCCGCCTTTCCCTCCTCTAAGTCGCTCTTTTAAACCTACTTCCTTGGCCAAGTGCAAAGAGGACCAAATTGCATCCCCAAGTTTGAACGTCTCTTCATTTCTCCCCAGAATTCAGTGTGTTTGGAGACTTCACGCCAACGTGAAACGCAAAATGGCGGAATTGTGAGGAGCAGAGTTAACCTGCTGGCTCTGTCTTTATATTTAAACATTACATTTACCCGTGTATCCATCGCCCCAGGATGTACCCCGGTTTTGCCTGGCGGGGTGCCACAGTCGGGGATAACTGTCTCATCGGTTTGTTGGTGTGAGGTTGGTTGAGGGACAAATATTGGACAGGTGTTGGGCAAAATCCCTGCTCTCCTTTGGGGAGTGCAGTGGGATCTTTTACATCCACCTTTGAGCCTGAGTTTAACCTGTGCAAAGGGCAGCGCTGCACTGAGGTACCAGCCCAGGTTATTTGATCAACAACAGCTTGCATTTATAAAGCGCCTTTGAGGTCGTCCGAAGGAACTTAGGGCGGCATTTTCCGTTGGCTGACGGTGAAATCGCGGAACGCGATTGAGCGGAGAATAGGTTCTGACACCAAAATCGTGGCGGGCGCCGATTTGATGGCAAATCGCAATTCTCCGTCACCGCGACAGCGGCGACAATGCGTACTAGAACGCACGGACAGTACGTTCTTTGCATATCATTAGTGGGCCCGACCCAGTATTCGCCGGGGCCTCCACGATTCTCCGCCTCCGACGGGCAGAGTTCCCGACGCCGCGCTTCACTTGTGTTTTTAAATATCGCAAAACCGGCGTGGTGGCTCCTGAGGGAGAGAGAGAGGGGGCACGGAAAGTGTCCAACATCGCCATAGTTTGCTGACAGTTAAGTCATTAGCCGGGGGCTTCTGCCAGGGCTGGGTGGAGTCGTGGAGGGTGGCTAGGAGGTGGGCTGTGGGGTCGGGGTGGACGGGCGCAGAACGCCATTGTCACAGCCGGCAAGGACAGCCATGCAGCTGCGCATGCCACTGACTGCCCGCTGGTACCGGGGTGTTCTCCTAGGGCACTCCCCTTGGTGCCCTCTGGCCCCTGCCAACCCATCAGCTGTATGGGCGTGCCAGCCAGTGCCATCTTGTTGGCTGGGATGGTGTGTGTGGGGAGGGTAATGTGTATGTGCGGCTGCAGCTTGTCAGCCTCCCGAGTGTCAATCACGGACCCGGCCAATCCCGCACCGTTTCCCATTGGAATCGATTGTGTTCCATGTGGCACCGGCGCTAGTCTCTCTGCAGTCGCTGAATCGATCCAGGGTCGGCGCCAGTTTTGCTGTCGTGAAAATCCACGAATCCTGTCCCGGCGTCAGCGCTTAGTCTCAGGAATGGAGAAGCCAGCCCATAATTTGACACAGAGCCAATGGTGGAATTATGAAGACAGGTGGCCAAAAGCTTGGCCAAAGAGATGGCATCTTAATGGAGGAAAAAGTATTGGAGTGGCAGAGAGGTTTAAAGAGGGAATCTCGGATCAAGATGACTGAGGGTATGATAGTCAATGGTAGGGTGAAGGAAGGATTAGATAAATGATTACAGGTTGCGGGAGATCACAGATTTACACAGGGATGAGACCAAGGAGGGAGAGATGTGAACAAAATCAATAGAATTATTGTTGAAAAGAGAGACATAAAGAACTATTAACTCCCCAAGTTCCTGGGGAATTCAAAAAGGCACAAAGCTTGATCATATTACTTTTGTTTGCAAGAAATGGGCTGGATTCTCTGTTTCTGTGACTATGTCCTCAAACTGTGGTAAAAACTGTGGCCTTTCACGCCAAAAAAAATCTTGTGTGACAAGGCCACATATTCCTCGCCCAGCAGGGGGCTAGCAGGGGTCCGGCGTGAATCTAGCAGCTTTAGCCCCCGCACTTCCGGGTCAGAGGCCGCGCATGCGCAGGGCGGTGGCTTCGAGCGACCGCGCCGTGCTCCATGGTGGACTCTGACCACGGAGCTGGACCTCCCAAATAGTGCCCCCAATCGGTCGCGCTGCCGACCCGGACCACCCGCCCAAATATTGCCCGGCCCCATATGAGGCCCCCCTTGCCCTCCAATCGGCCTGCCCCTGACCATGGCGGCCGCAGGCTGAGTCCGCAGCCGCCATGCGAGTATCCCATACGGCAGGACCATGAATGGTCCGTCAGGACTTCGGCCGGTCAGGGGCGGAGAATAGCGGGGCGGGCCTCAAGCAATGGCCGCTGGTAGGGGATAGGCGGCGCGGCATACTTCCCGGGTACGCTGCATTTCTGGGCGCGGAGAATCGGGGAACTGGCACCGGTCCCGATTCCGTGCGCGGAAATGGATTCTCCGTCCCGGCGCCGGACGCGATTTCGGCATCGGGGTGCGGAGAATCCAGCTCAACGTGTCCCTGGGAATGAATCTGGCTATTTCCAACGAGCGGAAATGAGCTACGCTATGAGCTTGGCTGATTATTTTGAATTGGTTGTCAGCATAACAATTAGCGCACTCAGGATTGTTCAGCGAGTGCTGCCCAATACACAGGATCACATCTAACAGTAGCCATTGTGAATAGAATTTTCAAATTGAGTTCCAGCAAGCACAGGGGTAGTGGGTGAATGGAACTTGGTGCGTGTTCGGACACAGACAGCAGAGGTTAGAATGAACAGATGTTTACATAAGGTGGAGGGTGAGAGGCCAGCAAGCAGAACGTTAGAGCAGTTTGAGCCTGGAGGTAACAATAGTGGAAATGAAGGCCTCAGGTATTGGGTACTGGACCCACAAACCTCTTCAACAATGGGCAAGAGAAGATAGATCAGCCAGAGTCACCTACCAGAAAGACTGAGAGACCTGCTGCTGATATTAGATTCACAGAACCCAGACACGAGTCGATACTAAAATAGCACAGTAAAGAGTTTGCATGGGCTGCAGTCCAGTTCAGATTAAAATGGGAGCGACATCAGGTTTAGATTACTTCTGGAAGGAAATCCCAGCATCGACCTGCATTCACATAGCACCTTGACTCTTCATGGGAATGTTGACAGACACCGAGCCAAAAGAAGAGGCAACTAAAGTCTTGGTGAAAGAGGTCAGTTTTGAGGAATATCTCAAAGTAGGAAAGAGAGGTAGGGTGGGAATTCCAGAGCTCAGGGCCCTGCTCTCCTCCCTATCCCCGATGTTAACTCCGGAGCTCAGGGCCCTGCTCTCCTCCTGTTGGGAGTGATTAACATCGGGGATACGGAGGAGAGCAGGCTGGGCGGAGGAGCAGCAATGTTGGAGGGTTGGAGGAGGTTGGGGTCTGGGAGTAGGCGGAGGGCAATGGAGGCATTTGAAAGCAGAGGTGGATCTGCGCGAATGGGTCTCTGATGCCCCACACTGAGTCCGCCAGATCTCTGTTACTGCTGCAATCAGGTTTCTGTGCATGTTCAGATCTGTTGGCAGCTGACAGCTGCCCAGCAGCAAGGGGGACGTCTCTCAGCTTCCTAATTTAGTCCGATGACAGGCTCCCCCAATGATTCTCAGGACGCATCAGCTTAAAATAATCAAAGCGGGGGTGGCACGGTGGCGCAGTGGCTAGCACTGCTGCCTCACAGCGCCGAGGTCCCAGGTTCGATCCCGGCCCTGGGTCACTGCCCGTGTGGAATTTGCACATTCTCCCCATGTCTGCGTGGGCCTCACCCCCACAACCCAAAAAGATGTGCAGGGTAGGTGGATTGGCCACGCTAAATTGCCCCTTAATTGGAGAAAATAAAAGTTTCTTTTAAAAAAATCAAAGTGTTAATTTCCCCAACGATCCGGTTGTAAAAATAAAAATGAAAGCTTTGTTCAGTTTGGGATAGACAGGACCATCTCCCAACGGAAACTTGGATTCTCCAGTACCCGACCAATCATTTCTGTGGTGACTTTGAAACAAGGTTTTAACTTTGAGGTGAAGTTTGTTGGTTGCACGTCCTGACTGACATTGCTGCACTCAATTCCCACTGATTCAAAACGTTTACCGATCACTTCATGGATATTTTTGCCTCTATCCACTCCCCCTCCCCCCCCCCTCCCCCCCCCCCCCCAAAAAAAAAAAGCAAACAGTGAGGGACTTTGCATTTTGGCGATGGGGAAATATATCTCAACGAGGTTTAAATTTCCCCCATCGTGCGAGACACGACAGGCAGAGAATTCACCACAGGGTCACTGCACAAACCTCCCTCCCACCTGCACCCAGAGACCCCTCGAGTATCAGCGGTGGCATGACTTTTGTCGTGAAAGAAGTTGAATTCTTACAGTTAAACCCCCCCCCCCCTTCTTTCCCCCACACACACTGCAAATTAAGAAGCAAACTCACCTCTGTCCGGCCTGTGCGCTGTCGTGAAGCAGACACTCACCTTCTTGAGTGACAGAACAGCTGGGAGAGGGAGCTGCGCGGAGCTAGTCCTAGCTAAAAATAAGCCAGGTCAACAGTGGGCGAGTGGGGAGGGCCTGGCAGCATGGGGAGAGAGACTATTTCTGAGACCCCGGGAAGAATTTAATTAATTCCACAACAGAGCTCTCAAATTTTATTTCGGAGTGTTAACTTGGTACCAGGGAGGGTTGGAGAGGTGGTGTTAACTAACTAAATCAATCCCAGAGGCTATATAGATACAGTTCAGTCATGTCACTGTAATTCCACATGAACTGGCTATCGATGATCAAACATCATTACGTAGAATTCACAACACAGAAATAGTTCATCGAGCTCAATAGAACCTGCAGCAAAACTGGTCCTTCGAGTTTCCTCTCCTCCCTACTTTATTTCACCCTGTTAGCATAAGCTTCTGGGCTTGTCATAAATTGGTGAGATTCAATTAAAATTGGATTCCTTAATTGCCTGACAAGTTAATAGCGTGAGCTAACCATTCATTGGATAGATTAAAATCCAGGTCAATTGTTAATTTTAAAACTGATGTTCATACATTTTTTTGTTCGCCAAAGGTACTGAAGGATAAGAGACAGAAGGAGGTCGATGGAGTTATGACATGGATTAGCCGCTGAATGGTACAATAGCCTCGCGGGCTACCCCCCGGTGGCGATGCCGACCGCCACTCCAGCAAAATTCGCCGCCGTGCAATCAGAGAGGTGAAGGCCTTCCTCCTCTCCATGAGCTCCAGCTTCTCTGAGACCCCAAATATCGCCCCCAAAGGGTCCGAGTCCACCTCCTCCTCCACTATCCTGGCTCAGACCGCGAACACTCCCGCCCAGAATCTTCCCAATTTTTCACAACCCCAAAACATGATCAACTCACACTTGCTCGGACATGATATCCGTTCATCTGCAATCCTCTGCTCCTGGGAAAACCCACCTGGGAACTGAATCTGAATGAGCTGACTTCGATCGCGTTGCCCTCGATTTTATCTCGTATGGGCTATTCCTGCCTGTTCGTGCAGTTCAGTTTCAGCTTCTGTAAATTCTCTCTCTGTCGGCGATTAGCCTTTCATTTTTAAAACGTATTATTTTGCGCAACGTGGGCACCTTTGGCAAGGCCACCATTTGTTGCCCATCGCTGCAGCGGTGGTGGTGAGCTGCCGGTTTGGACCGCTGCAGTCCGTGTGGTGGAGGTACACCCACTGTGCTGTTAGGGAAGGAGTTCCAGGATTTCATCATGACCTGTTGGTCCTGTAAGGTTTTCAGAGACACACGCATATACATATATATAAACACATATACATACACACATAAACACAACATGAACGGGACTGTTTATCTTAAATGTATGAATATATGATACTTCTAGCAAGTGTAAATGAGCCACGTTATTCGCTCGACTGATTATCCGACATTGATTGTTAGTGTCGCTATTAGCGCACTCAGGATTGTTCAGTAAGTGTTGTCCAATCGTAAAATCACATCTCACAGTTGACATTTTGTTTTGGGCTTTGCGAACCTGGGCTGGTTGTGTACCCTCTGTGCTCCGTTTATTACGAACAAACGAAGGAGCATGCTGTTTGATTCGAAGCCGATCACTGGAGCGTTTGACCTACGCACCTGGCATGGGGCCAGCACCCGTGACATTGCTCGAATGTGTTGTAGATTATTGGTCGAGGTCGTAACGTGGTTCATTTACACTTGATAGAGGTGACATCCATCCATTCTTTGCGAACAAAGGGAACATGTTCAAGCCTTGTACTTTTTTTGAATTAACCAGAGCTTGGGGATCCCATAGTTCCCCATTACTTTCTCCATCGCAACACCTCAGCCAATCAAGAGTTGACTTTCAAACCAATGAGCACCCTTTTCTCCTGCAGTATAAATAGTTGTGATTTAGTTGTGAGTTGTGTCCCCGAACAGGTGCCGGAATGTGGCGACTAGGGGCTTTTCACAGTAACTTCATTGAAGCCTACTTGTGACAATAAGCAAATATTATTAGTATATTTGAAATTTGGAATTCTTGCATTTGCCCCGACGAGTGCAAGATGAAAAGCTTCAGCAACCTGTCTCTTTTTTCAACAAGGTTCCTAATAATAATAATAATCTTTATTGTCACAAGTTGGCTTACATTAACACTGCAATGAAGTTACTGTGAAAAACCCCCAGTCGCCACATTCCGGCGCCTGTTCGGGTACACGGAGGGAGAATTCAGAATGTCCAATTCACCTAACAAACACGTCTTTCAGGACTTGTGGGAGGAAACTAGAGCACCGGAGGAAACCCACGCAGGCACGGGGAGAACGTGCAGAGTCTGCACAGACAGTGACCCAAGCCGGGAATCGAACAAGGGACCCTGGTGCGGTGAAGCAACAGTGCTAACCACTGTGCTACCATGCCGCCAAGTTCAGACTCCATATTGCCCAGCACTCCACAAAATCCTCCTTGTTCCATCTGTCATGCAAGAGTGCCTTTAAGAAATGGATGTGTAAGCAATGTACCTTTAAGAAAACAGAGAGTGGGTGGAGCTCAGCTCAGGTCAGCCATTTTGCAGGTTTTTAGTTTCAGTTTTGAAAAGTGCCTGGCTGGTTTTGCTGAGAACAGTTTAAAAGTGCCTGGCTGTTTTGCTGTGAGCTGATTAAAAAGGAGAAAGCCAGTTTGAGACAGCAGCTTGAGAAGTTCTGGTTTGCTGTGAGTTGCTTGAAGGGAGAAAGACAGTTTAAAAAGCAGCTTGTGTGTGTCTGTGTGTGTCCAGAGAGCTGCAAGAAGAAAGCAAGGTGCTGGAGCTGAAATCAACCAAGCTAATATATCTCTGCCATTCAACAGAAAATATATATATCCTTTAACCTGATGTGATTCTGTTTAAAGGTGTTAAGTCTCTTGGAAGTTTGAAGGAACATTTTAAGGAAGTATTTACTGTTGCAATATTTTCTGAGTTATCTTTGAAGTAAGGGGTGTTAAGAGATCCAATGTTTATTTAAGATGTCAAGTTGAGTTCATGGAATAAACAGTGTTTTATGTTTAAAAACCCACGTGTCCATAATTGTAATCCCACACCTAGGGAAAAAGCCGCGTGCTAGGAAAAGCAACAAATCCATTAAAGGGAGAGGTTGGTTGAACTCCATGATACATTTTGGGGTTCTGAAAACGCCTCGCCCATAACACATCGATAACTTGTTAAACACCAACTGCAAATGACTACAGAGAGGAGACGGGAAATAGGCAGTCAGAATGTGACATGTTCATCACGGTTCGGCTTGACAGCATTGGTTTCCCCCTGAAGGATTGCGGAAATCTGAACTCGCTCGGCTAGAAGTTGGTACGTGCTGGGGGTCACTTGAAGCTTCCAAGCCTTGAGATAGATAGATTTTAGTTGGGTAATGGTATCCAGGGATATGGAGAAAAGGCTCTCACGCAGAAGATTGCTGGTTCCAGTTCCGCTTCAGCATTGTCAGCACAGAGGGGGTGCTGCACTGTCAGAGGTGAGATGTACCCCGCCTACCCATGATGCCTTTCACCCCCGATGACCTTTCACCCCCTTGTTTACCAACAATCTATCCACTTCTGACTTAAAAATGTTCAAAGACTTTGTTTCCTCTGCCTTATGAGGAAGAGAGTTCCAGGGCCTCATTGACCCTCTGAAAGAAAATATTTCTCCTCATCTCCCTTATTTTTTCTTATATATTTAGAGTTCCCAATTATTTTTTTTCCAATTAAGGGGCAATTTAGCGTGGCCAATCCACCTCACTTGCACATAGAATTCATAGAATTTACAGTGCAGAAGGAGGCCATTCGGCCCGTCGAGTCTGCACCGGCTCTTGGAAAGAGCACCCTACCCAAGGTCAACACCTCCACCCTATCCCCATAACCCAGTAACCCCACCCAACACTAAGGGCAATTTTGGACACTAAGGGCAATTTACCGTGGCCAATTCACCTAACCTGCACATCTTTGGACTGTGGGAGGAAACCGGAGCACCCGGAGGAAACCCACGCACACACGGGGAGGACGTGCAGACTCCGCACAGGCAGCGACCCAAGCCGGAATTGAACCTGGGACCCTGGAGCTGTGAAGCAATTGTGCTAACCACTGTGCTACCGTGCTGCTTGGGTTGTGGGGGTGAAACCCAGGCAGACACGGGGAGAACGTGCAAACTCCACACGGACAGTGACCCAGGGCCGGGTTCAAACCCAGGTCCTCGGCACCGCAGTCCCAGTGCTAACCACTGCGCCACCTGCCACCCCGATCTCCCTTACTTATTTTTTTCAAGGCAATTTTATTGAGGTATTTTTGGCAAATAAAACAATGACATTGTGTAGTACTGTACAAAAGGAAAAGCAAGTAACGCATAGTAGAAACCACAACTCCATTCTCGCAAGTACCTGCCTAAAACCACCCCCTACTCTACAATACCCTAGCCCCCCCCCTGCTGACGATTAATTCTCCGCAAAGAAGTCAATGAATGGCTGCCACCTCCGGGCGAACCCCGATAGTGACCCTCTCGAGGCAAACGTAACTTTCTCTAGACCGAGAAAGCTCGCCATGTCCGAGAGCCATGCTTCAGTCTTCGGGGGCTTTGAGTCCCTCCAAGCCAGCAGTATTCGCCGCCGGGCTACCAGGGAAGCAAAGGCCCAGACGTCGGCCTTCTTCTCCTCCTGGACTCCCGGGTCCTCCGACACCCCAAAGATCGCCACCTCAGGACTCATTACCAACCCCAGTTTTCAAAACCCGGGACATGGTGTCCGCGAGTGCCTGCCAGTACCTCCCCCCCCCCCCCCCCTCCCCCGAGTCTAGGGCACGACCAGAACATGTGCACGTGATTAGCAGGCCCAACGGCGCACCTGGCACACTTGTCCTCCAGCCCGAAGAATTTACTCATCCGGGCCACCGTCATGTGGGCCCGGTGCACGACCTTAAACTGGGGCAGACTGAGCCTGGCTCCCTTATTTTTAATCAGTGACCTCTAGTTCTAGATTCTCCTGCAAGAACAAAGAAGAACAAAGACCAATACAGCACAGGAACAGGCCCTTCGGCCCTCCACGCCTGTGCTGACCATGGTATCTGCCTAAACTAAAACCGTACGCACTTACGGAGTCCGTATCCTTCCATTCCCACCCTATTCACATATTTGTTTCGATGCCCCTTAAATGCCGCTATCGTACCTGCTCCCACCATCTCCCCAGGCAGCCCGTTCCATGTGGAGGAAACACATCCACACTGTCAAGATCCTTCAAGATCTTATATGTTTCAATCAAGTCGCCTCTTACTCTTCTAAACTCCAGCAGATACCAACCTAGCCTATCTGCCTTTCCTCATAAGTCAACCCGCCCATTCCAGATGAGCGGGGGAGTCTTCTTTCCTGACCTGAGTCCAATATGCCTTGCTTTTGAACATCGCTAAACCAGACTAGCTGGTCATGATCACATTGCTGCTTGTGGGAGCTTGCTGTGTGCAAATTGGCCGCAACATTTCCGACATCCCTATGGTTACTGGGCTTTGAAAGGAACACCTCATTCGCTGCACAGTGCTTTGGGATGTTCTCAGGTTGTAAATGGTGCCATATATAAATTCAACTCTTTCTTTGTTGGTACCAGTTAGCATCGAGGAGCAAGAAGGTGCTGGCCGAGTGATTGGTAGCTTCAAAATAGAAATACACCTTTGTATCAGAGGCACTTGTGCCAAGCTTGCACACATGTTAGAGTCAGGGTTAAATTAAAGCAGCATGATTAATCCATTAAAATCCGGAAAATCCCTACAGTGTAGAAGGGAGCCATTTGACCCATTGAGTCTGCACCAACCCTCCAGAATAGCACTCCACCCAGGCTCACTCCCCGCCTCATGCCCGCAACCCCATCCTTGTACACCATGGGGCAGTTTTTAGCATGGCCAATTCACCTAACCTGCACATCCCTGGACTGCGGGAGGAAAACAGAGCACCCGGAGGAAACCCACGCAGACAGGAGGAGAACGTGCAAACTCCACGCAGTCAGTTACCCAAGGCCAGAAGTGAATCTGCGAACCTGGCGCTGTGAGGCATCAGTGCTAACCACTGTGCCACCATGGGGATCTCAATATTAACATGGGGGGGGGGCTTTTCTGACCCCGCCCACTGCCATGATCGTCCAGTCCCGCCGAAGGTCAGTGGATTTTTGGCTGGGCTGTTGAATCTCCTGCAGCGACCCCCGCCACAACGGGCCACAAAGACTTGGCTCCAACATAGCTCAGAGGTTTTCAAACTCACGGGTGGGTTGCGGGCAGGTTTCGGGAGGGTGGTGGCGCTCGGTGGGGGGGGTTCCCGATCGCGGGTGGAACAGCCAACGGCTGCGGCAGGCTTTTAAAAATGTCGAATTCAGCGGACCTTCGAGATTGCCCGCCACTCGTGCACGATCAAGCAGTGCGCAGGCCCAGGCGCCAGCGGGGCGGACCGCCACCTCCTGACCTCAGCGCGCTATCCAGCGCCAGTTTATTTGAGCTACCGAGGCAGTCCGACCACCGGAAGCGGCGACAGAGAGCTGGTCACGCGCCCTGAATGCTGATGTCAGGTGTTCTGGGCGCGAGAGAGATTCCTCCATTTTGCGGCTGCCAGCAGTGCTGGTGTGAGCCCCAGGGTCTCTGGTGACCAACCCACGAAGAAGAAGCTGAAACAGGAACACAGCAGCGTGAAGATGATTGTTTGAGGTGTGGGTTCTTTAATCGGTCCACTGCAAATCGGGATTCAAAGTTCATGGGCGGGATTCTCCGAGCCCGCGCCGGGCCGGGGAATCGGCAGGGGAGCGCGCGACTCCCGCCACGCCGCTCCGACGCCGCTCCGCCGATTCTCCAGCGAGTCAGCGGCAATCGCGCCGGCGAGGTCGCCGGGGTGCCAGCCGGGGGGGGGGGGCATTGAAAGCGGCCCCCGCGGCGATTCTCCGCGCTCGACGGTCCGTGTGCCCGCCGAGTCCCGCCGCCGCTGTTCGCGTGTGGTCCTACCCGGCGGGACCTCGTCATTCTGGCTGCGGGGACCGTCGTGGTGGGGTCGGGGGAGCCGGCTCCGGGGGGGGGGTGGCGGGCTTCCACTGGTGGCCAGGCCTGCGTACCGTGGCGCGCATTCGCGTACCCGCGCAGGCCGTGTGGGGCCGGCTTTCGCCGCCAGACCAGCGCACAGCACTCCGGCGCCGTACTAGCCCCCGAGGATGAGGACAATGACTGGGCCTGGAGGAGGACCAAGCAGGCTCACCTATGACAGTAAAGGTAAGTGAAAATGGTGCGTCGCGAAGTTCGGGCGGCGTGGGTCCTGAAGAATGGCCGGTAGGCAAAAAAGTTTGAAAAACACTAGCTTCGATTGTGTTTCTGCCACAGTGTTTGCAGGGCCACATTCCTTCACTAGGTGGCACAAGCAGTTCACAATCGGGGACAACTGTCTCCCAATTAACAGCAGAGAATTTTTAAACCCTACTGACAAGACTGCGAATTTCAGAAAATCATAAGAGGGCCAGGAACAACCGAACTCAAAGAGGAATTAAACTTTAAAAGAAAAAGAAATGACCTGACCTTCCCTGTGACAAGTGCCGCAATAACCAGAGGCCAGAGATTTAAAGAATCATTGACAAAATAACATTTCCTTTTGTACAGAGTTGTCGGGACCTGGAACGCTCAAATTGAAAAGGTGCTGGGAGCTGATTCCATAAATGATTTGAGACTATTTTTGCGATGTGGGCGACACGCGCGGGACCCACATTTGCTGCCCATCCCTAATTGCCCGGCCATTTCAGAGGACAGCTAAGCGTAAAGAATGAGAGGGGATTGTGGTATTATCACAACTATCAGAACTGCAAGGGTTAATGAAGTGTCGAGAGTAGCCACTAGAGGGAGCTACAGTTACAACTATATAGAACATAGAACAGTGCAGCACAGTACAGGCCCTTCGGCCCACGATGTTGTGCCGACCATTTATCCTAATCTAAGATCAACCTAACCTACACCCCTCCAATTTACTGCTGTCCATGTGCCTGTCCAAGAGTCGCTTAAATGTCCCGAATGACTCTGACTCCACCACCTCTGCTGGCAGTGCATTCCACACACCCACCACTCTCTGTGTAAAGAACCTACCTCTGACATCTCCCCTACACCTTCCTCCAATCACCTCCAATCACCTTAAAATTATGTCCCCTCGTGACAGCCATTTCCACCTTGGGGAAAAGTCTCTGGCTATCCACTCTATCCATGCCTTTCATCACCTTGTACACCTCTATCAAGTCACCTCTCTGCCTTCTCTGCTCCAGTGAGAAAAGCCATAGCTCCCTCAACCTTTCTTCATAAGACATGCCCTCCAGTCCAGGCAGCATCCTGGTAAATCTCCTCTTCCCCCTCTCCAAAGCATCCACATCCTTCCTATAATGAGGCGACCAGAACTGGACACAATATTCCAAGTGTGGTCTAACTAGGGTTTTATAAAGCTGCAGCAAAACCTCGCGGCTCTTAAACTCAATCCCCCTGTTAATGAAAGCCAACACACCATACACCTTCTGAACAACCCTATCAACCTGGGTGGCAACTTTGAGGGATCTATGTATGTGGACCCCAAGATCCTTCTGTTCTTCCACACTTCAAAGAATCCTGCCTTTAACCCTGTATTCAGCATTCAAATTCGACCTTCCAAAATGAATCACTTCACATTTATCAAGGTTGAACTCCATCTGCCACTTCTCAGCCCAGCTCTGCATCCTGTCAATGTCCTGTTGTAACCTGCAACAACCCTCAACACTATCTACAACTCAATCAACCTTTGTGTCATCGGCAAACTTACTAACCCACCCTTCCACTTCCTCATCCAAGTCATTTATAAAAGCCACAAAAAGCAGAGGTCCCAGTACAGATCCTTGCGGGACACCACTGGTCACCGACCTCCAGGCGGAATACTTTCCATCCACTACCACTTGCTGTCTTCTTTTGGCCAGCCAATTCTGTATCCAGACAGCCAAATTTCCCTGTATCCCATGCCCCCTAACTTTCTGAATGAGCCTACCATGGGGAACCTTATCAAATGCCTTACTGAAATCCATATACACCACATCCACTGCCCGACCTTCATCAATGTGTCTCGTCACATCCTCAAAGAATTCAATGAGGCTTATGAGGCATGACCTGCCCCTCACAAAGCCATGCTGATGATCTTTAATCAAACTATGTTTTTCTAAATAATCATAAATCCTATCACTCAGAATCCTTTCCAATATTTTGCTCACCACAGACGTAAGACTGACTGGTCTGTAATTCCCAGGGATTTCCCTATTCCTTTTCTTGAACAAGGTAACAACATTCGCCTCCCTCCAATCATCTGGTACTACTCCAGTGGAGAGTGAGGACGCAAAGATCATCGCCAACGACGTAGCAATCGCCTCCCTCATTTCCCGTAGTAACCTTGAGTATATCCCGTCAGGCCCAGGGGACTTATCTATCCTGATGCTTTTCAAAATTTCCAGCACATCCTCCTTCTTACTATCAACCTGTTTGAGTCTATTAACCTGGTTCACACTGTTCTCATGAGCAACAAGGTCCCTCTCGCTAGTGAATACTGAAGCAAAATATTCATTTCATTTAGGGCCTCCCCCATCTCCTCAGACTCTAGGCACAAGTTCCCTCCACTATTCCTGACCAGCCCTACTCTCACTCTGTTCATCCTCTTATTTCTCACATAAGTGTAGAACGCCTTGGGGTTTTCCCTAATCCTTCCCACCAGGACTTTTTCATGCCCCCTTCTAGCTCTCCTCAGTCCATTTTTGAGTTCCTTCCTGGCTACCTTGTAACCCTCTAGAGCCGAGTCAGATCTTTGCTTCCTCAAACTTACGTAAGCTTCCTTCTTCCTCTTGACTAGAAGCTCCACTTCTCTTGTCATCCAAGGCTCCTTCACCTTACCATTCCTTCCTCGTCTCAGTGGGACAAAACTATCCGGCACTCGCAGCAAGTGCTCCTTAAACAACCCCCACATTACTGTTGTGCATTTCCCCAAGAACAACTGTTCCCACTTTATGCTCCTCAGCTCCTGTCTAATAGCAGTATAATTTCCCCTCCCCCAATTAAATACCTTCCCATACTGTCTGTTCCTATCCCTCTCCATGACTATGGTAAAGGTCAAGGAGTTGTGGTCACTGTCATCAAATTGCTCTCCCACCGAGACATCTGGCACCTGGCCTGGTTCGTTGCCGAGCACCAAGTCCAATATGGCCTCCCCCCTAGTTGGCCTATCTACATATTGAGTCAGAAATCCTTCCTGTACACACCTGACAAAATCTGCTCCATCCAAACCATTTGCACTAAGAAGGTTCCAGTCAATATAAGGCAGTGATGCTAAGCCTTGTGGGAGAGTGTGTGCAGGAGTAAGCTAGAGAGAGTCAGAAGTACAGATAGTGTAAGTGAGAGCAGATCATAGTTTAAACCTGGAGTGAGATTAGCTGTAGATGAATGTAGTTCAGGTGTTATTAATCAACTGTGTATTCTTTCAGAGTACGTGTCGAATCTAAGTTAGTAGTGTTGATAAATTTATAGCTTTATTTAAGTGAAAGTTACTTTGTGGTCTTTGTGAACACTACGTCAACCATCCTGAAATAAGCAACACAAAGAACACAACAGGGACCTCATAGAAACATATAAAATCCTGATGGGACTGGACCGGCTAGATGCGGGAAGAATGTTCCCGATATTGGGGACGTCCAGAACAAGGGGTCACAGCCTAAGAATAAGGGGTAAGCCATTCAGGACTGAGATGAGGAAGAACGTCTTCTCTCAGAGAGCTGTGAACCTGTGGAATTCTCTACCACAGAAAGCGGTTGGGGCCAGTTTGTTGGATATATTCAGGAGGGAGCTGGACGTGGCCCTTGCGGCTAAAGGGATGAAGGGGAATGGAGAGAAAGCGGGAATGAGATACTGAATTTGAATGATCGGCCATGATCGTACTGAATGGTGGTGCAGGCTCGAAGGGCCGAATGGCCGACTCCTGCGCCTATTTTCTATGTTTCCATGTTTCAACCACATTGCCGCGGGTCTGGAGTCATGTGTGGGCCAGACTGGGTAAGGGCGGCCGATTTCCTTCTCCCAAAAGACATGACAGCAACTCAGATGGGTTTTTCCATGAATCAATGATGGTTTTTCATGGTCACCATTGCAGAGGCAGGTTTACATTTCCAAGCTTAATTTAATTGAATTTAAATTCCACCCGCTGCCAAGTTGGGATTTGAACCCATGTCCCCAGAGACTGAGACTAGCTCTCTGAATTACCCATCCATTCGGCCGCCAGCCAAACATTTCCGGGACTGGAGTGCTTTTCTGCGAGCGTTTGACGAACTTGCTTTTTAATTTTTAAGGAGCGGACTGAGCTACGGTACATATCAGCCACGATTGCACTGACTAGAGGGGCAGGTTTGAAGGGGCTGAATGGCCTCCCTCCTATTCTTACGCTCCTCCTGCGATCTGGTTGGCAGCAGCACGGGAACGAATGCTGCCCCCTGCTGCAATTGACAGGTTGCTGCAGGCCTTCAACAACTTGACAGGGTCCCTGGGTTTTTGCGAATTATGATTGGCTACCTCAGATGCACACATCGTCATCAATTAGCCACAACAGAATGTGTCTGATTGGACTGGGGAACCTGTGATACCAGGTATTAACGCTGCTTGTGAGTAACTCTGGAGTCCAGAATAGTGTCTGGTAAAATAATCACCTGGGTGTTCCCTGTCGGATCATTTGTGGAGCGATTTGTGCTTCATGTATCCAGTTGTGGACTAAAAACACCGGCAGGCTTCGACATGAAGAGATTTTCATACTCAGTCACTGATTTTCCGAGCCCAGCTCTGACGGCTTGTCTATAACCAGACAATGTGGCAGCTTCGAACAGCAATACCCGATATTGACCGAGCTCTAGGATCTAAAGTGGTAAATTGTCAGGGCGGGTTGCATAGATTTTCCCCAGAGTTTCACAGATTGAGGGGTGGTCTGACTGAGGTGTTTAAAAGGATTTGAATAGATTAAGTACCGAGTAGCAACCCCCCCCCACCCCCCCCACCCCCCCATCTCTGGCGGGGAGTCCAGATCGAGGACAGAATCAAATGAGAGCCCGGCTGCTCGGGGATGATTCTCCACACCACGGAGGGTGGAAATCTAGAACTTGAAAAGCCGTCCATTCTTGGGCGACAGTGTGGTTAGCACCGCTGCCTCACAGCACCAGGGCTCGGGGTTCAATTCCGGCCTCGGGGTCACTGTCTGTGCGGAGTTTGCATGTTCTCTCCGTGTCTGCGTGGGTTTCCTCCGGGTGCTCCGAGTGCGTGGGTTTCCTCCGGGTGCTCCGAGTGCGTGGGTTTCCTCCGGGTGCTCCGAGTGCGTGGGTTTCCTCCGGGTGCTCCGAGTGCGTGGGTTTCCTCCGGGTGCTCCGAGTGCGTGGGTTTCCTCCGGGTGCTCTGAGTGCGTGGGTTTCCTCTGGGTGCTCCGAGTGCGTGGGTTTCCTCTGGGTGCTCCGAGTGCGTGGGTTTCCTCCGGGTGCTCCGAGTGCGTGGGTTTCCTCCGGGTGCTCCGAGTGCGTGGGTTTCCTCCGGGTGCTCCGAGTGCGTGGGTTTCCTCCGGGTGCTCCGAGTGCGTGGGTTTCCTCCGGGTGCTCCGAGTGCGTGGGTTTCCTCCGGGTGCTCCGAGTGCGTGGGTTTCCTCCGGGTGCTCCGAGTGCGTGGGTTTCCTCCGGGTGCTCCGAGTGCGTGGGTTTCCTCCGGGTGCTCCGAGTGCGTGGGTTTCCTCCGGGTGCTCTGAGTGCGTGGGTTTCCTCTGGGTGCTCCGAGTGCGTGGGTTTCCTCCGGATGCTCCGAGTGCGTGGGTTTCCTCCGGGTGCTCCGAGTGCGTGGGTTTCCTCTGGGTGCTCCGAGTGCGTGGGTTTCCTCCGGGTGCTCCGAGTGCGTGGGTTTCCTCTGGGTGCTCCGAGTGCGTGGGTTTCCTCCGGGTGCTCCGAGTGCGTGGGTTTCCTCTGGGTGCTCCGAGTGCGTGGGTTTCCTCCGGATGCTCCGAGTGCGTGGGTTTCCTCCGGGTGCTCCGAGTGCGTGGGTTTCCTCCGGGTGCTCCGAGTGCGTGGGTTTCCTCCGGGTGCTCCGAGTGCGTGGGTTTCCTCCGGGTGCTCCGAGTGCGTGGGTTTCCTCCGGGTGCTCCGAGTGCGTGGGTTTCCTCCGGGTGCTCCGAGTGCGTGGGTTTCCTCCGGGTGCTCCGAGTGCGTGGGTTTCCTCCGGGTGCTCCGAGTGCGTGGGTTTCCTCCGGGTGCTCCGAGTGCGTGGGTTTCCTCTGGGTGCTCCGAGTGCGTGGGTTTCCTCCGGGTGCTCCGAGTGCGTGGGTTTCCTCCGGGTGCTCCGAGTGCGTGGGTTTCCTCTGGGTGCTCCGAGTGCGTGGGTTTCCTCCGGGTGCTCCGAGTGCGTGGGTTTCCTCCGGGTGCTCCGAGTGCGTGGGTTTCCTCTGGGTGCTCCGAGTGCGTGGGTTTCCTCCGGGTGCTCCGAGTGCGTGGGTTTCCTCTGGGTGCTCCGAGTGCGTGGGTTTCCTCCGGGTGCTCCGAGTGCGTGGGTTTCCTCCGGGTGCTCCGAGTGCGTGGGTTTCCTCCGGGTGCTCCGAGTGCGTGGGTTTCCTCCGGGTGCTCCGAGTGCGTGGGTTTCCTCCGGGTGCTCCGAGTGGATTGGCCATGATCAGTGTGCAGGGTTACAGAGTTAGGGCAGGGGACTGTTCCTGGGGACTGCTCTTTTGGAGGGTTGGTGGGGACGGAAGGGTCCCTAATGGCCTCCTTCTGTGCTGTAGGGATTTTATGGATTGGCGTTCTCGAGATTCATCGATCATTGTCTTGAGGAATATGGAGCAAAAGTTGGCAAAACAAAGTCAGGTGCAGACCAGGACATGAATTGACGGAATTACAGGACAGTATGAACATAGAACATACAGTTCAGAAGGAAGCCATTCGGCCCATCGAGTCTGCACCGATCCGCTTAATCCCTCACTTCCACCCTATTCCTGTAACCCAATAACCCCTCCTATCGTTTTTGGACACTAAGAGCAATTTATCGCGGCCAGTCCACCTAACCTGCACGTCTTTGGACTGTGGGAGGAAACCGGAGCACCCAGAGGAAACCCACGCACACACGGGGGGAACGTGCAGACACCGCACAGACAGTGACCCAGTGGGGAATCGAACCGGGGTCCCTGGCGCTGTGTAGCCACAGTGCTACCCACTTGTGCTATCATGCTGCCCCATGGAGGGGCTGAATGAACTCATACTGTTCCACATATTCCTCGCTAGTAAAATGATAAGCCTGGCTTTGAGAGCACAAGTAAATAGGGTCATAGAATCGTAGAACCATAGAATTTGCAGTGCAGAAGGAGGCCATTCGGCCCAGTGAGTCTGCACTGGCCCTTGGAAAGAGCACCCTACTTAAGCCCATGCCTTCACCCTATATCCCAGTAACCCACCTAACCTTTTTGGACACTAAGGGCGATTTAGTAAGGCCAATCCACCTAACCTGCACATCTTTGGACTGTGGGAGGAAACCGGAGCACCCGGAGGAAACCCACGCAGACACGGGGAGGATGTGCAGACTCCGCACAGACAGTGACCCAAGCCAGGAATCGAACCTAGGACCCTGGAGCTGTGAAGCAACAGTGCTAACCACTGTGCTACCGAGCTGCCCACGGGTCAAAGTTGTGTAACGTCTGTAAGGATTTTGAACTAAGACACGGCTTTAAGGCAACTTACAAATGTGGCAAAGTGTGTCTGTAATTACATGAAGTAGTTCAAGTAATAAATCCAACCTTCCACTGTCCCAAGTGGCTGGAAACTGTTGGTAATCCCAGTCCAGAAATGCTTAACATGTTAATGCTCTGTTCACTTGTCCTCTATCTGCTTAATGGTAGCATTAACCTATTTGTGTGCGACAGAAATTCTCATGTGTTCCCCTGTTCATATTACTCCAGGTCACCCCTAGCTCACTCCTGGCTCACTCTGATTAAGGCTTGCTTGTTTCTCTAGCCTCTGCCTGACGTGACCACGAAGACTTTCTGCTCCACACTCTGCGTTGCCTTGTTGAATTTCTCAGGCTCATGCGGATTACTTGGTATATTAGATTTTGATTCATTATCCTGCTGTCTGTATGGAGTTTGTACACATTTGGTTTCTCTGCCAGCATTGTACGATTAGTCCCGAATAGCTGAAAAAGGATGCGAGAACTTGCATTTATATAGCACCTTTCACTGCCTTTTTAATATTCTTTTACGGGACGCGGGGAGCGCGGGCTGGACCAGCATTTATTGCCCACCCCGAATTGCCCTTGAGAAGGTGGTGGTGAGCTGCCTTCTTGAACCTGCTACCGTCCCTGAGGTGTAGGTACACCCTCTGTGCTGTTAGGGAGGGAATTCCAGGATCCTGGACCCAGCGACAGGGAAGGAACGGTTGCTGTATTTTCAAGTCAGGGTGGTGAGTGACTTGGAGGGGAACCTCCAGGTGGAGGTGTTTTCAGGTATCTGCTGCCCTTGTCCTTCTAGATGGCAGTGATCGGGCGTTTGGAAGGTGCTGTCGGAGGAGTCTTGGTGAGTTACTGCAGTGCATCTTGTAGATGGTCCACACGGCTGCCACTGTTCGTCGGTGGTGGGGGGAGTGAATGTTTGTGGAAGGGGTGCCAATCAACTGGGGCTTATACGTCCTGGGTGGTGTCGAGCTTCTTGAGTGTTGTTGGAGCTGCACTCATCCAGAAAAGTGGGGAGTATTCCATCACACTCCTGACTTGCGCCTTGTAGATGGTGGACAGACTTTGGGAGGGGTCAGGAGGTGAAGTTTCGCGCTGTAGGATTCCCAGCTGCTGAAGCACTTCTGAGGTGGACTATTAGAATGTAAAGACCTTGGTTCTGGATCTCCGGATCTGGATCCTGTGTTCTCGCCCTCCAGTCTGGGATCCCATGTGTTGGATTTTTTGGGGGTGCCATGACCCTCGCCTCCGCCCCCACCACTCGAGAGTCCGCCAAAAAAAGCCAGCAGTTCTGGAGTCATTTGACGCATGGCGGGCTGTTAATTGGCTTATGGAGAAACCTCCGCCCCCCCATCTGGGATGTACGTGGGGTGGGGTGGGGGGGGGTGGGGGGGGCAAGGGGGTGGGGGCGGTGGTCCCACCTCAGTTAGAGCTGCCGGCCAATCTGATTGGCCACCAGCTCTGTAGTGCAGCAGTGCCAGGTTTGAGTAGTGGCCACTGCTGGGATTGCAGGCCGTCCCTGAAGAAGAGGACCTCGGGGTGGGGGGGGGGCGGGGGGGGCCTGACTTCAGATATGTCCAGCGTATCGGAAGGGCCTCGCTAGCAGTTCTGTTACTAATATGGGAAGGGGGGGGTGGGTCGGCGGCGATAGGGGGAGGAGGCTGGGTTTGAGAGACTTGGGGGAGAGTTGAAGGTGAGGGTATGGCCTTGGAGAGGTGCCTCTAATGGGCACAGGGAACCTGCAAAGGGTATCCCACCCTTGCTCGACACCATCTTGTGGACTAACTGATGGGAAGAACATGCACTGCCTTTGACCAGCCGCTTACCCTCCTTCAAACCTGTGGCGTGGGACCAGAGAATCCAGTCCCATCTTTTGGGTTTGTTATTCTTCACCCCTTGTTCTAGGTTATCTTTTCTAAGTTTGCTGTTAGAAGATGTTTACTAGACCCCCTTGTCCTCGCCACCTGTTCTAGATCCCGGTCACTTGTTCTAGACCCCTCCGTTCTAGGTCACTTGTTCTCGATCCAGACGGGCTAGGTCACCGGCTATAGGACCTCCCCCCCACCATCGTTCCAGGCCACCTGTTCTAGATCCCAGTGTTCCGGGCCACTTGTTCTACATCCCCTCGTTCCGGACCACCTGTTCTAGATCCCCTTGTTCTAGGTCACTTGTTCAGGGTTCACAGTTAGGGTGCCCCCATTCTATGTGTCCCCCATTCTGTTCTGGGACCCCAGTTCAGCACTCTCAGGACCCAGCTGCCTGTTCATCAGAGAATTCTTGCCCTCTCATATTTACCAGTCACTCCACTGAAAAGGTTTATGCCCACCAAGTGATCTTCAAATCAACTTAGAGAGAACCGAGAGGTAGAATTTATTTTGCGTACAGGCCTTGGCTCCTGGTGATGTATTCAGGGCCAATCAGTCTGGATGGGCTGCAGAGCTGGGACTAGCAGAGACATTTCCCATTTTCCTTACACATGACCATCCATTATAACTCTCGTCTAATTCAGCAACTATATGCAAATAGATGTGAAGTACTGCAGCAGTGTAACATCAGGACAGTCTGCTGCAAAGCTTTTGGTGTGCGGAATTCATGGCTGACGATCCATCAGCATTGAAAAGCACCATGGCTAAATGCTGTATTGCCCCAGTTCTGGCTCTCACACAGCGAGGCCACTGCATGATTTGCCAAACCCAATTCTCGACGTACAGCGTCTTGACCCGTATCTCCAAGTGACTGATGATGCTATTCGACCGCACTCCTGGCAGCTTCCAGTCTTCCTAATCTTCAGCTGATCCAGAAAGCGCCGCCCATGTCCTGACATCCCCGCTCACCCGTCAAGCCCCTGCTCGCTGAGCTACATTGCTCCAGCAACGGTATTATCTGAAAATACTCCTCCTCCTTTTCAAATCCCTCTAAGGCCTCACCGCCTCCCTATCTGCTGAAACCTGGCACTGCTGGTGTCACCTGGGTACCTTGGCACTGCCAGCTGTCATCACCAGCCCTACTGTGATTTGGCTTGTTTGCCCCTTTAAGGGCGATGCAGAAGAAGAGGGTCACCTGACTTGGGGGAGTCCATTGGCACCGAGAGCGGGTAATCACCCCAGGGGGTGGAGTCCTCTGTCAAGCAGAAGACACGTAGAAGATTGGGGCGGAAGGTGGGCTTCTGGCCTCTACTCAGTTTCCCTCATTAATAAATACCCTTCGTGTTTCTAATGAAGTCTGTGAATGTGCATCTTTGCACCTACGACCCTCCAAGGTCTCTGCGCTCCTCCAATCTGACCTCCAGAGCATCCCTGATTTATTTTGTTCCACCATTCAGCCGACAAGACCCTCGTCTCTGGAATTCCTTCCTCAACCTCTCCTTGCCACCTTGCCTCTCTCTCTCCTCCTTCAAGGCCCTTAGCTTTGACAAAGAGTCATCGAACTCGAAACGTTCGCTCTTTTCTCTCCCTCCAGATGCTGCCAGACTTGCTGAGATTTCCCAGCATTTTCTCTTTCCCCCCCCTGAAAACCTACCTCTCTGAGCAAACCTCTTGCTCACCTGCCCTACGTTCTCCTTGCGTGGCTCAGTGTCAAGTTTGATGAGGTTCTGGGAAGCAGGCTGGGACACGCGACTGCGCTAAAAGTGCTATAAGGACGCCAGATATTATTGTTGGTCGATCACAAAGTTGCCCCAGCTAGGCCACCAAGAGAGTGGTGTTTTTTCAGAGATTTACTGGTCGCTGATTTGGGGCTTCTGTGGCCAAATGCTTTTCATGCCAGGTTATGGAGGATTGTTCCATCCTTGCCTATCCATGAGCCGCTTCATCTCAGTCGAGCCCCTTACTTAGACACGCAACTGGAAGAACAGTCTGTAACACCAAGAGAAAGTCCCTCCAAAACCCGCAAGAGGAGGGAAAGTGTGCCAAAGTGGCAGAGATTTGGAATGAATGCAGTCAGGGTGCCAATGCATGCCAGGTAAGTCAGGAGGACCGTTCAATCAGAGCCTGGTTGCTCTGTATCCTGGCTCCATATTCCCTGCCTTTGCCCCAGATCCCTTAACATCTTTCGTGAACAAAAATCCACCAATCTCAGATTTATACTTAACTGGAACCAAATTTTCAAAGACAGTTTCAAACTTTTACCATCGTTTCTTTGTTTCCAAATTCCACTCCGGAGAGTTTGGCTATAATTTTTAGACAGCAGCCCGCTGGACGTGCCAGGCAGCAGAGGTAGGCCGGAATTCTCCAGCCGTGGGATTCCCCTTTCCGGCCGACAGTGCCCCCCTGCCCGCGGGGTTCCCAGTGGCGTGGCGTGGCTTCAATGGGAAATTCCATCGACACGCGGCGGGTATCTCTCCTCCCGCCGCCAGTGAACGGCGCGCGGCCGGGAAGCACGCAGCTAGGGGACCGGAGAATCCAGCCCGTTGTTTCCCTCTGTGGGCGGGACCTACCAGTCGCGTTGTTCCCGGAAAGCAGTGTGGCGCAGCGCGGCCCACTTTCGGGATCTACCCGGCTCGCCACGTCGCGTGAGATCTAGCATGATCTCACGAGACATCACGACGTGAATCCTGCCCATTGTGGGCGGGATCACTTCCTGGCAAATCTGCACATTAAGGGCGGCACGGCGGCGTAGTGGTTAGCACTGCGGCCTCACGGCACCGAGGTCCCGGGTTCGATCCCGGCTCCGGGTCACTGTCCGTGTGGAGTTTGCACATTCTCCCCGTGTCTGCATGGGCCTCACCCCCACAACCCATACGGTGTGCAGGGAAGGTGGATTGGCCACGCTAAATTGCCCCCTTAATTGGAAAAAAAATTGGATTATAAATTTTTTATAAATCTGCCCATCTAGTCTAATATGTGTTCTTAAGATCTAACCAAGGCCTGGGATCTAATTCACTCACCTTGGAGATCTTGGGTGAGCGTCGTTCAGTGCTGGCCTCCACAAACAGGGACCAGAGGGATCGGCAATGGGGGGGATCAGATGCCGCAGGTGCTTGCCCTCTGGTCAGGCGAAACCTGGCACTGCTGGTGCCACCTGGGTACCCTGGTGCTGCCACCATGGCACCACCAGCCTCAACACTGGAAGTGCCAACCTGGGTGGCAACATGACACTGCCAAAGTGCCCAGGTTGATGCGACCATCACATTCACCACACAGGTGGCACTTCCAGCTGGCAGGGGCACGGGTCAGGGTGCCAGGCTGGCATTTGTAAGGTGCCAAGCTGGCATTTCTTGCACAGTGGTGATTGGGCTGGGGTGTGTGTGTGTGGGGGGGGGGGGAGGGAGGGAGGGGGGGAGGCCCAGGGACCCCCCTATGGTGCAGTGTGGTGGACTTGGGGATCACATCACGGGCCCGAGAGATTGAGACGCCATTTAACATGGTGTCCCGATCTCTTACTGCACTGAGGAGATATATTTCCACATCAGGATGGTGTGTGACTCGGAGGGGAACCTCCTGGTGGTGGGGTTCCCACAAATCTGCTGCCTTTGTCCTTCTAGATGGCAGAATTTGGAAGGTGCTGCTTGAGGGGCTTTGGTGAGTTGCTGCAGTGCATTTTGTAGATGGTACACACGGCTGCTTATGTGGTGGGAGTGAATGTTTGAGGACGGGTGCCTGTCAAGCGAAGGCTCCTTTGTCCTGGATGGTGTCGAGCTTCTTGAGTGTTGTTGGAGCTGCACCCATCCAGGCAAGTGGAGAGTATTCCATCACCCTCCTGACTTGTGCCTTGTAGATGATGGACAGGCTTTGGGGAGTCAGGAGGTGAGTTACCCTCCGCAGAATTCCAAGCCTCTGACCTGCTCTTCCAGCCACAATATTTGCATGGCTTGTCCAGTCCAGTTTCCGGACAATGGTAACCCCCAGGATGTTGACAGTGCTGCCAGCTCAATGTCTCCACTGAGCGACAGCGCCTCTGACAGTGCAGCACTCTGTACTGCATGAGGAGTGCCAAACTCAAGCCTTTGCCCTTAATTCCGAGAGTGGGATTTGAACCCTCCATGTTCTGACTCGACAGTGACGGTGCTACTAACTGAGCCTGGCGAACACTTACATTTGCCGGACAAGGAAATGATATAAAGGAGTCCTAAAACTGTGAGGTTCAAGTCGGGGTCATACCTTATTGGAGACAGGTGGGCTACCCTACCTTGACACTGGCATGACCCATGGCACACCATAGTGCTGCCCACTCACCCTTCCCCTGCTCAACGTCTCTCTGATCCAAAGAAGAATTTATGAGTAAAAGATGCCTGCGTCCTTGATCCACTCGGTTTAGTGCAGAATGGGCCTCCTTTGGGATTTATTACATATTCCTGGATCTGTTTGCAGAAGAATTTATGCATGGCAACATGTCAAGGAGTCCATCAAACTGGAGACAGTCGCATAAAACTGGGGAACAGAAACACAAAGCTTTTGTTATTAAAGAGACAGTGTCACTGGGAGAATCTTATACGTGTGACGTGACTATTGTACGGTGGCATTGGGGGCCAGGGCAAGGGGGACTGATTTTGTGGGGAGGGGCGGTGGGGGGGGGGCGGGGGGGGGGGGGGCCAGGGGAGGGGAGGGGGGTGGAAGAGGTGGGGGGAGGGGGAGCAGTGCCATCTGTCTAGTATCTTGCACCTTCTTCATCGCTACCCGGGGATACCGGTACAATAAATAATGCTGGTTTACTAGGCAGACAATAGTGAATCTTCCCCCCAACGTTGGAACCAACCTTGGCTCAAGCAGGGGTTTGCCTTGGCTCTCAGGTACAGAGCGAAGAATTAGTCCAAGTCAGCGGCCTCCTCCTAATCTGCATAATTTCGACTTGAGTTCATTCAGCCGTTTTAACATTCTGAATCTTAGAATAATAATCTTTATTAGTGCCACAAGCAGGCCTCCATTAACACAGTGATGCACGATCAATGACCACTAAAGCGAGGTTGTAGTCCAACTGAAGGCTTTAATAAGCTAGATGTTTCCCCCAGCAGCTCAGGTACAGAATGAGGGCTGCTGGGGCGGCACGGGCTCTTATACCCTGCCTAGCAGGGCGGAGCTATTATACACTTTGCCAATAGCAAGCATACAGGTTCTACCAATGGTGCTTTAGCCTCTCAGGTACCGTAATACCTATAATACCACATTAAACCCCTGTTAAAAAGAAGTCCGGCAGGGGTGTTGGCCAGAAACTACAAAACATAACAACATGGTATAATTAGTTATGGAGGTACCGTAATACCTCCGTACAGTGTTTAGTAACTATTTACAAGTCTGGTAGCTATGTCCATTTGGTGGTTTATATTTACAGATTACAGTTCAAATGAAGCAATCAGTCGGAGCTTCGGTGGTGACTCCGGTGGAGGCTCGGGCGTCTGTGACTCCGGGAGCGTGGCTTTGATCTCCATGGCAGCTTTATCACCCCTAGATGGCGCTGGTGGGGAAAACGGCTGACCTGGGAAGGGAGCGCCTGCGGGGTGCGTCGGTGGGTGGGGGGCCTAGACAGGGGCGGCGGAAGGACCGATCCTCCTGTAAGGTGCTGCGGTGGAGGGTAGGGTGGGGCTGGTGGCTGGAATGTGCGTGGAGTTCCGACGGGCGCCAGGTCCCATAGGGAGACCGTATCTTGTCGGCCGTCGGGGTACGCCACAAAGGCGTACTGGGGGTTAGCATGGAGCAGATGGACCCTCTCGACCAACGCGTCCGACTTGTGTGCCCGCACATGTTTTCGGAGCAGGACGGGTCCGGGTGCTGCCCGCCAGGTTGGGAGCGAGGTCCCAGAGGAGGACTTCCTGGGGAAGACAAGGAGACGTTCGTGAGGTGTCTGATTGGTGGTTGTACAAAGTAGGGGCCTGATGGAGTGGGGGGCATCCGGGAGGACTTCTTGCCAGCGGGAGACTGGGAGGTTCCTGGACTGTAGGGCCAGTAGGACGTTCTTCCAGACCGTTCCATTCTCCCTCTCTACCTGACCGTTACCCCGGGGGTTGTAACTGGTCGTCCTGCTCGAGGCGATGCCCTTGCTGAGCAGGAATTGACGCAGTTCGTCGCTCATAAAGGAGGACCCTCTATCGCTGTGTATGTAAGCGGGGAACCCGATCAGTGCAAAGATGCTATGGAGGGCCTTGATGACGGTGGAGGCGGTCCTGTCGGGGCAGGGGATGGTGAATGGGAACCGGGAGTACTCGTTCAGGAAGTACGTGTTGTGGTCGGTGGAGGGGAGGGGGCCTTTGAAGTTCATGCTGAGGCGTTCAAAGGGACGGGAAGCCTTTATCAGGTGCGTCTCTCTGGCCGGTAGAAGTGCGGTTTGCACTCCGCGCAGATTTGGCAGTCCCTGGTGGCTGTCCTGACCTCCTCGGTGGAGTAGGGCAGGTTGCGGGTCTTGACGAAATGGAAAAAGCGAGTGACCCCCGGGTGGCAGAGGTCCTCGTGGAGGGCTCGGAGGCGGTCCACTTGTGCGGTGGCACATGTGCCGTGGGACAGGGCGTCAGGAGGCTCGTTTAGCTTCCCTGGACGATACAAGATCTCGTAGTTGTAGGTGGAGAGTTCGATCCTCCAGCGCAAGATCTTATCGTTTTTTATCTTGCCCCGCTGTGCATTATCGAACATGAAAACAACCGACCGTTGGTCAGTGAGGAGAGTGAATCTCCTGCCGGCCAGGTAATGTCTCCAATGCCACAGAGCTTCTACTATGGCCTGGGCCTCCTTTTCGACTGAGGAATGGCGGATTTCGGAAGCAGGGAGGGTACGTGAGAAGAAGGCCACGGGTCTGCCCGCTTGGTTGAGGGTGGCCGCCAGAACTACGTCGGACGCATCGCTCTCGACCTGGAAGGGGAGGGACTCGCCGATGGCGTGCATCGTGGCCTTTGCAATGTCTGCTTTGATGTGGCTGAAGGCCTGGCGGGCCTCTATCGACAGGGGAAAAACTGTGGATTGGATCAGGGGACGGGCCTTGTCCGCATAGTTGGAGACCCACTGGGCATAGTAGCTAAAAAACCCGAGGCAGCGTTTTAGGGCCTTGTAGCAGTGAGGGAGAGGGAATTCCATAAGGGGGCGCATACGTTCGGGGTCGGGGCCTATAACTCCATTTCGCACTACGTAGCCGAGAATGGCTAGACGGTCGGTGCTAAACAAGCATTTATCCTTATTGTATGTTAGGTTAAGGATTTTAGCGGTCTGGAGAAATTTTCGGAGGTTGGTGTCGTGGTGCTGCTGGTCGTGGCCGCAGATGGTGACAATATCGAGATACGGGAATGTTGCCCGTAAACCGTACCGGTCAACCATTCGGTCCATCTCGCGCTGGAAGACCGAGACCCCGTTAGTGACACCAAAGGGAACCCTTAAGAAGTGATAGAGCCGCCCGTCTGCCTCGAAGGCAGTGTATTTGCGGTCACTAGTGCGGATGGGGAGCTGGTGGTAGGCAGACTTGAGATCCACCGTGGAGAAGACCTTATAAATGCGGTCCTGTTTACCAGATCGGATATGCGGGTGAGGGGGTACGCGTCCAGATGCGTAAACCTGTTGATGGTCTGACTGTAGTCGATGACCATCCTATGCTTCTCCCCGGTCTTTACCACCACTACTTGAGCTCTCCAGGGGCTGTTACTGGCTTCAATGACCCCTTCACTCAGTAGCCTTTGGACCTCTGACCTAATAAAGATCCGGTCCTGGGCGCTGTACCGTCTGCCCCTGGTAGCAACGGGTTTGCAATCCGGGGTGAGGTTCGCAAACAGGGAAGGCGGGTCGACCTTAAGGGTCACGAGGCCGCAGACAGTGAGGGGGGGGTATAGGGCCGCCAAATTGGAAGGTCAGACTTTGAAGGTTGCACTGGAAGTCTAAACCCAGGAGTGTAGCCACGAAGAGGTGGGGAAGGGTGTAGAGATGGAAATTTTTGAACTCCCTTCCCTGGACTGTGAGGTTTGCTACACAAAACCCCTTTATCTCCACTGAGTGGGAACCGGAGGCCAGTGAGACTTTTTGATTGACAGGGCGGATGAGGAGGGAACAGCGCCTTACCGTGTCGGGGTGTATGAAGCTCTCCGTGCTCCCAGAGTCAATTAAGCAGGATGTCTCGTGGCCGTTGATGAAAACGGTCGCCGTAGCGGTTGAGTGTTCGAGGTCGAGACTGATCCAGAGTCACCGAGGTCAATCACAGTAGTTGGGAATTCTGTTCAGGCAGTGTGTGGTCGGCCGAGCTGGGGTCCTGGGGGTTCATCCAAGATGGCGTCTCCCATAGATCGCACATGGCCGGGGTTGCACAAAATGGCGGCGCCCATCCCTCAAGCGTGGCGTCCGTGGAACAAGATGGCGGTGCCCGGGGTCCGCACGTGGCCCTGGGATATGTGGGTGGCGGCGACCGCTGGCCACACGGGGCCCGTGGAGAAGTTTGTGGTGGCGGTCCGGATTCGCCAAAAGTAACAGCGGGGCCCCTCGGGGTTGCCAGGCCGCCTTGTAGCGCAGGCCTGTGGGGGAACGGGGGAAGTCTTGGGGTCGGCCGCTGCGGGGTTCCATGCTGCCCAGGGGTCTGCCGCGTGGTCGGGAATGTAGGCGCAGGCGTTCCTGGAGGCCACATCCAGGGAGCCTGCAAGGGCCCGTGCCTCTCTGAGACCCAGGGTGTCCTTCTCTAACAGGGGCTGGTGAATTTGTGATGAAAGCATACCCGCCACGAAAGCGTCCCGGACTCAGAGTTTCGTGTGTTCGCTCGCCGAAACCTGCGGGCAGCCGCAGCTTCATCCCAGCACCAGGAGTGCACGGTAGAATTCCTCCAATGATTCCCCAGGGGTTTGCCGTCTTGTTGCAGGCAGGTGCCGGGTGTAGACCTGGTTTACCGGGCAAATATAGTGTCCTTTTAGCAGCTCGATTGCTGCATCGAAGTCTTCCGCTTCCTCGATGAGGATGTAAATCTCCGGGCTCACCCTTGAGTGCAGGACGTGCAGTTTCTGCTCTCCGGTGGGTGTGTTTTCGGCCGACTCAAGATACCCTTTAAAACACGCCAGCCAGTGCTTAAAGATTGCCGCTGAATTTGCCGTGTGGGGGCTAAGTTGCAGACACTCCGGCTTGATTCGGAGTTCCATCCTTTCTTCTTTTAAATCTAGCTTATTAAATTGATGCACGATCAATGACCACTAAAGTGAGGTTGTAGTCCAACTGAAGGCTTTAATAAGCTAGATGTTTCCCCCAGCAGCTCAGGCACAGAATAAGGGCTGCTGGGGTGGCACGGGTTCTTATACCCCGCCTTGCAGGGCGGAGCTATTATACACTCTAGCCAATGGCAAGCATACAGGTTCTACCAATGGTACTTTAGCCTCTCAGGTACCATAATACCTATAATACCACACACTGCAATGAAGTTACTGTGAAAAGCCCCTAGTCGCCACACTCCGGCGCCTGTTTGGGTTCACTGTAGGAGAATTCAGAATGTCCAATTCACCTAACAAGCACATTTTTCGGGACTTGTGGGCAGAAACCGGAGCACCCGGAGGGTTTTGGCAAAGGTGGGTATCATGACCGGTGCAGGCTTGGTGGGCCGAAGGGCCTGTTCCTGTGCTGCATTGTTCTTTGTTCTTCTTTCTTTGTTCTTTGAAACCCACGCGGATGCATGCAGACTCCGCACAGACAGTGACCCAAGTGGGAATCGACCTTGGGACCCTGGCGCTGTGAAGCAACAGTGCGAACCTCTGTGCTACCGTGCCGCCTTCTGCCTCTCTCTCACCTGATGCCTCTCTCTGTTTGGCCGGCTCTACTGGTGTTTCTCTCCATCTCCTCCCTTTTCCTTGCCGGGCAGACCCATGTGGTGAGTGGCACTGTGACTGATTCCTTGCGCGCACACAAGCTTACCCTCACTCCAGTTCTGTCATTGCAGTAATTCGGGACATCGTTCTGCATTCCCAGCTCAAGACTGAATGTGTCTGCAAGTCCCCCTCCAATGCTGCACAAGGTACATGAAAATGGTTTGGATATGCTTGCACTGAGAGGCGGGGTGAGGCTGTTTGACTCTCACTGATTGCCACCCCCTACCCTCCCTCAGTTGATGTGCCAAGGCTCCATGCTGAGCATCACTCGAATGAAACATTGAAGATAGCATGGGCACAGAGTTGGTTGTGGACTTCAATGTTCATCATCAAGAGTGGCTTGATAGAATCCATTCTTCCGTTCATAGTGCAGATCCCAATCATATGACATGGACTGGCAAAACAATAATCTGGGTTCTATATTTGGCGATCAGACTGAACAAACGCAATGTTAACTGGGAGACAGAATATGTTTGACTTCTGAAGGTTGTTGCTGTAAACTGAGTTCAGAATCATGGGTCGGCCTGATAAGACATCCTGTGTCAGTGGTGGTGATTGATCGCAGTTTAAGATACGCATCATTAAAGGTACATCATATCCCGACAGATATCATCACTACTGACCTAGATGGACTAGATTCGAAGGACATGTCTGTCAGACTGGGCCTGTGGCAGATGGGGCCAAAACAAGGGAAAATGTCTGTCTGACCTCATCATCACCAAATCTACTTGTTGCGGATGCATCTATTGATGTTGGTATTGGCAGGAGTGGCCATTGCACAATCTATGTGTAGACAAAGTCCCACCTTCAGACAGAAAACTGGCAGTGTGATCAATAAGAGATTCAGAACAGACACAATAGCTCAAAGCTGGGCATCCAGGAGGCATTGTGGGACACCAGCAGCAGAATTGTATCCAACCACAATCTGTAGCGTCATGGCCTGGCGCTCTCTCACACTACCACTGCCATCAAACCAGTTCTAACCCTGATTTAATGTGGAGTGCAGGAGGGCATGCGAGGAGCAACACCAGACATAAAGTGGAGATGCCGGCGTTGGACTGGGGTGAGCACAGTACGAAGTCTTACAACAGCAGGTTAAAGTCCAACAGGTTTGTTTACCATGAAGAAGAATCCCACGGCGACGAATCACTGAAACGACTACACGATGACATTAATAAGTTCCATCCAACCATCAGACTCACCATGGACTACTCTCCAAAATCAGTTGCATTCTTGGACACACTCGTCTCCATCAAGCACGGTCACCTCAGCACTTCGCTTTACCGCAAACCCACGGATAACCTCATGATGCTCCACTTCTCCAGCTTCCACCCCAAACACATTAAAGAAGCCATCCCCTATGGACAAGCACTCCGTATACACAGGATCTGCTCAGACGAGGAGGAGCGTAACAGACATCTACAGACGTTGAAAGATGCCCTCGTACGAACGGGATATGGCACTCGACTCATCGATCGACAGTTCCAACGCGCCACAGCGAAAAACCGGACCGACCTCCTCAGAAGACAAACATGGGACACAACCGACAGAATACCCTTCGTCGTCCAGTACTTCCCCGGAGCGGAGAAACTACGTCATCTTCTTCACAGCCTTCAACACGTCATTGATGACGATGAACATCTTGCCAAGGTCATCCCCACACCCCCACTACTTGCCTTCAAACAACCGCGCAACCTCAAACGAACCATTGTTTGCAGCAAACTACCCAGTCTTCAGAACAGTGACCACGACACCACACAACCCTGTCATGGCAATCTCTGCAAGACGTGCCAGATCATCGACATGGATACCACTATTACACGTGAGAACACCACCCACCAGGTACGCGGTACATACGCGTGCGACTCGGCCAACATTGTCTACCTCATACGCTGCAGGAAAGGATGTCCCGAAGCGTGGTACATTGGCGAGACCATGCAGACGCTGCGACAACGAATGAACGGACATCGCGCAACAATCACCAGGCAGGAATGTTCCCTTCCAGTCGGGGAACACTTCAGCAGTCAAGGGCATTCAGCCTCTGATCTCCGGGTAAGCGTTCTCCAAGGCGGCCTTCAGGACCCGCGACAACGCAGAATCGCCGAGCAGAAACTTATAGCCAAGTTCCGCACACATGAGTGCGGCCTCAACCGGGACCTGGGATTCATGTCACATTACATTCATCCCCCACCATCTGGCCTGCGAAATCCTACCAACTGTCCTGGCTTGAGACAATTCACACCTCTTTAACCTGGGGTTACCCCATCTCTGGATCTGGAAAGATTTAATCACCTGCTAATGCTCGCATTCCAAGCATTGTTTGGCATCTTTGAATTTGTCTATATATGTGTTTCTGGAACAGACCTCTTCATTCACCTGAGGAAGGAGCAGCGCTCCGAAAGCTAGTGACATCGAAACAAACCTGTTGGACTTTAACCAGGTGTTGTAAGACTTCGTACCAGACATAAAGATAGGTGCCAACCTGATGACGCTACACAAAGAGGACGAGATGCTTGCTAGACAGTGGAAGCAGCATGTTATAGACAGAGCCAAGCGATCCCACGACCAATGGATTAGATCAAAGTTCTGCAGTCCTGCCACACCCACTGATAAATAATGGTGGACAATTAAACAATGAACTGGAGGAGAAGGCTTTCTAAATATTCCTATCTTCATTGACACTGGACTCCAATATGTGACTATCGAAGACAAGGGGCGAGATTCTCCGACCCCCGCATGGTCGGAGAATCGCCGGGGGCTGGCGTGAATTCCGCCCCCGCCGGTTGTCGAAGTCTCCGGCACCGGAGATTCGGCGGGGGCGGGAATCGCGCCGCGCCGGTTGGCGGGGACCCCGCGCGATTCTCCGGCCCGCCGCTAAAATGCCTGTCCCACCGGCGTAGATTAAACCACCTACCTTACCGGCGGGACAAGGCGGCGCGGGCGGGCTCCGGGGTCCTGGGGGGGGGGGGCGCGGGGCGATCTGGCCCCGGGGGGGTGCCCCCACGGTGGCCTGGCCCGCGATCGGGGCCCACCGATCCGCGGGCGGGCCTGTGCCGTGGGGGCACTCTTTCCCTTCCGCCTCCGCCACGGTCTCCACCATGGCGGAGGCAGAAGAGACGCCCTCCACTGCGCATGCGCCGCCCGGAGATGTCATTTCCGCGCCAGCTGGCGGGGCAACAAAGGCCTTTCCCGCCAGCTGGCGGGGCGGAAATTCGTCCGCCGCCGACCTAGCCCCTTAAGGTTGGGGCTCGGCCCCCAAAGATGCAGAGCATTCCGCACCTTTGGGGCGGCGCGATGCCCGTCTGATTTGCGCCGTTTTGGGCGCCAGTCGGCGGACATCGCGCCGTTGGGGGAGAATTTTGCCCAAGGTTCAAACATTTTTAACCACCTTCGGCCTGAACTGCCAAGTGGATTACCAATCTCGTCTTCCTCCTGAGGGCGGCAGCATGACAGACGCCAATCTGCAGATTCACTCCACCTGATGTCAACAGACTGCTGAGTGCCCTGGATACTGTAGAGGTTGTAGGCCCTGACAACATCTTAACAGTCGTACTGAAGGGTTGAGCTACAGGACTAGCAGCACCCCCAGCCCAGGCTATTACTATACGCAAACCTAGACACTGAGCCTGAGAAACTGGCTTGAGGACCACCCAATATTGGGCTTGGTGCCTTATTTATATGAGACTGGGTATCCCAGTCAGCTCCCTGGTGAAGGTGACGGGTGGTATGTGGAAGGTGGGTCGGGTGAGGCAATCAGGCGCCACGGAAAATTAGGGGAGGAAGGGGCAGCATCCAGGAGATAGGGCCAAGACAGCTTCTCGGTGCAATCAGGAAAGGGAGGGAACGAATGTTGGGGGGGGGGCGGGGGTATTGGGTGAGCAGTGACCCCTGACCTGTCATTTTCATTTCCACAATCGGATAATTTTCTTTTGATAAACTTGCTCTTCTGGTAGCGATCCCTAGTGGTCACCGTTTGCAATGCCTGTTAATCTGGATGTGGACTGCAGGCTTCCCTGACCGCAACTGATTCAGTCAGACGACATGCCTCCGACAGGCCTGTGGCCTCTGAATTTTCAAATGCAGACCTTTTGCTTGGGGCAGGGGCCTCGGACTCCTCTTTCGATCAGGAGTGCTGTTGGGATCAGGAACATTCTACCTGAAATGGTGGCGGAAGCTGATTTCACAAATAATTTTAAAAGCGAGTAGGACGAGTTTTTGGACAACGAGGAACTTCCAGGGTTACGGGCACAAAGAGGGGATGTGGGGCTGACTAAACACGACACCTCCCTCAAAGAGCCAGCACAGGCCTGATGGGCTGGGTGGCCAGCTTGTATTTTTACAATTCTAGGCCTACACCAATATGGTGGACAGCACATTTACGGCTGAGGAAATGTGTGTACTGCTGGCCATATTGAAGGCTTTTGTGGCCGTGAACGAGACTCCCTGGTGCTAGGGTCAAGGATGCCTCAGAATGACGACAGGACATTCTGGAGGGGGAGGGTGAACAGCCAGGGGTCATGGTACACACTGGTACAAACCAATCACAGGATTACTACCAGCGTCACGTGCTAGTCAGAGTAGAAATAACTGGATATATCGGATGAATACGTGGCTGACGAAATGGCGTGAGGGGGAGGGTTTCAGATTTCTGGGGCATGGGGACCAGTTAGGAGGAGGTGGGACCAGTACAAACTGGACGGGTTACACCTGGGCAGGAGCGGGACTGATGTCCTGGGGGAGTATTCGCTGGAGTGGTTGGGGAGGGTTTAAACTACAATGGCAGGAGGATGGGGAACTATGCAAGGAGTTAGAGGGGGGAGCGGAATCCCAGACAAAAGACAGTAAGGGGAACAAGAAAAGTGATAGACAGAGAAATCAAGGGCCTCGGTGTTAAATAGTGGGAACGGAACAAGCTATGTTAAAAAGACACGCCTTAAGGCTTTGTACCGTAACGCACGGTGCATTCGCAATAAAGTAGATGAATTAATGGCACAAATAGATGTAAATGGGCATGATAAAGTCGAGATTACGGAGACATGTCTGCAGGGTGACCAGAGATGGGAAGTGGACATCCAGCGGTATTCTGTATTTAGAAGAAAAAAGGAAAAGGTTATGGGGTTGCATTGCTGGTTAAAGAAGGGATGAACGCAATAGTGAGGAAAGATATTGGGCGGGATTCTCCCGAATCCCCGCGATGGCCCGATGCCGGCGTACAAAGCGGCGCGGACCACTCCGGCGTCGGGCCGACTGGAAGTTGCGGAATTCTCCGTACTTCCGGGGGCTAGGCTGTCGGCGGAGGGGTTGGCGCCGCGCCAACCGGCGCCGAAGGGCCGGCGCGAGTTAGCGCATGCACGGAACGGCTGGTGTGGTTCCGCGCATGCGCAGACCGGCGGACGTATTCCAGTGCATGCGCAGGCGGGTGTCTTCTCTGCGCCAGCCATGGCGGAGCCCTACAGAGGTTGGCGTGGAAGAAAGGAGTGCCCCCACGGCACAGGCCCGGCCGCAGATCAGTGGGCCGCGATCGCGGACCAGGCCACCGTGGGGGCCCCCCCCCCGGGGCCGGATCCCCCCTCCCCCCGAGGACTGCACCAGCCGGCCTACCAGCCAGGTCCCGTCTTGTGGAACCATGTCCAATCCACGCCGGTGGGACTGGCCAGAAACCGACAGCCGCTCGGCCCATCGGGGCCCGGAGAATTGCCGGGGGGGGGGCTGCCAACGGCCCCCGACCGGCGTGGCGTGATCCCCACCCCCGCCCGAAAACCGGCGCCGGAGCGGCGGGGCGGGATTCACGCCACCCCCGGGGATTCTCTGACCCAGCGGGGGGGAGGGGTCGGAGAATCCCGCCCATTAGCTCCGATGATGTGGAATCTATATGGGTAGAGTTAAGAAACACTACAGGGCAAAAAATGTTAGTGGGGGTTGTACACAGACAGTGATGACATTGGGAATGGCATTAAGCAGGAAATTAGCGATGCGTGCAATAAAGGAACAGTTGTAATTATGGGTGACTTTGGGCAAATCAAATTAGTAACAATACCATAGAGGAGGAATTCTTTTTATTTAATAAATTTAGAGTACCCAATTCATTTTTTCCAATTAAGTGGCAATTTACCATGGTCAATCCACCTAGCTTACACATCTTTGGGTTGTGGGGGCGAAACCCATGCAAACACGGGGAGAATGTGCAAAGGCCACACGGACAGTGACCCAGAGCCGGGATTCAAACCTGGGACCTCGGCGCCGTGAGACAGCAGTGCTAACCCACTGCGCCACCGTGCTGCCCTGAGATAAGGAATTCTGGAGTGTGTATGGGATGGTTTCTGGACCAATACGTTGAGGAACCAACTGGAGAACAGGCTATCCGAGACTGGCTATTGTGTAATGAAAACGGAATCCTTGGCAATCTAGTTGTGTGAGTCCCCTTGGGGATGAGTGATCATAATATGATAAGAGATTTTCATCCAGGTGGAGAGTTCAACAGTTGATTCTGAGACGAGGGCCCGAATCTTCGTAAAGGAAACCACAATGGTATGAAGCGCGGGTTGCCTGTAATGGATTTGGAAACGCTAATTAAAGGCGTGATGGTGGATGGACAGTGGCAGACGTTCAAAGAGCGCATAGGTGAACTGCAACAATTGGTCATTCCTGTCTGGTGCAAAAAATAAAACAGGAAAGGTGGCCAAACTATGACTTACAAAGGAAATTAGAAATGGTATTAGATCCAAGAGACATACAAATTGACCAGAAAAAAATAGCAGACTTGAGGAATTGGGAGCCGCTTAGAATTCAGCAAAGGAGGACAAAGGGATTGATTAAGAAGAGGAAAATAGAGTACGGATAGTCTTGCGGGGAACATAAAAACTGACTAAAAATTTCTCTCGGTATGTGAAGAGAAAATGATTAGTGAAGACATACAGAAACAGGGGAATTGATAATGGGGAATAAATAAATGACTGACCAACTAAATACATACTTTGGTTCTGTCTCCTCAAAGGAGGACACAAGTAACAAAGCAGAAGTGTTGGGGAATGCAGTGTTCAGTGAAAAGGAGGAACTATAGATTCTGGAACAGTCCCTGCAGATGGGAGGGTAGCTAATGTAACCCCACTATTTAAAAAGGGAGGTAGTGAGAAAACGGAATGATAGATCAGTCAACCTGATGCCGATAGTGGGGAAAATGCTAGAGTCCATTATAAAAGATTTAATAGCAGAGCACTTGGGGGAACAGTGGCAGAATCATGCTGAGGCAGCACAGCTTTATGAAGGGGAAGTCATGCTCCTGGAATTCTTTGAGGATGTAACCAGTAGAGTTGATGAGGGGGAGCCAGTGGATGTGGTTTATTTGGGTTTTCAGAAGCCTTTGACAAGATCCCACATAAAAGGTTAGCGTTTAAAATTAAAGCACTTGGGATTGGGGATAGCGTATTGAGATGCATAGAAAACTGGGTTGGCAGGCAGAAAACAAAGAGTAAGAATAAACGGGTCTTTTTCCGAATTACAGGCAGTGACTAGTGGGGTACCGCAGGGATCGGTACTAGGACCCCAGCTATCCACAATATCGATTAATGATTTAGATGAGGGAACTAAATGTAATTCCTCCAAATTTGCAGATGACACAAAGTTGGGCGAGCTGTGAGGAGGATAGAGAGATGCTTCAGTGTGATTTGGACAAGTTGAGTGAGTGGGGAAATGCATGTCAGACGCAGGATATTATGGATAAATTTGAGGGTATCCACTTTGGTAGCAAAAACAGGAAGGCAGATTGTCATCTGAATGGCTATAAATTGAGAGAGGGGAATGTGCAATGAGACCTGGGTGTTATCGTATACCCATCACTGAAGGTAAGCATGCAGGTACAGCAGGCAGTAAAGAAGGCAAGGGTATGTTGGCCTTCATTGCGAGAGGATTCGAGTACAGGAGCAGGGATGTCTTTTGCAATTATACAGGGCCTTGGTGAGGCCACACCTGGAATATCGTGTGTAGTTTTGGTCTCCTTATCTGAGGAAGGATGTTCTTGCTCTAGAGGGAGTGCAGCAAAGGCTTACCAGACTGATTCCTGGGATGGCGGGACTGATAGAAACCTATAAAATTCAAACAGGACTGGACAAGGTAGATATCTGGAAGGATGTTCCTGAAGATGAGCGAGTCCAGAACCAGGGGCGTCATTCTCCGACCCCCCGCCGGGTTGGAGAATCGGCGGGGGCTGCCGTGAATCGCGCCCCCGCCGGTTGCCGAAGTCTCCGGCGCCGGATATTCGGCGGGGGCGGGAATCGGGCCGCGCCGGTCGGCGGGCCCCCCCGCTCGATTCTCTGGCCCGGATGGGCCGAAGTCCCGCCGATAAATTGCCTGCCCCGCCGTCGTGGATTAAACCACCTTTTGAACGGCGGGACAAGGCGGCGTGCGCGGGCTCCGGGGTCCTGAGGGGGGCGCGGGGCGATCTGGCCCCGGGGGGTGCCCCCACGGTGGCCTGGCCCGCGATCGGGGCCCACCGATCCACGGGCGGGCCTGTGCCGTGGGGGCACTCTTTCCCTTCCACCTCCGCCACGGTCTCCACCATGGCGGCGGCGGAAGAGACTCCCTCCACTGCGCATGCGCGGGAAACTGTCAGAGGCCGCTGACGCTCTCACGCATGCGCCGCCCGGGGATGTCATTTCCGCGCCAGCTGGCGGGGCAACAAAGGCCGTTTCCGCCAGCTGGCGGGGCGGAAATTCCTCCGGCGTCGGCCTAGCCCCTCAATGTTGGGGCTCGGCCCCCAAAGATGCGGAGCATTCCGCACCTTTGGGGCGGCGCGATGCCCGTCTGATTGGCACCGTTTTGGGCGCCAGTCGGCGGACATCGCGCCGTTTCGGGAGAATTTCGCCCCAGGGGTCACCATCTGAGGATACGGAGTAGACCATTTAGGACAGAGATGGGGAGAAATTTCTTCACCCAGAGAGTGGCGAGCCTGTGGAATTCGTTACCACAGGAAGCAATTGAGACCGATACATTGTATATTTTCAGGAGTGGGTTAGATATATCTCTTGGGGCGAGCGGGATCAAAGGATATCGGGGGCAGGTGGAAACAGGCTGTTGAGTTGGATGATCAACCATGATCATAATGAATGGCGGAGCAGGCTCGAAGGCCCGAATGGCCTCCTTCTTTGCTCCTATTTTCGATATTTTAATGTTTGACTTTGTATGGTCGTTGGATGTTTTTGGAGTATTCTGCTGCACAGACAGACAAAATACTTATTTAAGGTCACTGCCTGGAGAGTAATCTTCAATTCCTGAATATTTCAGAAGAATCCTGGATGGTTGGCAACCCCTAACAGAGCCCCCAGGGTATGCGGTTAGTTTTAACTTTAGCCATCTTATTTACACAACACATACATGAATAAGGCATGCAATAAACATAGTTGTTTTTAGGACCCGTATTATTACTGGCACCAACAACAATGTACAATGCCAGGGAACAAACATTCTGATCAGTTTTTTTGCATTCTGGCTATCTCGGGCCTTATAGAGGTATGTGTGATATTAAATGATAGAGAAGTTATGTCTACGACAAATGCAAAACCAACAGTTAAACACTCTCAAGGATCTTCTTCGGGGTGTCATTAAATAAAAATTAACACAGAGTCCCACGAGGCAGTATCAGAACATGAGACCAGATTTTGGTAAAAGGTGTAGGCTTTAAGAAGTCTCATTAGGAGGAATGAGAGGGCGAGAGGTTGTGACAAGGAGTTGGGACAGGCGATGATATGGGAATAGAGCTAGGCAATCTTCGTGATGGAAAGAATGTTGGATTGGAAGATGGTTAAGGGAATGGAAAGAATGATCCGGAATATTATTGCGAAGTGGGACAAACAGGCAAAGATTTGTTTTGGGTTGACATCAGGCCATTTGTCAGTGACATGTAGATCAACATCTGGATCTCCTCCTGATAGCGTATGGGAAAATAAATCTCTATGGAGTAACTGGGTGCTGAAATGGGAAGAATGTGGAGTTGGTTCTGGGTAGATTAACTATGATGGGCCAAATGTCCTTTACCAGGTATAATTACCTTAAATTAGTCCTAAATTTGTTTCTCACATGTTTAATGGAAGAGAAAAGACTTGTATTCATATAATGTCTGCCATGACCTCAAGACACCCCATATAATTCCCGTTTACAGTCAACAATGTACTTTTTTTCCAAACTTCCGATGGTGACCATGAGGTTAATGGTTGTGCCTAAGGTGGCTCCTGCTTGAGAATTCTGTCTTTGGCCATTTTTGCCCCTTTAACGAGTGCTGTTTAGGAAGAAAAATGTTATAGTTTGAGAGTTTTGGCTCCTCCTCTGGCATGTGACATCTGGAGGTTATAATACGAGGAACAGGTCGAGTGAGGGGCCCTCGCCTAGCTTGGAATGTCCTCGTGTTGCGGGATAGGAGAAAATGGGGGAGACCCCTGTGTCGTCATTGCCCTCATGACTGAGAGGCTGGTGGAATTCCTAATGGAGGAGTTTAAGAAGCAGACCAGCGGTCTCTGATGACCTTATGAAGACGATTGAGACGGTGGCACCCATTCGGGTAACGTTGGACGGGGTTGGATGACGGCTGGAAGTATACAGGGCTCGGCGATTCAGAAGGTGGAGGAGATGGTCATGGATCATAGTGATCGGATCACCTCCAAGGCAGGGGTGGCGATGATGGCGGAGGGGCAGAAGATATTGAAGGCCAAGGCCAACGACCTGGAGAATCGCTCTGGGTGCCAAAACTTGAGGGTGGTTGGGCTGGGGGAGGGCATAGAAGGTGCGAATGCCACAGATTACGTGGCGAAGAATTAATGAACTAGTGCTTAAATGTCACTCATGCGGGGTGCAGTGCTCTAACTGTGAGATGTGGCAGATCCGTGAAGCTTCCAGTGTTCCGGTCGACTACATCAGCAGCAAGTGTAACCAATGGCAGCTCCTCACAGGCCGCATGGTTCGGTTGGAGCAGCAGTTTGACGCACTTAGGAGCAGGTAGCGGAAAGCATCATGGATAGGAGTTATAGAGACGTGGTCACACCCAAGATGCAGGCAGACAGTTGGGTGACCGCTAGAAAGGGCAGGCAGGCAGTGCAGGAATCCCCTGTGGCTGTCTCCCTCTCTAACAGGTATACCAGTTTGGATACTGTTGGGGGGGATAGCCTATCAGGGCAAAACAACAGGAGCCAGAACAGTGGCACCACAACTGGTTCTGTTGCTCAGCAAGGGAGGACAAAGCGCAGGAGAGCAATAGTTATGGGGGCTCTATAATAAGGGGCACTCATAGGCGCTTCTGTGGACGGGAAAGAGACTCCAGGATGGTATGTTGCCTCCCTGGTGCCAGGGTCAAGGATGTCTCTGAACGAACACAGGACATCCTGACAGGGGAGGGTGAACAGCAGATGTCGTAGTACACATAGGTACTAACGGCATAGGCAGGAAGAACGATGAGGTCCTGCAGAAGGAATTCAGGGTGTTAGGCAGTGAACTAAAAAGCAGGACCTCTAGGGTTGTAATCTCAGGATTACTCCCTGTACCACGTGCCAGTGAGGCTAGAAATAGGAAGATAGAACAGCTAAACACATGGCTAAACTGGTGGTGTGGGAGGAAGGGTTTCAGATTTCTGGACCACTGGGAGCTCTTCTGGGGCAGGTGGGACCTGTACAAGAAGGACGGATTGCATCTAAACTGGAGGGCACCAATATCCTGGCTGGGAGGTTTGCTAGAGTCACTCGGGAGGATTTAAACTAGTATGGCAGGGGGGTGGGACCCAGGGCGTTAGTTAGAAGGTGTAATGACTGAAGGAGAAATAGAGAACAAAAATAAGAGAACAGTATCACCCTGCCTGCTCAAACGCAGTGGTTTGAAGTGCATTTGTTTCAACGCCAGAAGTATTGTGGGTAAGGCAGATGAACTTAGAGCACTTATTAGTACTTGGAATTACGATGTTGTAGCTATCACAGAAACATGGTTAAAGGAAGGGCAGGATTGGCTGCTGAATGTTGGAGGATATAGATGCTGCAGGAGAGATAGAGGAGAATGTAAAAGGGGTGGGGAATAGCATTACTGGTTGAGGAGAATATTATGGTCGTGCTGTGGGAGGACACCTTGGAGGGCTCATACAATGATGCAATCTGGGTAGAGCTCAGGAACAGGAAGGGAGCAATCACAATGTTGGGCGTTTGTTACAAGCCCCCCAACTGCCAGCGAGAGATCGAGGAGCAGATAGAGAGATTGTGGATTAGTGCAAAAGTAACAGGGTTGTTGTGGGTAGGGGATTTTAACTCCCCCTATATTGACTGGGACTCACTAAGTGCCAGGGGCTTGGATGGGGCAGAGTTTGTAAGGTGTATCCAGGAAGCCTTCATGGTGCAATATGTAGATAGTCCAACTAGGGAAGGGGCAGTACTGGACCTGGCATTGGGGAATGAGCCTGGGCAGGTGGTTGAGGTTTCAGTAGGGGAACATTTTGGGAGTAGTGACCACAATTCCATACGTTTTAGGGTACTTTTGGATCGGGATGAGGGTAACCATCGCATTAAAGTGTTAAACTGGGGAAAAGCAAATTACGTTAACATTAGACAAGAATTGAAGAATTTGGATCGGGTGCGGCTGTTGGAGGGTAAATCAACATCGGACATGTGGGAGTCTTTTCAGCGACAGTTGATTAGGATTCAGGAAAGTCACGTTCCTGAGAGAACGAAGATAAGTATGGCAAGTTTATGGAGCCTTGGATAACGAGGGATATTGTGAACCTCGTCAAAAAGAAAAAGAAGACTTTTGTACGGCCTAGAAAGTTGGGGACAGTCAAAACCCTTGCGGAGTATAAAGAAAGTAGGAAGGTACTGAAGCAGGAAATTAGGAGGGCTAGGAGGAGCCATGAAAAGTCCTTGGCAGGTAGGATTAAGGTGAATCCCAAAGCTTTTCATTCATATGTAAAAAGCAAGAGGGTGGCCAGGGAAAGGATTGGACCACTTAAGGAGAGTGGGGGGAATCTATGTGTTGAACCAGAGGAAATGGACGAGGTACTAAATGAGTACTTTGTGATCTATGTGTTCAACAAAGAAAAAGGGCGGGATTCTCCATTTCTGAGACTAAGTGTTCGCAGAATCCGTGAACTATTACGAAGGAAAAACCGGCGGTGCACCTGGACCGATTCCGCTCCCGGGACTAACGCCGGTGCCGCGTGGAACACAATCCATTCCAATGGGAAACGGTGCGGGATTCGCCGGGTCCGTGATCGACACCCGGGAGGCTGACAAGCTGCAGCCGCACATACACATTACACACCCCACACACACTCATCCCGTGTCAGCGTGGGTTTCACCCCCACAACCCAAAGATGTGCTGGTTAGGCGTATTGGCCATGCTAAATTGCCCCTTAATGGGGGGGGGGGAATTGGGTAATGTACATTTTTTTTTAAAAAGCTATGCGGAGAGGCTGAATAGATTTGGACTGTTTTCATTAGAACGACGGAGGTTGAGGGGTGACCTGATCGAGGTGTCCAAGATTATGAGGGGCATGGATAGGTTGGATGGGCAGGCACTCTTTCCCAGGGTGGAGGGGTCAGTCATTAGGGGGCATAGGTTTAAGGTCATTGGGGTAATGTTTAGAGGAGATGTGCGAGGCAGGAATTTTACACAGAGGGTGGTGAGTGTCTGGAACGCGTTGCCAGGGGAGGTTGTGGAAGCAGATACATTAACGGCGTTCAAAAGGCATTGCGACAAATACATGGATAGGATGGGTATAGAGGGATACGGCACAAGGAAGTGCTAAGGGTTTTGGCCAAGGGTGGTATCATGACCAGGACAGGCTTGGAGGGCCGAAGGGCCTGTTCCTGTGCGATATTGTATTTTGTTCTTTGATGCCACAGCAACATAGGCTATGAAGCGTTTCTGGTCAGAGTTTAAGGTGGCAATGGAGAAAGCCCCCAAACCTTAACCGTGGCCAGTCATTTAGACAAAGCATTTATTAATTATCTGTTGGTTACAGATTAGAAGTTAATTAATTGCTTTTCTATCATCACAGATTGATGGATGCCTTCCAGGCTCAAATTAAAAAAGAAATAAACTGCACAGGGACTGTTGTTGCGTCCACTAGCATACTGCCAGCAATGTGATAGTGGCATTGGGAATGTTGGCCAGGAATCTGTCCTCCCTTAAATTATGTCAGGAGATATTTTAAGTATGCTGCACTTCAGAGCAGGACCTTGGAGATTGTGGTCTTATCGGAATTCAGTCCCTCGGTGCTCCACTGGATTATCAGCCCACTTCAGGCCTTGAGAGGGACCACGACCTTCGAACCCAGAGGCCAGAGCGGCTGACGTGACAGAACTTGAGGTAAGTCTCAGCCCCGCGCCCTACCCTCCATTGTTTGTGGTGTGAGTGGAGTTTGGATGCTCACTCATCGAGTATATTCAAGACAGGGATTGATCGATTTTTGGTCGCTAAGGGAACCAAGGGATATGAGGGTTAGGTGGGAAAGTGGAGTCGAGGTGGGAGGTCAGCAATGATCTTACTCAATGAGGGGTTTTGAGGAGCCAAAATGGCCTCCTATTATTTTCTCATATAAGCAGGTTAAAATATCATAAATGTGGCGGAGGGCGGTTGGTGCTCCAGGAATTGTACGCAGCTACGGTCAATATACAAACGTACGTACATATGAATTAGGGGCAGCAGTAGGCCATTCGGCTCCTCGAGCTTGCTGCACCAGTCATGCCTGATCTGACTGTGGCCTCAATTCTAATTTCCTGACTGTCTCTGACTCCCTTTGACCCCCCCCCCCTCTTGTCAGTCAAGAATATGCGGGCGCAATCTACCCGAATGGGAGCAGGGTCCCGTAGCGAGTGTGTTTAGCCGGGTGTTTCCCAGCGCTCAGAGCCCTCCCGCACCCCCCTGCACCCACGCAGGGCACTCCCGGGGCCCGATCCGCAGCGCAGGGAAAATGCCAGCTTGGCACCGTGGCCGTGCCAGCCTGGCACAAAAGAGGGAGAGGGGGAGGAGAAAAAAAGACAGGGCAATTGGGAAAGGGAGGAGAGGGTAAAGAGAAAATGTCATGTGAATGTACCTTTAAGAAATGGGTGTTTATAAATGGGTGTGTATATAAGTATCTGTAGTGAGAGTACCTTTAAGAAATGGGTGTTTATTACTGCATTGATGTCAGGGAGTGGGTGGAGCTGGGCTGTCTGTCGGCTTTTTACTTTCGTTTTAGGCTGTTTGCTGCAGGGTGTGTTTTAGTTTCGTTTTCAGAGCTGGATAGCTGCAGTCACAGCCAGAAGACGTATGAATCTCTCTCTGTAATCTAAAGACTGTAAATCAATCCTGGTGATATAAAACTAATAACAGTAGTGACTTTAACCTGATGTGCTCCTGCTTTGGATCCTCACTGTCTTCAGGTGATGTCCTGGAGGACTGGAGAATAGCCAACGTTGTTCTTTTCTTTAAGAAGGGAAGCAAGGATAATCCAGGGAACTACAGGCCGGTGAGCCTTACGTCAGTGCAAGTGAAATTACTGGAGAGAATTCTTCGAGACAGGATCTACTCCCATTTGGAAGCAAATGGACGTATTAATGAGAGGCAGCATGGCTTTGTGAAGGGGAGGTTGTGTCTCACTAACTTGATAGAGTTTTTCGAAGAGATCACAAAGATGATTGATGCAGGTAGGGCAGTGGATGTTGTCTGTATGTACTTCAGTAAGGCCTTTGGCAAGTTTTTTTACACAGAGGGTAGTGGGTGCCTGGAACTCGCTGCCAGAGGAGGTGGTGGAAGCAGGGACGATAGTGACATTTAAGGGGCATCTTAACAAATACATGAATTGGTTGGGAATAGAGGGATACGGACCCAGAAAGTGTAGAAGATTTTAGTTTAGACGGGCAGCATGGTCGGCATTGGCTTGGAGGGCCGAAGAGCCTGTTCCTGTGCTGTACTTTTCATTGTTCTTTGTTCTAAAAGGTGTTTTAAGTCGTATGGATGTTAAAAGGAAAGCTTAAAGGATCACTTAGTGTTGTAGTCTTTGGGGGTTGTATTTGAATTAATGGTTGCTGAGATGTTCACTGTATGTTTTAAAATAGGCAGCACGGTAGCATAGTGGATAGCACAATTGCTTCACAGCTCCAGGGTCCCAGGTTCGATTCCGGCTTGGGTCACTGTCTGTGCGGAGTCTACACATCCTCCCCGTGTGTGCGTGGGTTTCCTCCGGGTGCTCCGGTTTCCTCCCAGTCCAAAGATGTGCAGGTTAGGTGGATTGGCCATGATAAATTGCCCTTAGTGTCCAAAATTGCCCTTAGTGTTGGGTGGGGTTGCTGGTTTGTGGGGATGGGGTGGAGGTGTTGACCTTGGGTGGGGTGCTCTTTCCAAGAGCCGGTGCAGACTCGATGGGCCGAATGGCCTCCTTCTGCACTGTAAATGCTATGACTATGACTATGACATAAAAGGTTAACCTGAGTTCATAGAATAAACATTGTTTTGCTTTAAAAAAAATACTTTTCCATTTCTGAGTGGGCCGTGTGCTCCCCCTACCACAACCTATTAAAAGTTGTGGGTCAAGTGAACTCCATGATACACTTTGGGGTTCTCTAAACCCTGGCCCATAACAAAAAGGGGGAGAGCAAAGTGCTGGAGGAAGAAAGAGCAACATGAGAGAGGGGTCATGAGGGAGACAGTTAAGAGAGAACGGGAGTGTGCGAGAGAATGAAAGGAGGAAACAAGGGAAGAGAATACTAACTGAAAGGAGAAGTAGGGAAGGAGCCCGAGACTGCAGTTTTGCCTTTGAGTGTGAGGTCGGGGATTTATTGGGGTTGGACTCTGCACTGAGTATGTGGCTGCATTGTGCAGGAGCAGTGGTTTGTGAAGTTTTACAGAGCTGGTGTTGCCAAGAGCCTCAAGTGGGGGAGGGGAGCTAACACAAGTCCCCAGTAGGTCATCAAAATGTAACTTGACACTGCACACAAAACACTGGCTCGCCTTTCCCAGAGCTGCTGGATGTTAAAGTGACACAGAAAACACAGCAAAAACTGCACCACAGGACCGGGTTTGTGTATGTGCTCCGGTATTAATTACAGGGAGGGGGGGGGGGGCGGGGGGATATGGTGGCAAATAAATGGAAGCCTCGGCCCCAGAGGGAATGCTTTGTTTTTGAAGAGGGGGAAGACAATCTTGAAACTTTGAGACATTAGAGGCCGGATTTTGCTGTTGTGTTGTGTTGTGACAGAGTCGCCTTCTTCTAGTCTCCCGCACCCCCACCCATCCAATCCCACCCCATGTCACACCAGATTCCAGAGTTTAATTCCCATCTCAGTTGGACAAAGTGTCACGCAGTCAGTTCGAACTCTGTCCTTTCATCTGTCGGGACCTGTGCTCAACAACAACATATATTTACACCCAGCACAGTCAGTATTGTAAACCACCCTGAGGTGCTCCACAGGAGCAGTAGGAAACAAAGTTATCGAGCCACGTGATCATGGAGCAAAAACCTGGTCAATGAGGTAGGTTTTTGGAGGGAAGAGTGATGCAGTGAGTTAAGGCCCACACAGTTAAAGGCACCATCGCCAATGGTGCAATGATTAAGATTGGAGATGCTCAAGGGGCCAGACTTAGAGAAGCACGAGGGGCTGGATTCTCCGTTTCTGAGACGAAGTGCCAGCATGAACGGAGAATCCGTGGGAGGTTCACGACAGGAAAATCGGCGCGAACCCCTCACCGATGCCGGTACCGGTTCCAGCACCCGAAAACGGCCAGGTCCCGGGCCGCGCAGGCGCAGGGCTGGTGACCTGCACCGGCCGCGCAACATGTCGCCGGACGTGCGCGAACCCTAACCTCTCAACCACGATCCTACAGCACCCCCCCCCCCCCCCTCTCCCCCCACCCGGCCATTGGGAACCGGCCCATCGGGGGCGGAGCATCGCAGGTGGGTCGGTCGATGACGCGCCAACGACGCTGAAATGGCGCGTGCTGCGTGTCACGAAGACGCCAGTTTGGAGGGGGGGGAGCATGGCGGACCGACGTCAAACCGGCGGCGACCCGGATTCTGCCGTCGGAATCCATTCCCCGCAATTCCGGCGTCGGGAGACGGAGAATCCCGCCCAAGATATCTCGAAAGGCAATCGGGCCGGAATCTAGCCTCTCTCCGCACTGAGATGAAGGAGTAACTGTTTAACTTTAAAAATCCTTCACTTAAGCGAGTGTACAACCTGCTTTACAATAGGTAGAACTATTTTCAAAACGGGTGTGAAAACCTAACGATTTCTTTAACAGAAGACTGGCCTGTTACAACCAAGTATTAAACCGAACGTTTACCACAAGCTTTCTCTCTCTCTCTCTCTCTCTCTCTTTCGGCTGCCCCTAGCAGCTAATATCTTTGTCTTCTGGAGGGGACAAAACTGTTCTATTCTTACTTAAGTATAAGATTTCTTTAACCATCACTGGGGTCATAAAATATGCTATTTCACCAAATGGTGGACTCCAACCCTGAACCAGCAAACGGAAGCTGCGATTAATAATATTCTGACCATCCCACGCCTTGAGCACTGTGTTCAAAACTGATCACCCATCTGTACGGGGAATGCTCCAAGCTCTGTGTGTGTGTAGAAGAGGGCCAGGCGGCTGACTGCCACTGTTAGAGGGAAGACTAGAAAAAACTGACGGCTTTGTCAAAAGGCATTTTTGGTCTTTATTGTTTCATGGGATGTGGGCATCGTTGGCAAGGTCAGCATTTATTGCCCATCTCTAATTGCCCTTGAACTGAGTGACTTGCTCAGTCATTTCAGAGGGCAGTTAAGAGACAACCACATTGCTGTGGGTCTAGAGTCACATGTAGGCAAGACCGGGTAAGGACGGCAGATTTCCTTCCCTAAAAAAGGACATTAGTAAACCAGATGGGTTTGTATAGCAATTTTGTTTTTGCAGCACAGGAACAGGCCCTTCGGCCCTCCCAGCCTGCGCCGATCCAGATCCTTTATCTAAACCTGTCGCCTATTTTCCAAGGATCTACTTCCCTCTGTTCCCCGCCCATTCATATATCTGTCCAGATGCATCTTGAATGATGCTATCGTGCCCGCCTCTACCACCTCCGCTGGCAAAGCGTTCCAGGCACCCACCACCCTCTGCATAAAAAACTTTCCACGCACATCTCCCTTAAACTTTCCCCTCTCACCTTGAAATCGTGACCCCTTGTAATTGACACCCCCACTCTTGGAAAAAGCTTGTTGCTATCCACCCTGTCCATACCTCTCATAATTTTGTAGACCTCAATCAGGTCCCCCCTCAACCTCCGTCTTTCCAACGAAAACAATCCTAATCTACTCAACCTTTCTTCATAGCTAGCACCCTCCCTACCAGGCAACATCCTGGTGAACCTCCTCTGCACCTTCTCTAAAGCATCCACATCCTTCTGGTAATGTGGCGACCAGAACTGCACGCAGTATTCCAAATGTGGCCTAACCAAAGTCCTATACAACTATAACATGACCTGCCGACTCTTGTACTCAATACCCCGTCCGATGAAGGCAAGCATGCTGAATGCCTTCTTGACCACTCTATCGACCTGAGTTGCCACCTTCAGGGTACAATGGACCTGAACTCCCAGATCTCTCTGTACATCAATTTTCCCCAGGACTCTTCCATTGACCGTATAGTCCGCTCTTGAATTAAATCTTCCAAAATGCATCACCTCGCATTTGCCTGGATTGAACTCTATCTGCCATTTCTCTGCCCAACTCTCCAATCTATCTATATTTTGCTGTATTCTCTGACAGTCCTCCTCGCTACCTGCAACTCCACCAATCTTAGTATCATCTGCAAACTTGCTAATCAGACCACCTATACCTTCGTCCAGATCATTTATGTAGATCACAAACAACAGTGGTCCGAGCACGGATCCCTGTGGAACACCACTAGTCACCTTTCTCCATTTTGAGACACTCTCTTCCACCACTACTCTCTGTGTCTCCTGTTGCCCAGCCAGTTCTTTATCCATCAACAATCATGGTCAGTATTACTGACACTAGCTTTGTATTCCAGGTTTATTCATTGAATTTAAATTCCGTCAGCTATCGCGGTGGCGAATTAATTTGGGCCTCTGGCTTACTAGCCCAGTGACTTTGCCACTGCACCACCTTCACCCCCTAATTAAATGAAGCTAAAGAAAGAAAAAGGTTACAAAGGAAATCTAACATTCCATTATCACTATCATTTATGAGTGCAATTTCAGCAAGTTACTGGTTAGTGGTTAACAAGGCATGGGAACATGGCCTTTATAAATAGGAGGCCCTGATTACAAGGCAAGGAAGTTATAATGGCCCTTTGTACAACATTTCTTGAGCTTCAACTTGAGGATCCAATTCTGGGCATTATACTTCTAGTCATAGAATCCCTACAGTGCAGAAAGAGGACATTCGGCCCATCAAGTCTGCACAGTTCCTCTGAAAGAGTATCCTACCTAGGCCCACTCCCCTACCCCATTCCTGTAACCCCATAACCCCACCTAACCTTTGGACACGAAAGGACAATTTATCATGACCAATCCGCCTAACCTGCACGTCTTTGGACTGTGGGAGGAAACCGGAGCACCCGGAGGAAACCCACGCAGACATGGGGAGCCAGTGCAAACACCAAGGCTGGAAGTGAACCCAGGTCCCTGGGGCTGTGAGGCAGCAGTGCTAACACTGTGTCACCATGACGCCCTTCAGGAAGGATGTGAAAGCATGGAATAAAAAAATCATGAGAATGGTTTCAGTCCAGAGGGGTCGATTATCGAAGCGAAGGATATTCTCTTTCGCTAAGGAGGGTTGACAGGAGATTTGATTTGAGATGTTCAAAAGCATGAGAGGACAGGGCAGGGTAGATAGAGCGAAACCTTTCTCGCTGGCGGAACCGTTGAGACCCAGAGAGTGGATGTTCATGTCTTACCACCTACATTGGTAAGGTTTGTAAAGGTCTGTTACATTGTGAAGGTTAAGAGAAACAGGCGTCGGGTATTCATTGTCATTCAGCACATATAAATAGGGGATGACTGGGACACTGGGTTGAGTGGGGGCAAAGCTGTGAAACTGAGCACGACACTAAACTCTCTCAGTAAAGAAAAGCTGTGCCTTAGTTTTGGCTTCACCAATTGGCTTGTAATCTATTAATAGTGGAGGCAAATTCAATCGTGACTTTCAAAAAGGGATTTGGATAATTGTCTGCAGAAAATGCATTGCAGGGCCATTGGGAGCATGCAGGGCTGTAGAACTAGCTGTGTAGCTGACCGAGACTTGGCATGGACACAATGGAATGAATGGCTTCTCCTTGATTTAAACAAAAAAAGATTTCTGATGTGTTTCTTTTCAACACCTTCAATTGCCGTGGCCTAACAGCTGACATAATGGCTCATTGAGCTCCGTTAGGTTCTTGAGAATTGTTGCTGCTTGAGTCACCATTCTCATGAACCTTTGCAACTCGGTGACGTTCCCTGGAAATGAAAATGACGTTGTGGCTCTGACCTTCAGTGGATCAACCTTTATTCCTGACGAACTCACTGTGCCACCAAGGAATCAGGCTGCTGATTGTAAGCATCAACCCGTTCGCTCTTTTACAGATGAAATGACTCCTTGTCTTACCATTGAGTCAATCACTTTCTTGACAATTGGGAGTAAAGGGTATTGAACCTTTCTGCATGCATGTAAGCATATTGGTTTCACTCCTGAGCTTCGTGTAAAACTATATGATGTGTCTTTAGCTCTCCTGGTCTTGTAAACAATTTTAGAAATTCTGCTGTGTAGTTTCCTGATTGACCTTCACCATTCTTTATATTTTTTATTCTGTGACATCGATTCAATGCCATACATGCCTTTCGACTTAAAAAGTGACCAACTCTGATATTGAACAGTAATTACTTTCTCTCTGTGCTTCAAAGTAGCTGTTAATTCTCCCCGAACCTTTAGCTCCGTCCCTCCTGGTTGGCATAGTGTTTTGTCGGATGGTTGACAAACTTTTTTGTTTTAAACATGGTTCAGCATCTGAAAGAACTGAAACTGCTACTCACGTATCTAATTATAAAGTGTGTCCTGTGACCCTCTACCAGAATCTCTGCATTCTAATATTTACTAGTTCCTGCTTGATTCTTTAGTCGCTCCGAAGAAAGGTGCCTCAATGTCTTGTGAACCTTGGATTTAGTGGATGCTTTCAAAACACTTTCTTTTTGGTTATTCTGCCCACTTTTTCAGCTGTGTCATACAGCCTGAAACAGCCCCATCTTTTTGCACCAATGGCAATGTGCGTATTTTTAATGTATTTTTTCCAATTAAAGGGCAAATTAGTGTGGCCAATCCACCTACCTGCACATCTTTGGGTTGTGGGAGTGAGACCCACGCAGACACGGGGGGGAAATGTGCAAACTCCACACGGACAGTGACCCGGGGCCGGGATCGAACCAGGGTCCGCGGCGGCGTGAGGCAGCAATGCTAACCACTGTGCCACCGTGCCAGCCTTCATTGTGCGCGTTTGACGGGGTAAATTTTGACCCTGTGCCTTTCTCTTTGGCAGCTAATCTGGACTGCATTAATTTCTTTTCACGTGTCTCCTTCTCTCTATTTTCCCTTTTTTATGTGTGACAAATTCAACTCTGTCTGTTTCTTTGGGATTCAGGGGAGCGCGATTCTCCAATGCTGCGCTGGTTGGGAGAATCGCCGATCGCGCCATTTTTCCACGCGACGCCCTCCCGCGATTCATCCAAGCGGCGAGATCGGCCCCGTGGATTTCTGCGCGGCGCAGGCCGGAGAATCGCCCGAGACACCCAAAACGGCGATTCTCCGCTACCCCCGCTATTCTCCGGCCCGGATGGGCCGAAGTCCCGACGGCGTGACCCCAGTTCACGCCGTCGCCGTTCACACCTGGTAAATAAAGTCGGCAGCCAGTCGTGCCGGCTGACGCTGAGCAGGGAGGAGGTGGGCGGACTGTTCCGGAGCTCCTGCAGATCGGGTCGGCTTCTCCGAGAACGCTGCGGCCAACGGGGGGGTGGGAGGGGGTGGGAGGGGGGGGGTGAGGGAGAGTGTGGAGGTGGGAGGGGGGTGAGGGAGGGAGTAGAGGTGGGAGGGGGGTGAGGGAGGAGGTGGAGGTGGGAGGGAGAGTGTGGAGGTGGGAGGGGGGGAGGGAGAGTGTGGAGGTGGGATGGGGGAGGGAGGGTGATGGAGGGAGTGGAGGTGGGAGGGAGAGTGTGGAGGTGGGATGGGGGAGGGAGGGTGATGGAGGGAGTGGAGGTGGGAGGGGGGTTGATGGAGGGAGTGGAGGTGGGAGGGGGGTGAGGGAGAGTGTGGAGGTGGGAGGGGGGTGAGGGAGGGAGTAGAGGTGGGAGGGGGGGTGAGGGAGGAGGTGGAGGTGGGAGGGAGAGTGTGGAGGTGGGAGGGGGGGAGGGAGAGTGTGGAGGTGGGATGGGGGAGGGAGGGTGATGGAGGGAGTGGAGGTGGGAGGGGGTGAGGGAGGGAGTGGAGGTGGGAGGGGGGTGAGGGAGGGAGTGGAGGTGGGAGGGGGTGAGGAAGAATGTGGAGGTGGGAGGGGGCTGATGGAGCGAGTGGAGGTGGGAGGGGGGTGAGGGAGAGTGTGGAGGGTGTCGTCCATCCGCGGATGCCACAGGTCAGCTGCCCTGATATGGCAGGACGGTGACGAGGACACGGCCCCAGGTTGTCGTGTGGCTGATGGGCACAGGCGAGTGGCACACTGGTGAGCAGTACGGTGTGAACTGACCGTTGGGCGCAGACAGTGACCAGGTGTTAGGCTGGCTGCGTATCTGCAGCGCGACCAGGCCACCGGGGCACACAGGTATCCCATGCAGCCCGGCTGGCGAGGTGTGGAAGAACCTCCCGTGTAACATGTTGTTTCTCTGCCCCCCACCCCCTCCTGCAGGTCACCATGTATGCCAACCAGACAGCGATGTTCACTGCCGTGGTTGGAGGGGCAGCTCTGCAGGTGGCCATCCGGCAGCGTAGACTGCGGCGGCCCACAGTGGCTGCAGATGCAGCGGTTGCTGCTGCAGCAGAGGGGATGGCCGCGGAGTGGCCCGTCGTCGACACGCAGGCCGCAGGCCCGGAATGTCCAGGGGGATGCCGAGGGGAACATTGACCCCCAGATGGCAAGGAATGCACAGGAGGCGGGCACTGATATTGAAGTGCTTGGGGGGGAGGAGGAGGAGGAGGAGCCACTGATGGTGGTGCCAGGGCGCCACAGGCGTCCAGCAAGGCCGAGGGTGTACCGTGACAGAGTGTCGTTCGGGGCCCTACCGGACATCACATGCAGGAGGAGACTATGGTTCAGCAGGGAGACGGTCGCACATATATGCCAGCTCGTGGCGCACCTCGCACCACGTGGAATGGGTGGAGGACACGCGATACCAGTCTCTGTCAAGGTGACAGTGGCCCTAAACTTTTACGCTACCGGTTCCTTCCAGGCGCCGAGCGGGGACCGATCCTGGATCTCACAGGCATCAGTCCACAGGTGCATCAGGGCCATGACTGACGCCTTGTACGCCATCGCGGACAGGTACATAAAATTCCCCGAGGACCGAGCACAGCAGGAAGCACGGGCACGTGGATTCGTCAAGGTGGCCGGGATACCAATGGTCCAGGGTGTCATCGATGGTGTGCACGTCCCCATGCGCCCACCTGCAGACAGGGACGTGTTCATGAACAGGATGGGAGCGTACTCCATGAACATTCAGGTGGTGTGCGACCCCCACATGAAGATCATGCACGTGTGTGCAAGGTACCCCGGGAGTGTGCATGACGCTTACATTCTGGCACAGTCGTTCATCCCCGCAATGTCCGGTGGATGCCCCCCCCCCCCTCCCCCCCCCCCCCCCAGCTGAGGGGCTGGTTGCTGGGCGACAAGGGCTATCCATTGAGGTCATGGCTGCTGACGCCAATACGGAGGCCTCACACCAACGCGGAGAGCCTATACAACGAGGCACATGCAGCAACCAGGGGTGTGGTGGAGCGGTGCTTCGGGCTGCTGAAGATGCGATTCAGATGCCTGGACCGATCCGGAGGGGCCCTGCAGTACCGGCCCGACAGGGTCGGTCGCATAGTTGTGGTCTGCTGTGCGCTGCACAACATGGCCATGCAGAGGGGAGATGACCTGGTGGAGGAGTCGGAGGGAGGACCCGACGGCACCGGAGCCAACGCAAACGAGGGGGATGGGGAAGAGGAGGATGCGGAGCATGAGGATGATGGGACGCATCAGGGTGGGGAGAGGGGCGCAGGACGCAGACACTGCCCGGCTGCTCGTTACGCCCAGGAGGCTGCGCGACGGCACCGTCGAGGACAGCGGGCACGCGACGCGTTGGTGGCCGCACGGTTCACGCACTGTGGGGGTGGGATTCGCTGAACACTGCCACGTGCACCACCAGACCTGCACACAGGCACCCCCCCCCCCCCCCCCCCCCCCCGCAACCCCCCAACGCGTTCACGGCAACAATTCCACATCACCTTACCACTGCGGCACTACGGGATTGCACAACATTGATGATTGGGTAAGCGGGTGTGATCGGTGCCATGTTGAATGATGACAGCCCGCTCTGCGATGAGCTGTGTGCTCAGATTCGCCAGCCAAGGTCTGACTCATGGCTATAGCTGAACCATGCACTCCGGTGGTCACAGCCTTCGTGACGGACATTTCATCACGTGCCCGTATGGGGTAGCTGGCGTCAGAGTGCCGAGGACTACGATGTCCGATTTTGGGAGGCAGGGGGGAAGGGACAGCACATCCGGCACCGACGTTGAACCGCTCGTTAACCCCAGCGCCACTCGGTCACCCTCACGAGCCCCCTGGCACCGGACATAGCGCAGAGTCTTACAAGTTAAGTGCAACTTAACTTGTAAGAGTTTATTTGTGACATTCATATACAGATTGTGGTGATCCACTGTAATAGGAGATGTAAGGTAGGACCTGCACTACAGGTTCGCCGGTAGCTCCTGCCGGCTGGCTCCGCCCACAGAGAACTGTATAAATATGTATGACCTCCAGTGCCCTGCCATTTCGCCAGCTGCAGCAGGAGGCCACACATCTGACTGTAATAAAGCCACAGTTGTAGCCAACTTTAGACTTTGTGCAATTGATCGTGCATCACAGATGCCCTACCCCCTACAACTAAACTGTGTCCTGCACCCATGCCAACTTATTATGTGCCTAACTTCTTTGCCTTACGGGCCCTACCACTATGTCTAGGTGTCTCCCCAGATGGTACAGCAGGAGTGGAGGCGGACTGCTGAGACTCCTGCCCTGCGACATGGCTCCCCGTCGGCCCGCGTTTCCTGGGGCGGCCCGGCGTCGATGGGCCAGGCTGCTCGGCGGGCGTGCTGGATGGCGTGGTGCCACCCTGTCCTGCCCGCTGCCTACCAGATGCGCCAAGGACGGAACGGGGGGAGGCCGAGTGTACCGGGACGGGCCCCAGAACCTCCTCCTCCCTCGGGGAGCCCGGTGGCCCCCGGGCCTCACTGTGGGACAGGGGTGTCGCACCACGGACACCTGGCACTGCCAGTCCTGGAGGCCTGCAGCGGTATCGACCACGGTCTGAATGTTCGCAGAGACGGAGCCCAGGGAGTGCGACATTCCTGCCGGGGACTGTGCTATCTCTACCTGTGAGTGCGCTACACCATCCATCACGTGCGCCAGGCGGTCTATGCTCTCCGCGACCAACTGCTGGGACTGTGCCCTCACCTGCTGGGACCGGGCCATGGCATGGTGAGACTTGGACGGGGCCCGTAGAGCGGCGGCAATGTAGTGTTGGCTCTGGCGCATGGCTACCTGTGAGAGGGCAGCCCACTCCTGGGCCATGGATGACGCGTGCACGTGAAGCCCAACGCCTTGCAGAACCTGACCCATGACCGAAACCATTTCACCCATTGACTCCATCGCGGACGCCACCCGTGCGGTGTCGGCCTGGGTGGCTGCGATGAGCGGCACCACTCCCTGCTCCTGGACGCAAATGGACTCCGCCAACTGTGTGTGCAGGTCCTGGAAGATGGCCCTCATCCTGTTATTCAGCCCCTCGGTGTCCACAAGCATCGGTTGTCCGGGTGGGTCAAGTACATCCAGGAACCCGGGAACCTTCTGGGCGGCAGCTGTTTGCTGGGCCTGGGCTGCCCTCCGACCGTCCAGCCCCTCGGCTGCTCCAAACTCCACCTGCTGTACCGGCTCGGCTGTGTGGGGCGCAACAGAAGGTGACCTGGGAGCCTCATCACTTATCTGCCCAACCGAGGTGAGTGTCTCTGCGATGGTGGATGGTGTGGGAGACAGCAGTGCCGCAAGCTCGAGGTCATCGTCCGTTAGGAAGTCTGGTGTGTACTGGTCCCCCTCATGGCCCGGCGCAAGGTGCATGCGGCCCATGTCATGTTTCCCTCCAGGTGAATCCGTGGACTGTGTTGCCGTTCTCTGTGCGTCATCGTCACTGTCCGTCCTGTGCCCCTCAGTATTGTCTCTGTCCGTCGTATGTGCGTCACCGCCCAGCGTCTCAGACTGAGAGGATGCCCCTCCTGTCCGTCCGACTGCCACCCTCTGGCGTGCGTCCCTGGGTGCGGTTGAGTTTGGAGATGGCCGGCTGTGTCTTGGCCGAGACGACCCAGGACGTTCGGCAGCTGGCCCTGGGGAACACAACGATACGGGGTCCGTTAGACACGCTGGGCCGGGTGTATGGTGGTGGTGGGAGCAGTGTGTGAGGGGGGGAGGAGATCGAGGGTGCAGTGGGCAGAGTGTGAGGGGGGGCGATGATGGGTTTGGAGGGGGGGAGGTGAGGACATGCAGGGTTGACTCACTTGCTTCTGCGCCTCCGACCTGGCATGTCGCGACCTCCCGGGTGGCGGATCCCCCAGCGAGGTCCAGGGCCCTCTGCTCGTGAACATTTAGGGGGTGCAGCACAGGAGAACCCCCTCCGGTTCTCATACGCTCACGTTGGTTGGGGGGGCGGTTGGATAAAACATCACAATTAGGCGGGTATCATCAGGGCGTGCAGATATAGGCTATAGTAATGCTGGGCGAGGAGACAGTTGGAGCCACGCCATGGCATCTATCCAGGGGGGTCCCGATGCTCATGTGGGTCGAGTACAACGTTGTGCACCCTGAACCCCCCCCCACCCCACTTCCCGCCCTCGTGCCCGGCAGGGGGGGGGTTGGTTGTGACCCGGGGGCGCCCTAAGGCACTTACCCTAGCAGCCCGAGTGAGGTTGTGCAGCTTCTTCCGACACTGCTCCCCGGACCGGCGGGGGGGGGGGGGTGCCCCACAGCACTCACAGCGGTGCCAACTTCACGCCAACTGCGCCTCACCGTGCTGGACGACTGGCGATGCCCACGTCTTGGGCAGAGGGTGGCCCTTCGGTTTTCAACCTCATCGAGGAGGGTGTCCAGGTCCGTGTCCCGGAACCTCGGTGCGGCTCGTCGGGGCTCAGGCACCTCTCCTCCTCCTGGGTCCTTCTGTGCGCGGATCGCACCATTTATGGCGCAGCGCCATGCCATTCGGGCGTCGCGCGCTTACGACGCTGCTTTCGCGCCACGCCCCCCGAGTTCCTCGCGGTCCCGCTCCTAGCCCATTTTCGGGTCCTAAATCGATCGCGATTGGGGCCGTTTCGTGCCGTCGTGAAACTCAACGTCGTTCACGACGGCGTGGGCACTTAGTCGCGGGAGCGAAGAATCGCACCCAGGGTGTCTCTCCCTGCTTTGATTTCCAATCAGTTCTGCCTCCTGATCCTGGCTTGTCCAATTAATGGAATCACCTTCCCCAGCATCAAGTCTTCTTGGGATCTCAAATTATCCAATAATGCATCATCCACTATTCCAACAAATCTAATGTTGTGAATGAACTGTACTCACAATTTCCTGCCAATTGGTACAAATCATTAATAAATACTTTGATGCTTTCCTTGTGTCTATGGGCATACTTCTTGTTCCGTGACGGAGTTCTTTAGCAGATTGAAATATGTCTCCAATGCATCAATAGCTGGCATATTTGGCTTTAACCTTCATCGATCCCAGGGGTAACTAAAATGTAATTTGCACAGTCACCCATTGTATACACAAGCGTATTGATCTGCTCATCGTCTGGCTTCGCTGGGCGACCTGATATGGTGCGGAATTGAGCAAATGTCTTGGACCACTTTGTCCACGCTTGACCTGATTTAGGGCAGCAACTTTCTCGAAACTCTCTGGCTGAGGCACAGATATTTCTATCACCATCTTTTATTTTACCGCCTACCACCATATATTATCGTGTTGTTGGGTTGGCTTAGTTTCAATAAGTCCTGGAGACCGCTAACCACAAACTCTATTGTAACATATTTACGTCGATCAGAACCCTGCATGGGTATATGTCACTTCCTTCAATGATATCACAGAATATTACAGTCAGCCATATGTGACACTTGGCCTAACATTCTCCATTATAGTACAAAACTTTACATTGATCAAACCGACAGGGATGTCTTCGTGGGCAGCACGGTGGCGCAGTGGTGAGCATTGCTGGCTCACGGCGCCGAGGTCCCAGGTTCGATCCTGGCTCTGGGTCACTGTCCGTGTGGAGTTTGCACATTCTCCCCATGTTTGCGTGGGTTTCGCCCCCACAACCCAAAGATGTGCAGGGTAGGTGGATTGTCCACGCTAAATTGCCCCTTAATTGGAAAAAATGAATTGGGTACTCTAAATTTATTTAAAAAAGAAAAAGGAATGTCTTCAACCTGAGGTCACGACCTGAATTTCAAATGGGAGGCTAATCTGAGGTCCCCGGATGTCTGGTCAGGTGGACATCAAAAATGCCATTTTGCATTTTCAAAGAGGAGAAAGGAACTCTCACCCTGTCCTGGCCAACATTCACCCCTGGTCCACCACCAACAAAAATAGATTTGCTATCGCTTCATCTTTTGTAACTTGGCTGTGCTCAATCTGCTGGTTGTATCCAGTCGAAACATTGCTTCAACAATAATTTGATAGCCTGGGACATCTCAAGAACTTGAAAAGCATTCTATATAAATTCAATCTGTAACTTACTCTACCCATGCACTTGACTGACTATCTCTATATCGATGGATATCGCGCACTGCATGATTTTTGTGGCTGATGACTCACACGTTGTTACAGATGCAAAACCGTCTCCAAGACAAAGGGAGTATTAGATTTCCATGTAATTTACTGACCTGAGGGATTCTCACGCTGTTGCAACATTTCGAGTCCTTATGAAGGGTAAAATAGACTCGAAAAGTTAATTCTGTTTCTTTCTCTACAGATGCTGCCAGACCTACTGAGTTTATCCAGCATGTTCTGTTTTTATTTCAGGTTTCCAGCATCTGCAGTATTTTTTTTAAATTTAGAGTACCCAATTAATTTTTTCCAATTAAGGGGCAATTTAATGGGGCCAATCCACCTAGCCTGCACATCTTTGGGTTGTGGGACTGTAGCCACCTGGGTTGGCCAACTCCCGACGTAAAATGGAGAACGGCAAAGGCTGAAGGGAAATTCAGCCAACACAGGCAGAAACTAGCAGGTGCAAGTTTACTGTGTATTAAACTCTGCAAAAGCCCAGACATCATCGATACAAGCATCCATCTGCATAATAATGTAGCAGCCATCTACGTACTAATGAGCGATCCCCAGGAACAATCGAAACATTTTGGATAAACAAGGCCAAGCCAGACTCCTCGGCGCCAGCAGGAGCCAACACAAAAGAGGTTAACGGACACCTCAAGACCGCCCATCGATCAGGGAACCGCTACAGTATTGGAGAAATCGAACCAAGCGATTGGAACGAAGTCCAATCACTTGGAACCAGGTACAGGGTCCGCCCCGAAAGGCGGGAAGCCCCTGGGGCTATAAAGTTAAGCCCCCAAGTTCAAATTGTTCTTCTTGACCGGGTCACTCAGCAACACGAACCAACCCTTGACAGTGACCGGTTCAGCTGCCGCCAAGAGCCAGTGGCTCTTGGCCAACGCTCGCTATGAGATAGGTGCTCCTAGCTACCAATCCGTACCAACTTTGAATCCCGCAGACTCAGAACCCGAACGAAAGGCCATTTGTTCCCCTGACCTGGTGGGCCAGTCCGAAGATAGGTATAGGCCTGTTAGTTGTAGAAGTAACTTAGATGTAGAATTTGTGCATGAGTAGCGATTACTGTGTATAATAAATGTGCTTTGATTTGAATTTTACTAATTGGTGTATTGAGTCATTGATCATTACTTGAACTTGAACCTCGTGGTGGTATCATAAAGATACCTGGCGACTCGAGAGCAAAGGTTATAAAACAGAGCCAATTGAACCAACCAAAAGTTAGCAACAGGGCCGAAACCCTCGCAAACACGGGGAGAATGTGCAAACTCCACACAGTGATCCAGAGCCGGGATCGAACCTGGGACCTTGACGCTGTGAGGCAGCTGTGCTAACCACTGCGCCACCGTGCTGCCGTATTTTGTTTTCTTTAATCTGTGGGAGTGCTGTGCAGTCAATGAGATGTGTGATGGACTGAAGAGGCCCCTTTTGTGCCGCAAGAACTCAATGTTGAGTGACCCCAGGCTGACCTTCTCCGGTGGATGTAAAGGATTCTATGATGCTGTTCAGTTCCCTACCACATGGAAACGAAATCCAGAACTTTATTATTTTGACATTTTTTTAAAAAAAGGACTTTTTGTGGAACCAAAAAAAGAAGGCTGCTACAAGTCACATGATCACCGGGTTGGCCCTTTGTTCTGAGAGCTACCATGAGTTACAAGAACAAAATAATTCTTCGGTCACCCTGTAGAATCTTACACTTCATCGAATCAATGAATGCAGAGGAATGACACCTACCTGGAACTATCACCAAAGAGAGAGATTGAAACTCATCATACCAGAAGAGATGCTAAAAGCCACCTGGCTCTCTCCGAAGGAGGAACAATAGAATTAAGGCCAGAAGCACAGAAACATTACATCTTTGGCTTTACAGTCAGCCGGCTGTTCAACATTCAGCTGGTCAACCACCAAGAAGCAAACCTCCAGGCAGAACAGCAGCCTGCTCCTCGAAGCCTGACACTGCTGGGAGATTTCCTACCATCGCCTGCAGAACTGACCCAGTCTATGTGTACCTCCATCATCTTGTGGTATCAGCACCAAATGTAAAGTGAACTTTACAACCGTAGCCAGCTGATTGCAAAATCCTACTTGAAATAATTCCTCACTGGACTCTGACTCTGCATTTTAGAATTCGCGACAACTAATGTTCATTTCAATAGTTCTTGCACTGTTACTATCCATAGTTGTAAAACCCCTTTTTCTACCCCATCCTTAATGTGCATGTGTGTGTATGGCTGTGTGTGTGTGTCTATGTCTCTGTGTGTGTCCGTGTGTGTGTTTGCGTGCATGCATAGTGGAGAGAGAAGTTGCAAACACCTCTCCCCCAGGTTTTGACTGCAAAATAAACTTACGTACTGAGTTGATCTGTTTGCTGGGGGGGTTATTAGTAAATTGGGTCACAAAAAACGAGTGTTTAGGAAAACACGTCACTGCATAGTTTAAAAATAATTGAAAACACCTCCTGCTTATGGACCAGTGGTGAGAGGGAAATACTATAGTTTGCTTGTCACTTTCCTGTCCGTAACAATAATATTTTGAAGAAGAGCAAAGGGAGCTAACCCCAGTGTCCTGGCCAATATTTATCCCTCAACCAACATCATAAAGAAACAGATTATCTGCTCAATGAGGTTTGTGGGACTTTGCTCTGCACAAATTGGTGGCGACATTTCCATATTACAACAGTGAGAAGATTTCAAACAGTACTTAATTGGCTGCAAAGAGCTTTGGGGCATCGGAGATTGTCAATGCGTTTGTTCTTTAAATCCCCCCAGCTCTATCGAGTGCGGTGATGTATTAACATTACCGTAACGATGGAGTGGAAGTTATGTTACAGCTCTCAGTGAATGGAGAGCACACGTCACTCTGGTGCGAGTCACAGGACTGTCACGGGAGTCGGCCGACTGAGGGTTTACTGATCAACTCTGTTATGAGTGATACTGAGACTGAAGGGTCATTGTGTGTGATGGCGAGCTGGAGAGTGCAGACAATCATGTCTAGTGTTTTATGTTTTCTCACTGGGGATTTGACCAGCCTTCTAAAGGTGAACTGAACAGTTTGTTCTCCATCGAAACTGTGGGGCAGGTGGAGTGGAAGTGGCGGGGTTCGTGTGTGTGTGTGTATGTGTGGGGCATGGGTGAGGGAAGTGGGAATGAGAGGGTGGGGAGGGGAGGGATGGGGAAGAAGGAAAAGCAATGAAGGTCCTCCCTCTGTTAACTATCCAGTAACGTTGCCCAGTAAGTGGGCGGAAGAGGGTGAGAGCGAGTGAGAGTTCGAGCATTGAGTGTTAGATCTGCTCCTTCACAGACTAATGTCCTTCCAGCAACTGGCTGGGCGGCCAATGTAATAATAATAATCTTTATTGTCACAAGTAGGCTTATTAACACTGCAATGAAGTTACTGTGAAAAGCCCCTAGTCGCCACACTCCGGCGCCTGTTCGGGTACACAGAGGGAGAAATCAGAATGTCCAATTCACCTAACAAGCACGTCTTTCGGGACTTGTGGGAGGAAACCGGAGCACCCGGAGGAAACCCACGCTGACACGGGGAGAACGTGCAGACTCCGCGCAGACAGTGACCCAAGTTGGGAATCGAACCCGGGTCCCTGGCGCTGTGAAGCACTGTGCTAACCACTGTGCTACCGCGCCGCCCTCTGCATTTGAGTGGGGTCACGGTCTACCGTTACCTAGTCAACTGCACTCCGGACTAAACTGGGGCCTCCGGATGAGGAAAAGGGCGAGGGAAAAAGCTGATCAAATCGGAAGCAATGCCATTTTGCCACTCAAAGTACAGATGAAAGGAATTCCGCTGTCCTGACGAAGGGTTCAGCTCGAGCGACTTTATCGTTGCAATAGACGAGTGACGTACAATGACAAGCAACCACCACAGTTAGCTTACTGCATTCTCAACCACATCTGACGCCGGAGGCTTTAAAGATACACAAGAAATAGGAGCAGGAGTAGGCCATTCGGCCCCTCAAGCCCGCTGCACCATTTGATGATGGCTGATCTGATTGCGGCCTTAATTCCATTTTCCTGCCTGTCCCCCTGTGACCATTGTCTCCCTTTGTGGATCAAAGATGTGTCTAACTCAGCCCTGAATATATTCGAAACCACTTCAAGGGAGGTAGATTGTGCTGCTACCTCCACCTCAGTGCGGCCTGGCATTGAAGTGCGGCGTGGGCTAGGGGTGGCATGTCCACCTAACCTGCGCTTCTTTGGACTGTGGGAGAAAACCAGAGCACCCGGAGGAAAGCCACGCGAAGAAAGTGCAAACTCCACACAGCCAGTCACCCAAGCCTGGAATTGAACCCGGATCCCTGGCGCTGTGAGGCAGAGGCAGACTGTGCCACCGTGCCATCCTTCAAGCGGAACACAAAGGTTCCAGTGTTTCATGTTTGCGTCCTCAGTATCCTGCTTCACAGCACTGAGGCCTGGACAATTTCTGTCAGCCAGGAATAACACTTCAACGTCTTCCATCTTCGCTGCCTTTGACCAATCCTCAGCGACAGCTGACAGGACTGTATATCCTGTGTCTGCGTGGGGTTTCCTCCGGGTGCTCCGGATTCCTCCCACAGTCCAAAGATGTGCAGATTAGGTGGATTGGCCATGATAAATTGCCCCTGAAGAGTCCAAAAGGTTAGATGGCGATATTGGGTTAAGGGGATAGGTAGCGTGCTCTTTCAGAGGGTCGGTGCAGATTCGATGGGCCGAATGGCCTCCTTCACCACTGTAGGGATTCCATAGGAGAATTGCTCAGGATACCAAAACTGAGTGGTTAGCACTGCTGCCTTACAGCGCCAGGGTTCCAGGTTCAATTCCGGTCTGGGGTGACTGTTTGCGTGGATTTTGCACTTTCTCTCCTTGTCTGCGTGGGTTTCCTCCGGGTGCTCCGGTTTCCTCCCACAGTCCAAAGTTGAGCAGGTTAGGTGGATTGGCCACGCTAAATTGCCCCTTAGTGTCCAAAAGTTGAGTGGGGATACAGGGCTGGAGCGGGCATTGGGCCTAGATCGGGTGCTCTTTCATAGATTATCATAGAATTTACAGTGCAGAAGGAGGCCATTCGGCCCATCGAGTTTGCACCAGCTCTTGAAAAGAGCACCCTACCCAAGGTCAACACCTCCACCCTATCCCCATAACCCAGTAACCCCACCCAACACTAAGGGCAATTTTGGACACGAAGGGCAATTTATCATGGCCAATCCACCTAACCTGCACATCTTTGGACTGTGGGAGGAAACCGGAGCACCCGGAGGAAACCCACGCACACACGGGGAGGATGTGCAGACTCCGCACAGACAGTGACCCAAGCCGGAATTGAACCTGGGACCCTGGAGCTGTGAAGCAATTGTGCTATCAACAATGCTACTGTGCTACCCGAAGGGTCGATGCAGACACGATGGGCTGAATGGCCTCCTTCTGCACTGTAGGGATTCTATGAGAAGGTGTCACTATCAGGAAAGACTGAACAGACTGGGGCTCTAGAAAATAATTTGTTGATAGGGGTTTTTTGAAATTTGCAAAGGAGCTCGACAGGCTCATCAAAATGTTAGTCACTTTTAAATTATTCAGGAGGAACATGTTTACTGAGAAAGTGCTAAGAATGTGGAACTTGTCGTGTTGGGTGTCCTGATGCACAAATGATCCAACACGGCTGTAGATGGTACAACTCTGTTTTCTTGTCCAACCAACGGTAACAACTAACTGCTGGCTTGGGTACGTGCTTCACCAGCTAACCTGTGGACCCAGCCCTCTCACTATCTTAGAGAGGCACTCAGCACATGGTGTATGTCTGAGTGGCACGCTGTGAGCTCTGTGCTCTGAGCTATCTCCTGGTAGAATGAGCGGGAACTGTGCTGTTCCCTGTTTTATAGTGCGTGTGCTCTCACTGGTGATTGGCTGCGATGTTATGTGTGTGCTGGTTGGTCCAACTGCCTGTCCATCAGTGTGTGTGTGATTGCACCATGATATGTTAATGTGGATATCATGCCAGAACGCACTACCGCCAGGTTGGTTGTTGAGGTGAATAACATGGATGCGTTAAAGATGCATTTAAGGGAAGTTAGATAAAAATACGAGGAAGAAAGGAAAATGTTAATTCAGTGAGATAAAGGGGTGGGGGAGGTTGACTGTGTGGAACATCATCATGAAGCTGGTGGTTTAGATGACTTATTCCAGTGCTGTAAACGCTTGTGAATGGGTCAGTAAGCTTGCGCCTTCACTCCATATCAGATCCTGATCTCCTCTGGAGGAGTGGGAGGGAGGCAGCTGATCGGACGGTCGGAATCCCGGTGAGCCTCTCATACTTGAAGAAAAAAAAGGAAAATCGCTGATTGTCACAAGTAGGCTTCAAATGAAGTTACTGTGAAAAGCCCCTAGTCGCCACATTCCGGCGGCTGTTCGGGGCGGCTGGTACGGGAATTGAACTATGCTGCTGTCCTGCCTTGGTCTGCTTTCAAAGCCAGCGATTTAGCCCTGTGCTAAACCAGCCCCGGCTACCTCCTGCTGGACGTGAGGGTAGAAGGGGTTTAAGGAAATAGGGAAAATAAATCAGGGGTTAACTCTGCATTTCAGGATGATCCTGGAGTAGTTAGCCGTTTTAGCAGATGTGAACTGGGTCCTCGAGTGTTTTATGCGGTCCAATCAGATTTGGCAGTCACCCTAAAATCTGTTTGTGTTGATTGCCAGTTTTAACGACTTATATTAACCTACAGTTGGGAAATCTGGTGACTATGGCATGGGGGCTTGTGACACATTGAGTATCATAGAACACCATTGGTGTTTAGCATCTGGTTTCCCTTCCACACACAATGTAGTAAGAAGTATTACAACGCCAGGTTAAAGTCCAACCGGTTTATTATGCTTCGAAAGCTAGTGATTCCAAATAAACCTGTTGGACTTTAACCTGGTGTTGTAAGACTTCTTACTGTGCTCACCCCAGTCCAACGCCGGCATCTCCGCTTCATGACACATAATATATTGAAAACACTGGGATTTTATGGACCAGTAGAAGTCCAACATACTTAAAAAGACTGACCTTCAACAATCATATCCCTCAAACCCTTCCCTCTCTGTGAATATAAGCTCCTCTTGAACCCATTAACACTATTTCTGTGTCCTTGTGATTATTCGGCAATACAATTACACAAAGAGGTGGAGATATTTCAGTTGTCCTCTCTCTCCCTCTTTATACTCCCTAATGCTTTTACCTGGTGTCCCTTCTCAAACCAGGCTCTTCATCATAATACTAATTGAATCCTCTTCACAATCTTCAAAATTTCAGTTACATCACCATGGTACGCACTCTTCTAAAGGACAGCCAGACCAAGCATCTTTCATCTTTCCGGGGAAGGCAGCACGGTAGCAGAGTGGCTAGCACTGTGGCTTCACAGCGCCAGGGTCCCAGGTTCGATTCCCGGCTTGGGTCACTGTCTGGGCGGAGTCTGCACGTTCTCCCTGTGTCTGCGTGGGTTCCTCTGGGTGCTCCGGTTTCCTCCCGCAGTCCAAAGGCGTGCAGGTTAGGTGGATTGGCCATGATAAATTGCCCTTAGTGACCAAAAGAAAGGTTCGGAGGGGTTATTGGGTTATGGGGATAGGGTGGAAATGAGGGATTAAGGGGGTCGGTGCAGAATGGATGGGCCACATAGCCTCCTTCTGCACTGTATGTTCTATGTTCTAAAACCTGGACCATCACATCACACAGGGACTGTCCATCAAGTCTACTCAAGCCTCCTCCTGCCTTTCATCATCTAAATCTCCCATCGTAACCCTCTTCCCAAGGCAGCACGGTGGTACAGTGGTTTGCACTGCTGCCTCACGGCGCTGAGGTCCCAGGTTTGATCCTGGTCCTGGGTCACTGTCTGTGTGGAGTTTGCACATTCTCCCTGTGTCTGCGTGGGTCTCACCCCCACAAACCCAAAAGATGTGCAGGGTAGAGTGAATGGCCACGCTAAATTGCCCCTCAATTGGAGAAAAAAAAAATTTGGATACTCTAAATTTACTTTAAAAAAAGTAACCCTCGTCCCTTTGTTCTCATGTGCTTTTCCAGCTTAAATGCATCGATATTATTTGCTTCAAATGCCCCCAGTGGTAGGGGGTTCCACATTCTCAGCGCGCTCTGGGTCAAGACTTTTCTTCTGAATTCCCTATTGGATTTTGTAGCCAACTAAATTGGCCAACTCCCGATTTAAAATGGCGAACGGCAAAGGCTGATGGGAAAGTCAGCCAACATAGACAGAAACCAGCAGCAGCAGGTTTGCTGTGTATTTACCTCTGCAAAGGCCCAGACAGCATCGATACCAGCGACCATCAGCATAACAACGTAGCAGCCATCTGCATACTGATGAGCAATCCCCGGGAACAATAAGTAACATTTTGGACACACAAAGCAAGGCCAGGCTCCTCGGCGCCAGCAGGAGCCAACACAAAGGAGGTGAACGAGCACCTCGAGACCGCCCATCGATCAGGGAACCGCTCCAATATTGGAGAAAATCGAACCAAGCGATTGGGACAAAGTCCAATCACTTGGGACCAGGTACAGGGTCCGCCCCGAAAGGCGGGAAGCCCCTGGGGACTATAAGAGTTGAGCCCCAAGTTCAAATCGCTCTCTCTTCAGCTCTCTCTTCGTCCTGCCCAGGTCACCCAGCAACACAAACCAACATTGACCGTGACCGGTGCAGTGATCGCCGAAAGCCCGTAAGTCTTAATTCAACGCTCGCTACGAGATAGGCGCTCCTTGCTACCAATCCGTACCAACATCGAATCCCGCAGACTCAGAACCCGAACGAAAGGCCATTTGTTCCCCTGACCTGGTGGGCCAGTTCCAAGTTAAGTACAGGCCTGTTAGTTGTAGAAGTAGCTTAGACATAGAATTTGTGCATGAGTAGCGATTATTGTGTATAATAAATGTGCTTTGATTTGAATCTTACTAATCGGTGTATTGGGTTATTGATCATTACTCGGACTTGAACCTCGTGGCGGTATCATAAAGATACCTGGCGACTCGAGAGCAAAGGTAATAAAACAGAGCAATTGAACCAAGGTGAAAATCAGCAACAATTTCTTGGAGACTATCTTATGTTTTTCTTTCCTTTATCACCTGTCCCTAATTTCCCTTGAAACTAAGTGTCTTGCTCGGCCATTTCAGAGAGAGCTTAAGAGTCAACCACATTGCTGTGGGTCTGGAGTCACATGTAGGCCAGACCAGGCAAGGACAGCACGGCGGCACAGTAGTTAGCTCTGCTGCTTCACAGCGTCAGGGTCCCGGGTTCAATTCCGATCTTGGGTGACGGTCTGTGTGGAGTTTGCACTTTCTCCCCGTGTCTGCGTGGGTTTCCTCCGGGTGCTCCGGTTTCCTCCCACAGTCCAAAGATGCGCAGGTCAGGCGGATTGGCCATGATAAATTGCCCCTTCGTGTCCAAACAGTTAGATGGGGTTACTGGGACAGAGTGGGGTGTGTGCGTAGGCAGGGTGCTCTTTCAGAGGGTCGGGAGACTCAATGGGCCAAACAGCCTCTTCCTGCACTGTAGTGATTCTATGACAGCAGATTTCCTTCCCTAAAGGACAACTTCCCTAAAGTGAACCAGATGACTTTTTAACCACATCATTGTCATTGTGACAATGTTTATAATTCCAGAAGTATTAACTGAATTACCAGCTGCCATGGTGGGATTTGAACTCATATCTCCAGAGACTGAACCTTTGGATTAGTAGTCCAATTTGATTACCACTGCACTACCAGTGGAAACATTCTCACTCTATCCCCTCTATCAAAACCTTTCCTGGTTTTAAAGACCTCTATTTGTTCACGTCTCGGAGAAAAACACACAGCCTGTCATCCTCTCCTGATAGGTATACCCCACCAAATATAATATTAAAATCTTTTTTGCATCCTTCCCAGCATCTCTCTATATTTTTTATATAAAGTAGAATTAACTGGGGCTGTGGAGTAAACAGTTAAGATCTGGAGCACCTGATACTGATGTAACTGTGATGCAATGTCACATGATTAAGTAACGGAGATCGGGTGGGAAACAGAATTCTAACCTCATGTCGAATTACTGAGATGGACATAGATCTGCAAATAAACATGGATGGTTTTAAGACTAACAGTCTACGGTAGCATTCTTAGGGTAACAGGCAAACCCTAAAGAAGCCCCACCTAGACCCCCAAACCCAAAGCGATACAGGGGCAGACAATGTTACAGAAGTGGGAATAGGCAGTCTTTGCAATAGCAAAGGGGCGTGTTGATGGAAGCTGTTCCAGCGGTCAAGTCAGAAATGGAAGTCAAGTTGAGGTGAAAAGATTGGCCATGTTCCCTCGACTCGGCAGGGAGCCACCTGATAACGCACCTCCTCTTATCACTGTCCAGGAAGGTTTTGCAGGGAAGCACCTCTGTGTGTACAGGTTTAGAGCTCAGCTGTGATGCCCCTCATTGCCAACAGCCTGCTCACACTTGAATAATAATAATCTTTTTGTTGTCACAAGTAGACTTACATTAAAGGTCACTTGCGGGATGTCGACGGGTGGTGGTAGTGTTGGGGGAGGGGGGGGACAGCGTGGGAGGTTGTATGGTGGAACGGGAGTGGGAAAAGTATCTGGAGACAGTAACAGTGCAACCATAGGCGGTTCCCAGCTTGGGTCACTGTCTGTGCGGAGTCTGCACGTTCTCTCTGTATCTGAGTGGGTTTCCTTCGGTTGCTACCGCTACCAAGATGATACCAAGTTGGGTGGGAGGGTGAACTGTGACGAGGATGCAGGGATCCTACAGCATGATCTGGACAGGTTGGGCGAGTGGGCAAACCAATGGCAGATGCAGTATAATTTGGATAAGTGTGAGGTTATTATCACTTTGGAAGCAAAAACAGGAAGGCAGATTACCACCTGAGTGGTTGTAAATTGGGAGAGAGTGTGCAGTGGGACCTGGGTGTCTTTGTGCACCATTCGCTGAAGGTAAGCATGCAGGTGCAGCAGGCGGTAAAGAAGGCTAATGGTATGTTGGCCTTCATTGCGAGAGGTTTCGAGTATAGAAGCAGGAATGTGTTGCTGCAATTATACAGGGCCTTGGCGAGGCCACACCTGGAGGATTGTGTGCAGGTTCCATCTCCTTCTCTGAGGAAGGATGTTCTTGCTCTCGAGGGAGTGCAGCGAAGGTTTACCAGACTGATTCCAGGGATGGCAGGACTGTCATAGAGGAGCGATTGACTGGGTTGGGATTGTTCCCGTTGGAGTTCAGCAGAATGAGGGGGGATCTCATAGTGACTTAAATTCTAACAGGACTAGACAGGGTAGATGCAGGGAAGATGTTACCAATGATGGGTGTGTCCAGAACCAGGGGTCACAGCCTGAGGATTCAGGATAAACCATTTCGGACAGAGATAAGGAGACATTTCTTTGCACAAAGAGTGGTGAGCCTGTGGAAGTCATTGCCACAGGAAGTAGGTGATGCTAAAACTTTGAATACATTCAAGAGGCGGCTGGATATAGCACTTGGGGAGAGTGGGATCAAAGGCTACGGGGAGAAAGCAGGATTAGGCTATTGAGTTGGATGATCAGCCATGATCGTGATGAATGGCGGGGCAGGCTCGAAGGGCCAAAATCCCTCCTCCTCCTCCTCCTATCTTCTATGTATCTATGTTTCTATGCTCTGGTTTCCTCCCCCATGTCCCAAAAGACGTGCTGTTAGGTAATTTGGACATTCTGAATTCTCCTTCTGTGTACCCGAACAGGCGCCGGAATGTGGTGACAAGGGGATTTTCACAGTAACTTCATTGCAGTGTTAATGTAAGCCTACTTGTGATACTAATAAAGATTATTATTATTATTAATCCAGCTGGATTCAACATCTGAGGAAGAAATTGGGAGAGGTTTATTTTCGTAACCAAAGAGCCATAAGTTTATAGAACCAGCAGCATAGTGAAGTTTGATCAGAATCAGCACTGCCTGTTTAAACTCAGATACACAGCCAACTCTCCATTGTCAGTGACCTGCTCCAGCAACGGGAGTGGGTCGAATCTCAGCCACGCTAGTGACATTCTGTTCCACAAGGATATTATATTACGTGTATGAAAGCGGAGAGTCATTATGTACAGTTTTATTTCATACAAATGGGGCTGCCAAGCCGGCTGGCAAATTTAACCTTGGCAGTGAATCTATTTGTGGAATTTGGTCGTTGGATCTGCACAATTAACAAAACGATGAGGTTTAAAATCTAATCAGAGCGGTGGTCGCTCCTGCCGGATTGCAGGGCCGAGCTACATTGGTCTCTGAGGAGATTAGGGGCTGGTTTAGCACAGTGGGCTAAATAGCTGGCTTGTAATGCAGAACAATGCCAGCAGCGCGGGTTCAATTGCCGTACCGGCCTCCCCGAACAGGCGCCGGAATGTGGCGACTAGGGGCCTTTCACAGTAACTTCATTGAAGCCTGCTTGTGACAATAAGCGATTATTATTATTAGATGGTGTTCTGCAAACTTTGGGTGCGAGAGAAGCTTCTTTAACTTAAAGGAAGACAGTCACAAGGCTGAGATGGACTCGACCCATAGTTACAATATCCTGGAACCAGTTGGCTGGACAGCTGGTTTGTGATGCAGAGCGAGGCCAGCAGCTTGGGTTCAATCCCCGTACCGGCCTAGGTTATTTGTGAAGCCCCGTCTTCTCAACCTTGCCCCTCCCTCGCCTGAGGTGATCCTCTGAAACCACCACCAGTCAGCTCTCCCCCTCAAAGGGGAAAGCAGCCCATGGTCATCTGGGTCTATGGCGGCTTTACTTGCGTATGTTGGAATCAATGGTTAGGGGCCATGGAGTAAAGCAGAGGAAGATTAGGGTCTGATGACTACGGCAAGCCTGAATATCAGCCATAAGAGCTGCTGAAGGTACACATGTGGCCACTCCTGCCTTTTCCCCAATGCCCTTTTGTGTAGATCTCATGGTGTTCACCTCAGGAGTTATGTTCAAACCCCTCCATGGTTTCTCCCCTCCCTATCACCTCCCCCAGCCCCACGACCTCCGAGATCTCTGCGCTCCCCCAATTCTGGCCACACTATTATTCCTTCATGGAATGGCTGGCTAGGTCAGAATCTATTGACCATTTTTTAATTCCCCGTTGGAAGGTGGTGAGCCGCTGCAGTCCAGGAGGTGTAAGTACACCCACAGAGCTGTTAGGGAGGGAGTTCCAGGATTCTGACCCAGCCATCTAGTCCTCATTTTCATCATTCCATCATTTGCGGCCATGTCTTCAAACTCCGGAACTCCCTCTCTCCGCTCTCTCCTCCTTTACGCCATCAATCCTAGTAACTCATTGAGCTCAGTGTCAATTTAAAGCTTCTCTGAAGTGCCTTGGGATATTTGATTATGTTTATGGTGCTGTATAAATGCAAGCTGTTGTTGTTGAAGGGCCAAAAGAACATGGTCAGGGTTTAGGCTGCTGTCCTCAGGACCCAACAATAGGTAAACTAAAGGTCAATTGGGGTGGAGTGTGATGGACAATTTATGCCTTGGCCATTAAGTATTAAATGGATCACCCGATCAGTTACTTTTTGTACCCATGTCCCAAGGTGTCTGCTTCATCCAGGTTAATGTGTTGAATTCTTGGTTTAAAATTAATGGAAACCCCACCTCACTCAAAGGTGGTTGGAACTTTGGGCAGCACGGTAGCACAAGTGGATAGCACTGTGGCTTCACAGCGCCAGGTTCGATTCCCCGCTGGGTCACTGTCTGTGCGGAGTCTGCACGTTCTCACAGTGTCTGCGTGGGTTTCCTCCGGGTGCTCCGGTTAGGTGGATTGGCTATGCTAAATTGCCCTTAGTGTCCAGAAAAAGGTGAGAGGGTTTATTGGGTTACGGGGTAGGGTGGAAGTGAGGGCTTAAGTGGGTTCGCCGCAGACTCGACGGGCCGAATGGCCTCCTTCTGCACTGTATGTTCTGTGTTCATTCACATCCTACTAATGTGTCACCACTGCTTCAATAAACAGGATGGCCTTCCAACAGCTCTCTGTAAAAAGCTGGCCATGACATTACAGCAACACTTTGCACAGGGTTCAAATGGCACATACTACAGCTGTGCAGGAACTGTTTGCAGTGTCAACTGGGACTGGCAAAACGACACCCTCACAACACACACTTTAAGCAGCAAGCCCTCTCCCCCTCACGCAAGGGAAGGTGGGTGTGCAACCCGCAGCAGTATCAAGATCTATTGCCAGATGGCACATTTGAATCTCAGTTCGCTGTGTGCTAACAGTCACCAAAGGGGAAAGAGAACAGCACCCCGCAGAACTCCCACTGGTGCACACTCATAGGGACTGAACGATTTAAGGACCAGAGTTAGTTTCTTGTTTCGAGGAGCTGCATTCCCAAGCGTACATGTGAAGAGATGCAGAGTTTGAACCCCCACTCTCGTTGAGAGACTGAGTGAGTGGAACGGTGGCTGGATATCCAGCTCGATATTGTGGAGTTTGGGGATCCTGGTTCCCTCCCCGCCCCTTCATCATAGGGGTTGACAAAGCACACACATCCCACTCGGTCAGTAAAACGACTTAACAGCCTGATTAAAAAGGTGGTTAGAATCACTAAGATATAGGGAGAAGGTTAAAAAGACAACACACTCCCCAGGATTGGAGACTATTTAGAACCGATTTGCATGCAATCTCAAATGCCATTTTCTGTTCAATGTTTGACGCAGTGGCTTGTTTTAAAGCAGCATTCAATTAGTTACACTCAGCAAGTCTGAAGATGCTGAAGTCAGCTACCTCAGTACCATAATCAGGTTGCTTGTTACACTGAAACCCATCAAATGTCTTTCAACATCGCAGGTCCACAGGCGGGAGCAGACTCGCCTAGATTTACAGGAGGAATATTCTTTTTAATCCAGTGGGGGCTATGGGGAAGAATTTAGCACCCATCTAACGTCAGGATTTGCAAAGCATTGAAGTTCAGCAATCACCAAGACTTCCCATTTAAACAAAAGTAGACCTCCTGCTTACTGCCTCAAACTTCTGCTTCACACAGCAGAGCAGAGACATCTGCTTTACATCGGCTGTGTCAACAGTCCTAACCCCACCTACGAAAAGCATCTTCGCACTTCAGGAGTCACGAGATAGTGAGAGAAGCTGCACCGAGACATCAAATCCAAATTTCCCTGCCGACCACCCTTTGCTCTCAACAGTTCAAGCCCAACTGCGACTAGGTTTACTGTTTAGATAACTTTTAGAACTACCCATGCACATACCAAACTGCTTCACACTCTAGCACTCTTTCAGTGAGCAAGACCGATGCACACAGAATGAGAACAGGAGAGACAGACAGACACACACACATAGACCAAGAGAGACAATGTGAAAGAGACACAGAGACATAAAACAGCAGACAAGGAGAACACACACTCATCAGAAAGCAAGAGACACACACACACTCACACACAAAGGCACATAATGAAAGCTGCCAAACACACACACACCTAACACAAAGAGACAGATGGCTAAGATAGAAATTACAAAAAAAACCAGAAATAATGAGCATACAAAGATAGATATCGAGGCGGAGAATTGGCACATGCAGATTTTTGAAGCGAGGTACACATGAAGATAAACTGGATGCACACACATAAAATGCTAATAGACGTGTTACAAAGACATAGAGCCAGAAATGGACAAGAGACATGAACACACACAGAACCGAGGTAGGAGTAACCACACATGCACACAGACAAGGGATTAAAAGTCTGTTCCGGTTTGGCAGATTGTCCGGCTACCAGTTAGTGGTCTCCCCCACCCCAGAGCATGTTAATAAGGCCACGTGGAGGGATTTCACCCTACAGCCATTCAGAACAAGAATGCCATCTGAAGAGATGAGGAGGTGGCAGTGAACTGCGCCCTCTACAACACAAGGGACTCCTCTCTCCCAACCAGCAGCTTGCTAGCTAGCTGGGAGAGGGGAAACTGGGGACATTAAAACAGCACGAGTGTGTGCCTCACCTCCAAATTGTTAAAATTAACCAAACAAAAAAGGATAGGCTTTTCAAAAAAAAAAAAAAGCGAGACATTGTCTTGAAATCCCTGGCTCATTAATCCGGATTCTGCTGCACAAGCCTCACTCACTCCTCGTGTTATATATATGCCCCTCCCAGAGCCACTATCTCCCCCTCCCCCCACCTTGGCAGCTCCCAGAAGTTACTCAGTAACTTGATGCATAACACCAGTCTTTAAGGGCGGTGTTGTCAACAGCTGAGAAACACAGTTCTGACAAAGGAATGGACCATTTGCAGCTCCTGTAAATCTCCAAGGTCTTTATTATAACCGTCTCAAAATAAACGAAACATAGAATAATAAATTAAGAAAACACATTTCTGCAGCAATATTTAAGATCTTAAAAAAATACTGTCCATGATTTTTCCCTCTCCCCACCCCACCCCCTTCGCCACTAAAAAATGGTTTCAATACAGAATATCATGTAAACTATAAAACATAGTGACAAGTAAACAGCAAACATTAAAAAAAAAATGTAACCACCTTACGAGAAATGTTTTTGTCACACACACACACATATATGCACACACACAAACACACGTGTGCACATTCCAGCCTGCAATATGTCCAAACATTCATGAGACAGAGAGGGGGAGGGGGAGACTTCTAGGTAGGTCGAAAAGAATGTTAAGTCTTTTGTGTGAAAGACTATTGTCACTGGTTTTAAGTTACAGTACTTTTTTTTTTTAAAGGGAAAACACAGGCTCCTTCAATGCAAATGTTTTTTTTTAAAAAAAGAACGAATCAAACTGATACATACATTGTCATCGTTCAAAAGGCTGGTTTTGAGAGTGTTGCAAGGTTTGAACAAGCAAAAAAAAAAAAATCATTGGAACACTTTTTGTCCAAGTGTTTTCACAAAGCTTTCAAGAAAAACAAAACTATATCCTCCACTCCCTCTCCCCTTACCAATCTCCTCATCCAGAACCTTCCTCATCCATAACATTTAAAAATAAAAAGGTTAATCCACCAATTTTTCTTTTTATTTAAAAAGGGCGACAGACTTTGTTTCATAGGAAACTCAATTTGGGAGATCAAATTTTCCAGGGTGGATTGGGGAGGGGATGGTTCCACCAGTGCTTTCCAAACAGTTGGTTTAAGCTCTCTTTTTTTTTTTGTTTTAAATTAAAAAGGAATATATAACAGACCATTAAAGACATCAAAAATAAAGTTACATGTAAAATGGTTACATGTGCAGCGAGCCGGTTTTCAAAAACAGAATGGAACAAAAGTCACTCAGTCGATGAATGGCTTTTTTTTTAATTACCAAAAAAACAACAAGGTTCTTTTTTTCTCTCTCGTCGCAAAGAACACATCTTCGAGATCAGTAGCTGGAAGTCTTTTTTTTTTTTTTGCATTTATCTTCTCAAAAATCCTTTTGCTTCTCTTTCAGCAGCTCACTCGGCTGGGCTGCTGTTTACAAACAAAGTCAGTCATGAAGTCGAACTCGTTCTGTCCCAGCCACAGCTCAGGTAGTTCTTTGATGCGGTCCAAACCCAGTTCAATAACTAAGGACATGAGGACCTCCTCGTCGATGAAGTCCGTGTCTATAACATTGGGGGGCAGTATTGTTGCAGACATATGGTGGCTGGGTGGCACCGAGGGACTGTGGTGCTTTATTTCCCTGTACTGCTGCTGCTGTTGTTGTTGGTGGCTCAATGCACTGGCAGGGTGCAGGTCCGTCAGGCTGTAATGCTGCTGGTGGCCGTAGTACTGGTTGGTCAGCTTTTGCAAGTGCATGCTGGCTGCCAGCTGTGCAGCTGGGCTGCTGGTGTTGCTGCTGGTGACTGGTGGTCCCATGTACTGGGGGTGGGGAGGATGCGAGTGATGAGGCGGCTGCTGCTGCTGCTGCTGCCGAGACGCGTACCTGATGTTGGGGGGCATGTTACTCAGATGCCCAACTGCAGCCTGCCTGCTCACGCTGCCAGGGACCATTGCATGCCTCATCCCGCCGCCCGAGTTCACATTGCTGGGTCCGGGGTAATGCAACAAGGAGGTGGTGGCGGCGGCCGGGTGCTCGCTCATCAGTCCGCTGTAGGCGTGCTGGTGCTGGGGGTACGGGCTCAGACCCATCCGGCGAACGTGGAGCCCGTTGCTTCCTTCCGCGAACCGCCCGTGGCTCATCATCATGCGATCGGCCATCGCACCCCCAACTTCAATGCAGAAGAAACAAGAGCAGCAATTTAAAAAAAAGCAGAAAACTCAAAAAACCCTGAAGAATGCACCACTCGAGCGTCCCAGGAGCAACTTCGCCCAGCACCAACCCCCCCCCGCCGCCCTTTATAAATTTAAAAAAAAACCCAAAAAAGATTTTAAAACAAAATTTGCAACTTACCCCTTAATTGCTGCAAAAAAAACAGTTCCCCTCTGCTTCCAATTCACTGATTTGAGCAAATGAGAATGATTCTGCTTTCCCCTCTTCACCAACTCCTCTCTGTATCCTGGCTCTTCCTTGTGTCTGTCTCTGTGCCCCTCTCTCCCTCTCTCTCTCTCTCTTGCTGCTGCTGCTGCTGCTGCTGCTGCTGCTGCTGCTGCTGCTGCGCTAAAGCACCCAGGCGCTACAAACTCGGAAGGATTAAGCAACAAAAGATGTTCACTCGGCTGCCTCGGCCACTCTTAATATAGGGCTCCCAAGGCTGGGCTCAACACACGGCACGGATTCTCTCTGGAATGTGGATCAGGAGCAGCATCGGAAGTCAAACCGAATTCCAGGCAGCAGGATCTTCCCCGTTCATAAACAATTGCAACAGAGGGAAATTGACAAAAGACATGCTTTCTTTACCCAGCCTGTAACAGAGTAACAGATTGATTACATATGATGCACTTCTTGCATTATATAGTCAACACATTATGGTATCCTATCCGTGTCGTCCACATATTTAATGTGATTTAAAAAAATTAGCTTCATCATCACTTAATTCTTTCTATTTATATGCCCCTGTTATCCCGAAAGATTAATAATCATCCCTCTCGCCCCCCCTGCCAATCTTACCCCCTAATTTTCCTTTAACTCTTGCAGGTCATTAAAAGGAGAAAGATTTGCATTTATATAGCCTCGTCACCACTGGCTCTCCCAAAGCGCTTCGCAGGCAACAATGTACTTTTGAAGTGTGGTTACTGTTGTATTGTGAGGTACGCAGCAGCCAACTTGCACCCAGGAAGATCCCGCAAACAGCCATGTGATAATGGCAGGGAGCAATCTGTTTCTGCTGGCGACGTTGATCATTACTGAGTTCAGGGAGAAGCCTCCTGTTCATGGAATCATACATTCCTGTTCTTCTCAGGAATAATGTCAAGGGATCCTGCAAGGAGTGTGAGGCCTCCATTTAATGTTTCATCTGACGGGGTGGCACAATGATTAGCACTGCTGCCTCACAGCGCCAGGGACCCGGATTCATCTCCGCCCTCAGGCGATTTTCTGTGTGGAGTTTGCACTTTCTCCGAGTGCTCCGCTTTCCCCCCACAGTCCAGAGATGTGCAGGTGAGGTGGACTGGCCATGCTAAATTTCCCCTTTGTGTCCAAATGTAAGGTGGGGTTGCGGGAGAGTGAGCCTAGGTAGCGTGCTCTTTCAGAGGGTTGGTGCAGATTCGATGGGCCGAATGGCCTCCTGCACTGTAGGGATTCTGTGGGTGGGATTCACTGACCAACCAACCGCGTGTTTTCCGGCAGCGGAGGAGGCCGCCAGCAGGATTTACCGACCCCGCCATTGACAACGGGATTTCCCGGTGACTGCACCCCTGTCGCCGGGAAACCTCTGCGCCGGTGTGGGACCGGAATATCCCACCAGCGTGACCATCCGGTAGATCGTGCCCTGTGATTCTATGAACACGGCACCTTCGGCAGGTGGCACTCCCTCAGTACTGCGCACCGACATCCTTCATCAGATTTTGGGCTCGGGGCCTGGAGTGGGAATTGAACCCTCAGCTTTCTGACTCAATAACCGACCGTCTGAACCATGGCTGCCCCCTCCCTGGCCCTCTCAACAAATGGCCATTTCTTAGTTGTGAAACTAGCTAGTAAATGCCAGGGTGATTTTCAATTACATATGTCATCGCAGAGAAACCGCACTGACACCCCCCTCCTTCCCATTTCTCACCCAACATGCCAGCACCTGCCCTCTCCAGCGAGTTATTGGATAATAAATAGAATCAAGGCACATCAATAAAGCTGCCAGTTATACAGACCCAGCTAACTCAGGTAAAAGCAGTAGGTGCTGGAAATTTGCAGCAGGTCTAGTGCGGAGAGAGAAACAGAGTTAAAGTTTCGAGTCATTTATGTCACTTGTATCTATGGGGGGTCAAAGGATACGGGGAAAGCGGGATTAGGCTATTCAAAGAATTTACAGTGCAGAAGGAGGCCATTCAGCCCATCGAGTCTGCACCGGCTCTTGGAAAGAGCACCCTACCCAAGGTCATCACCTCCACCCTATCCCCATAACCCAGTAACCCCACCCAATACTAAGGGCAATTTTTGGACACTAAGGGCAATTTTTTAATCATGGCCAATCCACCTAACTTGCACATCTTTGGACTGTGGGAGGAAACCGGAGCACCCGGAGGAAACCCACGCACACACGGGGAGGATGTGCGGACTCCGCCCAGACAGTGACCCAAGACGGGATCGAACCTGGGACCCTGGAGCTGTGAAGCAATTGTGCTATCCACAATGCTACCGTGCTGCCAATTGAATTGGATGATCAGCCATGATCATAGTGAATGGCACAGCGGGCTCGAAGGGCCGAATGGCCTCCTCCTGCTCCTAATTTTTCTGTGTTTCTATGTTTCTCCAGAATCTGTGGCCCAAACTACTGACCATCCCAATTCAGTATAGCTCAGTGGCGTATCTTTGCCGACTTGGCCTTCTTGGGAGATTGAATTCATATAATAATAACCTTTATTAGTGTCACAAGTAGGCTTACATTAACACTGCAATAAAGTTACTGTGAAAATCCCCTAGTCGCCACATTCCGGCGCCTGTTCGGGTACACAGAGGGAGAATTCAGAATGTTCAATTTACCTAACAGCACGTCTTTTGGGACTTGTGGGAGGAAACTGGAGCACCCGCAGGGAACCCACGCAGACACGGGGAGAACGTGTAGACTCCGCACAGACAGTGACCCAAGCTGGGTATCGAACCTGGGCCCCTGGGGCTGTGAAGCAACAGTGCTAACCACTGTGCCACCGTGCCGCCCTTTAAATAGCCAATGCTGTTATGAGGTCCTGTCCTCGTAACTTTTATTTTGTCTTTTTAGGAATTAAGTAACATCCTAGCGGAATATTCTGCTATTTTTGTTAGTGGGACAACGTGATGAAATCTAACATATAAAATCTTTTGTATTCTATTTTTAAAAATATGCAGCATTGAAAAACAGGTTTATACTCAATATTGGCATGTCATTTCTATTTATACTCAGCAAGTGGCCCTGCTGGCTATTTCGAGCAATTTCCATTTTTATTTCAGGTTTTTTTTTCAACGTTTGCAATGTTCTGTTTTTAACTCATTACAGATAATTTGAATAAAAAACCATCTCTCTGTTAAGCTAATCATTTTGAGTGGGAATGTAATGCTCTTAGACAAATCTCATTATGGACGGATTACACACCCTTGCTGTTCCTGTGGTAATTTAAAAAAAAAAATAATTTTTTGAATTATCACTGACTGTTGCAAATTAATTAATCACTCCTATTGAACACATTTTGCACTGGATCTTAAAAGGTGCACACGCTGGTTGCTGAATTATTGTAGCTGAGAAAACATTAAATCTCAAGACCATTTAAAAAAGAACTTACGCTTCTATAGCATCTTTCATGACCACAGGAGGTCCCAAGGTACTTTACACAGTGAAGTACTTTTGGAGTGTAGTCACTGTTGTATTGTAGGAATCGCAGCAGCCAATGTGCGCACACATTTCACAAGCATCCACAAATGTGAGAATGACCAGGTAACCTGTGGGTGATTCTCCGAGCCCCGTGCCGGACCGGAGAATCGGCGCAACCGCGCCCCGACGTCGGCGCACGATTCTCTGAGGTGCGGAGAATCGGCGACATTTGCGCCAGCGCGTTTGGCGTGGCGCCGGCCGTGGGCCGCTGGAATCGGCGGGGCCGCCAATTCTCCGGCCCGGATGGGCCGAGCGGCCGTTCCGACACTCCAGAGTCCCACCGGCGCCGTTCACCCCTGGTCGCTGCCGGCGGGAACTCTGCGGGAACGCTCGGAGGGGGCGGCCTGCGGGGGGAGGAGGGGGGCTCCCTCACCGGGGGGGGTCTCCGATGGTGTCTGGCCCGCAATCGGGGCCCACCGATCGGCGGGCCGGCCTCTCCCCCCCTCCCCCCCCCGGGCCTACTTTCCGGCGCGGCCGCCCCTGAACACCGACCCAATGTTGGGTTGGGGCCGGCGCGCGTAAGAAGTTCCCCGCGCATGCGCAGGATGGCGCGGCCCAACTGCTCATGCACAGGATTCAGCTGGCCCAACTGCACATGCGCGGGTTGGCGCGGTGCCCATTCGGCACTGCGAAAGGAGGCTGGAGCGGCGTGAACCGCTCCAGCGCCGTGCTGGCCCCCTGTGGGGGTCAGAATAAGCCGTGCCCGGGCCCTGTTCGCGCTGTAGTGAAACGTGACGGCGTTCACGACGGCGCGAACACTTGGCCGCTATATCGGAGAATCGCCTCCCCTGTTTTTAGTGATGTGGATTCGGGATAAAACATTCATCAGGATACCAGTGATAACTCCCCAGCTCTTCTTCCAAGTAATGCCATGGGATCTTTTACTTATTGGTAGTTGGACTGGAATACTGGGAGCCAGAACCTTGGGAGCTAGAACATTGGGAGATGGAATACTGGGAGTGAGAACACTGGGATCCAGAACACTGGCAGCTGTAATACTGGGAGCTAGAACACAAGGAGCTGGAATACTGGGAGCTGGAATACTGGGAGCTGGAATACTGGGAGCCAGAACACTGGGAGTTGGAATACTGGGAGCTGGAGTACTGGGATCCAGAACACTGGCAGCTGTAATATTGGGAGCTAGAACACAAGGAGCTGGAATACTGGGAGCTGAAATACTGGGAGCCAGAATCCCGGGAGACGGAATATTGGGAGCCAGAATGCTGGGAGCTGGAATACTGAAGGTTGGAATACCGGGTGCTGGAATCCTGGGAGATGGAATATTTGGAGCTAGAATACTGGGAGCTGGAATACTGAAAGTTGGAATACTGGGAGCTGGAATCCTGGAAGCTGCATTAATAGGAGCTGGAACACTGGGTGCTGGAACACTGGGAGTTGGAATATTGGGAGCTGGAATCCTGGGAACTGGAATACTAAGAGCCCGAACACTGGGATACAGAATACTGGGAGCTGGAATACCAGGCTCTGGAATTCTAGGAGGTGGAATACTGGGAGCTGGAATATTGAAAGCTGGAACACTGGGAGATAGAAAACTGGGAGCCAGAATATTAGGAATTGGAATACTGGGAGCTGGAATCCTGGGAACTGGAATACTGGGAGCCAGAATACTGGGAGCTGGTATACTGGGAGCTGGAATATTAGGAGCAAGAATACCGGGAGAAAGAACAATGGGAGCTAGAACACTGGGCACTGGAATACCGGGAGACAGAACATCAGGAGCCAGAGCACTGGGAGCTGGAATACTATAGCTGGAACACTGGGAATTGGAATACTGGGAGCTGGATTAATGGGAGCCGGGACACACGGAAACATTTTCTTGTTCTGTGGGGTTGCTGTCAATGATATTCGGGTAGGTTCTTGGTAGAGGAAGTTAGTGATAATTGGGCGGACTGAGCTGGGACAGTGGGAGAAGTCATAGAATTATAAGACACAGGAAGGGGCTCTACAGCCTATCGCGGGAGAGGGGGAGGGACATGACTAGGGCGTAACTCCACATTCAGGGAAATATTTAAAAAACACACACTTTTATGAGGGTTGTCCCTTTAATGAGCGCTGGTTAAACTAATGTTTTTCTGAGCAGTTACATAAATGGCCTGAAGGTACAGGCCCTGGACACCTGTTCATCAACGTCAGCAGTTTGAGCCTGTGGAATTCTCTACCACAGAAAGCAGTTGAGGCGAAAACATTTCCTGTTTTCAAGTAAGGGGTTCGATATAGCTGTTGGGGCTAAAAGGGTCAAAGGATGTGGGGGGTGGGGGGTTAGTGGGAACAGTTTACTGAGTTGGACAATGAGCCATTATCATAATGAATGGCGGAGTAGGCTCGAAAGGCCGACTGGTCTTCTCCTGCTCCTAAGATGGTGGATGCGTACGTTGGGCGCAGCATGTGTGTGTGTGAGCGATCCAGCCTCCAGTAATGGGTGTTCAGCTAACTGTGTTGTGCCTGAGCAATGGGTGGGTGACATTGAAGCCCAGGACCACCCACACGCCTTGACAGTCATTTAATCCATAATTTCCCGTAAATTGGGAACATTAGTGCTTCAAATGTTTGAAGCTGCCAGCACTTTTGCGGAAAATCAATTTGCTAATAGACTTTGAGAAATTCAAGGGGGCAATATTGAGCCAAGAGAGTCTGATTCATTGCGTTACCTGTTCTCACCTCAGGCAGGACCACATGAGTAAATCAGGTTACGGTGCAAAGTATGGGAACCAAGCTTCAAATAGAATGGAACAGAGCACTGTAAAATTTAAGGACAGGTAGCTGAAATTCATATTGAACAGGCCCAGTGCAAATATGGTGACATTTAAATGGCTGTTTCCTGTTGTACAAGGGGGAGTCCAAAACTGAGGACCATGAATATAAAATATAATGAAGTAATTTCATTACTTCGAGACTAGTCAGAATGTGGAACCTGCTGCCAATATCTAGGCTGACTCTCCAGTGTACTGCTGAAGGAGTGCTGCACTGTCAGAGATGCAGGGCTGGATTCTCCGTCCCGCTGCACCAGTTTTCTGCTGCGGCCTGCCCCTGCCGGCGACGGGATTCTCCGTCTCGCCAGCCGGTCAATGGGGCATTATGGGCAGCCCCACGCCGGCGGGAAACACCCAGGCGTGGGTGCACTGCCGGCGCATCGGAGAATCCTGCCAGCAGAGAAGCCAGCCCTCTCAAATGAGGCATGAAACATTTCTATCGCGCCTTTCACGCGCCTTCCCAAAGAACATTACAGCTGGTAAATTACTTTCGCAACAAAGTCGCTGTTGGCTAAACAGCAGCCCATTTTCACACAGCAAGATCCCATAAATAACAGTGTGACAACGACCAGATAATCTGCTCGGAGTGGGTTGAGGAATGAACATTGTTCGGAACACCCAAAGCAAAATTCTGCGGATGCTGGAAAGCTGGGAAGGACGCAGAGAATGCTGACAATACTCAGCAGGTCTGGCAGCATCTGTGGAGGGAGAAGCGAGGGTTAAGGCTTCAGGTCTGTGACCTTCCGTTCATGGTCCGGAACACCCTGCTCCATTTTGAAAAGTGCCGACGAGATCTTTTACACCCACCCGAAGGAGCACCTCTGATACTGCAGCACTCCTCGGAAATGTTGCGGTCAAATGCCTGGAAAAGAACTTGAACTCACAAGTTTCTGACTCGCAGGCGAGAATGTTACCATTGGACCATAGCTGACCCAGAGTGTGTGGGTGCGTGCGTGCGTACATTCACTGTCAAGGCTCAAACAAGTATAATGGCAAGACCAGATGGTTCCCACTGCTCCTGGAACAGTATCCCAGCAGAGAGGAGGAGGACAGCAAGACAACCCTGACAAGCAATAAAAGAGACTTGTTATCACGGACGTTTATTATGTATAAAAATACAGCGACTAAGATAGGAAACCCATTGATATAAATAACGGTGCAGTCACTTGTTTTTACAATGACGTGGATCGCAAGCTCTTTAGTCTGAATAGAGCTGAAGATTTTTTGTTTTTAACTTGTGACGTCGACTACAAGCCCATTCAATAGAATAGAGCTGAAGTTTACCCTCTATAGCAGACTGCGAGTCCATTGCAGGGACTGAGCCTGGAGTTATTTTTTTCACCGTGGCCAAGGCTGCAAATGTATTGGAATGAATAGAGCGGGAGTCTTTTTTTGTTACTTCCCATTGACACACAGAAATAGGTTGAATTCCTCGCTCCTTCAAAAGAATGACTTCAGTGAAAATAAATGAGACTGGACAGATCTGATATCCCGCGCGCGATGAGATTGTAGCTTATGACCTTGCTACGCCCAGCCTCTACAATCTATATGCTCTCCAGACCGGCCTCTCAGTTTCCACCCTCTGTAAACCTGAAGCTCATTCTAAACTCTTGCTGCCCATGTCCTAACTTGCACCAAGTTCCGTTCCTTTCTGAGGCATCGCCTCAAAATAAGGGGAAGTAGATTTAGGACTGAGTTTAGGAGGAACTTCTTCACCCAAAGGGTTGTGAATCTATGGAATTCCTTGCCCTATCAAGCAGTTGAGGCTCCTTCATTAAATGTTTTTAAGATAAAGATAGATAGTTTTTTGAAGAATAAAGGGATTAAGGGCTATGGTGTACGGGCCGGAAAGTGGAGCTGAGTCCACAAAAGATCAGCCATGATCTCATTGAATGGCGGAGCAGGCTCGAGGGGCCAGAGGGCCTACTCCTGCTCCTAGTTCTTATGTTCTTATGTTTCTGTGCTTGCTGGCTAACATTGTCTCCCAGTTCAGCGCCACACTTGATTAAAACATTCTAATCCTGGTGTTCAAATCCCTCCATGGCCTCGCCCTGCTCCATCTCCGCAAACAACTTCAGAGATATCAGTGCTCCTCCGACATTGGCCTGTTGTGCAACTGAGTCCGGCGGGGAGGTAAGTATTGAAGACTAGATCATAGAATCGCTACAGTGCAGATGGACGCCATTCGGCCCATAGAGTCTGCACCGACCCTCTGAAAGAGCACCCAATCTAGGCCTAAATCCCCACCCTATCCCCGTAACCCCACCTAGGGGGAATTTAGCCAATCCACTTAACTTGCACATCTTTGGACTGTGGGAGGAAACCGGAGCACCCGGAGGAAACCAGCGTAGACACGGGGAGAACATACAAACTCCACATTGTTACCCAAGGCTGGTATTGAACCCGGGTCCCTGGCATTGTGAGGCAGCAGTGCTAACCACTGTGCCACTGTGCCGACCCTTTTTTATGTACCCATATCACAGTCCCATACTCGGGCAAGGTAGTTATCAGAATGTCTGGTAATTCAGAGCTGGAGGTGGACAGCTAGCATCATAGATCATAGAATTTACAGTGCAGAAGGAGGCCATTCAGCCCATCGAGTCTGCACCGGCCCTTGGAAAGATCACTCGACTTAAGCTCCACACCTCCACCCCTTAACCCAACCTAACCTTTTTGGACACTAAGGGCAATTTATCATGGCCAATCCACCTAACCTAATCTTTGGACTGTGGGCGGAAACGGAGCACCCGGAGGAAACCCACGCAGACATGGGGAGAACGTGCAGACTCCGCACAGACAGTGACCCAAGCCAGGAATCGAACCTGGGACCCTGGAGCCGTGAAGCAACTGTGCTAACCATTATGCTACCGTGCTGGATAAAGGAATAGATGCAAGGTTACAGTCCCGAAAGACGTGCTGTTAGGTAATTTGGACATTCTGAATTCTCCCTCAGTGTACCCGAACAGGCGCCGGAATGTGGCGACTCGGGGCTTTTCACAGTAACTTCATTGCAGTGTTAGTGTAAGCCTACTTGTGACAGTAAAGATTATTGTTGCAGAAGAGCCAGAAATGGAGAGATGTATAAACGAGGATGAGAATTCAGATATGTTAGGCACAGAGATGTGTCTAGGACAGGAGTGGAACAGTATGGTGTGGGATTGAATGGAGATGTCAAAGTTCTGGGTGAGTCTAACTCAACGTTTGTGCTGGTTTGGCTAACCTCTGCAGTTGGTGGGACTCGGTGCGACCCGGGTTCGATTCCCGGCTTGGGTCACTGTCTGTGCGGAGTCTGCACTTTCCCCCCGTGTCTGCGTGGGTTTCCTCCGGGTGCTCCGGTTGCCTCCCACAGTGCAAGGATGTGCAGGTTAGGTGAATTGGCCATGCTAAATTGCCCCTTAGTGTCCAGGGATGGGGTTACGTGGTTGCAGAGGATAGGGCTGGGGAATGGACCCAGGTAGGGTATTCATTTCGAGGGTCAGTGCAGACTCAATGGGCCGAATGGCCTCCTTCTGTACTGAAGGGGTTCTATGATTCAATGAACATCTCATGTGGTGAGAAGGGGTTTTGTTTATTGTTATTCTGTATGGTGGGAAAGGGGTTTTGTTTATTGGCATTCTATATGGTGGGAAGGCATTTAGTACATTGACATTCTTCATCATAAGAAGGGATTTGGTATATTGACATTCTATTTGGTGAGAAGAAGGTTGGTATATTGGCATTCTATATGGTGCGACAGAATTGGTATTTTGGCATTCTATCTGGTGCAAAGGGGTTGGTATATCAACATTTTATATGCTGTGGAGGAATTGGTATATTGGCATTCTATATGGTGGGAAGGAATTTGGTACATTGGCATTCTATAGGGTGGACAGGAATTTGGTTTATTGACATTCTATATGGCAGGAAGGGGTTTGGTATATTGACATTCTATTCGGTGGTAAGTGGTTCTGTATATTGACGTTCTATATGGTGGGAAGGGACTTGGTATTTTGACATTCTATGTGGTGAGAACAAATTTGGTATATTGACATTCTGTATGGTGGGACAGAGTTTGCTATATTGGCATTCTATGTGGTGAGATGGGATATAGTATATTGACATTCTATATCGTGTGAAGGAATTTGGTATATGGGCATTCTATATGGTGGGAAGGAGTTTGGTATATTGACATTCTATATGGTGGGAAGGAGTTTAGTAAATTGGCATTCTATATGGTGGGAAGGAGTTTGGTATATTGGCATTCTATATTGTGGGAAGGAGCTCGGTATATTGGCATTCTATATGGTGGGAAGGAGTTTGGTATATTGGCATTCTATATGGTGAGAAGGAGTTTATATTGGCATTCTATATTGTGGGAAGGAGCTCAGTATATTGGCATTCTATATGGTGGGAAGGAGTTTGGTATATTGGCATTCTATATTGTGGAAAGGAGCTCGATATATTGGCATTCTATACTGTGGGAAGGAGTTTGGTATATTGGTATTCTATATGGTGGGAAGGAGCTCGGTATATTGGCATTCTATACTGTGGGAAGGAGCTCGGTATATCGGCGTTCTCAATAGTGGGAAAGAGTTTGGTATATTGGCATTCTATATGGTAGGAAGGAGTTCGATATATTGGTATTCTATATGGTAGGAAGGAGTTTGGTATATTGGCATTCTATATTGTGGGAAGGGGTTTGGTATATTGGCATTCTATACTGTGGGAAGGAGTTTGATATATTGGTATTCTATATGGTGGGAAGGAGTTTGGTATATTGGCATTCTATATTGTGGGAAGGAGCTCGGTATATTGGCATTCTATATGGTGGGAAGGAGTTCGGTATATTGGCATTCTATACTGTGGGAAGGAGCTTGGTATATCGGCATTCTCAATAGTGGGAAGGAGTTTGGTATATTGGCATTCTATATGGTGGGATGAAGTTTGGTATATTGGCATTCTATACTGTGGGAAGGAATTTGATATATTGGTATTCTATATGGTGGGATGAAGTTTGGTATATTGGCATTCTATACTGTGGGAAGGAGTTTGGTAGATTGGCATTCTATATGGTGGGAAGGAGTTCGGTATATTGGCATTCTATACTGTGGGAAGGAGCTTGGTATATCGGCATTCTCAATAGTGGGAAGGAGTTTGGTATATTGGCATTCTATATGGTGGGATGAAGTTTGGTATATTGGCATTCTATACTGTGGGAAGGAGTTTGGTAGATTGGCATTCTATATGGTGGGAAGGAGTTCGGTATATTGGCATTCTATACTGTGGGAAGGAATTTGGTATATTGGCATTCTATATGGTAGGAGGGAGTTTGGTATATTGGTATTCTATTTGTTAGGAAGGAGTTTGGTATATTGGCATTCTATATTGTGGGAAGGAGTTCGGTATATTGGCATTCTATACTGTGGGAAGTAGCTCGGTATATCGGCATTCTCAATAGTGGGAAGGCGTTTGGTATATTGGCATTCTATATGGTAGGAAGGAGTTTGGTGTATTGATATTCTATATGGTGGGATGACGTTCGGTATATTGGCATTCTCTATGGTGGAAAGGACCGTGGCATATTGTTATTCTATATTGTGGGAAGGAGCTTGGTGTGTTAGCATTCTATATGGTGGGAAGGGGATCAGTATTTTGGTATTCTCTACTGCAGGAAGGTGTGTGGTATATTGGAGTACTACCAAGGGTGAGAGAGGGTTGGTGCAATGGTACCAATGTCAAGTTTAGAATGCTGCTCACAAAAATCTCTTCACCTGAGGAAGGAGCAGCGCTCCGAAAGCTAGTGACATCGAAACAAACCTGTTGGACTTTAACCTGGTGTTGTAAAACTTCTTACTGCACAAAAATCTCAACAACAACAATTTTTAATTGCAAAGATTTGAAAATCATTTCAAAACTTTTCACAGTACAATTATCAATTGGACTTTGAACCATTTAAGAAGGTATTGGGACAGGTGGCCCATGCTGATTAACAAGATAGGCTTTACTCATTGAACCCACCCAAAGATAAACAAAGAAATGTTTTCTATCAACTCTACCAGTGGCACTTCTATCGTCAGCCATGGAGCAGTGTCTCGCATTCTTAGTCTCTGCATCAGAAGGTAATGGCTTCAAGTCTCAGTCCAGAGAGTTGAGCACAAAATCTAGTCTGACATTCCCAGTGTTGTACAAAGAACAAAGAACAAAGAAATGTACAGCACAGGAACAGGCCCTTCGGCCCTCCAAGCCCGTGCCGACCATGCTGCCCGACTAAACTACAATCTTCTACACTTCCTGGGTCCATATCCCTCTATTCCCATCCTATTCATGTATTTGTCAAGATGCCCCTTAAATGTCCCTATCGTCCCTGCTTCCACCACCTCCTCCGGCAGTGAGTTCCAGGCACCCACTACCCTCTGCGTAAAAAACTTGCCTCGTACATCTACTCTAAACCTTGCCCCTCTCACCTTAAACCTATGCCCCCTAGTAATTGACCCCTCTACCCTGGGGAAAAGCCTCTAACTATCCACTCTGTCTATGCCCCTCATAATTTTGTATACCTCTATCAGGCCACCCCCCAACCTCCATCGTTCCAGTGAGAACGAACAGAGTTTATTCAACCGCTCCTCATAGCTAATGCCCTCCATACCAGGCAACATCCTGGTAAATCTCTTCTGCACCCTCTCTAAAGCCTCCCCATCCTTCTGATAGTGTGGCGACCAGAATTGAACACTATACTCCAAGTGTGGCCTAACTAAGGTTCTATACTGCTGCCAGTTGTACTGTTGGAGATGCCATCTTTGGATGAGATGCTAAACGGGACCCTATCTGCACTGTCAGCTGCAGCACAAAGATCATCGAGCAGCACTTTTATTTTGTTTTAATTTATTTTTTCCACTTAAGGGGCAATTTAGTGTGGCCAATCCACTTACGCTGCACATGGGGTTATGGGGAAGAGACCCACGTAGACACAGGGAGACTGTGCAAACTCCACATGGACAGTAACCCAGGGCCGGGATCGAATCCGGGTCTTCAGCGGCGGGAGGCAACAATGCTAACCACTGCGCCACCGCAGTTAGCACTATTTTCATGAAGATCTGCATAGTTCTTCCTGATGTCTTGGCCCAAGTTCATCCCTCAACAAACATCGCTGAAACAAATGATCTAATCCCATTGCTGCATGCAACTTGGCTGCTGCGTTTCCTTATTATAATTGTGACTCCACTTTAAAGAGTACTACACTGGACATTCTAGCAAACACACTGGGAGCAGGAGCAGGCCATTTGGCCTCTTGAGTCGGCTCTACCATTCCATAAGGTTATAGCTGAGCTAATTAAAAAAAAAAAATTTAGAGTACCCAATTCAACTTTTTTCCAATTAAGGGGCAATTTAGCGTGGCCAATCCACCTAGCTTGCACATCTTTGGGCTGTGGGGGCGAAACCCACAGACACGAGGAGAATGTGCAAACTCCACACGGACAGTGACCCAGAGCTGGGATCGAGCCTGGGACCTCGGCGCCGTGAGGCAGCAGGGCGAACCCACTGCGCCCCCGTGCTGCCCCGCGGCTGATCTAATTTTAACCTCAGCTTCACACTCCTGTCTACCCTCAATAACCTTTCACTCCATTGCTTATGAAGAACCATCTCCCTAACCCTAATCTAGAACAGTCTCAGGATCTGGGGTAGACCATTTCGAACTGAGATGAGCAAAAACGTCTTGATTCAAAGGGTAGTGATCCTGTGGAATTCTCTACCACAGAAGGCTGTGGTATTCAAGAAAGAGATCGATGATCTTTTAGATTTTAATGGCATCAAGGGGTATGGGGAGAAAGCGGGAATATGACATTGAGATCGAGGTTCAGCCACGATTGTATTGAATAGCGGAGCAGGCTCGGAGGGCCGAACGACCTACTTCTGTTACTAGTTTCTAATTTTTACTTCTGCTTAAAAAAATACAAAGACTATGCCAACTTTTGAAGAAGAGAATTCCAAAATCTCATAATTGTCGGAGAGAATTCCCCCCCCCCCCCACCATCTCTGTCTTAAATGGACGACTCCATGGACCCTATCTAGCTTTGGGATGACTAGAGGTATTAAAGGCACTGTATTAAAGGCACTATATAAATGTAAGTCATTCCTTCTCTTTCTTTTAACCCTGCTTGCTGATTCCCATATTTGTGCATCGGTTCTGCTCTGGCAATCACACTTTCACCTTTGGATCAATGGGTTTGAGGGCCACTGCAGTACTTCAGCCTGTAAGCCAGGCCTGTCCGTGAGTACACCGCATTGCTGAAAGTGCTACCCTTCAGATCAAACATCGAGCTAATGTCCCTTTCAGCACCTCCACTGTTTCATGTAGATTTGAAAATGCTGTGGCCCATTATCCAGTCGAGGAAGGTATCTGGGCCGACAGGTATATCTCAACCAACTTCACACAACAACGGTTGAGTGTCAAGTATCAGATGGCTGTTTATGAAATGTTGCTGGCTGCTGTATTTGCTTATAAAACAACAACCATTACATCTGAACAAGGAATTGATTGTGTTGTGGTTTTACAGTGATAAGGTAGTGTATAGACACTAGTATTATGACAGTGCCTAAGGCATTGTGTTCCATTAGGTAATCGATTACTAAACGTAATTAATCTAGGACAAAGGTTCGGCACAACATCTTGGGCCGAAGGGCCTGTTCTGTGCTGTATTTTCTATGTTCTATGTTCTATGTTCTATGTATCACTATTATTTTCCATGTCATTGCTGACCAGACATTGTTCCAGTTCTTTTCAGATGGACCTATAGAATCTCAAACACATACAAAGAAACACACGGCATTAACATCAGGGAAGCAACCACTTGGCCCATCTAGTTTGCTTCAGACTTGCCCTCCAGTTACGCAAGTTGTTCCTGTCACGTTTACTCACCCTTCAACATCATTCCCTTTCCCCAACTCCTCCACTCTAATCTCGAATGTTGACATAGGGAAAGAGTGTCCGACCCCCGCCCGTCACGGAGATCACCTGACCCCACTGAAGGTCAATGGCCTTTTGTCCCCCACCAAATCGCGCTACGACAGGGCTGAAAAATCCTGGCCATGGTTTCTATCTCAGTTATCGACCCCTGGAAATGAATGCTAGCTCATCATTTTCCTGTGGGAAGATCCCGCTTTCCGAACTAGAGCTCCTCTATCTTATGTTTATGGCCTCGCCAGCTATTCCCATCAAATACAAAACACAACCTGCTGCTATCTACCCCATTCCGCTGGATTTGAACCTTTGCCCTGAGTCATTGGAGCTTCATTTTTCCAAGTCTTGTGTCAAGTCGTGAATCAGGGCGTCCCAGTGGAGGCGGGACCGTGAAATGCGGCCAGCTGTTAAAAACTCCATTGGTTTCAGTGGGAATGGAAGATCCCACTAATGGAGGGGGATGGAAAATTCCACCCTTCCGGGCACGATTTAACCGCCGCGTTGCGCCCGGCGCAGATCTGGGCGGGCCGGTTAAACAGCAGGAGAGGCCCAAATCGAGATTGCGCTGGGTGCAAATCAGTTTGCTGTCGAGCCGGCCCGCTTACGATGGTGCGTTCCGGATCGCGGGCAACTACATGCGAGCATATCATGGACCCAAATTTTCATTAATTTCCATCTCATTAGCGAGATTGAAGTCGAATTTAGCAGCCTCCCGGGAAATACCCGACGGGCCAGTGAGAAATCACGAGGACGTCGTTTAGGACTCCATTTTTAAAACGTGAAGCTGCCGCAACGGCTGCTGAGGGGAAATATGTAGCCATTTGTAGCTGCTGCCTGTTTGTCCCACCACCTCTCCCGGGACACAGCCCTATTTTGGGATATATGCTGAAGGTCACTTTAACTCCCTTTGACTGTGAGAGGCGTCCAAAATCACAGCTGTAGGTTATTGCTAATAAGGCATTGGCCTTGTTAGTTGTGAGACCATTTCACATTCTCGTGGGTACACCTGCCATGTCTCAGAAGATGGCATCGGATTTCAAGCAAACTTTGAAGCTTGAACAGTTTACCTGAAGTCTAGAATTGTCAGCACCATAGAGGCAGCAGTCAACCATCAAACACTCAAGAGGTGGGCTTCAGCACTGGGGATATCCTCGCGACCAATGGTGAGTGTGTGGATCAGGGGAGGGCACAAAGCACGGTCTCCCTAATGTTCCCGGCAGGGGTCTGGGATCTAGGGGCTTCTGCTGTGGCCGGGGATGAGTGCGCAGAGCGACACTCCCCAGCACAACTGGCTCTGAGAGAAGGTGGGACATGTAAGGATGGAGGAGGCTTGGGGGATTTAAGGGTCCAGGGTGGAAGCCCTAACTGATTGACGGCCTCTCTCGCCTCCTTACAGATATAACAATATGGTTGACTATGTCGTTCCCGCAGAGGCTGCTCTTGCGGTGCTGGTGGAAGCCCAGGCAGCCAGAGGGGGACTCCAGCGACGGCCCAAGGTGTACAGGCCTCGTTGGCCTTTCGAGGAGATGACTCAACGAAGAGACAGTGCGGCACCTGTGCCACGTCCTCGCGGTCTTGGCACCCCGTAGAGGAGGACACCCGCTCCTGGTGGTCATCAAGGTCACTGCAGCCCAGAGCCTCTATGCAACCAGTTCATTCCAGGACTCGAGCGGGGCCTTGTGCCACAGGTCAAAAGCTACAGCCCACAGGCATATCCGTGAGGTCACGGATGCCCTGTGTGCCCGGGCATCAGACTTTATCACCTTTCAGCCGGACCAGGCCCACAAAGATGCCCAGGTTGCAGGATTCTCCGCCATCACAGGGATGCCCCAGGTCCAGGGGGTAATTGACGGCACACATGTCACCTTGTGAGCACCGGGGCATCAGGGAGTTAACAGGAAGGGGTTCCACTCCCTGAATGTCCAGCTTGTGTGCGACCCCCACCTCAGCATCATGCAAGTGTGTGCACACTTCCCAGGGTGTGTTCACAACAGCTACATTCTGGGGCACTCAGAGATCCCTGGCGTCTTCGAGGGCCACCCCAGGACGTCAGGTTGACTTTTGGGGGATAAGTGATACCGGCTCAGGTCCTGGCTGATGAAGTCGGTCTGAGGTCTGAGATCGAGGTGGAGACCCGATAGAATGAGGCCCAAGTTGCCACCCGTGCTGACATTGAGCAGTGGACCAGACTGCTCAAAATGCAGTTCCAATACCTGGACCGCTTTGGTGGTGTCCTGCAGTACACCCCCTGGAGGGTCTCCTGCTATGCCCTCCACAACCTGGTACAGCAGCGGGAAGACCCTCTGGAGGAGGAGGGACATACAACCTCGGCTGAGGAGGAGGAGGAGCAGCTGGACCAGGAGGGAATGGCAGCCTAGCCCAGGGAGGAGCAGCAGGATGAGCCAGAGAATGGCGGACAGGTCTGGCATGTCCGGAGGACCAGGGAGCGAGTCCCTTATCCTTACCCGATTCTCACATGTTGAGGCTGATGATTTTGATTGATTTGATTTGATTTATTGTCACATGTACCGCAGTACAGTGAAAAGTATTTTTCTGCGGCCAAGGAAAGGTACACAGTAGACAAAAAGAATAATCAATAGGGAACATTGACAACTGGTACATCGACAAACAGTGATTGGTTACAGTGCGGAACAAGGGGCCAAACAAAGAAAATACATGAGCAAGAGCAGCATAGGGCGTCATGAATAGTGTTCTTACAGGGAACAGATCAGCCCAAGGGAGAGTTGTTGAGGAGTCTAGTAGCTGTGGGGAAGAAGCTGTTCCTATGTCTGGATGTGCGAGTCTTCAGACTTCTGGGGCGAGATTCTCCGACCCCCCGCCAGGTCGGAGAATCGCCGGGGGCTGGCGTGAATCCCGCCCCCGCCGGCTGCCGAAGTCTCCGGCACCGGAGATTCGGCGGGGGCGGGAATCGCGCCGCGCCGGTTGGCGGGCCCCCGCCGCTAAAATGCCTGTCCCGCCGGCGAAGATTAAACCACCTACCTTACCGGCGGGACAAGGCGGCGCGGGCGGGCTCCGGGGTCCTGGGCGATCTGGCCCCGGGGGGTGCCCCCATGGTGGCCTGGCCCGCGATCGGGGCCCACCGATCCGCGGTCGGGCCTCTGCCGTGGGGGCACTCTTTCCCTTCTGCCACGGTCTCCACCATGGCGGAGGCAGAAGAGACTCCCTCCACTGCGCATGCGCGGGAATGAGGGCCAGTCGGCGGACATCGCGCCGTTTCCGGAGAATTTCGCCCATGTACATTCTGCCCGATGGAAAGGTCTGGAAGAAGGCAATGCCTGGGTGGGAGGGGTCTCTGATAATGCTGTCTGCCTTCCTGAGGCAGCGAGAGGTGTATACAGAATCAATGTGGGGGTGGCAAGTCTGTGTGATGCGTTGGGCTGAGTTCACCACACTCTGCAGTTTCTTGTGATCTTGGACTGAGCAGTTGCCATACCATCTGTGATGCAGCCGGATAGAATGCTCTCTATCGCACATCTGTAGAAGTTTGTGAGAGTCGATACAGACATGACGAATTTCTTTAGCTTCCATAGGAAGTAGAGACGTTGTTGGGCTTTCTTGACTGTTGCATCAACGTGAGTGGACCAGGACAGACTGTTGGTGATGGTGACCCCCAGGAACTTAAAGTTATCGACCATCTCCACTTCGGAGCCATTGATGCAGACGGGAGTGTGTGTCGCGCTGCGCTTCCTGAAGTCGCTGATCAGTTCCTTGGTCTTTCCAACATTTAGAGAGAGGTTGTTTTCGGTACACCATGCAACCAAGTGATTTATCTCCCTCCTGTAGTCTGATTCGGCGTTGTTTGAGATACGGCCCACCACAGTCGTATCATCCGCAAACTTACAGATTGAGTTGGAGTTAAATGTTGCCACACAGTCGTGTGTGTCTAAGGAGTACTGTAGAGGACTGAGCACACATCCTTGCGGGGCCCCGGTGTTGAGGACTATTTGGAGGAGGTGCAGTTGCCGATCCTGACAGATTGCGGTCTGTTGGTGAGGAAGTCAAGGATCCAGCTGCACAGGGAGGGGTCAAGTCCAAGATTGCAGGGTTTGGTTATTAGTCTTGTTGGGATAATGATGTTGAAGGCGGAGCAGTAGTCTTTGAACAGCACTCTTACATAGGTGTCCTTGTTGTCGAGGTGTTCGAGTGTTGATTGCAGAGCCAGTGAGATAGCGTCTGCTGTGGACCGGTTGCGGTGATAGGCAAACTGCAATGGATTGAGGCCGTCTGGGAGGCTGGCAGTGATTCGTCTCATGACTAGCTGCTCACAGCATATCAAGAGAACAGACGTTAGGGCCACCGGTCGATAGTCGTTGAGACAGGCTACCTTGTTCTTCTTTGGTACTGGTATTATGGTGGCCTTCTTGAAGGAGATGGGGACCTCAGAGCGGAGGAGTGAGGTGGTGAAGATATCTGCGAATACACTCACCAGCTGGTCTGCGCAGGCTCTCAGTGTTGGCCCAGGGACTCCGTCGGGGCCCGTCGCTTTCCGCGGATTCACTTTCAAGAAGGCAGCTCTTACCTCTTTGTGCGTCGCCTCACCCCCTTCCTCCCCATTCCTCTCCTTCCCCCCCATTCCCTGACCAACAGCCCCCTGACTGTGCTGTCCCAGCCTCCCAGGTGTAATATCACTCCAGGGTGCTGGGCCTGTGTCGGCGCTGTCAGCGGGTCACTATACAAGGCAGGAGAGTGATGGTCACTCGCTGGGAGATGAGCTCTGGTGCTCCTCAGTTTCTGGTCAAGTCTGACTCCTGTCTTTCTGCTCACACCCATCCTCTGGACAGAGTCTGCATCCAGGGTGTTTGACCTTGGACCTCTGTGCCCGGGGGATGGAGGTGGGGGGAGCGGAGGGCAACAGGGGGTGGGGGTGCAGGCAGGCCCGTTGTGAAGATTAACGTGACAGAGGCTTCACATGTATCAGGTGTAACATGTTTTAATAGTGAACATTGGACATTTCCCCCTGCCCGGTCAGTGATCCTCTCTCTTCTTGACCTTTTGTGGTTTACTGCTATGTCTAGGTGTGTCCCCAGGATGCACTTCAGAGGTGGAGGCAGACGGCTGCTTTCCGGGCCTTGTGGCCTTTGATGCCCTTGGCAGGCGTCCTCCGGAGGGCCTGGAGCGGGAGGGACTCATCGACTGACCAGTGTCACAGGCCTCCCCGCTCCACTCTGTTCTGCCCGCTGCCCTTGAGATGCATCAGTGTCAGTAGGGGGGGATTGGGAAGACCTGGAGACTGTGATAGTCACCTTGGTGGTAGGCCCCAGGCTGGCCTCCAGCGTTTCCTCCTCCCTGACGGCACCTATAGGGCCCTGGGGGTCTCCATCGTACGGAGGGGTAGCTGACATGAACAACTCACTTGAGACAGGTCATCTGGGTGAAGGGACAGCGGATCTTGACCTCTGCAGCACAGGCCAATCTCACTGCTGTTGACAGCTCTCTCCTCTGCCAATCCTACCAGCTCCATGGCCTGTTCTTCATCATAGATTATCATAGAATTTACAGTGCAGAAGGAGGCCATTCGGCCCATTGAGTCTGCACCGACTCTTGGAAAGAGCACCCTACCCAAGGACAACACCTCCACCCTATCCCCATAACCCAGTAACCCCACCCAACACTAAGGGCAATTTTGGACACTAAGGGCAATTTATCATGGCCAATCCACCTAACCTGCACATCTTTGGACTGTGGGACCCTGGAGCTGTGAAGCAATTGTGCTATCCACAATGCTACCGTGCTGCCCCCTCATAGGGGGAGAGGAATCGGATCTCTGGTAGTCAGCCCCCTTTCTTGGCCCTTTCCCGCTTATTATGGGCTATCTTCTCCTGCGGGGACAATCAGAGGGCTTCACGAGCCGCAAGCTTGAAAAGGGGGGTCTACAGCAGGTGTCATGTGTGGGCATCGCAACTGGACATGAAGGTGTTGTGCTGGTCCTAGGGCTGCTGAGGGACAAGCACAAAGATTGGATGTGGGGAGGGTGCGAGGTGTCAACCAGTGATTTGTGGATGGGGGGGGGGGGGGGGGGAGGGGGGTGGGGTGGTTGGATTTAAGGGGTGGAGGCAGAACTGATGCCAGGAGAGAGGTGGCAACTTACCCTTGTAGATCGATGGAAGCCATTGGTCTTCTTTCGACATTGGATGCTCATTGGCCTGGTCACGCTGCCCGCACTGACAGCCATTGCCACGACCTCCCAGGAAGATTGGTGACCCTGCTGCTGGTCCTTTGACCCCGTCGGGGGAACAGGATGTCCCATCTCGCATGCACAGCGTCGCCAAGCCTGGCCAGGTCAGCATTCCCAAAGCGAGGAGCAGGTCTGTGCGCTGCCATGCTTGTGTCTTGACTGGGAGTGGTGAGGGAGTGGTGAGGGAGTGCTGAGGGAGTGCTGAGGGAGTGGTGAGGGAGCGGTGAGGGAGCGGTGAGGGAGTGGTGAGGGAGTGCTGAGGGAGTGCTGAGGGAGTGGTGAGGGAGCGGTGAGGGAGCGGTGAGGGAGTGATGAGGGAGTGGTGAGGGAGTGCTGAGGGAGTGCTGAGGGAGTGCTGAGGGAGTGGTGAGGGAGCGGTGAGGGAGCGGTGAGGGAGTGGTGAGGGAGTGGTGAGGGAGTGGTGAGGGAGCGGTGAGGGAGCGGTGAGGGAGCGGTGAGGGAGCGGTGAGGGAGTGGTGAGGGAGTGCTGAGGGAGTGGTGAGGGAGTGGTGAGGGAGTGCTGAGGGAGTGGTGAGGGAGTGCTATGGGAGTGCTGAGGGAGTGGTGAGGGAGTGGTGAGGGAGTGCTGAGGGAGTGGTGAGGGAGTGCTGAGGGAGTGGTGAGGGAGTGGTGAGGGAGTGATGAGGGAGTGATGAGGGAGTGGTGAGGGAGCGGTGAGGGAGTGCTGAGGGAGTGGTGAGGGAGTGGTGAGGGAGTGCTGAGGGAGTGGTGAGGGAGTGCTAGGGGAGTGCTGAGGGAGTGGTGAGGGAGTGGTGAGGGAGTGCTGAGGGAGTGGTGAGGGAGTGCTGAGGGAGTGGTGAGGGAGTGGTGAGGGAGTGGTGAGGGAGTGCTGAGGGAGTGGTGAGGGAGTGGTGAGGGAGTGCTGAGGGAGTGGTGAGGGAGTGCTATGGGAGTGCTGAGGGAGTGGTGAGGGAGTGATGAGGGAGTGATGAGGGAGTGGTGAGGGAGCGGTGAGGGAGTGCTGAGGGAGTGGTGAGGGAGTGGTGAGGGAGTGATGAGGGAGTGCTGAGGGAGTGATGAGGGAGTGCTGAGGGAGTGGTGAGGGAGTGGTGAGGGAGTGCTGAGGGAGTGCTGAGGGAGCAGTGAGGGAGTGGTGAGGGAGTGCTGAGGGAGTGCTGAGGGAGTGGTGAGGGAGTGATGAGGGAGTGCTGAGGGAGTGCTGAGGGAATGGTGAGGGAGTGCTATGGGAGTGCTGAGGGAGTGGTGAGGGAGTGATGAGGGAGTGCTGAGGGAGTGGTGAGGGAGTGGTGAGGGAGTGGTGACGGAGTGCTGAGGGAGTGCTGAGGGAGCGGTGAGGGAGTGCTGAGGGAGTGGTGAGGGAGTGCTGAGGGAGTGGTGAGGGAGTGGTGAGGGAACGGTGAGGGAGTGTTGAGGGAGTGGTGAGGGAGTGGTGAGGGAACGGTGAGGGAGTGCTGAGGGAGTGCTGAGGGAGTGCTGAGGGAGTGATGAGGGAGTGATGAGGGAGTGGTGAGGGAGTGATGAGGGAGTGATGAGAGAGTGATGAGAGAGTGATGAGGGAGTGGTGAGGGAGTGATGGGGGAGTGGTGAGGGAGTGATGAGGGAGTGCTGAGGGAGTGATGAGAGAGTGATGAGGGAGTGATGAGAGAGTGATGAGAGAGTGATGAGGGAGTGATGAGCGAATGATGAGGGAGTGATGAGAGAGTGACGAGAGAGTGATGAGGGAGTGGTGAGGGTGTGATGAGGGAGTGGTGAGGAAGTGATGAGGGAGTGGTGAGGGAGTGGTGAGGGAGTGGTGAGGGTGTGATGAGGGAGTGGTGAGGGAGTGATGAGGGAGTGGTGAGGGAGTGATGAGGGAGTGGTGAGGGAGTGGTGAGGGAGTGATGAGGGAGTGATGAGAGAGTGATGAGAGAGTGATGAGGGAGTGGTGAGGGAGTGATGAGGGAGTGCTGAGGGAGTGATGAGGGAGTGGTGAGGGAGTGCTGAGGGAGTGCTGAGGGAGTGGTGAGGGAGTGATGAGGGAGTGGTGAGGGAGTGATGAGGGAGTGGTGAGGGAGTGGTGAGGGAGTGATGAGGGAGTGATGAGAGAGTGATGAGAGAGTGATGAGGGAGTGGTGAGGGAGTGATGAGGGAGTGCTGAGGGAGTGATGAGGGAGTGGTGAGGGAGTGGTGAGGGAGTGGTGAGGGAGTGGTGAGAGAGTGCTGAGGGAGTGGTGAGGGAGTGGTGAGGGAGTGATGAGGGAGTGATGAGAGAGTGATGAGAGAGTGATGAGGGAGTGGTGAGGGAGTGATGAGAGTGTGCTGAGGGAGTGATGAGGGAGTGGTGAGGGAGTGGTGAGGGAGTGCTGAGGGAGTGGTGAGGGAGTGCTGAGGGAGTGGTGAGGGAGCGGTGAGGGAGTGCTGAGGGAGTGCTGAGGGTGTGGTGAGGGAGTGATGAGGGAGTGGTGAGGGAGTGGTGAGGGAACGGTGAGGGAGTGCTGAGGGAGTGGTGAGGGTGTGGTGAGGGAACGGTGAGGGAGTGCTGAGGGAGTGCTGAGGGAGTGATGAGGGAGTGATGAGGGAGTGGTGAGGGAGTGATGAGGGAGTGATGAGGGAGTGATGAGGGAGTGGTGAGGGAGTGATGGGGGAGTGATGAGGGAGTGCTGAGGGAGTGCTGAGGGAATGGTGAGGGAGTGCTATGGGAGTGCTGAGGGAGTGGTGAGGGAGTGATGAGGGAGTGCTGAGGGAGTGCTGAGGGAGTGGTGAGGGAGTGGTGACGGAGTGCTGAGGGAGTGCTGAGGGAGCGGTGAGGGAGTGCTGAGGGAGTGGTGAGGGAGTGCTGAGGGAGTGGTGAGGGAGTGGTGAGGGAACGGTGAGGGAGTGTTGAGGGAGTGGTGAGGGAGTGGTGAGGGAACGGTGAGGGAGTGCTGAGGGAGTGCTGAGGGAGTGCTGAGGGAGTGATGAGGGAGTGATGAGGGAGTGGTGAGGGAGTGATGAGGGAGTGATGAGATAGTGATGAGAGAGTGATGAGGGAGTGGTGAGGTAGTGATGGGGGAGTGGTGAGGGAGTGATGAGGGAGTGCTGAGGGAGTGATGAGAGACTGATGAGGGAGTGATGAGAGAGTGATGAGAGAGTGATGAGGGAGTGATGAGCGAATGATGAGGGAGTGATGAGAGAGTGACGAGAGAGTGATGAGGGAGTGGTGAGGGTGTGATGAGGGAGTGGTGAGGAAGTGATGAGGGAGTGGTGAGGGAGTGGTGAGGGAGTGGTGAGGGTGTGATGAGGGAGTGGTGAGGGAGTGATGAGGGAGTGGTGAGGGAGTGATGAGGGAGTGGTGAGGGAGTGGTGAGGGAGTGATGAGGGAGTGATGAGAGAGTGATGAGAGAGTGATGAGGGAGTGGTGAGGGAGTGATGAGGGAGTGCTGAGGGAGTGATGAGGGAGTGGTGAGGGAGTGGTGAGGGAGTGCTGAGGGAGTGGTGAGGGAGTGGTGAGGGAGTGGTGAGGGAGTGATGAGGGAGTGGTGAGGGAGTGGTGAGGGAGTGATGAGGGAGTGATGAGAGAGTGATGAGAGAGTGATGAGGGAGTGGTGAGGGAGTGATGAGGGAGTGCTGAGGGAGTGATGAGGGAGTGGTGAGGGAGTGGTGAGGGAGTGGTGAGGGAGTGGTGAGAGAGTGCTGAGGGAGTGGTGAGGGAGTGGTGAGGGAGTGATGAGGGAGTGATGAGAGAGTGATGAGAGAGTGATGAGGGAGTGGTGAGGGAGTGATGAGAGTGTGCTGAGGGAGTGATGAGGGAGTGGTGAGGGAGTGGTGAGGGAGTGCTGAGGGAGTGGTGAGGGAGTGCTGAGGGAGTGGTGAGGGAGCGGTGAGGGAGTGCTGAGGGAGTGCTGAGGGTGTGGTGAGGGAGTGATGAGGGAGTGGTGAGGGAGTGGTGAGGGAACGGTGAGGGAGTGCTGAGGGAGTGGTGAGGGAGTGGTGAGGGAACGGTGAGGGAGTGCTGAGGGAGTGCTGAGGGAGTGATGAGGGAGTGATGAGGGAGTGGTGAGGGAGTGATGAGGGAGTGATGAGGGAGTGATGAGGGAGTGGTGAGGGAGTGATGGGGGAGTGGTGAGGGAGTGATGAGGGAGTGCTGAGGGAGTGATGAGAGAGTGATGAGGGAGTGATGAGAGAGTGATGAGAGAGTGATGAGGGAGTGATGAGCGAATGATGAGGGAGTGATGAGAGAGTGATGAGGGAGTGATGAGGGAGTGGTGAGGGTGTGATGAGGGAGTGGTGAGGAAGTGATGAGGGAGTGGTGAGGGAGTGGTGAGGGAGTGGTGAGGGTGTGATGAGGGAGTGGTGAGGGAGTGATGAGGGAGTGGTGAGGGAGTGATGAGGGAGTGGTGAGGGAGTGGTGAGGGAGTGATGAGGGAGTGATGAGAGAGTGATGAGAGAGTGGTGAGGGAGTGATGAGGGAGTGATGAGGGAGTGCTGAGGGAGTGATGAGGGAGTGGTGAGGGAGTGGTGAGGGAGTGCTGAGGGAGTGGTGAGGGAGTGGTGAGAGAGTGCTGAGGGAGTGGTGAGGGAGCGGTGAGGGAGTGATGAGGGAGTGATGAGGGAGTGCTGAGGGAGTGGTGAGGGAGTGGTGAGGGAGTGCTGAGGGAGTGGTGAGGGAGCGGTGAGGGAGTGCTGAGGGAGTGCTGAGGGTGTGGTGAGGGAGTGATGAGGGAGTGGTGAGGGAGTGATGAGGGAGTGGTGAGGGAGTGATGAGGGAGTGCTGAGGGAGTGGTGAGGGAGTGATGAGAGAGTGATGAGGGAGTGGTGAGGGAGTGCTGAGGGAGTGGTGAGGGAGCGGTGAGGGAGTGATGAGGGAGTGATGAGGGAGTGCTGAGGGAGTGATGAGGGAGTGGTGAGGGAGTGGTGAGGGAGTGTTGTGTGAGTGGTGAGGGAGTGGTGAGGGAGTGGTGAGGGAGTGCTGAGGGAGCGGTGAGGGAGCGGTGAGGGAGCGATGAGGGAGTGGTGAGGGAGGGATGAAGGAGTGGTGAGGGAGTGATGAGGGAGTGGTGAGGATGTGATGAGGGAGTGATGAGGGAGTGGTGAGGGAGTGCTGAGGGAGTGCTGAGGGAGTGGTGATGGAGTGCTGAGGGAGTACTGAGGGAGTGGTGAGGGAGTGATGAGGGAGTGCTGAGGGAGTGGTGAGGGAACGGTGAGGGAGTGCTATGGGAGTGCTGAGGGAGTGCTGAGGGAGTGATGAGAGAGTGATGAGGGAGTGGTGAGGGAGTGATGAGGGAGTGATGAGAGAGTGATGAGGGAGTGATGAGGGAGTGATGAGGGAGTGGTGAGGGAATGGTGAGGGAGTGCTGAGGGAGTGCTGAGGGAGTGCTGAGGGAGTGATGAGAGAGTGATGAGGGAGTGATGAGGGAGTGATGAGAGAGTGATGAGGGAGTGATGAGGGAGTGCTGAGGGAGTTATGGGGGAGTGGTGAGGGAGTGATGAGGGAGTGTTGAGGGAGTGATGAGAGAGTGATGAGGGAGTGATGAGAGAGTGATGAGAGAGTGATGAGGGAGTGGTGAGCGAGTGATGAGGGAGTGATGAGAGAGTGATGAAAGAGTGATGAGTGAGTGGTGAGGGAGTGGTGAGGGTGTGATGAGGGAGTGGTGAGGGAGTGATGAGGGAGTGGTGAGGGAGTGGTGAGGGAGTGGTGAGGGTGTGATGAGGGAGTGGTGAGGGAGTGATGAGGGAGTGGTGAGGGAGTGATGAGGGAGTGGTGAGGGAGTGGTGAGGGAGTGATGAGGGAGTGATGAGAGAGTGATGAGAGAGTGGTGAGGGAGTGGTGAGGGAGTGATGAGAGTGTGCTGAGGGAGTGATGAGGGAGTGGTGAGGGAGTGGTGAGGGAGTGCTGAGGGAGTGGTGAGGGAGTGGTGAGAGAGTGCTGAGGGAGTGGTGAGGGAGTGCTGAGGGTGTGGTGAGGGAGTGGTGAGGGAGTGGTGAGGGAGTGGTGAGGGAGTGGTGAGGGAGTGGTGAGGGAGTGATGAGGGAGTGCTGAGGGAGTGGTGAGGGAGTGATGAGGGAGTGATGAGAGAGTGATGAGGGAGCGGTGAGGGAGCGGTGAGGGAGTGCTGAGGGAGTGGTGAGGGAGCGGTGAGGGAGTGGTGAGGGAGTGGTGAGTGAGCGGTGAGGGAGTGCTGAGGGAGTGGTGAGGGAGTGGTGAGGGAGTGGTGAGGGAGTGCTGAGGGAGTGGTGAGGGAGCGGTGAGGGAGTAGTGAGGGAGTGGTGAGGGAGCGGTGAGGGAGTGGTGAGGGAGTGGTGAGGGAGTGGTGAGGGAGTGGTGAGGGAGTGCTGAGGGAGTGCTGAGGGAGTGGTGAGGGAGTGGTGAGGGAGTGCTGAGGGAGTGGTGAGGGAGTGCTGAGGGAGTGGTGAGGGAGTGGTGAGGGAGTGCTGAGGGAGTGGTGAGGGAGTGGTGAGGGAGTGGTGAGGGAGTGCTGAGGGAGTGGTGAGGGAGTGCTGAGGGAGTGCTGAGGGAGTGGTGAGGGAGTGGTGAGGGAGTGCTGAGGGAGTGGTGAGGGAGCGGTGAGGGAGCGGTGAGGGAGTGGTGAGGGAGTGCTGAGGGAGTGGTGAGGGAGTGGTGAGGGAGTGCTGAGGGAGTGGTGAGGGAGTGGTGAGGGAGCGGTGAGGGAGTAGTGAGGGAGTGGTGAGGGAGTGGTGAGGGAGTGGTGAGGGAGTGGTGAGGGAGTGGTGAGGGAGTGCTGAGGGAGTGGTGAGGGAGTGGTGAGGGAGTGCTGAGGGAGTGGTGAGGGAGTGCTGAGGGAGTGGTGAGGGAGTGGTGAGGGAGTGCTGAGGGAGTGGTGAGGGAGCGGTGAGGGAGCGGTGAGGGAGTGCTGAGGGAGTGGTGAGGGAGTGGTGAGGGAGTGGTGAGGGAGTGCTGAGGGAGTGCTGAGGGAGTGGTGAGGGAGCGGTGAGGGAGCGGTGAGGGAGCGCTGAGGGAGTGCTGAGGGAGTGGTGAGGGAGTGGTGAGGGAGTGGTGAGGGAGTGGTGAGGGAGTGCTGAGGGAGTGGTGAGGGAGTGGTGAGGGAGTGGTGAGGGAGTGCTGAGGGAGTGGTGAGGGAGTGCTGAGGGAGTGCTGAGGGAGTGGTGAGGGAGTGCTGAGGGAGTGGTGAGGGTGCGGTGAGGGAGTGGTGAGGGAGTGGTGAGGGAGCGGTGAGGGAGCGGTGAGGGAGCGGTGAGGGAGCGGTGAGGGAGTGGTGAGGGTGTGATGAGGGAGTGGTGAGGGAGTGGTGAGGGAGTGATGAGGGAGTGGTGAGGGAGTGATGAGGGAGTGGTGAGGGAGTGGTGAGGGAGTGGTGAGGGAGCGGTGAGGGAGCGGTAAGGGAGTGGTGAGGGAGTGGTGAGGGAGCCGTGAGGGAGCGGTGAGGGAGTGCTGAGGGAGTGGTGAGGGAGTGGTGAGGGAGTGATGAGGGAGTAGTGAGGGAGTTGTGAGGGAGTTGTGAGGGAGTGGTGAGGGCGCGGTGAGGGAGTGGTGAGGGAGTGGTGAGGGAGTGGTGAGGGAGTGGTGAGGGAGTGCTGAGGGAGTGGTGAGGGAGTGCTGAGGGAGTGGTGAGGGAGTGCTGAGGGAGTGGTGAGGGAGTGGTGAGGGAGTGATGAGGGAGTAGTGAGGGAGTTGTGAGGGAGTTCTGAGGGAGTGGTGAGGGCGCGGTGAGGGAGCGGTGAGGGAGTGGTGAGGGAGCGGTGAGGGAGTGCTGAGGGAGTGGTGAGGGAGTGCTGAGGGAGTGGTGAGGGAGTGCTGAGGGAGTGGTGAGGGAATGATGAGGGAGTGGTGAGGGAGTGATGAGGGAGTGGTGAGGGAGCGGTGAGGGAGTGGTGAGGGAGCGGTGAGGGAGTGGTGAGGGAGTGGTGAGGGAGTGGTGAGGGCGCGGTGAGGGAGTGGTGAGGGAGCGGTGAGGGAGTTCTGAGGGAGTGGTGAGGGCGCGGTGAGGGAGCGGTGAGGGAGTGGTGAGGGAGTGGTGAGGGAGTGCTGAGGGAGTGGTGAGGGAGTGCTGAGGGAGTGGTGAGGGAGTGCTGAGGGAGTGGTGAGGGAATGATGAGGGAGTGGTGAGGGAGTGATGAGGGAGTGGTGAGGGAGCGGTGAGGGAGTGGTGAGGGAGCGTTTAGAAGCAGCTCCTTCGAGTTAGTGGCGAGACACTGATGCTGAGTCTGGTGAATGGGATGATGAGACAGGCAGTAAATGCGAGACACCCGTGGGGGCTCGTTTCCAGCACTAAGTGCCGTTAAATAAGGGCCGCGATCTCACCAACGTGCCTGTCAAAAAACACCCGGCCAATCAAGCCCAAAATGACACTTAGAAATGTTTCCGTTAATTTGCGCACTCTCTGTTGACTTGCGACCATTATCTCGGCTGATGCTTTGGGGCAGTACTGCAGGAGTGCTGCACTGAAGGAGGAGCTATCTAATGGAGGAAATGATAAACCGAGGCCTTGTCTGCCCCTTAGGTACGTGGACACTTTAATTTCTGATGCCTGGGATTTCAACCCCGATAAAAGTGAAAAGAAATCTCAAACCGTAGTCCTGTCCATTCCAAATGGAAACGACTTGAACTTATTTTTCCTTGTTAACCCAGTCTTAAACTATTAACATGCGTAAACGCATAGGGATGACAGGGTGCTATTTTATTCAGCTGTAATCTAATCTTGGGGTTGTGATGGTGGCTGTAAACTACCTGTCATTTATTTCACTGGATGGTCCTTCACTCCTCGATTGCTGCCTTTGGGCTGTCTCATCAGTGTTACAGTCCCTATTAACCTCCAGCTTAACGGGGCGGTTACCCTGTCCCGAGAATTTACTTTGGCAAAGCTGCCCTCTGCAAGAGAACTTCCCAAATGTTCTGTGCCCTCTGAATGTAATTGAACCGTCCTATAATCTTACGTAAACAGTCGATCGCACCGTGACAATGGAGAGCTTGTTCTGACTATTGTAATTAACATCCCATTACTGGCAATCGATAGGAGGACCGGCAGTAATGACAGTTGTATCAATGGATTATTCAGGGAGCTGTAGGGAAATATTTAAGGCACCAGATGATGGCCGAGTGACTGGGGTGCATTCACGTGACTGGTCTGAATTAATTGTGTGCAAACAAGTATACCCAAAGTGTAATCTTTTGGGCATTACGCAGCCCCGCCTCTTCCCTGGGAATCCTGCCCTTTGTAGTGATCTCTGTATGTGCCCTCTCTTTTAGATGTACTGTGACCAGGACAGGAGTATCAGATTAGCTCAGATGGTTAATGTAGTTAAGCATTGTTACTGTAGTTAGGTCTTGTTAACTTTATCACTAGTATCAATGTTAAAGTAAAGAGCTCACGCAATTATTGTTATAGTTACTCAATAAACCTTTTGTTACTACTGGACGAGTTTGAGTCTTCTTCATCGAGATTCAGAAGATCTCATCAGCAACCAAGGTAGCACACATTACACTCCGTAATATATCACAACATACAAAGAAGTGTAATAAAAGACGATAGAAGAGTGTAATAAAAGAACCCCACTCCTGATACCAAAAACAAGCAGTTGCTTTTATACCCCTGTTGATCCTGCCCTCTAGTGACCATCTGGTGCTACTGATTACACATTAACCCCTTATGTACATGCACATACAGAGATCACTACCCCCTTGAAGCTCTTTCTGGCCTCTCAGTTCAGGCTGTCTTGTTCTGTGCACGGTTTGTGGTCTTGGGAGGTTTGGGAACGACATCAGCACTGTTGGCTCAATGGCAAGGTTCTGGGTTCAAGTCCTGCATCAGGACTTACGGACAGAAATGAAAGCTCACACTCCAGTACAGCACTGACGAGGGAGTGCTGCACTGCCAACAGCACAAATGTTTGGATGAGACCTTAAAGCTGAGGCCCTGGGTAAGGCCCTGGTCCCACCGATGTTGCACCCCCGCCCCATGTTTCCCATTGACAGCGGCGGGGCCAGAAATCCCGCTGCCGACCAACGGCAGGCTGGCCGCCTCCCGATGCCGAGGACCAAGCTGCAGGGAGGCCAGGGACCCTGGCCCCCTGTCTGGTGGACATAAAAGATCCTGGGCGCGATCTAACGGCCGCGCCACGCCCGACCCGGGACGCGGCGCGGCAAGAAGCCTCTCGTGAAATTTACCTGGCTCGTTACGCATTTCTAGATGTCGCGAGGCGTCGCAATTTGGATGCCGCCCACAATGGGCAGGACGCAGATTTGCCTATTCAAGTGCGCCGCCAGCCATGGGATCTACCCCCTGGGCCTAGGAGACCCTGAGCAAACGCTGTTTAGCCCTGGCCTCCACCAATGTGGACCAGGTGTGGGGCACTTGGCGGGGCTCGTCCAGGGGCCCATGGGTGATCGGGTCTAGGCAGGGTATCCGGGCAATCCTGGTGCCACCCGGGCAGTGGCACTGCCAGGGTGGCAGGCTGGCGATCCCCAAGTGGCAACGTGCCCATGCTGGAGATCAGGCCCAGGGGTGCCCTGCTCTTATGGGGTGGGGTGTGGGGGGGCTCAATGACCCCCTTTTGGTGAGATGGGGGGGGGGTCTGGAAGCTGTGGTGGGGGGAGGGGGTCTAGAGATAGGGGCACCGTTAAGAATGATCTCTTCCTGCACTGGTGAGCAGAGTTCATTAGTGCAGGAGATGAATCTAAGTGCCACCTCAGCGTGGCATTTGTCACCGAGGCCGGGAAATGAAGCAGAGTCCAATTTGATAGCGGGGTCATTCCCGGCGCTGCCATCGTCAGGAAACATCCCGCTAAACACGCTTGACGCGGGCCTCTGTTTCATTTCCGTTAAATTGCGCCCCCTGGCACTATTTTGATGGCGCCTAGGAGGAGTTATCCTGCCTGTCCTGGCCAATATTTGTCCTCAGTCAACATCAAAAAGAGAAAAAGATTATCTGGACATTGCTGTTTGTGGGATCTCGCTGTGCAAATTGGCTGCTGTGTTTGCTACATTACAACAGTGGCTGCATTTCAAAGATGTAAAGTGTTTTCAGATAAACAGTGTCATGACAGGCACTTTGGAGCAACAAGGTCTTTTGTTAATTGCCTTTTCACCAATTCATCCTGAATCAGATCGTAATGATCCATTAGTTTTTAAAAAGTTATTCTTGGGATGTGGCCGTCGCTAATTGCCCATCCCTAATTGCCCTTGCGAAGGTGGTGGCGAGGTGCCTTCTTGAACCGCTGCAGTCCCTTAGCATCAGCACCTTGGGGTGGATGGCAGATTCGGGAGGACTCGGGTTTAAACCTCAATTCAAATTAAAAATTCTCACCTTGTGCGCAGATCCTTCCAAAGGCTCCACCGCCCCCCGCCCCCCCCCCAGCCCCCACTCCCTATCTCTATCTCTGTAACATCCCGTAGCCCTACCAGCTCTCCAGGTTTACTGTGTTCCCACCTCCGTGGCCACCTGGAAATCCCCTGTATCCTTTGCCCCCCCACTGCTTGCCTGTGCATTCAGCCGCCTGTACTCCAGGCTGTAGAATTCCCCTCCTAAACCTCGCCGCCTCTAAAGATGCTCACTAAACCACCCTCTCTGACAAAGGTTCTACCTCTCTGACCATCTCCTCATTTTGTCTTCTTTATGCTTCCATGAAACACCTTGGGATACTTTATTGTGGCAATATAAATGCAGGTTGTTGTTGTTTATAGATCCCCCCCCCCCCCCCCCCCCCCCCCCCCCGCCCCCCTGGACTCTGTGATGGACATCATTCAGCCCTGGACCATAAAGAACTTGCTTGTCTGAAGTACAGGGTGACCAGCTCTTATTAGGAGAGAGGCAGATGGATTTCCAACATGTGCTCACATCCCTTCATTCTGGCTGCATTTGTAAATATAAATGACTTGAGCTTTTCATTGTTCTAACAGCAGATGATACCCATTCTTTTCATCGCCTTGTCACCCGCAGCCAGTTCTCCGCTTAAAATTAAAAACGTGGACCTGGATTCCTTCACTGGCAGCAATGGGAACCGAGTTTCCAGTGGGAGCAGGTTGTGGGTTCAAATCCTGTTCCAGACATTTGATTCTGTAATCTCGGCTGATATTCAGTGCCTGTACTGAGGGAATGCTGCACTGCCAGAGGTGCTGGTTTTAGGTTAAGACATCATTGACCCGCTCTTTCAGTTGGATGTATGTGTCCCATTCCTTTGTCCAAAAAAGGAAAGTGGAGTTATCCTGCGTATCATAGAATCATAGAATTTGCAGTGCAGAAGGAGGCCATTCGGCCCAGTGAGTCTGCACCGACCCTTGGAAAGAGCACCCTACCTAAGCCCACACCCCCACCCTATCACCGTAACCCTACCTAACCATTTTAGGACACTAAGGGCAATTTATCATGGCCAATCCACCTAACCTGCACATCTTTGGACTGTGGGAGGAAACCGGAGCCCCCGGAGGAAACCCACGCAGACACGAGAACGTGCAGACTCCTCACAGACAGTGACCCAGCGGGGAATCGAACCTGGGACCCTGGAGCTGTGAAGCAACAGTGCTAACCACTGTGCTACCGTGCTAGCCAATATTTAATCCCCACTCAAATTTACCAAACATTTTAGCTGGTCGTTCAGTTAACCGGCGATTCAGCGACCCCGTTGCGCCCCAACTCACCGGCCGTGCCTGGGAGGCCTTGCCAGGGTGCCGTTTGGTCCACGCAAACATAGACCAGTCGAGGGCACGAGGGGCGGGGGGGGGGGGGGGGAGTGGTCCCCCAGGCCATTGGAGGGGGGGGGGGGGAGTGGTCCCCCAGGCCATTGGAGGCCCCCGGGCGGTTGGGGACAGGGCAGGGTGCACCCTGATGTTGCCCTTGGCACTGGGGCACCTTGGCACTGCCAGGGTGGGAGATCAGGGCTGCAAACAAAATGGTGCCCCGATCTGTGAGCAACCTGAAGCTCGCCAGCAGTAAATCCCTCTAAGTGCAGCTTCTGTGGGGAAGAACTCCCCAAGGCCAATAAAAGGGCAAAGTGCCGTTGGACAGCGGGGTGCTTCCTGGCACTGCAGCCACTGAGAAACACCTCACTAAATAGCCGTTCAACAGACTTTAACTTGAATCTGCCGAATCGAGCCCGAATCGTTGCTCTCTGTGGGTTAAATTGGCCAACACATTTTTTAGGTTGCAACAATGACTTCATTGGCCTTAAAGCACTTTGGGAAACCCTGAGGTTGCGAAAAGCACGGTACAAATGCAAGCTTTTTTTAAAAGTGTTTGATTGTGTTCTCAAATATTGGAGTGGGCTCTGAATGGTTTCAGAGTTGAGTGCTAACCAACAGGCCAAACCGACGGCAGAGTGCTAGCTTGGTGGGACTTTGGTATTTTGGCAGAAAGTCAATTGTTTTATTGCAGAAAACCCATTACTCCCATCGCCCCATGTGACAATGACTCTCTAACAATACTGCAATATTGCTCCCTTATTGGTTCGGTTGAAAGCTGGGCCATACAGACCAAGAAGATCCAAAATTAAATTACCAGCTTGTACCGATTTAGTTACTCAGGCGTGGTGGCACTTGGGAAAATTGTTTTTATTCATTCATGGGATGTGAGAGTAACTAGCAAGACCAGCGTTTATTGCCTAATTGCCCTTGCGAAGGTGATGGTGAGCCACCTTCTTTGGTGTAGGTACACCCACAGTGCTGCTAGGGAGGGAGGTCCAGGATTCGGACCCAGAGACAGTGAAGGAACGACGCTATATTTCCAAGTCAGGGTGGTGTGTGGTTTGGAGGAGGTGGTGGTGGTGTTCCAATGCGCCTGCATGGCCCTCTTGTCCTTCTCGGTGGTAGAGGTTGTGGGTTTGGGAGGTTTGGCTGTTGATACAATGGTAAAGAGCTGGAAAATCCATTGGGATTTCCGCTCTTCACCATTATCCTGTGATGCTCTTGCTGATATTGGGTTGGGGTCTGATTCTTCACACGGAAGAATGATCTGCTGTTGCTCTTCAACTGGACCCAGCATATAAGACCATAAGGCGGAGGAGCGGAAGTCGGCCATTCGGCCCATCGAGACTGCCCCACCATTCAATTAGATAATTACTGATTTGATATGATAATCCTCAACTTAATCTTCCCGCCTTATCTCCATAACCCTTGATTCCCATATTGAGTAAAAATCTGTCTGTCTCAACCTTGAACACACTTACTGACCCAACCTTTAAAGCTCTCTGCAGGGCAGCACGGTGGTGCAGTGGGTTAGCTCTGTTGCCTCACTGCAGCGAGGTCCCAGGTTCGGTCCCGGCTCTGGGTCACTGTCCGTGTGGAGTTTGCACATTCTCCCCGTGTTTGCATGGGTTTCGCCCCCACAACCCAAAAGATGTGCAATGCAGGTGAATTGGCTCTGCTAAAATTGCCCCGTTATTGGAAAAAATGAATTGGGTACACTAAAGTGTTTTTTTCTCTAAAGCTTTCTGCGGTAAAGAATTCCACAGATTCACCACCCTTTGAGAGAAGAAATTCCTCCTCATCGCTGTTTTAAATGAGCGACCCCTTCTTCTGAGATAGTGCCCTCTGGTCCTACACTCTCCCACAAGGGGGAACATCCTCTCAGCATCTACCCCGTCAAGCCCCCTGAGAATCCTATACGCCTCAATAAAATCGCCTCTCATTCTTCCAAACTCCAATCAGTAATGGCCCAACTTACCTAACATCTCCACATAAGAAAATCCGTCCATACCCGGGACCAACCTAGTGAACCTTCCCTGGACTCCCTCCAAGGCCAGTATATCTTTCCTTATGAAGGATGCCCACTGGGAGAGTGGCCGGTGCCTATGGAACCCTGAACGAGGGGATAGAGAATGAAAAGTGGATGGTGATGCTGGGATTGTGAGCAAATAAGAGCTTGCTTTTGGTGCGGGGGGGGGGGGTTGCTTACTGGCTCTCGAACAAGCTTTGAAGTGGAGATCCATCTTTCGCCATTATATGCTGCTAACACTTGCCCAGCTCTGAGCTTGTAATAAAAATAACACAGCTCCAAGATTGGCGCGAATATAGTATTTGAAAAGTTGTTCCCATTTCTGACACTTCAAATATAAACATGATGGGTATGAGGGGCTACAACAGAGCCACATTCCTCTCATTTTACAGCTGTTTTAAGCTGAGACATTTGATCAGTCCGTGTTGAACCACGACTGGAGATGTGTCGGGTTGAGGCAAATAATTCAAGTGGATAAAATATTTCACCTTATGCAGCAACTAGTTCTCAGTGAGTTCAGGTTAAATGGTGCGATGGAAGCAACAGGTCAGAATAGTGTCAGCTGGATAATGACAGCAATTAACATTCCTCTGAGAGTTTTGGTCAGTGGTAGAGCGAGTACCAATTATACGTTATCCCCCCCTCCCCCCCTCCCTCCGCTGAAACTTAACCCAGAAAAATGGGGGCGTGAGGACTGCACAGATGAAGAAGCGTATCTCCACTTTATACTGAGGTCCACAGATTGAGGTAGAGGCGAGGTATGACTACAACTGGTGTTGGTGTCCCTGAGTGAGGGACAGGAGGAGGAATCCACAAAGGGCCTCGATGGTTCAGATTACGATTCCCTGCCACCTTAATGGAACAGTGGATCAAGCGAATGTCAAATGGCTCCCCCTAAAGTTAGTCAGTGATTTCCATAGCTCACACCGTGTTTTTATTAAATCATACCCGGGTTTGCTGCAGACTAATTGATGGAAATTGATGGCTTAGAAGTAAGTTGACAACATTGATGGATCATGTACAAAGAACAAAGAAAATTACAGCACAGGAACAGGCCCTTCGGCCCTTCCAGCCTGCGCCGGTCCAGATCCATTATCTAAACCTGTTGCCTATTTTCCAAGGATCTACTTCCCTCTGTTCCCTGCCCGTTCATATATCTGTTAAATGATGCTATCGTGCCCACCTCTACCACGTCCGCTGGCAAAGCATTCCAGGTACCCACCACCCTCTGCGTAAAAGCTTTCCACGCACATCTCCCTTAAACTTTCCCCCTCTCACCTTGCAATCGTGACCCCTTGTAATTGACACCCTCACTCTTAGAAAAGGCTTGTTGCTATCCACCCTGTCCATACCTCTCATAATTTTGTAGATCTCAATCAGGTCCCCCCTCAACCTCCGTCTTTCCAACGAAAATAATCCTAACCTACTCAACCTTTCTTCAGAGCTAGCACCCTCCATACCAGGCAACATCCTGGAGAACCTCCTCTGCACCCTCTCTAAAGCATCTACATCCTTCTGGTAATGTGGCGACCAGACCTGCATGCAGTATTCCAAATGTGGCCTAATCAAAGTCCTATACAACTGTAACATGACCTGCCGACTCTTGTACTCAATACCCCGTCCGATGAAGGCAAGCATGCTGAATGCCTTCTTGACCACTCTATCGGCCTGCGTTGCCACCTTCAGGGTACAATGGAACTGAACTCCCAGATCTCTCTGTACCTCAATTTTCCCCGGGACTCTTCCATTGACCATATAGTCCGTTCTTGAATTGGATCTTCCAAAATGCATTTGCCTGGATTGAACTCCATCTGCCATTTCTCTGCCCAACTCTCCAATCTATCTATATTTTTCTGTATTCTCTGACAGTCCCCCTCGCTATCTGCAACTCCACCAATCTTAGTATCATCTGCAAACTTGCTAATCAGACCACCTGTACCTTCGTCCAGATCATTTATGTATATCACAAACAACAGTGGTCCGAGCACGGATCCCTGTGGAACACCACTAGTCACCTTTCTCCATTTTGAGACACTCCCTTCCACCACTACTCTCAGTCTCCTGTTGCCCAGCCAGTTCTCTATCCATCTAGTTAATACACCCTGAACCCCATGCGACTTCACTTTTTCCATCAACCTGCCATGGGAAACTTTATCAAACGCCTTACTGAAGTCCATGTATATGACATCTACAGCCCTTCCCTCATCAATTAACTTTGTCACTTCCTCAAAGAATTCTATTAGGTTTGTAAGACATGACCTTCCCTGCGCAAAACCATGCTGCCTATCACTGATAAGTCTATTTTCTTCCAAATGTGAATAGATCCTATCCCTCAGTATCTTCTCCAACGGTTTGCCTACCACTGACGTCAAGCTCACAGGTCTATAATTCCCTGGATTATCCCTGTTACCCTTCTTAAACAAAGGGACAACATTAGCAATTCTCCAGCCCTCCGGGACATCACCCGTGCTCAAGGATGCTGTAAAGATATCTGTTCAGGTCCCAGCTATTTTGTCCCTCACTTCCCTCAGTAACCTGGGATAAATCCCATCTGGACCTGGAGACTTGTCCACCTTAATGCCTTTTAGAATACCCCAAACTTCCCCCTTCTTTATGCCAACTTGACCTAGAATATTTAAACATCCATCCCTAACCTCAACATCCATCATGTCCCTCTCCCTGGTGAATACCAATGCAAAGTACTCATTAAGAATCTCACCCATTTCCTCTGACTCCACGCATAAATTCTCTTTTGTCTTTGAGTGGGCCAATCCTTTCTCTAGTTACCCTCTTGCTCCTTATATACGAATAAAAGGCTTTGGGATTTTCCTTAACCCTGTTAGCCAAAAATATTTCATGACCCCTTTTAGCCCTCTTTATTGCGCGTTTGAGATTTGTCCTACTTTCCCGATATTCCTCCAAAGCTTCATCAGTTTTAAGTCGCCTAGATCTTATGTATGCTTCTTTTTTCATCTTAGCTAGTCTCACAATACCACCCATCACCCCATGGTTCCCTAATCTTGCCATTTCTATCCCTCATTTTCACAGGGACATGTCTGTCCTGCACTCTAATCAATCTTTCCTTAAAAGACTCCCACATTTCAAATGTGGATTTACCCTTAAACAGCTGCTCCCAATCCACATTCCCTAGCTCCTGCCGAATTTTGTTATACTTGGCCTTTCCCCAATTTAGCACTCTTCCTTTAGAACCACTCTCGCCTTTGTCCATGACTATTCTAAAACTTACGGAATTGTGATCGCTATTCCCAAAGTAATCACCGACTGAAACTTCAACCACTTGGCCAGGATCATTCCCCAATACCATGTCCAGTATGGCCCCTTCCTGAGTTGGACTATTTACATACTGCTCTAAAAAACTCTCCTGGATGCTCTTTACAAATTCTGCTCCATCTACGCCTCCAACACTACATGAGTCCCATTCAATGTTGGGGAAGTTCAAATCTCCCATCACGACCACCCTATTGCTCCTACATTTTTCTATAATCTGTCTACATATTTGTACCTCTACTTCATGCTCGCTTTTGGGAGGTCTGTAGTAAAGTCCCAATCATGTTATTGCACCCTTCCTATTTCTTAGCTCTACCCATATTGCCTCAGTGCTCAAATCCTCCATCGTGCCCTCTTTAATCACAGCTGTGATATCATCTCTGACCAGTAATGCAACTCCTCCACTCCTTTTACCTCCCTCTCTATCCCTCCTGAAGCATCCATATCCTGGGATATTTAGTTGCCAATCTTGCCCTTCCCTCAGCCAAGTCTCAGTAATACCAATTACATCATATTCCCAGATACTAATCCAAGCCCTAAATTCATCTGCCTTACCTGCTAAACTTCTCGTATTAATACAAATGCACCTCAGACCACCTGTCCCTTTGCGTTCATCGTCTCTTCCCTGTCTACTCTTCCCCTGAGTCACAATGAGTTTATTATCTAGTACCTTACTGGCTTTAGTTGTTGCCTCTAACTTCCTAATCTGGTTCCCATCCCCCTGCCACATTAGTTTAAAACCTCCCCAACAGTGTTAGCAAAAACACCCCCTAGGACATTGGTTCAATCCTGCCCAGGTGTAGACCATCCGATTTGTAATGGTCCCACCGCCCCCAGAACCGGTTCCAATGTCCCAAAATTCTGTACTCCTCCCTCCTGCACTATCTCTCAAGCCACGTATTCATTCTGACTAGTCTTGAATTTCTACTCTGACTGTCTCATGGCACTGGTAGCAATCCTGAGGTTACTACCTTTGAGGGCCTACGTTTTAACTTATCTCCTAACTTCCTAAATTCTGATTGTAGGACCTCATCCCGTTTTTTACCTGTATCGTTGGTGCCTATATGCACCATGACAACTGGCTGTTCACCCTCCCTCTTCAGTATGTCCTGCAGCTGATTTGAGACATCCCTGACCCGTGCACCCGGGAGGCAACATACCATTCGGTTGTCTCGTTTTCGACCACAGAAACGCCTGTCTACTCCCCATACGATTAAATCCTCTATGACTATAGCCCTGCCAGTCTTTTTCCCGCGCTTCTGTGCAGCAGAGCCAGCCACGGTGCCATGAGCCTGGCTACTACTGCCTTCTCCTGGTGAGTCATCTCCCCCAACAGTATCCAAAACGGTATACCTGTTTTGGAGGGAGATGACCGCAGGGGACATCTGCACTGCCATCCTGCTCTTTCTCTGCCTTTTGGTCACCCATTCCCTGTCTCCTTTACCAATCCTAATCTGCGGTGGGACCAACTCACTGAACATGCTATCCACGACCTCCTCAGCATCGCGGATGCTCCAAAGTAAGTCCATCCGCAGCTTCAGAGCCGTCATGTGGTCTAACAGGAGCTGCAGCTGGACACACTTCCCGCACATGAAGGAGTCAGGGGCATCGGCCGCGTCCCTGAACTCCCACATTGAGCACGAGGAGCATAACACGGGTCTGGGATCTCCGGCCATTTTTACACTTTACCTTAACTGATTACAAATATTATATCAAATAATGAATAAGTGAAAGGAATAAAGATTTTACTTACCAATCACAATACTTACCAACACACGAAGAGTTACATTTCTCCCAGCTACTGCTAATTGGATCACTTTCCTTACCAGCCAATCAGGTCACTGCTTTGCTGTGATGTCACTCTTCAAATGTATCCCCAAAGACCCTGTGGCCGCTGTTTAAGCAGCGAAGCAGCTCCGCCCACTCCAACAGCTGTATTCCCGCTGAAAAGACTCGAATCCGCGAAGCAGCTAGTTTAAATCCTCACCGCTCGACTCTGTAGCTCCGCCCACTCCAATAGCTGAATTCCCGCCGAAAAGACTCGAATCCGCGAAGCAGCTAGTTTAAATCCTCACCGCTCGACTCTGTAGCTCTGTAGGATTGTAGAAGGTGTCCCTGTCTTTTTCTCATCTATCTGGTGTTCCTCTGTTCGCCAAACTAATCTCAATGTCTAAACTCAAACATTTTTAACATTTGTTTTTTATTGATTTACGGGATGTGGGCGTCGCTGGTTAGGCCAGCATTTATTGCCCATCCCTAGTTGCCCTTCACAAGGTGGTGTTGAGCTGCCTTCTTGAACCGCAGTAGGCCCTGAAGTGTAGGTACACCCACAGTGCTGTTAGGGAGGGAGTTCCAGGATGTTACCCCAGCGACAGTGCAGGAACGGCGATACATTTGCAAGGCAGGGTGGTGAGTGACTTGGAGGGGAACCTCCAGGTGGTGGGGTTCCCAGGTATCTGCTGCCCTTGTCCTTCTAGGTGCGGAGGTCATGGGTTTGGAAGGTGTTGCCTAAGGAGCCTTGGTGAGTTCCTACAGTGCATTTTGTAGATGGTACACACGGCTGCTACTGTGCGTCCATGATGGAGGGAGTGAATGTTTGTAGAATGGGTGCCAATCAAGCCGGCTGCTTTATCCTGGATGGTGTTGAGCTTCTTGAGTGTTGTTGGAGCTGCACTCATCCAGGCAAGTGGAGAGTATTCCATTACGTTCCTGACTTGTGCCTTGCTGATGGTGAACAGGCTCTGGGGAGTCAGAGTTACTTGCTGCAGGATTCCGAGCCTCTGACCTGCTTTGGTAGCCACAGTGTTAATGTGGCTAGTCCAGTTCAGTTTCTGGTCAATGGTCACCCCAGGATGTTGAAAGTGGGGGATTCAGCGATGGTAATGCCATTGAATGTCAAAGGTCATTGGTCACTGTCTGGCACTTGTGTGGCGTGAATATAACTTGCCACTCGCCAGCCCAAGCCTGGATATTGTCCAGGTCTTGCTGCATTTGGACACGGACTGCTTCATTATCTGAGGAGTGGCGAATGGTGCTGAACATTGTGCTGTCATCCGCAAACATCCCCACTTCTGACCTTATGATGGAAGGGAGGTCATTGATCAAGCAGCTGAAGATAGTTGGGGCCTATGACACTACCCTGAGGAACTCCTGCAGTGATGACTGAGGTGACTGACCTCTAACCACCACAACCCTCTTCCTTTGTGCCGGGTATGACTCCAGCCGGCGGAGAGTTTTCCCCCCGATTCCCATTGACTCCAGTTTAGCTGGGGCTTCTTGGTGCTATTCTCAACCAAATGCTGCTTTAGAGAGCAGATAAGGTTTCAATAGATCTAGCGTTCTAACAAATTGCCCTCCTACCCCTGAGGCCTGGCTTCAATACTCAGTTGCCTCAATATGAGATGAATTAACAGAAGCCACTCACTCCTGGTGAGTATAGCTGTGCAAATGAAAACTGTCCCTAGTCTAATGCAATGTCACTCAGAAACGGTAGGCGATTAACTGATAGGTGGTAAGTGCAGAGATATGGGCAAAATTCTCCTACCCGCCCCGCCACATTTCTGCCCCGACCGGCCGGCGGGAGTCTCCGTAACACCGGCCGGTCAATGGGGTTTCCCATTGTGGGGCAGCCCCACGCCGCCGGGAAACCCTCCCGGCGCCGGCAAAACGGAGACTCCCGCCGGCGGAGAATGACGCCCATGAATTTGGTGGGAAAGGTCATTTGAAGTTGGAATTATTACACATTGAGGAAGAGTAGTGAGTAGTATAATCCTGATCTGGGCTTTTAGGGATAAAAGGTGAATAAAATATCCTACGCCAGATCTTTAACATCCTTCAGGTGTTTGAATACAAAAATGCTCAAACCTATTTGTCCCCAAACCGTCAGAGTTGCGGATATTAAAGGAGAGATTGAGATGATCTGTATTCACCCCGGACATAGTCTTAGACATTTATGAACTTAACCTCTCTCTTTAATTTTTTCCTTCCTTCTTTTTCCCTCCTTCCTTTCTGTCTCCCTCCCTCTCTCCTTCCCCTCCTTCTCACCTTCTCTCCTTTCTCCCTCTTTAAAAATGATTTCACGGGATGTGGCCTCCCTGGCTGGGCCAGTATTGTTTGCCCATTGAGAAGGTGGTGGTGAGCTGCCTTCTTGAACCGTTGCAGTCCCTGTTGTGTAGGTACACCCGTCGTGCTGTTAGAAACATCGGCACATAGAAAAAATAGGATCAGGAGGAGGCCGTTCGGTCCTTCGAGCCTGCTCCGCCATTCATCACGATCATGGCTGATCATCCAACTCAAAAAGCCGAATCCTGTTTTCCCCCATATCCTTTGATCCCCTCGCCCTAAGTGCTATATCTAACTGCTTCTTGAAACCCTACAATGGTTTGGACTCAACTACTTCCTGTGGTAACGAATTCCACAGGCCGACCGCTCTCTGGGTGAAGAACCTTCTCCCCATCTCTGTCCTAAATGGTCTGCCCCGTATCTTCAGACTGTGACCCCTGGTTCTGGACGCAGCCACCATTGGGAACATCCTTCCTGCATCTACCCTGTCCAGTCCTGTATTTTAAAGGTTTCTATGAGATTCCCCCCTCATTCTTCTGAACTCCAGTGAATACAATCCTGACCAATTCAATCTTTCCTCGTACGTCAGTCCCGCCATCCCAGGGATCAGCCTGGTAAACCTTCGCTGCACTCCCCCCATGGCTAGAACATCCTTCCTCAGATAAGGAACCCAAAACTGCCCACAGTATTCCAGGTGTGGCCTCACCAAGGCCCTGTATAATTGCAGCAAGACATCATTGCTCCTGTATGCGAATCCTCTCACAATGAAGGCCAACATAGCCTTTGCCTTCTTTACCGCCTGCTGCACCATGCTTAACTTCAGCGACTGGTGTACGAGGACACCCAGGTCTCTTGCACAATTCCCTCTCCTAATTTATGGCCATTCAGATAATAGTCTGCATTCTTGTTTTTGTTAGGGAGGGAGTTCCAGGATTTTGACCCAGCGACAGCGAAGGAACAGCGATATATTTCCAAGTCAGGGTGGTGAGTGGCTTGGAGGAGAATGTCCAGGTGATGGTGTTCCCATGCATCTGTTTTGTAGATGGTACACACGGCTGCTGCTGTGCGTCGGTGGAGGAGGAGTGGGTATCGAAGGTGGTGGATGAGGTGTCAATGAAACGGGGCTGCTTTGTCCTGGATAGTGTCGAGCTTTTTGAGCATTGTGGGAGCTGCACTCATCCAGGCGAGTGGAGGGTATTCCATCACACCCCTGACTTGTGCCTTGTGGATGGTAGACAGGCTTTGGGAGTCAGGAGTTGAGTTACTCACCACAGAATTTCCAGCCTCTGGGCTGCTCTTGTAGCCACAGTAATGATATGGCTGGGCCCAGTTCATAGACATAGACATAGACATAGAATTTACAGTGTAGAAGGAGGCCATTCGGCCCATCGAGTCTGCACCGGCTCTTGGAAAGAGCACCCTACCCAAGGTCCAAACCTCCACCCTATCCCCATAACCCAGTAACCCCACCTAATCCCCAAAACCCAGTAACCCCACCCTACACTAAGGGCAATTTTGGACACTAAGGGCAATTTATCATGGCCAATCCACCTAACCCGCACATCTTTGGACTGTGGGAGGAAACAGGAGCACCCAGAGGAAACCCACGCACACACGGGGAGGATGTGCAGACTCCGCACAGACAGTGACCCAAGCCGGGAATCGAACCTGGGATCCTGGAGCTGTGAAGCAATTGTGCTATCCACAATGCTACCGTGCTGCAGTTTTAGTTCAATGGTGACCCCCAAGATGTTGGTACTGGGGGATGTAGTGATGGTGGTGACACTGAATGTCAGAGAGAAAGGGTTAGATCCCCTATTGTTCGAGATGGTCATTGCCTGGATACTTGTGTGGCACAAATATAACTTGCCGCATGTCAGCCTTTCCTCCTTGACTATTTCTCTCTCCTCTATCCTTCATTCCTTTCCCCCACTTCCTTTCTTTCTTTTCTCACTCACTCCATTCCTTCTTCCATGCTTTCTCAGCCCTTGCTTTCTTCATCCCACCTATTTGTCCCTTTCTTCCTTCGAAGGGTGAAGGACAATCTGACGGTCTCTGCCTCAGACCTGTGATTGGTAGGCGCCTCTTTATCCTTCACCTTCTGCCACGTTGCACAGATTGAACTCTGCCTGACGTGGTTCTGTCATTTCCCATTGCTTTGCCTCATGCATTATGTAAAATGGTGTTTTGTATTTGTTGATCTCCAGCAGAGCGGATCCTAATGTAAAAAGAGATTATAACAGGATACTGAAATAATCTTCTTCGATATTCCCTAACGCTCTGTATTCTGTTTTCTCTTCAAATCATTATGTTTTATGTTTTTAATTTCCTCTGCGGTATAGTATTTGGTTCACAGTCTGGAATTTATTTCTGAGCTCAGTCTGATGCAATCAGGGAATGGTTCCAGCGTGGGAGGAAGCCATTCAGCCCATCTAGTCAGCTTGGCTCACTTCAAAAACAACAGAGTTGCTCCCACTCCGCACCTTCTCCCTGCAGCCCCGGTTGGTCTTCCGCGCACTTGCTCAAAACTGCAGAGGTGGGCATTGCCGCCATGGTGCGATGCCACAGTGCACCCTGCTGCCACAGTAATTAGGGCATCATGGCGGCACAGTGGCTGGCACTGCTGCATCACAGCTGCCAGGGTCCCGGTTTCAATTCCGGCCTCGGGCGGCTGTCTGTGCGGAGTTTGCACTTTCTCCCCGTGTCTGCCTGGGTTTCCTCCGGGTGCTCCGGCTTCCTCCCACAGTCCAAAGATGTGCAGGCTGGAGCACGGGGGCGCAGTGGGTTAGCCCTGCTGCCTCACGGCGCCGAGGTCCCAGGTTCGTATCCCGGCTCTGGGTCCCTGTCCGTGTGGAGTTTGCATATTCTCCCCGTGTTTGCGTGGGTTTCGCCCCCACAACCCAATGGTGTGCAGGTTAGGTGGATTGGCCACGCTAAATTGCCCCCTTAATTGGAAAAAATTGGGTACTCTTAATTGGGTACTCTAAATTTATTTTAAAAAAAAGATGTGTAGGTTCGGTAGATTGGCCGTGCTAAATTGTCCTTCGTGTCCAAAAGGTTAAGGTGGGGTTACTGGGTTATGGGTATAGGGTGGGGGCATGGGCTTGGGTAGGATGCTCTTTCCAAGGGCCGGTGCAGACTCGATGGGCCGAATGGCCTCCTTCTGCACTGTAAATTCTATGATTCATAGCCCAAACAGGTTCACCGCCATTGATTATATCGAGCGTGGGGGGGGGGGGGGGGCACCACTCCACAGGTGTGGCACAATGACAAGGTGGCAAGCCTCCATGAACTACCGCAGGAGGGCTGAGCTGAGCTGAGGCAGTGGGATACTGATGACTCCATTCCGTCTGAGTCCAGTCCACATTGCGGGAGGAGCCTGCCACAGCTGCCGATCACCTTGCAAGCAGACAAGTATGCCTGGGACGTGCAATGTGTGTGTGTTCCTGAAGCAGGACTCTGTGGTATCCGATCAGAAGGATGCAATGCAGGGTTTTTGCCTTCAGTAAATAAAACTCCACTCTGCAGCTCAGACAACACAACACAACAGCGAAATTAACCCTGGGAAATGAGAAGGGAGGCGAATTGGGAAAATGAAATTGAGAGAGAAGAATAAAAAAAAACAATCACAGCGTTTACATGCTTGCGCTCAGATCATGATTTAATGAACTAACAGCTTTAAAGACTTGACCAGGCTTGCATACCTATAATAGGCAAAGGGAGCCACTCGCGTTTGGTGACAGGTTATCTGGTTAACAACTCCTTTATGCATGGAGGGTTTGCATGGGGTTATTAACCAGTAGGCACACACTCAGCACAACCTATTGCTACTGTGGATGCATCCATCCCAAGCACTGGGGCACATTGTTACTCATGAGAGCACAGCAAGCCGGATTTTGTGGTTGGGCAGTCTTGAGGAAGTGGCAAACCCATGGAATGTAAAAAATGAGTCATATGGGACTGGAACCGGTTTCTCTCTCCCCAGAGGCTGCCAGACCGACTGAGCCTTCTTCAGTATCTTCTGTGGTTTTTTAAATCTCAGATTTCCGTCATTAGCAATACTTTCTTTTTATTAAATAATTGCAGCTCCGACTCTCTGTCTGAATTGGGGCAGCACGGTAGCATTGTGGACAGCACAATTGCTTCACAGCTCCAGGGTCCCAGGTTTGATTCCCGGCTTGGGTCACTGTCTGTGCGGAGTCTGCACATCCTCCCCGTGTGTGCGTGGGTTTCCTCCGGGTGCTCCGGTTTCCTCCCACAGTCCAAAGATGTGCAGGTTAGGTGGATTGGCCGCGATAAATTGCCCTTGGTGTCCGGAATTGCCCTTAGTGTTGGGTGGGGTTGCTGGATTGTGGGGATGGGGTGGAAGTGGTGACCTTGGGTAGGGTGCTCTTTCCAAGAGCCGGTGCAGACTCGATGGGCCGAATGGCCTCCTTCTGTACTGTAAATTCTATAATTCTATGAATCCAATCGGATTAATAATAATCTTTATTGTCGCAAGTAGGCTTACATTAACACTGCAATGAAGTCACTGTGAAAATCCCCTAGTTGCCACATTCTGGCGCCTGTTCGGGTACACTGAGGGAGAATCCACCTAACAAGCACATCTTTGGGACTTGTGGGAGGAAACCGGAGCGCCCGGTGGAAACTCGCGCAGGCACGGGGAGAGCGTGCAGACTCTGTACAGACAGTGACCCAAGCCGGGAATCGAACCTGGGACCCTGGAGCTGTGAAGCAACAGTGCTATCCACTGTGCTACCGTGCCGCCCATTCGGCATGGTGGGAAGTGGTGGCTGTAGCTGCCGACCTAAGCGAATGACCCCCCCCCCCCCCTCGCCCCTCGCCCCCCAGCATATACTGACTGATGATGGCTCCGTTGGCCTACACGGTTACATTAGGTACACTTCAAAACTGGATGTACAGCAAGTTAGGCCATTGAAGGGTTGGAATAGGGTAGTGGTTATGATAGTGGACTGGTAATCAGGAGGTTACAACAGCTCTATAAACCCCAGCATGGTAGTTTGGGAATTCAAAAAATTGATGTTAAAATAAGTATACCACTAGAGGAACCGTTCCTGCATGGCCTTCAGGCCCATTCGAGTTCTGTACAGAAATCCAGTCGGTTCCAGCAACCCCCCTGTTCTGTCCCTCCCCCCTCTCTATCCCTGGAGCCCGACAAGTTTATTCCCTTCAATTGCCTACCCAATTTCCTTTTGAAATAATCAGCTCTCTCTGCCTCCATCACCCCCTTTGGCAGCGAGATTCAGCTCACTACCACTCACTGGGTAAATAAAGTTCCTCACAAGAACCATCCTCTCCCATCCTCCCTTGCATCGCTTGCCCAAAGCCGAATATCCCACTGGCCTCACACCGACAGCTGACGGCAACAGCTTTCCTTTCTCAATCTTATCCAAATCTTGTCCACCTCCCGTAAATCTGGTGAACTTCTCTCGAATCTCTCCTCAATCTCCTCCTCTCCAAGGTGAACAAGCAGAGAATCTGTCCGATTGTCTTTTTAAAAAAAAAAACGACTGCTTTCCCGGTGTCCCACTGGGGAAGGGAATCCACAGTCCTTACAGGGCCTGGGTCTATACGGTGACTCCAGTCCCACATCCATGGCTGTGTGAGCCATTCGGTTTTATCAAATTGCTTTGTTAGACGTTTAGCTGCTGTTGTATAAAGAGTCAAAGGTTCTGCTCCTTTTCTCAAACACCTTTATTTCACTTTAACAGACTCTGCCCAAAACTCTATCTTCACATCATCTGACCCAAAGGCCACCTGAAGCCTCTTTACATATCAGTGTCAATTATTGGATACTTAACATAAATGAGACAACTAATTGGAATGTCTCTTAACCCATTACTTAACATGCTTCTGGAGCACAACTAGGGAGTTGGGTAGTAAATGCCAACCTTGCCAACAATGCCCACATCTGGAGGGTGAATAATGATTTTTAAAAAATGTCTCTTCTTTTATATTTTAAATAGCCGTGTTGACATATTTAATAAGGAATGCAAAGGCCAGGGAATTTCAGCAGAGGTGCTTCCGATCCGCTGTTGTAGCGAATTCCATCAACATGCACTCATTATTAAGCCAACGACGCCTGTGCTGGCTTGGCCATGTTCACGGATGGGTGACAGACATATACCCAAAGAGCTTCTGTCGGGTGAACTGGTCACTGGGTCACCATCTCCTGCAAGTCCATATCTCCGCCGCAAAGACAAACAAAGAGCTCAGCTGGCCGAGACGAGGGGGCAGAGAAAACAGAGGCCAGTGAGTCCTGCCCCTTCTCAGCCTCACTGCCTTCCTCTGCAGTAGAATGTGGCTGAGACTGTCACCCCCAGAGTGCGTCCCCTGAGCCACACCGGACGATGCTGAACACAGGGCACAACCACTCTGGTGTAAGTCACCGGCTGGCCACTGCCCAGAGCTCCTGATCCACTGCCGTACATACGAATTAGGAGAAGGAGGCCATTCACCCAGATTTACAGGGAGCCAATTTTTTTAAACAATTCATTCGTGGGACGTGGGCATCGCAGGCTGGGCCAGCATTTATTGCCCCTCCCAAATTGCCCTTGAGAGAGCAGTTAGGAATCAACCACGCTGCTGTGGGTCTGGAGTCACACGTAGGCCAGGCCAGGTAAGGATGACCGATTTTCTTCCCTGGGGGACATTAGTCCTGGCCAAAGTCTTTCTCTTGGGAGATGCAACAGTGTTGAAGAGGTGGCCTTTGTCAGGAGAGTGCGCTCGAAGCTGAGGTGTGAGACACCTCCTGGTGCACCAGGAGGCTACTTCACAATGGCTGGAGTTCAGAGAGTGAAGTACGTCTCAACTTTAAAAAATATTTGTATTCAGTTTTGTACAGAAAACAGAAAGAGACATAACATCAGGAGTCAACCTTCACAAATCACACTCCGAACACCCAAATCTCTCCACCCCAACCTCTGCCCTGTTTTCCACCAATAATAACCAAAGAACCCCACTCCAGAAATCCCTCCTACACCCCCCCCCCCCAAAACCTCCCTCCCCCGCTGACGGTTCGCCACTCTTCAAAGAAGTTGATGAACAACCTCCACCTCAAGACGAACCCCTCATCTGCGTCTCTAATCGCAAATGTAATGCTTTCCAGGTGCAGAATCTCCGCCAAGTCACCCAGCCGCACCGTCGCTCCGAGTCCCATCCCCCGAACAATATCCGCCTCTGGGCTATCAGGGAGGCAAAGGCCAACACCTTGGCTTCTCCCCCCACCGCGCAGTACAACTCTCCCCCCACTGTGCAGTACAACTCTCCCCCCACCACGCAGTACAACTCTCCCCCCACTGTGCAGTACAACTCTCCCCCCACTGTACAGTACAACCCCCCCCCCACCGCGCAGTACAACTCTCCCCCCACTGTGCAGTACAACTCTCCCGCCACTGTGCAGTACAACTCTCCCCCCACTGTGCAGTACAACTCTCCCCCACCGCGCAGTACAACTCTCCCCCCACTGTACAGTACAACCCTCCCCCCACCGCGCAGTACAACTCTCCCCCCACTGTGCAGTACAACTCTCCCCCCACTGTGCAGTACAACTCTCCCCCCACTGTGCAGTACAACTCTCCCCCCACTGCACAGTACAACTCTCCCCCCCACCGTGCAGTACAACTCTCCCCCACCGTGCAGTACAACTCTCCCCCCACTGTGCAGTACAACTCTCCCCCACTGCGCAGTACAACTCTCCCCCCACCGCGCAGTACAACTCTCCCCCCACTGTGCAGTACAACTCTCCCCCCACCATGCAGTACAACTCTCCCCCCACTGTGCAGTACAACTCTCCCCCCACCGTGCAGTACAACTCTCCCCCCACCGCGCAGTACAACTCTCCCCCCACCGTGCAGTACAACTCTCCCCACACCGTGCAGTACAACCCTCCCCCCACCGTGCAGTACAACTCTCCCCCACTGTGCAGTACAACTCTCCCCCCACCGTGCAGTACAACTCTCCCCCCACTGTACAGTACAACTCTCCCCCCTCCGTGTAGTACAACTCTCCCCCCACCGTGTAGTACAACTCTCCCCCCACTGTACAGTACAACTCTCCCCCCTCCGTGTAGTACAACTCTCCCCCCATTGTGCAGTACAACTCTCCCCCCATCGTGCAGTACAACTCTCCCCCTCCGTGCAGTACAACTCTCTCCCCACTGTGCAGTACAACTCTCCCCCCACCGCGTAGTACAACTCTCCCCCCACCGTGCAGTACAACTCTCCCCCCACTGTGCAGTACAACTCTCCCCCCACCGTGCAGTACAACTCTCCCCCCACTGTGCAGTACAACTCTCCCCCCACCGTGCAGTACAACTCTCCCCCCACCGTGCAGTACAACTCTCCCCCCACTGTGCAGTACAACTCTCTCCCCTCCGTGCAGTACAACTCTCCCCCCACCGTGCAGTACAACTCTCCCCCCACTGTGCAGTACAACTCTCTCCCCTCCGTGCAGTACAACTCTCCCCCACTGTGCAGTACAACTCTCCCCCCACTGTGCAGTACAACTCTCCCCCCACCGTGCAGTACAACTCTCCCCCACTGTGCAGTACAACTCTCCCCCCACTGTGCAGTACAACTCTCCCCCCACCGTGCAGTACAACTCTCCCCCCACCGTGCAGTACAACTCTCCCCCCACCGTGCAGTACAACTCTCCCCCCACCGTGCAGCACAACTCTCCCCCACTGTGCAGTACAACTCTCCCCCCACCGTGCAGTACAACTCTCCCCCACTGTGCAGTAAAACTCTCCCCCCACCGTGCAGTACAACTCTCCCCCCACCATGCAGTACAACTCTCCCCCCACTGTGCAGTACAACTCTCCCCCTCCGTGCAGTACAACTCTCCCCCACTGTACAGTACAACTCTCCCCCCTCCGTGCAGTACAACTCTCCCCCCACCGCGCAGTACAACTCTCTCCCCTCCGCGCAGTACAACTCTCCCCCTCCGTGCAGTATAACTCTCCCCCCACTGTGCAGTACAACTCTCCCCCCACTGTGCAGTACAACTCTCCCCCCACTGTGCAGGACAACTCTCGCCCCTCCGTGCAGTACAACACACCCCCCACTGTGCAGTACAACTCTCCCCCCACTGTGCAGTACAACTCTCCCCCCACTGTGCAGTACAACTCTCCCCCCACTGTGCAGGACAACTCTCGCCCCTCCGTGCAGTACAACTCTCCCCCCACTGTGCAGTACAACTCTCCCCCCACTGTGCAGTACAACTCTCCCCCCACTGTGCAGTACAACTCTCTCCCCTCCGTGCAGTACAACTCTCCCCCCTCCGTGCAGTACAACTCCCCCCCCACCGTGCAGTACAACTCTCCCCGCACTGTGCAGTACAACTCTCCCCCCTCCGTGCAGTACAACTCTCCCCCCACTGTGCAGTACAACTCTCCCCCCACTGTGCAGTACAACTCTCCCCCCTCCGTGCAGTACAACTCTCCCTCCACTGTGCAGTACAACTCTCCCCCTACTGTGCAGTACAACTCTCCCCCCACCGTGTAGTACAACTCTCCCCCCACTGTGCAGTACAACTCTCCCCACATTGTGCAGTACAACTCTCCCCCCACTGTGCAGTACAACTCTCCCCCCACCGTGCAGTACAACTCTCCCCCCACCGTGCAGTACAACTCTCCCCCCATCGAGCAGTACAACTCTCCCCCCACCGTGCAGTACAACTCTCCCCCCACTGTGCAGTACAACTCTCCCCCTCCGTGCAGTACAACTCACCCCCCACTGTGCAGTACAACTCTCCCCCACTGTGCAGTACAACTCTCCCCCCACTGTGCAGTACAACTCTCCCCCCACCGTGCAGTACAACTCACCCCCCACTGTGCAGTACAACTCTCCCCCCACTGTGCAGTACAACTCTCCCCCACTGTGCAGTACAACTCTCCCCCCACTGTGCAGTACAACTCTCCCCCTCCGTGCAGTAAAACTCTCCCCCCACCGCGCAGTACAACTCTCCCCCCTCCGTGCAGTACAACTCTCCCCCCTCCGTGCAGTACAACTCTCCCCCCACTGTGCAGTACAACTCCCCCCCTACCGTGCAGTACAACTCTCCCCCCACCGTGCAGTACAACTCTCCCCCACTGTGCAGTACAACTCTCCCCCACTGTGCAGTACAACTCTCCCCCACTGTGCAGTACAACTCTCTCCCCTCCGTGCAGTACAACTCTCCCCCCACCGTGCAGTACAACTCTCCCCCACTGTGCAGTACAACTCTCCCCCACTGTGCAGTACAACTCTCCCCCACTGTGCAGTACAACTCTCCCCCCACCGTGCAGTACAACTCTCCCCCACTGTGCAGTACAACTCTCCCCCACTGTGCAGTACAACTCTCCCCCACCGTGCAGTACAACTCTCTCCCCTCCGTGCAGTACAACTCTCCCCCCACTGTGCAGTACAACTCTCCCCCACTGTGCAGTACAACTCTCTCCCCTCCGTGCAGTACAACTCTCCCCCCTCCGTGCAGTACAACTCTCCCCCCACCGTGCAGTACAACTCTCCCCCCACTTTGCAGTACAACTCTCCCCCCACTGTGCAGTACAACTCTCCCCCCACTGTGCAGTACAACTCTCCCCCCACCGTGCAGTACAACTCTCCCCCCACCGTGTAGTACAACTCTCCCCCCACTGTGCAGTACAACTCTCCCACCACCGTGCAGTACAACTCTCCCCCCACCGTGCAGTACAACTCTCCCACCACCGTGCAGTACAACTCTCCCCCCACCGTGCAGTACAACTCCCCCCCACTGTGCAGTACAACTCTCCCCCCACTGTGCAGTACAACTCTCCCCCCACCGTGCAGTACAACTCTCCCCCCACTGTGCAGTACAACTCTCCCCCCTCCGTGCAGTACAACTCTCCCCCCACTGTGCAGTACAACTCTCCCCCCACCGTGCAGTACAACTCACCCCCCACTGTGCAGTACAACTCTCCCCCCTCCGTGCAGTACAACTCACCCCCCACTGTGCAGTACAACTCTCCCCCCACTGTGCAGTACAACTCACCCCCCACTGTGCAGTACAACTCTCCCCCCACTGTGCAGTACAACTCTCCCCCCACCGTGAAGTACAACTCACCCCCCACTGTGCAGTACAACTCTCCCCCCTCCGTGCAGTACAACTCTCCCCCCACCGTGCAGTACAACTCTCCCCCCACTGTGCATTACAACTCTCCCCCCTCCGTGCAGTACAACTCTCCCCCCACCGTGCAGTACAACTCTCCCCCCATCGAGCAGTACAACTCTCCCCCCACCGTGCAGTACAACTCTCCCCCACTGTGCCGTACAACTCTCCCCCCTCCGTGCAGTACAACTCTCCTTCCACTGTACAGTACAACTCTCCCCCCACTGTGCAGTACAACTCTCCCCCCACCGTATGGTACAACTCTCCCCCCACTGTGCAGTACAACTCTCCCCCCACTGTGCAGTACAACTCTCCCCCCACTGTGCAGTACAACTCTCCCCCCACCGTGCAGTACAACTCTCCCCCCACCGCGCAGTGCAACTCTCCCCCCACCGTGCAGTACAACTCTCCCCCCATCGAGCAGTACAACTCTCCCCCCACTGTGCAGTACAACTCTCCGCCCTCCGTGCAGTACAACTCACCCCCCACTGTGCAGTACAACTCTCCCCCACTGTGCCGTACAACTCTCCCCCCACTGTGCAGTACAACTCTCCCCCGACCGTGCAGTACAACTCACCCCCCACTGTGCAGTACAACTCTCCCCCCACCGTGCAGTACAACTCTCCCCCCACTGTGCAGTACAACTCTCCCCCTCCGTGCAGTACAACTCTCCCCCCACCGCTCAGTACAACTCTCCCCCCTCCGTGCAGTCCCACTCTCCCCCCTCCGTGCAGTACAACTCTCCCCCAACCGAGCAGTACAACTCTCCCCCACCGTGCAGTAGAACTCTCCCCCCACCGTGCAGTACAACTCTCCCCCCACCGTGCAGTACAACTCTCCCCCCACCGTGCAGTACAACTCTCCCCCACCGTGCAGTACAACTCTCTCCCCTCCGTGCAGTACAACTCTCCCCCGACCGTGCAGTACAACTCTCCCCCCACTGTGCAGTACAACTCTCCCCCCACTGTGCAGTACAACTCTCCCCCCACTGTGCAGTACAACTCTCCCCCCACTGTGCAGTACAACTCTCCCCCCACTGTGCAGTACAACTCTCCCCCCACCGTGCAGTACAACTCTCCCCCCACCGTGCAGTACAACTCTCCCCCCACTGTGCAGTACAACTCTCCCCCCACCGTGCAGTACAACTCTCCCCCCACTGTACAGTACAACTCTCCCCCCACTGTGCAGTACAACTCTCCCCCCACTGTGCAGTACAACTCTCCCACCACTGTGTAGTACAACTCTCCCCCACTGTGCAGTACAACTCTCCCCCCTCCGTGCAGTACAACTCTCCCTCCACTGTGCAGTACAACTCTCCCCCCACCGCGCAGTACAACTCTCTCCCCACTGTGCAGTACAACACTCCCCCCACTGTACTGTACAACTCTCCCCCCACTGTGCAGTACAACACTCCCCCCACCGTGCAGTACAACTCTCCCCCCACTGTGCAGTACAACTCTCCCCCCTCCGTGCAGTACAACTCTCCCCCCACTGTGCAGTACAACTCTCCCCCCACTGTGCAGTACAACTCTCCCCCACTGTGCAGTACAACTCTCCCCCCACCGTGCAGTACAACTCTCCCCCCACTGTGCAGTACAACTCTTCCCCCACCGTGCAGTACAACTCTCCCCCCACTGTGCAGTACAACTCTCCCCCCTCCGTGCAGTACAACTCTCCCCCCACCGTGCAGTACAACTCTCCCCCCACTGTGCATTACAACTCTCCCCCCTCCGTGCAGTACAACTCTCCCCCCACCGTGCAGTACAACTCTCCCCCCATCGAGCAGTACAACACTCCCCCCACCGTGCAGTACAACTCTCCCCCACTGTGCAGTACAACTCTCCCCCCTCCGTGCAGTACAACTCTCCCTCCACTGTGCAGTACAACTCTCCCCCCACTGTGCAGTACAACTCTCCCCCCACCGTGTAGTACAACTCTCCCCCCACTGTGCAGTACAACTCTCCCCCCACTGTGCAGTACAACTCTCCCACCACTGTGCAGTAGAACTCTCCCCCCACTGTGCAGTACAACTCTCCCCCCACCGTGCAGTACAACTTTCCCCCCACCATGCAGTACAACTCTCCCCCCACTGTGTAGTACAACTCTCCACCCACCGTGCAGTACAACTCTCCCCCCACTGTGCAGTACTACTCTCCCCCCACTGTGCAGTACAACTCTCCCCCCACTGTGCAGTACAACTCTCCCCCCTCCGTGCAGTACAACTCTCCCTCCACTGTGCAGTACAACTCTCCCCCCACCGCGCAGTACAACTCTCTCCCCACTGTGCAGTACAACTCTCCCACCACTGTACTGTACAACTCTCTCCCCACTGTGCAGTACAACTCTCCCCCCACTGTGCAGTACAACTCTCCCCCCACCGTGCAGTACAACTCTCCCCCCACCGTGCAGTACCAATCTCCCCCACTGTACTGTACAACTCTCTCACCACTGTGCAGTACAACTCTCCCCCCACCGCGCAGTACAACTCTCTCCCCACTGTGCAGTACAACTCTCTCCCCACCGTGCAGTACAACTCTCCCCCCTCCGTGCAGTACAACTCTCCCCCCTCCGTGCAGTACAACTCACCCCCCACTGTGCAGTACAACTCTCCCCCCACTGTGCAGTACAACTCTCCCCCACTGTGCAGTACAACTCTCCCCCCACCGTGCAGTACAACTCTCCCCCCACTGTGCAGTACAACTCTTCCCCCACCGTGCAGTACAACTCTCCCCCCACTGTGCAGTACAACTCTCCCCCCACCGCGCAGTACAACTCTCTCCCCACTGTGCAGTACAACTCTCCCACCACTGTACTGTACAACTCTCTCCCCACCGTGCAGTACAACTCTCCCCCCTCCGTGCAGTACAACTCTCCCCCCTCCGTGCAGTACAACTCACCCCCCACTGTGCAGTACAACTCTCCCCCCACTGTGCAGTACAACTCTCCCCCACTCTGCAGTACAACTCTCCCCCCACCGTGCAGTACAACTCTCCCCCCACTGTGCAGTACAACTCTTCCCCCACCGTGCAGTACAACTCTCCCCCCACTGTGCAGTACAACTCTCTCCCCACCGCGCAGTACAACTCTCCCCCCACCGTGCAGTACAACTCTCCCCACCGTGCAGTACAACTCTCCCCCACTGTGCAGTACAACTCTTCCCCCACCGTGCAGTACAACTCTCCCCCCACTGTGCAGTACAACTCTCCCCCCACTGTGCAGTACAACTCTCCCCCCACTGTGCAGTACAACTCTCCCCCCACTGTGCAGTACAACTCTCTCCCCACCGTGCAGTACAACTCTTCCCCCACTGTGCAGTACAACTCTCTCCCCACCGTGCAGTACAACTCTCCCCCCTCCGTGCAGTACAACTCTCCCCCCTCCGTGCAGTACAACTCACCCCCCACTGTGCAGTACAACTCTCCCCCCACTGTGCAGTACAACTCTCCCCCACTGTGCAGTACAACTCTCCCCCCACCGTGCAGTACAACTCTCCCCCCACTGTGCAGTACAACTCTTCCCCCACCGTGCAGTACAACTCTCCCCCCACTGTGCAGTACAACTCTCCCCCATCCGTGCAGTACAACTCTCCCCTACTGTGCAGTACAACTCTCCCCCCACCGTGCAGTACAACTCTCCCCCTCCGTGCAGTACAACTCTCCCCCTCCGTGCAGTACAACTCTCCCCCTACTGTGCAGTACAACTCTCCCCCCACTGTGCAGTACAACTCTCCCCCCACCGTGCAGTACAACTCTCCCCCCACCGTGTAGTACAACTCTCCCCCTCCGTGCAGTACAACTCTCCCCCCACTGTGCAGTACAACTCTTCCCCCACCGTGCAGTACAACTCTCCCCCCTCCGTGCAGTACAACTCTCCCCCCACCGTGCAGTACAACTCTCCCCCTCCGTGCAGTACAACTCTCCCCCCTCCGTGCAGTACCACTCTCCCCCCTCCGTGCAGTACAACTCTCCCCCAACCGTGCAGTACAACTCTCCCCCCACCGTGCAGTACAACTCTCCCCCCACCGTGCAGTACAACTCTCCCCCCACCGTGCAGTACAACTCTCCCCCCACCGTGCAGTACAACTCTCCCCCCACCGTGCAGTACAACTCTCCCCCACCGTGCAGTACAACTCTCTCCCCTCCGTGCAGTACAACTCTCCCCCGACCGTGCAGTACAACTCTCCCCCCACTGTGCAGTACAACTCTCCCCCCACTGTGCAGTACAACTCTCCCCCCACTGTGCAGTACAACTCTCCCCCCACTGTGCAGTACAACTCTCCCCCCACTGTGCAGTACAACTCTCCCCCCACTGTGCAGTACAACTCTCCCCCCACCGTGCAGTACAACTCTCCCCCCACTGTGCAGTACAACTCTCCCCCCACTGTACAGTACAACTCTCGCCCTACTGTGCAGTACAACTCTCCCCCCACTGTGTAGTACAACTCTCCCCCACTGTGCAGTACAACTCTCCCCCCTCCGTGCAGTACAACTCTCCCTCCACTGTGCAGTACAACTCTCCACCCACCGCGCAGTACAACTCTCTCCCCACTGTGCAGTACAACACTCCCCCCACTGTACTGTACAATTCTCCCCCCACTGTGCAGTACAACTCTCCCCCCACCGTGCAGTACAACTCTCCCCCCACTGTGCAGTACAACTCTCACCCCACCGTGCAGTACAACTCTCCCCCCAATGTACTGTACAACTCTCTCCCCACTGTGCAGTACAACTCTCCCCCCCCCGCGCAGTACAACTCTCTCCCCACTGTGCAGTACAACTCTCTCCCCACCGTGCAGTACAACTCTCCCCCCTCCGTGCAGTACAACTCTCCCCCCTCCGTGCAGTACAACTCTCCCCCCACTGTGCAGTACAACTCTCCCCCCACTGTGCAGTACAACTCTCTCCCACTGTGCAGTACAACTCTCCCCCTCCGTGCAGTACAACTCTCCCCCCACTGTGCAGTACAGCTCTTCCCCCACCGTGCAGTACAACTCTCCCCCCACTGTGCAGTACAACTCTCCCCCCACCGTGCAGTACAACTCTCCCCCCACAGTGCATTACAACTCTCCCCCCTCCGTGCAGTACAACTCTCCCCCCACCGTGCAGTACAACTCTCCCCCCATCGAGCAGTACAACACTCCCCCCACCGTGCAGTACAACTCTCCCCCACTGTGCAGTACAACTCTCCCCCCTCCGTGCAGTACAACTCTCTCTCCACTGTGCAGTACAACTCTCCCCCCACTGTGCAGTACAACTCTCCCCCCACCGTGTAGTACAACTCTCCCCCCACTGTGCAGTACAACTCTCCCCCCACCGTGCAGTACAACTTTCCCCCCACCATGCAGTACAACTCTCCCCCCACTGTGCAGTACAACTCTCCCCCCACCGTGCAGTACAACTCTCCCCCCACTGTACAGTACAACTCTCCCCCCACTGTGCAGTACTACTCTCCCCCCACTGTGCAGTACAACTCTCCCCCCACTGTGTAGTACAACTCTCCCCCACTGTGCAGTACAACTCTCCCCCCTCCGTGCAGTACAACTCTCCCCCCACTGTGCAGTACAACTCTCACCCCACCGTGCAGTACAACTCTCCCCCCAATGTACTGTACAACTCTCTCCCCACTGTGCAGTACAACTCTCCCCCCACCGCGCAGTACAACTCTCTCCCCACTGTGCAGTACAACTCTCTCCCCACCGTGCAGTACAACTCTCCCCCCTCCGTGCAGTACAACTCTCCCCCCTCCGTGCAGTACAACTCTCCCCCCACTGTGCAGTACAACTCTCCCCCCACTGTGCAGTACAACTCTCCCCCACTGTGCAGTACAACTCTCCCCCGACCGTGCAGTACAACTCTCCCCCCACTGTGCAGTACAACTCTTCCCCCACCGTGCAGTACAACTCTCCCCCACTGTGCAGTACAACTCTCCCCCCACCGTGCAGTACAACTCTCCCCCCACAGTGCATTACAACTCTCCCCCCTCCGTGCAGTACAACTCTCCCCCCACCGTGCAGTGCAACTCTCCCCCCATCGAGCAGTACAACACTCCCCCCACCGTGCAGTACAACTCTCCCCCACTGTGCAGTACAACTCTCCCCCCTCCGTGCAGTACAACTCTCTCTCCACTGTGCAGTACAACTCTCCCCCCACCGTGCAGTACAACTCTCCCCCCACCGTGCAGTACAACTCTCCCCCCACCGTGCAGTACAACTCTCCCCCCACCGTGCAGTACAACTCTCCCCCACCGTGCAGTACAACTCTCTCCCCTCCGTGCAGTACAACTCTCCCCCGACCGTGCAGTACAACTCTCCCCCCACTGTGCAGTACAACTCTCCCCCCACTGTGCAGTACAACTCTCCCCCCACTGTGCAGTACAACTCTCCCCCCACTGTGCAGTACAACTCTCCCCCCACTGTGCAGTACAACTCTCCCCCCACTGTGCAGTACAACTCTCCCCCCACCGTGCAGTACAACTCTCCCCCCACTGTGCAGTACAACTCTCCCCCCACTGTACAGTACAACTCTCCCCCTACTGTGCAGTACAACTCTCCCCCCACTGTGCAGTACAACTCTCCCACCACTGTGTAGTACAACTCTCCCCCACTGTGCAGTACAACTCTCCCCCCTCCGTGCAGTACAACTCTCCCTCCACTGTGCAGTACAACTCTCCACCCACCGCGCAGTACAACTCTCTCCCCACTGTGCAGTACAACACTCCCCCCACTGTACTGTACAATTCTCCCCCCACTGTGCAGTACAACTCTCCCCCCACCGTGCAGTACAACTCTCACCCCACTGTGCAGTACAACTCTCCACCCACCGCGCAGTACAACTCTCTCCCCACTGTGCAGTACAACACTCCCCCCACTGTACTGTACAATTCTCCCCCCACTGTGCAGTACAACTCTCCCCCCACTGTGCAGTACAACTCTCACCCCACCGTGCAGTACAACTCTCCCCCCAATGTACTGTACAACTCTCTCCCCACTGTGCAGTACAACTCTCCCCCCCCCGCGCAGTACAACTCTCTCCCCACTGTGCAGTACAACTCTCTCCCCACCGTGCAGTACAACTCTCCCCCCTCCGTGCAGTACAACTCTCCCCCCTCCGTGCAGTACAACTCTCCCCCCACTGTGCAGTACAACTCTCCCCCCACTGTGCAGTACAACTCTCTCCCACTGTGCAGTACAACTCTCCCCCGACCGTGCAGTACAACTCTCCCCCCACTGTGCAGTACAGCTCTTCCCCCACCGTGCAGTACAACTCTCCCCCCACTGTGCAGTACAACTCTCCCCCCACCGTGCAGTACAACTCTCCCCCCACAGTGCATTACAACTCTCCCCCCTCCGTGCAGTACAACTCTCCCCCCACCGTGCAGTACAACTCTCCCCCCATCGAGCAGTACAACACTCCCCCCACCGTGCAGTACAACTCTCCCCCACTGTGCAGTACAACTCTCCCCCCTCCGTGCAGTACAACTCTCTCTCCACTGTGCAGTACAACTCTCCCCCCACTGTGCAGTACAACTCTCCCCCCACCGTGTAGTACAACTCTCCCCCCACTGTGCAGTACAACTCTCCCCCCACCGTGCAGTACAACTTTCCCCCCACCATGCAGTACAACTCTCCCCCCACTGTGCAGTACAACTCTCCCCCCACCGTGCAGTACAACTCTCCCCCCACTGTACAGTACAACTCTCCCCCCACTGTGCAGTACAACTCTCCCCCCACTGTGCAGTACAACTCTCCCCCCTCCGTGCAGTACAACTCTCCCCCCACTGTGCAGTACAACTCTCCCCCCACTGTGTAGTACAACTCTCCCCCACTGTGCAGTACAACTCTCCCCCCTCCGTGCAGTACAACTCTCCCCCCACTGTGCAGTACAACTCTCACCCCACCGTGCAGTACAACTCTCCCCCCAATGTACTGTACAACTCTCTCCCCACTGTGCAGTACAACTCTCCCCCCACCGCGCAGTACAACTCTCTCCCCACTGTGCAGTACAACTCTCTCCCCACCGTGCAGTACAACTCTCCCCCCTCCGTGCAGTACAACTCTCCCCCCTCCGTGCAGTACAACTCTCCCCCCACTGTGCAGTACAACTCTCCCCCCACTGTGCAGTACAACTCTCCCCCACTGTGCAGTACAACTCTCCCCCGACCGTGCAGTACAACTCTCCCCCCACTGTGCAGTACAACTCTTCCCCCACCGTGCAGTACAACTCTCCCCCACTGTGCAGTACAACTCTCCCCCCACCGTGCAGTACAACTCTCCCCCCACAGTGCATTACAACTCTCCCCCCTCCGTGCAGTACAACTCTCCCCCCACCGTGCAGTGCAACTCTCCCCCCATCGAGCAGTACAACACTCCCCCCACCGTGCAGTACAACTCTCCCCCACTGTGCAGTACAACTCTCCCCCCTCCGTGCAGTACAACTCTCTCTCCACTGTGCAGTACAACTCTCCCCCCACTGTGCAGTACAACTCTCCCCCCACCGTGTAGTACAACTCTCCCCCCACTGTGCAGTACAACTCTCCCCCCACCGTGCAGTACAACTTTCCCCCCACCATGCAGTACAACTCTCCCCCCACTGTGCAGTACAACTCTCCCCCCACCGTGCAGTACAACTCTCCCCCCACTGTACAGTACAACTCTCCCCCCACTGTGCAGTACTACTCTCCCCCCACTGTGCAGTACAACTCTCCCCCCACTGTGTAGTACAACTCTCCCCCACTGTGCAGTACAACTCTCCCCCCTCCGTGCAGTACAACTCTCCCTCCACTGTGCAGTACAACTCTCCCCCCACCGCGCAGTACAACTCTCTCCCCACTGTGCAGTACAACTCTCCCCCCACTGTACTGTACAACTCTCTCCCCACTGTGCAGTACAACTCTCCCCCCACTGTGCAGTACAACTCTCCCCCCACCGTGCAGTACAACTTTCCCCCCACTGTGTAGTACAACTCTCACCCCACCGTGCAGTACCAATCTCCCCCACTGTACTGTACAACTCTCTCCCCACTGTGCAGTACAACTCTCCCCCCACCGCGCAGTACAACTCTCTCCCCACTGTGCAGTACAACTCTCTCCCCACCGTGCAGTACAACTCTCCCCCCTCCGTGCAGTACAACTCTCCCCCCTCCGTGCAGTACAACTCACCCCCCACTGTGCAGTACAACTCTCCCCCCACTGTGCAGTACAACTCTCCCCCACTGTGCAGTACAACTCTCCCCCCACCGTGCAGTACAACTCTCCCCCCACTGTGCAGTACAACTCTTCCCCCACCGTGCAGTACAACTCTCCCCCCACTGTGCAGTACAACTCTCCCCCCTCCGTGCAGTACAACTCTCCCCCTACTGTGCAGTACCACTCTCCCCCCACCGTGCAGTACAACTCTCCCCCTCCGTGCAGTACAACTCTCCCCCTCCGTGCAGTACAACTCTCCCCCTACTGTGCAGTACAGCTCTCCCCCCACTGTGCAGTACAACTCTCCCCCCACCGTGCAGTACAACTCTCCCCCCACCGTGTAGTACAACTCTCCCCCTCCGTGCAGTACAACTCTCCCCCCACTGTGCAGTACAACTCTTCCCCCACCGTGCAGTACAACTCTCCCCCCTCCGTGCAGTACAACTCTCCCCCCACCGTGCAGTACAACTCTCCCCCTCCGTGCAGTACAACTCTCCCCCCACTGTGCAGTACAACTCTCCCCCCACTGTGCAGTACAATTCTCCCCCCACTGTGCAGTACAACTCTCCCTCCACCGTGCAGTACAACTCTCCCCCCACTGTGCAGTACAACTCTCCCCCCACTGTGCAGTACAACTCTCCCCCCACCGTGCAGTACAACTCTCCCTCCACCGTGCAGAACAACTCTCCCCCCACCGTGCAGTACAACTCTCCCCCCACTGTGCAGTACAACTCTCCCCTCACTGTGCAGTACAACTCTCCCCCCACCGTGCAGTACAACTCTCCCCCTACTGTGCAGTAGAACTCTCCCCCCACTGTGCAGTACAACTCTCCCCTCACCGTGCAGTACAACTCTCCCCCACTGTGCAGAACAACTCTCCCCCCACTGTGCAGTACAACTCTCCCCCCACCGTGCAGTACAACTCTCCCCCTACCGTGCAGTACAACTCTCCCCCCACTGTGCAGTACAACTCTCCCCCCACTGTGCAGTACAACTCTCCCCCCACCGTGCAGTACAACTCTCCCCCCACCGTGCAGTACAACTCTCCCCCCACTGTGCAGTACAACTCTCCCCCCACCGTGCAGTATAACTCTCCCCCTACTGTGCAGTACAACTCTCCCCCAACCGTGCAGTACAACTCTCCCCCCACCGTGCAGTACAACTCTCCCCCTCCGTGCAGTACAACTCTCCCCCTCCGTGCAGTACAACTCTCCCCCCACTGTGCAGTACAACTCTCCCCCCACCGTGAAGTACAACTCTCCCCCCTCCGTGCAGTACAACTCTCCCCCACTGTGCAGTACAACTCTCCCCCCACTGTGCAGTACAACTCTCCCCCCACCGTGCAGTACAACTCTCCCCTTCCGTGCAGTACAACTCTCCCCCCACCGTGCAGTACAACTCTCCCCCTCCGTGCAGTACAACTCTCCCCCTACTGTGCAGTACAACTCTCCCCCTCCGTGCAGTACAATTCTCCCCCCACTGTGCAGTACAACTCTCCCCCACTGTGCAGTACAACTCTCCCCCTACGTGCAGTACAACTCTCCCCCCACTGTGCAGTACAACTCTCCCCCTCCGTGCAGTACAACTCTCCCCCCACCGTGCAGTACAACTCTCCCCCTACTGTGCAGTACAACTCTCCCCTCCGTGCAGTACAACTCTCCCCCCACTGTGCAGTACAACTCTCCCCCTCCGTGCAGTACAACCCTCCCCCCACCGTGCAGTACAACTCTCCCCCTCCGTGCAGTACAACTCTCCCCCCACCGTGCAGTACAACTCTCCCCCCACTGTGCAGTACAACTCTCCCCCTCCGTGCAGTACAACTCTCCCCCCACCGTGCAGTACAAATCTCCCCCCTCCGTGCAGTACAACTCTCCCCCCACCGTGCAGTACAACTCTCCCCCTCCGTGCAGTACAACTCTCCCCCCACTGTGCAGTACAACTCTCCCCCCACTGTGCAGTACAACTCTCCCCCCACTGTGCAGTACAACTCTCCCTCCACCGTGCAGTACAACTCTCCCCCCACTGTGCAGTACAACTCTCCCCCCTCCGTGCAGTACAACTCTCCCCCCACTGTGCAGTACAACTCTCCCCTCACTGTGCAGTACAACTCTCCCCCTACTGTGCAGTACAACTCTCCCCCCACCGTGCAGTACAACTCTCCCCCCACCGTGCAGTACAACTCTCCCCCACTGTGCAGTACAACTCTCCCCCCACTGTGCAGTACAACTCTCCCCCCACCGTGCAGTACAACTCTCCCCCCACCGTGCAGTACAACTCTCCCCCCACCGTGCAGTACAACTCTCCCCCCACCGTGCAGCACAACTCTCCCCCACTGTGCAGTACAACTCTCCCCCCACCGTGCAGTACAACTCTCCCCCACTGTGCAGTAAAACTCTCCCCCCACCGTGCAGTACAACTCTCCCCCCACCATGCAGTACAACTCTCCCCCCACTGTGCAGTACAACTCTCCCCCTCCGTGCAGTACAACTCTCCCCCACTGTACAGTACAACTCTCCCCCCTCCGTGCAGTACAACTCTCCCCCCACCGCACAGTACAACTCTCTCCCCTCCGCGCAGTACAACTCTCCCCCTCCGTGCAGTATAACTCTCCCCCCACTGTGCAGTACAACTCTCCCCCCACTGTGCAGTACAACTCTCCCCCCACTGTGCAGGACAACTCTCGCCCCTCCGTGCAGTACAACACACCCCCCACTGTGCAGTACAACTCTCCCCCCACTGTGCAGTACAACTCTCCCCCCACCGTGCAGTACAATTCTCCCCCCACCGTGCAGTACAACTCTCCCCCCACTGTGCAGTACAACTCTCCCCCCACTGTGTAGTACAACTCTCCCCCCACTGTGCAGTACAACTCTCTCCCCTCCGTGCAGTACAACTCTCCCCCCTCCGTGCAGTACAACTCTCCCCCCACCGTGCAGTACAACTCTCCCCGCACTGTGCAGTACAACTCTCCCCCCTCCGTGCAGTACAACTCTCCCCCCACTGTGCAGTACAACTCTCCCCCCACTGTGCAGTACAACTCTCCCCCCTCCGTGCAGTACAACTCTCCCTCCACTGTGCAGTACAACTCTCCCCCCTCCGTGCAGTACAACTCTCCCCCCACCGTGTAGTACAACTCTCCCCCCACTGTGCAGTACAACTCTCCCCACATTGTGCAGTACAACTCTCCCCCCACTGTGCAGTACAACTCTCCCCCCACCGTGCAGTACAACTCTCCCCCCACCGTGCAGTACAACTCTCCCCCCATCGAGCAGTACAACTCTCCCCCCACCGTGCAGTACAACTCTCCCCCCACTGTGCAGTACAACTCTCCCCCTCCGTGCAGTACAACTCACCCCCCACTGTGCAGTACAACTCTCCCCCACTGTGCAGTACAACTCTCCCCCCACTGTGCAGTACAACTCTCCCCCCACCGTGCAGTACAACTCACCCCCCACTGTGCAGTACAACTCTCCCCCCACTGTGCAGTACAACTCTCCCCCACTGTGCAGTACAACTCTCCCCCCACTGTGCAGTACAACTCTCCCCCTCCGTGCAGTAAAACTCTCCCCCCACCGCGCAGTACAACTCTCCCCCCTCCGTGCAGTACAACTCTCCCCCCTCCGTGCAGTACAACTCTCCCCCCACTGTGCAGTACAACTCCCCCCCAACCGTGCAGTACAACTCTCCCCCCACTGTGCAGTACAACTCTCCCCCCACTGTGCAGTACAACTCTCCCCCACTGTGCCGTACAACTCTCTCCCCTCCGTGCAGTACAACTCTCCCCCCTCCGTGCAGTACAACTCTCCCCCCACCGTGCAGTACAACTCTCCCCCCACTTTGCAGTACAACTCTCCCCCCACTGTGCAGTACAACTCTCCCCCCACTGTGCAGTACATCTCGCCCCCCACCGTGCAGTACAACTCTCCCCCCACCGTGTAGTACAACTCTCCCCCCACTGTGCAGTACAACTCTCCCACCACCGTGCAGTCCAACTCTCCCCCCACCGTGCAGTACAACTCTCCCACCACCGTGCAGTACAACTCTCCCCCCACCGTGCAGTACAACTCCCCCCCACTGTGCAGTACAACTCTCCCCATCCACTGTGCAGTACAACTCTCCCCCCACCGTGCAGTACAACTCTCCCCCCACTGTGCAGTACAACTCTCCCCCCTCCGTGCAGTACAACTCTCCCCCCACTGTGCAGTACAACTCTCCCCCCACCGTGCAGTACAACTCACCCCCCACTGTGCAGTACAACTCTCCCCCCTCCGTGCAGTACAACTCACCCCCCACTGTGCAGTACAACTCTCCCCCCACTGTGCAGTACAACTCACCCCCCACTGTGCAGTACAACTCTCCCCCCACTGTGCAGTACAACTCTCCCCCCACCGTGAAGTACAACTCACCCCCCACTGTGCAGTACAACTCTCCCCCCTCCGTGCAGTACAACTCTCCCCCCACCGTGCAGTACAACTCTCCCCCCACTGTGCATTACAACTCTCCCCCCTCCGTGCAGTACAACTCTCCCCCCACCGTGCAGTACAACTCTCCCCCCATCGAGCAGTACAACTCTCCCCCCACCGTGCAGTACAACTCTCCCCCACTGTGCCGTACAACTCTCCCCCCTCCGTGCAGTACAACTCTCCTTCCACTGTACAGTACAACTCTCCCCCCACTGTGCAGTACAACTCTCCCCCCACCGTGTAGTACAACTCTCCCCCCACTGTGCAGTACAACTCTCCCCGTACTGTGCAGTACAACTCTCCCCCTCCGTGCAGTACAACTCTCCCCCCACTGTGCAGTACAACTCTCCCCCTCCGTGCAGTACAACTCTCTCCCCACCGTGCAGTACAACTCTCCCCCTCCATGCAGTACAACTCTCCCCCCACCGTGCAGTACAACTCACCCCCTCCGTGCAGTACAACTCTCCCCCCACTGTGCAGTACAACTCTCCCCCACTGTGCAGTACAACTCTCCCTCCACCGTGCAGTACAACTCTCCCCCCACTGTGCAGTACAACTCTCCCCCCACTGTGCAGTACAACTCTCCCCCCTCCGTGCAGTACAACTCTCCCCCCACTGTACAGTACAACTCTCCCCCCACTGTGCAGTACAACTCTCCCCCTAGTGTGCAGTACAACTCTCCCCCCACCGTGCAGTACAACTCTCCCCCCACCGTGCAGTACAACTCTCCCCCCACTGTGCAGTACAACTCTCCCCCTCCGTGCAGTACAACTCTCCCCCCAGCGTGCAGTACAACTCTCCCCCCACTGTGCAGTACAACTCTCCCCCTCCGTGCAGTACAACTCTCCCCCCACTGTGCAGTACAACTCTCCCCCTCCGTGCAGTACAACTCTCCCCCTCCGTTCAGTACAACTCTCCCCCCACTGTGCAGTACAACTCTCCCCCCACCGTGCAGTACAACTCTCCCCCCTCCGTGCAGTACAACTCTCCCCCACTGTGCAGTACAAATCTCCCCCCACTGTGCAGTACAACTCTCCCCCCACCGTGCAGTACAACTCTCCCCCTCCGTGCAGTACAACTCTCCCCCTCCGTGCAGTACAACTCTCCCCCACTGTGCAGTACAACTCTCCCCCCACCGTGCAGTACAACTCTCCCCCTCCGTGCAGTACAACTCTCCCCCACTGTGCAGTACAACCCTCCCCCTCCGTGCAGTACAACTCTCCCCCCACCGTGCAGTACAACTCTCCCCCTCCGTGCAGTACAACTCTCCCCCTCCGTGCAGTACAACTCTCCCCCCACTGTGCAGTACAACTCTCCCCCCACTGTGCAGTACAACTCTCCCTCCACTGTGCAGTACAACTCTCCCCGCACTGTGCAGTACAACTCTCCCCCCACTGTGCAGTACAACTCTCCCCCCACTGTGCAGTACAACTCTCCCCCCATCGTGCAGTACAACTCTCCCCCCTCCGTGCAGTACAACTCTCCCCCCACTGTGCAGTACAACTCTCCCTCCACCGTGCAGTACAACTCTCCCCCTCCGTGCAGTACAACTCTCCCCCCACTGTGCAGTACAACTCTCCCCCCACCGTGCAGTACAACTCTCCCCGCACTGTGCAGTACAACTCTCCCCCCACTGTGCAGTACAACTCTCCCCCCACTGTGCAGTACAACCCTCCCCCCACTGTGCAGTACAACTCTCCCCCCACTGTGCAGTACAACTCTCCCCCCTCTGTGCAGTACAACTCTCCCCCCACCGCGCAATACAACTCTCCCCCCACTGTGCAGTACAACTCTCCCCCCACCGTGCAGTACAACTCTCCCCCCTCTGTGCAGTACAACTTTCCCCCCACCGCGCAGTACAACTCTCCCCCCACTGTGCAGTACAACTCTCCCCCCACTGTGCAGTACAACTCTCCCCCTCCGTGCAGTACAACTCTCCCCCCACTGTGCAGTACAACTCTCCCCGCACCGCGCAGTACAACTCTCCCCCCACCGTGCAGTACAACTCTCCCCCTCCGTGCAGTACAACTCTCCCCCCATCGTGCAGTACAACTCTCCCCCCACTGTGCAGTACAACTCTCCCCCCACTGTACAGTACAACTCTCCCCCCACTGTGCAGCACAACTCTCCCCCTTCTGTGCAGTACAACTCTCCCCCCACTATGCAGTACAACTCTCCCCCCACCGCGCAGTACAACTCTCCCCCCACCGTGTAGTACAACTCTCCCCCCACCATGAAGTACAACTCTGCCCTCACTGTGCAGTACAACTCTCCCCCCACTGTGCAGTACAACTCTCCCCCCACCGTGCAGTACAACTCTCCCCCCACCGTGAAGTACAACTCTCCCCCCACCGTGAAGTACAACTCTCCCCCCACCGTGCAGTACAACTCTCCCCCCACCGCGCAGTACAACTCTCCCCCCACCGTGCAGTACAACTCTCCCCCACTGTGCAGTACAACTCTCCCCCCACCGTGCAGTACAACTCTCCCCCCACCGTGCAGTACAACTCTCCCCACTGTGCAGTACAACTCTCCCCCCTCCGTGCAGTACAACTCTCCCCCCACTGTGCAGTACAACTCTCCCCCCTCCGTGCAGTACAACTCTCCCCCCACTGTGCAGTACAACTCTCCCCCCACTGAGCAGTACAACTCTCCCCCCTCCGTGCAGTACAACTCTCCCCCCACCGTGCAGTACAACTCTACCCCCACCGTGCAGTACAACTCTCCCCCACTGTGCAGTACAACTCTCCCCCCACTGTGCAGTACAACTCTCCCCCCACTGTGCAGTACAACTCTCCCCCCACTGTGCAGTACAACTCTCCCCCCACCGTGCAGTACAACTCTCCCCCCACCGTGCAGTACAACTCTCCCCCACTGTGCAGTACAACTCTCCCCCCACTGTGCAGTACAACTCTCCCCCCACTGTGCAGTACAACTCTCCCCCCACCGTGCAGTACAACTCTCCCCCCACCGTGAAGTACAACTCTCCCCCTCCGTGCAGTACAACTCTCCCCCCACTGTGCAGTACAACTCTCCCCCACTGTGCAGTACAACTCTCCCCCCACTGTGCAGTACAACTCTCCCCCCACCGTGCAGTACAACTCTCCCCCCACCGTGCAGTACAACTCTCCCCCCACTGTGCAGTACAACTCTCCCCCCACTGTGCAGTACAACTCTCCCCCCACTGTGCAGTACAACTCTCCCCCACCGTGCAGTACAACTCTCCCCCCATCGTGCAGTACAACTCTCCCCCCTCCATGCAGTACAACTCTCCCCCCACTGTGCAGTACAACTCTCCCTCCACCGTGCAGTACAACTCTCCCCCTCCGCGCAGTACAACTCTCCCCCCACTGTGCAGTACAACTCTCCCCCCACCGTGCAGTACAACTCTCCCCCCACTGTGCAGTACAACTCTCCCCCCACTGTGCAGTACAACACTCCCCCAACCGTGAAGTACAACTCTCCCCCCACCGTGCAGTACAACTCTCCCCCCACTGTGCAGTACAACTCTCCCCCCACTGTGCAGTACAACTCTCCCCCCACTGTGCAGTACAACTCTCCCCCCACTGTGCAGTACAACTCTCCCCCCACCGTGCAGTACAACTCACCCCCCACCGCGCAGTACAACTCTCCCCCCACTGTGCAGTACAACTCTCCCCCCACTGTGCAGTACAACCCTCCCCCCACTGTGCAGTACAACTCTCCCCCCACTGTGCAGTACAACTCTCCCCCCACCGTGCAGTACAACTCTCCCCCCTCTGTGCAGTACAACTTTCCCCCCACCGCGCAGTACAACTCTCCCCCCACTGTGCAGTACAACTCTCCCCCCACTGTGCAGTACAACTCTCCCCCTCCGTGCAGTACAACTCTCCCCCCACTGTGCAGTACAACTCTCCCCGCACCGCGCAGTACAACTCTCCCCCCACCGTGCAGTACAACTCTCCACCAAAATGCAGTACAACTCTCCCCCTCCGTGCAGTACAACTCTCCCCCCATCGTGCAGTACAACTCTCCCCCCACTGTGCAGTACAACTCTCCCCCCACTGTACAGTACAACTCTCCCCCCACTGTGCAGCACAACTCTCCCCCTTCTGTGCAGTACAACTCTCCCCCCACTGTGCAGTACAACTCTCCCCCCACCGCGCAGTACAACTCTCCCCCCACCGTGTAGTACAACTCTCCCCCCACCGTGAAGTACAACTCTGCCCTCACTGTGCAGTACAACTCTCCCCCCACTGTGCAGTACAACTCTCCCCCCACAGTGCAGTACAACTCTCCCCCCACCGTGAAGTACAACTCTCCCCCCACCGTGAAGTACAACTCTCCCCCCACCGTGCAGTACAACTCTCCCCCCACCGCGCAGTACAACTCTCCCCCCACTGTGCAGTACAACTCTCCCCCCACTGTGCAGTACAACTCTCCCCCCACCGTGCAGTACAACTCTCCCCCCACCGTGCAGTACAACTCTCCCCACTGTGCAGTACAACTCTCCCCCCTCCGTGCAGTACAACTCTCCCCCCACTGTGCAGTACAACTCTCCCCCCTCCGTGCAGTACAACTCTCCCCCCACTGTGCAGTACAACTCTCCCCCCACTGTGCAGTACAACTCTCCCCCCTCCGTGCAGTACAACTCTCCCCCCACCGTGCAGTACAACTCTCCCCCCACCGTGCAGTACAACTCTCCCCCACTGTGCAGTACAACTCTCCCCCCACTGTGCAGTACAACTCTCCCCCCACTGTGCAGTACAACTCTCCCCCCACTGTGCAGTACAACTCTCCCCCCACCGTGCAGTACAACTCTCCCCCCACCGTGCAAAACAACTCTCCCCCACTGTGCAGTACAACTCTCCCCCCACTGTGCAGTACAACTCTCCCCCCACTGTGCAGTACAACTCTCCCCCCACCGTGCAGTACAACTCTACCCCCACCGTGAAGTACAACTCTCCCCCTCCGTGCAGTACAACTCTCCCCCCACTGTGCAGTACAACTCTCCCCCACTGTGCAGTACAACTCTCCCCCCACTGTGCAGTACAACTCTCCCCCCACCGTGCAGTACAACTCTCCCCCCACCGTGCAGTACAACTCTCCCCCCACTGTGCAGTACAACTCTCCCCCCACTGTGCAGTACAACTCTCCCCCCACTGTGCAGTACAACTCTCCCCCACCGTGCAGTACATCTCTCCCCCCACCGTGCAGTACAACTCTCCCCCCACTGTGCAGTACAACTCTCCCCCCACTGTGCAGTACAACTCTCCCCCTCCGTGCAGTACAACTCTCCCCCACCGTGCAGTACAGCTCTCCCCCCACCGTGAAGTACAACTCTCCCCCCACCGTGCAGTACAACTCTCCCCCCACCGTGCAGTACAACTCTCCCCCCTCCGTGCAGTACAACTCTCCCCCCACCGTGCAGTACAACTCTCCCCCCATCGTGCAGTACAACTCTCCCCCCACCGTGCAGTACAACTCTCCCCCCACCGTGCAGTACAACTCTCCCCTCACCGTGCAGTACAACTCTCCCCCCACTGTGCAGTACAACTCTCCCCCCTCCGTGCAGTACAACTCTCCCCCCACCGTGCAGTACAACTCTCCCCCCACCGTGCAGTACAACTCTCCCCCCACTGTGCAGTACAACTCTCCCCCCACCGTGCAGTACAACTCTCCCCCCACTGTGCAGTACAACTCTCCCCCCACCGTGCAGTACAACTCTCCCCCCTCCGTGCAGTACAACTCTCCCCCCACCGTGCAGTACAACTCTCCCCCCACCGTGCAGTACAACTCTCCCCCCACTGTGCAGTACAACTCTCCCCCCACCGTGCAGTACAAATCACCCCCCACTGTGCAGTACAACTCTCCCCCCACTGTGCAGTACAACTCTCCCCCCACTGTGCAGTACAACTCTCCCCCTCCGTGCAGTACAACTCTCCCAATCCGTGCAGTACAACTCTCCCCCCACCGTGCAGTACAACTCTCAACCATGTTCACCTCCACTTACTGGTTGTCACCACTTAATAAGACCTCAAGCTGTTTATTTTTCGATAGATTCCCGATGGAGTGTAGACATTTCTTATTCCTTCAGTAATTCCAGATTCTTCCAAAAAATAATTTGCAGCCACGAATATTATTGGTGAAATTGACGGGTCAGGAAGCTGACAAAATGATTTCCTAAATGTCATGATATCCATATTAACATATCATGGTGCAATCACACACACACTGATGGACAGGTAGATGGACCAACCAACACACACACAACATCACAGCCAATCACCAGTGAGAGCACACGCAATATAAAACAGGGAACACCACAGTTCCCGCTCATTCTAACAGGAGATAGCTCAGAGCACAGAGCTCACAGCGCGCCACTCAGACATACACCATGTGCTGAGTGCCTCACTAAGATAGTGCTAGGGCTGGGTCCACAGGTTAGCTGGTGAAGTACGAACCACAGCCAGAAGTTAACAGTTGTTATTATACAGAATAATAAAACAGAGTTGTACCATCTACAGCCGTGTTGGTTCGTTTGTGTATCGGAACACCCAACACGACATGATACCAGGTCTGGAAACTCGCCAGCGACTGTGAGACCTACCTGCACCTCTTCAGAGATCCGCCATCCTGCGCCATGGACACCATCTGCCCGCCGCAGCCGCTCCGAATCGCTGGAAACTCGGCGTCAACTGGAAGCTGTTTAAACAGCGCTTCCAGCTCTTCCTAGACGCCACAGACAGGGAGAATGCATCGGACACCAGGAAGATCGCCCTCCTCCTTTCCACGGCGGGGCAACACGCCATCCACATCTACAACTCCCTGGCATTCGCGGAAGGCGAGGACAAAACAAAGTACAAGACGGTCATTCTAAAATTTGAGGATCACTTCAGTGTGGAAGTCAATGAGAGCTTCGAGAGGTACCTCTTCCAGCAGCGCCTGCAGGGTAAGGATGAGCCTTTTCTTTTTTAAAATAATATATTTATTCAAATTTTTCAACAGATTTTCAACAAACACCAACCCCAACAAAAAGAAAGAAACAAGAACACAACAATCAAAAATTATACAAACATTAAACATTGGATTTCCCCCATATACAATAACTCCCCATTTAAAAACACCAATAGGGACCCCCCCTCCACCCACCCAAACGCCCCCCCAAAAGAAACCCCCCCCTCCCTCCCTCCACCCCCCCCCCCCCCCCCCCTCCCCGGCCCTGGGCTTCTGCTGCTGCTGACCTCCTCCTAACGCTCCGCGAGATAGTCTAGGAACGGTTGCCATCGCCTGAGGAACCCTTGCACAGACCCTCGCAAGGCAAACTTTATCCTCTCCAGCTTGATGAACCCTGTCATGTCACTGATCCAAGCTTCCACACTAGGGGGCTTTGCATCTTTCCATAATAGCAAAATCCTCCGCCGGGCTACCAGGGACGCAAAGGCCAGAATACCGGCCTCTTTCGCCTCCTGCACTCCCGGCTCATCCGTTACCCCAAATAATGCCAACCCCCAGCTCGGTTTGACCCGGGCTTTCACCACCTTGGACATAGTCCTCGCAAAACTCCTCCAAAACCCATCCAGCGCCGGGCACGACCAGAACATATGGACGTGATTTGCCGGCGTCCCGAGCACCTCCCACATCTGTCCTCCACCCCAAAGAACCTACACAACCTCGCCCCTGTCATATGCGCTCTGTGAGTAACTTTGAACTGTATTAGGCTGAGCCTGGCGCAAGAGGAGGCAGAATTAACCCTACTCAGGGCATCAGCCCACAGACCCTCATCTATCTCCTCCCCCAGCTCCTCCTCCCACTTGCCCTTTAACTCCTCCACTGAGGCCTCCTCCTCTTCCTTCAGCTCCTGGTAAATCGCCGAAACTTTGCCTTCTCCAACCCATACCCCCGAAGTCACTCTGTCCTGAATCCCCTGTGCCGGAGCAGCGGGAATTTCCTCACCTGTCGCATTACAAACGCCCTCACTTGCATGTACCTGAAAGCGTTTCCCGGGGGTAGCCCAAACCTCTCCTCCAGCGCCCCTAGGCTCGCAAACGTCCCATCGATGAACAGGTCCCCCATTCTTCTAATCCCTGCCCGATGCCAGCTCCGAAACCCCCCCATCCATCCTTCCCGGGACGAACCGATGATTCTCCCGAATCGGGGACCAAACCGAGGCTCCCACTGGCCCCTGTGCCGCCTCCACTGCCCCCAGATCTTCAGCGTCGCCGCCACCACCGGACCCGTGGTGTACCTTGTCGGCGAGAGCGGCAGCGGTGCCGTCACCAGCGCCCTCAGGCTCGTGCCCACATAGGATGCCAGCTCTAGCCTCTTCCACGCCGCCCCCTCTCCCTCCATTACCCACTTACGGATCATCGCCACATTGGCTGCCCAATAATAGCCGCAAAGATTCGGCAGCGCCAGCCCCCCTCCCTCTCCCTGCTACGCTCCAGAAACACTCTCTTCACCCTCGGGGTCTTATTCGCCCACACAAAATCCATGATGCTCCTGTTTACCCGTTTGAAAAAGGCCTTGGGGATCATAATGGGAAGGCACTGGAACACAAAGAGAAACCTCGGGAGGGCCGTCATTTTGACCGACTGCACCCTACCCGCTAGCGAGAGTGGCAGCATATCCCATCTTTTAAAATCCTCCTCCATCTGCTCCACCAACTGCGTCAAATTGAGCCTGTGCAGGGCCCCCCAACTCCTAGCTACTTGGATCCCTAGGTACCGAAAGCTTCTTTCCGCTCTCTTCAGCGGTAGCTCGTCTATCCCTCTTCCCTGGTCTCCTGAATGCACCACAAAGAGCTCACTCTTCCCTACGTTGAGTTTATACCCCGAAAAGTCCCCAAACTCCCTTAGGATCCGCATGACCTCCGCCATCCCCTCCACTGGGTCTGCCACATACAGCAACAGGTCGTCAGCATACAATGACACCCGGTTTTCCTCTCCCCCCCGGACCAGTCCCCTCCATTTCCTGGACTCCCTCAGTGCCATGGCCAGAGGCTCAATTGCCAGTGCAAACAACAAGGGGGATAGGGGGCACCCCTGCCTCGTTCCCCGGTACAGCCGAAAGTACTCCGACCTCCGCCGATTCGGAGCCACACTCGCCACCGGGGCTCTATATAGCAGCCTGACCCAACTGATGAACCCCTCCCCGAACCCAAACCTCCGCAACACTTCCCAAAGATACTCCCACTCCACCCGGTCAAAGGCCTTCTCCGTGTCCATAGCTGCCACTACCTTCGCTTCCCCTCCACCAGGGGCATCATAATCACATTGAGGAGCCTCCGCACATTTGTATTTAATTGCCTACCCTTCATCGGAACACCCAACACAACACTAAATAGTTGCAAATGGCTCTTTCTCTTTGAAATTGAAGCTCATCCCCTCCCCCCCTCCAGTAATTTAGCGGTGACACGAAATGGGGACAGAGTCATGTGACACGGAATGGGGACACAGTCATGTGACACGGAATGGGGACACAGTCATGTGACACGGAATGGGGACAGTGTCATGTGACTGGGCTTGAAAAAAATGACCATTCCCACAAAGTCTGATCCATCTGCAGAGGAGAGAGATATGTTCCCTGTTCACCATAATTGGAAAACATGTATAAAAGTGCACAGAAAAGAAAATGTGGTGTTAAAAGACAGTTTTAGGATTTCACTATCGCTGTCTTCTCCTTGTGTCAATTTAAAAATGTGTTCATAATTTTGCTCTTAATAGCAAACGGTGGAAATCTTCCTAGCTAAAGATATTTTATTTGTTTTCTTGTTTGGAGAGACAATAAACAGTGTTCAAGGCAGCTTGGATCAAGTAATGTGCATACTCAACAAAATATATACACTTTTGTTGTGTTCCTTTGAGAGCTAAAGAGATAATTATTTCATTGAGATTAAAAGGGGGGATTGGACGATCGAAAGGTTAACTCTTCCCATTTCCTGTGGGGATGGGGAAGCTATTGCTCAAAATGGGAGATTTCTTGGGAACTGCTTCCGCATTGCTGGCTTTACTTCCCTGGGAGAGTGGTGCGAATCCCGCTCCGCCACAGAGGAGAGCTTTCCACTTACTGTCCAATGAAGCAACGCTGGCCCGATAGAACCAGCTCGCCCTGGATCATGCTGTGCAGTGGGGCCAGGCGGGTCGAATCGATCTGCTCATGGGGCAATTTTTTTTTCGGGAGAAAGAAAGGGGAGGAAGATGGATCATCTGTTCTTATTTCGGATTTCCCGCATCTGCGTTGGTTTCATTATTGGCCTATCTTTGATTGGGTCAGGGCATGGTTGGGGCAGGGACAGCAGGTTGGCACAGTGTTGCCCGTTTTTCAGTCCTAACAGCATCGCCAATACTGTTGCTAATAGTAATGATGTTGGTGAACCACAAGCCTTCCCTTATATCGATCAAATGACCACACAACCAGTTAGTTATTTCAAAAAATGGTTTATTTACATACACAAGAGTTACCTCGACATGCAAACACAATATCTACTATGAGTTAAACTACACCTATCAGCTACAATAACCTATACTTAACTTCAGGGTGACCGGCACTGTGCAAATGGATAAGGCCTTTATCTGGATTTCACTTGGCTGGTTCGAAGAAAGTGGCTCTGTCTGCTGGGCTCATCCGTCAGGTAGCGATCGTTGGTCTGGAACTTGGCTGGCTGTTCCTGCTGCAATTGGGTTGGCACAGGCCGGATCCAAAAGAGACAGAACACATGGCTGTGCTCTCTTTTATCCCTCTGGGATTTCGCGCTCTTTGGGGCAGTCCTTAACCTTGGACCCAATAGTTCGACAGGGCTCTGATCACTGTCTTCGATTTTGGCCAATAAAGGGGCGGGTGCCTTTGTAGCTGGGCGGGTCCTTAGGGGTCATTGACTTTGGCAGTTGGGCTTTCTGAGTAAGGGGAGTGGCACCGATCAGACTGTGGCTGTCCCAGTTGCTTCATTGGAGTTCTATTGTCCTGGGAAAATGGGCCATTAAAATGCAAACGAGCGGGGGGTTTGGATCAGATCTGGTTACCTGTGTTTCAAATACACATAGGCTCTGTATCTGTCTGAGTCCTGGGTTGGCCATAATTCCCATGGTCCTTTGCAGGTGGCCATCTTAGATGGCTACAACAGTGGTTAGCACAGTTGCTTCAGAGCACCAGGGTCCCAGGTTTGATGCCCGGCTTGGGTCACTGTCTGTGTGGAGTCTGCACGTTCTCCACGTGTGTGGGTGGGCTTCCTCTGGGCGCTCCGGTTTCCTCCCACAAGTCTTGAAAGACGTGCATGTTAGGTGAATTGTACATTCTGAATTCTCCCTCAGTGAAATGAAATGAAAATCGCTTATTGTCACAAGTAGGCTTCAATGAAGTTACTGTGAAAAGCCCCTAGTCGTCACATTCCGGCGCCTGTTCGGGGAGGCTGGTACGGGAATTGAACCGTGCTGCTGGCCTGCCTTGGTCAGCTTTAAAAGCCAGCGATTTAGCCCAATGAGCTAAACCAGCCCGAACAGGCGCTGCAGTGTGGCAACTAGGGACTTTTCACAGTAACTTCATTGCAGTGTTAATGTAAGCCCACTTGTGGCAATAATAATAATCGAGTGACTAGGGAATGGGCCGGGAACAGAGGCCATTGAGGAAACAAGAAATTAATATGAAAACTTTCACTCATTTAGCACCTGTCACAACCTCAGGATGTGCCAACATGCTCAGCCAATGAAATACCATTTCAAGTGTAGCCACTGCGGACATGTGGAAAACATGGCAGAAAATTTGCACACAGTATGATCCCACAAAGAACAATGCTTTATTGGTCAGACTATCTCAGTTAGTGATAGTGATGTTGCTTGAGATTTAACAGTGGCCAGGACGACGAGGATCTTTTATGGAGCTTGTGCGAAACACGGCACCTCGGACAGTGCGGCACCCCCTCTGTTAAGTAATGGGTGAAGAGACATTGCAATTAGTTGTCTCATTTATGTTAAGTATCCATTAATTGACACTGATATGTAAAGGGGCTTCAGGTGGCCTCTGTCAGGTGATGTATAGTTAGAGTTTTGAGCAAAGGTTGTTGGAATGAAGTAAATGTTTGTTTGTGAAAAAGGAACAGAACTTTAGACTCTTCATATCACAGCAACTAAAACGGCTAACCCCCTCGGTACTACATTGCAATTTCCGAGCGTTGTACTTCAACACAAAACGTTCTGACTCAGGCGCAAATGCTACCCACTCACCGACAGCTGACTCCTCAACAGAACTTTCCAGAAGGTGTGAATAATAATCACGTTATACAGGCTTAGGGTTGCAAGATGTGATTAGATGTATTCCTGGAGGTTCCATCACATGACTGCCCTCCCCCTAACTCTCCCCCCCCCCCCCTTCACTCCAGCAGCTATTTGTCGCCCAACACATCCATCTGTGTGACGCAGTGACTTCCTACACCAATTGGAAAGCAAAAGGACTCATTGTCCGGCTGGATGTTGGTTCACTGTCAGCCAGACGTGCTTTTTTATTTAACCCCATGTTCAAAATACCGCGGCTGCTGGAATCGGAAACGACATGGGGAATTCTGGGAAAAGCCAGCAGGTCTGGCAGCATCTGCAGGGAGAGAGAAACGAGAGTTCAATATTTTCACATCTGGTAAAAAGGAAATGTTCAAAGAAAAATGTTTTGAAAGCTACATTTTTGAGCGTCCTGAAGATCAATCTCCGGGGTCGAGCCCCGCCGTCTCCTGGAGATTGATCTCCGAGTTCAGGAGATTGCCGTGCCAGCCCTGGCGGGTTGGGAAGCCCATGTTAGTGCTGCTGTTTACTCTCAGCTGCCACTTGATCGGTCCTGGGAATGATTTGAAACAAGGGCACACGATTCGAAAAAAAGGAAGTTTAGCTTACTTTTAATACGAGAGATGTTAAAGGGGGGGAGAGAGAGAGATCGTTCGGTGAAAAGGAAAACCAAGCCCGAAATCCTTGCTTTCCTCCTCGGCGTGACCTCGGTTGGCTGGTTGGATGGCAGGTATTCAGGTGAGAGACGCAATGGGGTGATTTAGTATGAGGACAAGCAGTTCCCGGAGGTTCCTGCTGTGCATTCCACTTTGCACACAACTAACAGGATCTACTCGACAAAACCATGGAACAGTTCAACCGCGACTGGTGGGGGAGAAAGCAACAGGAACAAAGGAAATTAGAAAAAAAAAACATAAACAAGTGCAGAGAGTTAACGACATAATAGACTCGGGCCAAACTTCTCAACCAGTCTGTATTGGTGTTTACGCTGCAACTGGGCAGCAAGACATTTACCTGCCCCGGTCCTGTAAACCTGGAACCCAAGATCGAACCCAGGCCCCTGGCGCTGTGAGGCAGCAGTGCTAACTGCTGTAGTGCTCCCCTGATGTCACTAGTAAGCCTGAGACCCAGGGTAATGTTCTGGGGACCTACTCCCTTTCCCCTTGATCCACCCATGCAATCGAAGCTCAAAAATGTCCTTAGCCACCAACTGGGTCAGTGTATTCCACATCGTCACATCTCATTGTGTGAAGACATTTCTCGTTCCCCCCCCCCACTTATAAATCGAGTTGCATTTTGCATTAAGCCAGCACCAAGATGTTGAAACAATAAACAGACAGCGCTGGAAATACTTGGCACGACAGCTTGGCAGCTTCTGTGAAAGAAGAGTTAAATCTTCAGGTCAATGACCTCTCATCGGAGGTTCCTTATTTTCTTTTTTCATTTCAGAGTTCAGCATCCACAAGATTTTGCTTTTCTTAAAACATTCATTTGTGGGATCTGGGTTTCAAAGAACAAAGAACAAAGAAAAGTACAGCTACAGGAACAGGCCCTTCGGCCCTCCAAGCCTGTGCCGACCATGCTGCCCGTCAAAACTAAAATCTTCTACACTTCCTGGGTCCGTATCGCTCTATTCCCATCCTATTCATGTATTTGTCAAGATGCCCCTTAAACGTCACTATCGTCCCTGCTTCCATCACCTACCGGCAGCGAGTTCCAGGCACCCACTACCCTCTGTGTAAAAACTTGCCTCGTACGTCTACTCTAAACCTTGCCCCTCGCACCTTAAACCAATGTTCCCTAGTAATTGACCCCTCTACCCTGAGAAAAAGTCTCTGACTACCCACTCTGTCTATGCCCCTCATAATTTTGTAGACCTCTATCAGGTCGCCCCTCAACCTCCGTCGTCCCAGTGAGAACAAACCAGTGAGGACAAACCAACCTCTCCTCATGGCTAATGCCCTCCATACCAGGCAACATCCTGGTAAATCTCTTCTGCACCTTCTCTAAAGCCTCCACATCCTTCTGGTAGTGTGGCGACCAGAATTGAACACAATACTCCCAAGTGTGGCCTGACTAAGTTTCTCTACAGTTGGATTGGATTGGATTTGTTTATTGTCACGTGTACTGAGGTACAGTGAAAAGTATTTTTCTGCGAGCAGCTCAACAGATCATTAAGTACATGAGAAGAAAAGGGAATAAAAGAAAATACATAACAGGGCAACACAGCATATACAATGTAACTACATAAGCACTGGCATCGGATGAAGCATACAGGGTGTAGTGTTAATGAGGTCAGTCCATAAGAGGGTCATTTAGGAGTCTGGTAACAGCAGGGAAGAAGCTGTTTTTGAGTCAGTTTGTGCTTGTTCTCAGACTTCTGTATCTCCTACCCGATGGAAGAAGTTGGAAGAGTGAGTAAGCCGGGTGGGAGGGATCTTTGATTATGCTGCCCGCTTTCCCCAGGCAGCGATGTAGATGGAGTCAACGGATGGGAGGCAGGTTTGTGTGATGGACTGGGCAGTGTTCACGACTCTCTGAAGTTTCTTGCGGTCCTGGGCAGAGCAGTTGCCATACCAGGCTGTAATGCAGCCTGATAGGATGCTTTCTATGGTGCATCTGTAAATGTTGGTAAGGGTTAATGTGGGCATGCCGAATTTCCTTAGTTTCCTGAGGAAGTATAGGCGCTGTTGTGCTTTCTTGGTGGTAGCGTCGACGTGGGTGGACCAGGACAGATTTTTGGAGATGTGCACCCCTAGGAATTTGAAACTGCTAACCATCTCCACCTCAGCCCCGTTGATGCTGACAGGGGTGTGTACAGTACTTTGCTTCCTGAAGTCAATGATCAGCTCATTTGTTTTGCTGGCATTGAGGGAGAGATTGTTGTCGCTACACCATTCCACTAGGTCCTCTATCTTACTCCTGTATTCGGACTCGTTGTTATTCGAGATCCGGCCCACTATGGTCGTATCGTCAGCAAACTTGTAGATGGAGTTGGAACCAAGTTTTGCCATGCAGTCGTGGGTACAGGGAGTAGAGTAGGGGGCTAAGTACGCAGTCTTGTGGGGCGCCGGTGTTGAGGACTATTGTGGAGGAGGTGTTGTTGTTCATTATTACTGATTGTGGTCTGTTGGTCAGAAAATCGAGGATCCAGTTGCAGAGTGGGGAGCCAAGTCCTAGGTTTTGGAGCTTTGATATGAGCTTGGCTGGGATTATGGTGTTGAAGGCAGAGAGCTGTAGTCAATAAATAGGAGTCTAATGTAGGAGTCCTTGTTTTCGAGATGCTCTAGGGATGAGTGTAGGGCCAGGGAAACGGTGTCTGATGTGGACCGGTTGCAGCGGTATGCGAATTGCAGTGGATCAAGGCGTTCTGGGAGTATGGAGGTGATGCGCTTCATGATCAACCTCTCAAAGCACTTCATTATGACTGAAGTCAGGGCCACTGGTCGGTAGTCATTGAGGCACGTTGCCTGGTTCTTCTTTGGTACCAGTATGATGGTGATCTTCTTGAAGCAGGTGAGGACCTCGGAGTGGAGTAGGGACAGGTTAAAGATGTCCGCGAATACCTCTGCCAGCTGGTCCGCGCAGGCTCTGGGTGCACGACCAGGGATCCGGTCCGGGCCCGTCGCCTTCAGAGGGTTCACTTTCAGGAAGGCCAATCTGACTTCGGAAGCTGTGATGGTGGGTATGGGTGAATTATGGGCTGCTGGGGCACTCGACAGCGGATTGTTGGTTACCTGCTCGAACCGAGCATAGAATGCATTGAGTTCATCGGGGAGGGGTGCGCTGCTGCCAGAGATACTGTTCGGCTTCGCTTTGTAGCCCGTTATGTTGTTTAGTCCTTGCCACAACCGCCGAGAGTCTGTCTGTGACTCTAGCTTGGTTTGATATTCTCTCTTGGCATCTCGGATGGCTTTGCGGAGTTGCAACATGACTTGCCAATCCTTCTACTCAATGCCCCGGCCAGTGAAGGCAAGCATGCCGTATGCCTTTTTGACTACCTTCTCCACCTGTGTTGCCCCTTTCAGTGACCTGTGGACCTGTACACCTAGATCTCTCTGACTGTCAATACATTTTTTAGGGTTCTACCATTCACTGTATATTCCCTACCTGCATTAGACCTTCCACAATGTATTACCTCACATTTGTCTGGATTAAACTACATCTGCTATCTCTCCGCCCAAGCCTCCAAACTCCATCTGCCATCTCTCCGGCTGGGCCAGAATCTATTGCCCATCCATAATTGTCCTTGAGCTGTGTGGCTTCCAGGACATTACAGGGGGCATTGCTGTGGAGGCAAATGTAGGCCAGATAAGGACGGCCAGACCAGGTAAGGACGGCAGATTCCCTTCCCTGAAGAACATTAGTGAACCAGATTACAGCAATAATCATTAGACTTTTAATCCAGATTTTTATTGCATTCAAATTTTAACATTTGCTGGGTTGGGATTTAAACCCGGGTTCCCAGCGCATTCCCCTGGGTCTCTGGATTACTAGTCTAGTGACAACGCGGGGTGGGGGTTGGTACAGTGGTTAGCACTGCTGCCTCACAGCGCCATGGGCCCCGAGTTCCATTCCGGCCTTGGGTGTCTGTCTGTGCGGAGTTTGCACGTTCTCCCTGTGTCTGCGCAGGTTTCCTCCGGGTGCTCCGGTTTCCTCCCACAGTCCAAAGGCGTGCCGGTTAGGTGGATTGGCCGTGGTAAAAAATTGCCCTTAGTGTCCAAAGGTGCGTAGGTTAGGTGGGGTTACAGGGATAGGGTGGACGAGTGGGCCTAGATAGGGTGCTCTTTCGGATGGTCCGTGCAGACTCAATGGGCCAAGTGGGCTTCCCGTCTCCAAATGGTTGATTAGTACCAAATTGTTAAATCTCACATTATTTCTGTACATTCTATTCAGAAGGACGTGAACGGAAAGCTGACCCCCTGCAACGGTGGATGTAGAATCCACTTAAAGTAGCACGTAAAAACGGCAGGTAGAAAATACTGGATAAAGGTTTATTAGCAATACAACACATCTCCACTCACCCAAGGGTCTCCCCCGACCTGCACCCAGGCCCGAGTATATATACAAGTGAGGGCTCTCCTTGTTAAGGGGAGTCCTCGCCACATTGCTGGGGAAGTTTGTATTCTGTGGAGGTCACGGGAAACCGGATGGTCCTTATCCCGGGACCTGCCTGGGGGGTTATAACAGTGGCATAATGGTTACATCAATGAACCTGTGATCCAAAGGTCCAAACTAAATGCTCTGGGGACGTGGGCTCAAATCCCAGCGCAGCAGTTGGTGGGGTCTAAACTCAATCGATGAAATAAATCTGCAATTGGAAGCTATAGTCTCAGAAATGGTGACCATGACAACTATCATTGATTGTTGTTTAAAAACCCATCTGATTCACCATCTACCATCCTCAGCTGGTCTGGCCTACATATAACTCAGAGCTACGGTTAACTCTGAAATGCCTTCTGAACTGGTGGAACAAACCACCAAATTCAAGGACAATTAGCGATGGGAAACAAATGCTGGCCTTCGCGAGCAATGACCACATCGAATGACGGAAGAAAAAAACAACGCAACTTCCCATCATGAAAAATGACCTCTGACTATTATTGAAAGGAAATTTTGTTCATTTTACCGGCTGCTGTGACCCTCATATCCATGCCTTTGCTAACTCTAGGTTCACTTATTCCACCAGCTCTCTTAGTTGGCCTCCCACCTTGCATGCTTTATAAACTAGAGATCGTCGCAAGGTCTTCCGCCCTCATCGTAATCTGCAGAAAATCCTGTCCACCCTTCACCACTGTGTCCACTGCCCTACAGCGCGGCTCCTTGTCTGGTACTTAAACATTTGAGTCCTGATTTTCAAATTCCCTCCAGAGCCTCCCCCCTCCCAATCTTCTTAACCTCTTCCAGCAGGGCAACCCTTCAAAATATCTACGCTCGTCCCAACTCTGGCCCCTTGTGCACCCTCAGCTTCAAATGCTCCACCAATTGGTGGTCATGCCTTCAGCTTCCAAAGCCCTAATTCCCTCGCGAAATCTCGCCACGTCTTTTTCCTCCTTTACGACCCTACCCCTTTGACTGAATTAATTGTTTACCTGTTCTAATGTGGTTCTGTTGAATTTGCTTGCGAAGGCTCTCGTGAGGTAATTTTGAGGGTTTTACTAAGTATGGGCAATGTGTAATGCAATGGTTGTTGGTATTGTATGCAGGTTTAGTTTTGGTTGGATCCTCTTTGACAGGTTGCGGCAGCAGAAGCAAAATATGCCCCCATGTAAGACCCATGAAAGATCAAAGATATTTGGGGTTTGACTCATTTATGTCAGCTCTTCTCTGGACTGCTCCCAGTACTCGGATCTCCTCCATCTTATGAGTACAAAATGTTGGCAGGATTGTATCTACAGCCCATGAGTGGGTTAATCTGATCATCTACCTGTAATGAAGTTGGTAGATGTTCATAGCCCATCAGGCAGATATAATTGTCGCAGCTTTCTTAGAAGATGTACCAAACCCATTAACATTACTAAAAAGCTGGTCAGTCACCTGATCCGGAAGGAATGCAGCCTTGGTTTCTGAAAGAAGCAAAGACAGAATTAGCAGAAACATTTGAATAATTTCATTGGATAGAGGATAATACTGGAGAACTGGAAGGTTTGCTATTGTTGTACAACTATTTAAGAAAGGGGATACGGACAACCAAGTATCATAGGTCAATTTGTTCAACATTGATGGCGGAGGAAGTCATTGTCGGGGTCAAATTTCTTTAATTTGGAAAGATACGGCTTTGTTAAAGGGAAGTCATATCTAACTAATTTGGTTGAATTATGTGATAAGGTAATAAAGAAGGTTGATTGGGGTAGTGCCGTAGATAGAATCATAGAATCGTAGAATTTACAAGAGGCTACTCGATCCATCGAGCCTGCATCAGCCCTTGGAAAGAGCACCCTGCTTAAGCCCACCGCCCCACCCTATCCCCGTAACCCAGCAACACCACCCAACCGTTTCTTTGAACACTAGGGGACAATTTAGCGTGGCCAATCCACCTAACCTGCACATCTTTGGACTGTGGGAGGAAACAGGAGCACCCGGAGGAAACCCCCACACATACGGGGAGAACGTGCAGACTCCGCACAGACAGTGACCCGAGGCCGGAAGTGAATTCGATTCACTGAAGCTGTGAGGCAGCAGTGCTAACCACTGTGCCACCGTGCCGATGTTATACGCGCAAATCTTTGGGAAGCAGTTGACAAACCGCCGCACGGAATGCCGATTAAGACGACGTGAGCCTATGGAGTGGAGGGGAAAATGGTGGGATGGATACAAAATTAGCTCAGCATCGAGAAATAAAAGGTGTTGATGGATAGAAGTTTTTCAGGCTGGGAGGTGGTCTGCAGAGCTGTACCCCAAGGTTTAGATTTGGCTCTTATCAATTTTTCTCTTTTAAGAAATGCCCATGACTTGGGTGTGGGAAGCAGCTTTGTAAAGTTAACGGACGGTGCAAAATTTAGCACAGTCATGTGGAGAATGGTTATCAACTTGAAGATGGCACAGACAGGATGGTGAAATGGGCAGAAGCTTGGCAGACAGAGTTCAATTCAAAAATGCACTTTAGGAGAACTAAGATAGAAATACACTTTACTATAAATACCACACAACTTCGTAAAGTACAGATGAGTATAGAGAGACCTTGGTATCCAGTTACAAATCCTTCAAGGCAAGTTGATTAGATGGTTAAAAATCCGATGGGTTCCAAGAATGTGAAAGCAAAGAGATTGAGCAGGAACTTTAGAAATCACTGATTGGACCATCAGCTGGAGTACTGTGGACGATTCTGAGCATCGTCACTTCAAGGAAGATGGAAAGGCTGTAGAAAGGACAGAGGAGGTTTAGCAAAGGTCGTTGCCAGGGGTGAGGGGCCATCAGCTATGAGGAGGGGTTGGAAATGTTCGGAGTGTTCTCCACGGAACAGGGAAGGTTAAGTGGTGATCGGATTGAGATCGAGATTTTTGACAGAGCAGAGAGAGGAAAACTATTCCCCCTTGGTGATTGGGCCAAGAAACAAAGATTCAAAATCACTGAAGCGAGAGAGGAGGGGATATTTCTTTCACTTAGAGAGCTGTCCGGATCTGTGATGAACTGAGGAGAGAAATGGACAGGTGGTTGAAGAGGAGGGTACAAGGGGACGGACAAAAAGCGGGGAGATGGGGACTGGGCATGCATGACTGTTGTTCCAAAGGGCCATCACAGGCAGAGTGGACTGAATGGCCTCCCTCTGTGCTGAGAGTATCGGCGGCACGGTAGCACAGTGGTTATCACTGGTGCTTCACAGCTCCAGGGTCCCGGGTTCGATTCCCCGCTGGGTCACTGTCTGCGGAGTCTGCACGTTCTCCCCGTGTCTGCGTGGGGTTTCCTCCGGGTGCTCCGGTTTCCTCCCACAGTTCAAAGATGCGCAGGTTAGGTGGATTGGCAACGCTAAATTGCCCTTAGTGTTCAAAAAGGTATTGGTGGGGTTGCTGGGTTATGGGGATAGGTTGGAGGTGTGGACTTAAGTAGCGTGTTGGTAGGGTGTTCTTTAAAAGGCTGAGGCAGACTCGATGGGCCGAATGGCCTCCTTCGGCACTGTAAATTCAATGATCCCTGTTTCTTTTGATGGAAACAGAGATCATTGAATTTACAGGGCAGAAGGAGGCCATTCGGCCCATCGAGTCTGTAGATTCTATGATCTCTGTTTCTATCAATCTCCCTTTTATCCATTTCAATTTTCTCCACTTCTGTTTTAAAGTCATTTCAGCAAAAGAGTTGGGTCTGTGTTCCTAGACAGCAGGCGTTGACAGGTCATTAACTTTGTTTGGAGGTGAGGGGTGGAGATGCTGTTGGCATCAATCCTGGCGGTGCCCAAGGCCCAGGCACCTGCGAGTCCAAGCAGGAATCACTGGCTAGTACTTGACAGTGGGAGCCATGGCTGCTTTGCCCTCCCTAGTTTAGTGTTGAGGTTAGACCATTCTGTTATCTCAGGATCGACTTAACCAATGGAAGAAATTGCGCAAAGAGGGAAGACTGGCGGGATTCGCCAATCCAAAATGTGCTAATTTCCAAGAATATTTCTTGCACAGGTGATGAGAAGAAAATAAAGATTTGCATTTCGATAGTTCATCGGGACATCCGAACTGCTTTCCAACCAATGAAGTACTTCTGAAGCTCAGTCACTGTTGACTGCAGGAAATATGGCAGCCATTTTGTGCACAGAGAGTTCCCTCAAACACGAATGTGATAATGTCCAGACAATCGGTTTGAGCAATGTTGGTTGAGGGATAAAAATTGGCCAGGTTACCAAAGAGGTCTTTTGAGTTCATCTGGGATGGTGTGACAAGGCCTCAAGTTTACCTCACCGAAGGACAGAATCTGGTGAGAGTGCAGCGCTCCCTCAGTACTGAGCTGGCATGTCAGCCCGGATTCTTGGGCGGGATTCTCCCGTACCCGGCGGGGCGGGGGGTCCCGGCAGGAAGGAGTGGTGTGAATCACTCGGGGCTAGGCCCGCCTCGGAGTGGTTGGAGCCCCGCTGGCCGGCGCGATAGGGGCCTGGCGCCACACCAACCGGCGGCAAAGGGCCTCCGGGAGCGTGAGTCGGTGCATGCGCGGGAGTGCCAGCGCGTGCTGGCGTCATCCCCGCGCATGCGCACAGGGATCACGTCCGCATCGGCCATCGCGGAGGACCACAATGGCCGATGCGGAAGGAATAGAGTGCCCTCACGGCACAGGCCGCCCGTGGATCGGTGGGCCCCGACCGCGGGCCAGGCCACCGTGGGGGCACCTCCCAGGGCAAGATCCCCCCGCGACCCCCCAGGAACCCTGGAGCACGCCCGCGCCGCCAGGTCCTGCCGGTAAGGGACCTACTCTTATTTACGCCGGCGGGACCGGCTACAGGCACCTGGACTTCGGCCCATCGCGGGCTGGAGAATTCGGTCAGCCCCGCGGCCCATTGAGTCGCGCCGGACCCCGCCATTCTCCAAAGCGGGCGGCGCGACTCACGCCGGGTTTTTGGGGGAGGGAGAATTGGGAGGACGGCAGGGGCGGGATTCACGCCGACCCCCGGCGATTCTCCCACCCGGCGAGGGGTCGGAGAATCCCGCCCCTTGTACTTAAGTCTCTGAACCCTCTTAACCTCGAGGTGAGAGTGCTCCCCGTTGAGAAAGGGCAGACCATCCACTGTCCCTGACGTTTCCACGATGTTCGAAGGGTTGGAACTTGCACATACAAAGCATCTTACCATGCTGCTCAGAAACATGTCAAAAACATGCCTCAACAATTGTTTTGGTGGACACCACAGCCACCTTGTGTGCAGCGAGGTCACACAAGTTGGCATTTTTTGTACTGACCATTAGTAATTCTGTCAAGCTTCATATGTCTGGGTAATTGTTAATACGTACAGGCAAGTTTTTTTCTTGGCCTGCAAAATGTTTGCATTTGATATTCTGTCAATTGATAAAAAGGGGTTGATGGAGTGACTGTGCAGTTAATCTAGTGAGCAAATGATGGCAAATAGGGTTATTAATCACTCAGGTAATGTGACTCTGAAAGAGTAGGCCACTGAAAAAATACAGCTTCTGAACTGGAGTGGACAAGCCAGGACCACTGTCAAAAACAAATTCTATAAATAAATACAACTATAGCAAACTTGTGCGTTCTAACACACTCCAGTCTCTATACGTCCATGTACAATATAATATGTGTTTACTTAATATGTGTAAATTCTTTTAAATGGATCTTGCTGAATATAAAGACTTACATTTATACAGCACCTTTCACATCCTCATAGAATCACAGGATAGAAACGGCACAGAAGGAGGCCACCAGCCAGTCGTGTTAGTGTTGTCCCTTCGAAGGAGCAATTCACCTTCGGACAACTGTCCGCCTTCTCTCCATCGCCTTGAGCACTTTTCATTTTTAGATAATAATCCAATACCCTTTTGAAAGCTTCAATTGAATCTGCCTCCACCACACTCACAGACAGGACATTCCAGATCCTAACCACTCGCTGTGTGAATCTACCTCCACCACACTCACAGACAGTACATTCCAGATCCTAACCACTCGCTGTGTGAATCTGCCTCCACCACACTCTCAGACAGTACATTCCAGATCCTAACCACTCGCTGTGTGAATCTGCCTCCACCACACTCACAGTCAGTACATCCAGATACTAATCACTCGCTGTGTGAATCTGCCTCCACCACACTCTCAGACAGTACATTCCAGATCCTAACCACTCGCTGTGTGAATCTGCCTCCACCACACTCTCAGACAGTGCATTCCAGATCCTAACCACTCGCTGTGTGAATCTGCCTCCACCACACTCTCAGACAGTGCATTCCAGATCGTAACCACTCGCTGTGTGAATCTGTCTCCGCCACACTCTCAGACAGTACATTCCAGATCCTAACCACTCGCTGTGTGAATCTGTCTCCACCACACTCTCAGACAGTGCATTCCAGATCCTAACCACTTGCTGTGAGAAAACATTTCTCCTCGTGTTGCTTCTATTACCAATTACCTTAAATTTGTTTTCTCTGATTCTCAATCCTTCTACCAGTGGGAATAGATTTTCCCTGTCCTTGTCTCCCTGTCCAGTCTCCCCATCTCTATCCAATCTATTCTAGCGTTCTCTTCTCCCAGGAGAACAGTCCCAATTCTCTAATTGACCCACGTAACTGAAGCTACTCAACCCTTGAGGCATTCTCATGAAAATTTCCTGCACTTTCGTTAATACCTTCGCATCCTTCATCCCATTTATCACATTGATATTCCTGCTGTATAGAAAACAGAGGGGCGGCACGGAGGCACAGTGGTTAGCACTGCTGCCTCTCAGCGCCAGGGTTCAATTCCAGTCTCGGGTCACTGTCTGCGCGGAGTCTTCACATTCTCTCTGTGTCTGCGTGGGTTTCCTCCGGGTGCTCTGGTTTCCTCTCAAAGATGTCCAGGTTAGGTGGATTGGCCATGCTAAAATTGTCTCTTAATGGTTAGGTGGGGTTCCGGCAGAGTGGGCCTAAGCTGGGTGTTCTTTCAGAGGGTCGGTGCAGACCTGATGGGCTGAGTGGTGGCTTTCTTCTGAACTGTAGGAATTCTACGATCCCAAGTTGTGCAAACTGTCTGAGTGTTGTAAAATGGCACAGGATGAATCTGTTTTCCTGTCTTCATTCACTTTTCCTCCCTAAACAAATTTCTTCCTTGCTTCCTGTGACAGCAGTTGCCCTGTGGCAGCCGTTGTTAGCACTCGGGTCTCTGAGTCTGAAAACTGTGGGTTCGGCTCCCACCCCTGAGCTTGTGTGCAAAAATCACGGCTGGCGATCCGGTACAGCATTGAGCGAGTGCCGCACTGTTGGAGGTTCTGCCTTTCTTGAATTATTAAAACCAGGACCTTGTCACCCCTGAGGTGGGTGTTAATGTTCCCATTCACTGTTTCAAACAAGAGCAGGGCCAATATTCATCCCTCAATAAACATCATAAAAAAAACAGAGCACCTGGTCATTATGGCATTGCTATTTGTGGGAGCTTGCTGTGCACAAATTGGCTCATCTGCATTACAACAATGTCCACCTTTTGCTTTTTTCCTCCCTTCTAATCCCCTTTTCTTCACCCACTTTCGCACCCTCACTTCCTCCATCTCTGCTCCCTCTTTTCCTATCATTCCTACCTCCATTACTTCCCCTCTTCCAAGGTCATGGATAATTCTAAAGATTGAATATAATTCCCTGATGGGCATCCCTGCCTCTGTATCTTATAGTCTGATTTATCTGATATAGATTATAATGACTAGTTACTTACATGAAACCAAATTGGTTTTCTTCATCTCCACTCAATAAAACAAACGCTAAGCAGTTGGTTACGATAGGACTATAATTAAGTCGGAATTGGTAGGTTATCACCTCATCATTAAAAGGGTTCTGAAGTCAGTGAATTGAATAGATACTGATTACACGCTGATTGCAATGACTCCATTAGCTTGCAACCTGGTCTTTCGTAAAAGAAAATAATGCTCTTTATTTCTCCTTCAATGTTCTCCTCTCCCCTCCTGCCCGACCCACTTCCTCTCTTCGATCATTTCCTTTCCCCTCTTCTTTCCCTCTTCACTTTCCCCCCTCTCTCTGCCTTCCCTCTCCATTTTTTTTCTTTATTCGCTCATGGGATGTGGGCATCGCGGGCTGGGCTGGCATTTATTGCCCATCCCTGAGGGCAGTTAAGAGTCAACTACGTTGCTGTGGGTCTGGAGTCACATGTAGGCCAGACCGGGTAAGGACGGCAGATTTCCTTCCCTAAAGGACATCAGTGAACCAGATGGGTTTTTAAAACAATCGACAATGATTTCATGGACATCATTCAACTTTTAATTCCAGGTATTTATTGAATTGAAATTACACCATCTGCCCTGGCGGGATTCGAACACAGGTCCCCTGAGCATTACCCTGGGTCTCTGATTACTAGTCCAGTAGACAATACCACTACGCCACCACCTCCCCTTTCCTCTTTTCTCCTCTCCTCTCCCCTCTTCTTGCCTTTTGTCCTCTATCCTCCCCTCCTACCCTTTCCTCGCTTCTCCCCTTACCTTCCCCATCTCTCCCCTCTCCCTCCACTGCTATCCTCTCCCTTCTTCTTATCTTCCCTGTGCTCCTCTCCCCATCCCTCCTCTCCCTTCCCACCATCTTCTCTTCTCTCCCTGTCCTTCGCCCCCACCTCTCAGTATATGTACACTTCTACCGGTGTCAATCAGAGGTGGCACCCGTGATTTGGATTTGCTCTCTCATAGAATTTACAGTGCAGAAGGAGGCCATTCGGCCCATTGAGTCTGCACCGGCTCTTGGAAAGAGCACCCTACCCAAGGTCAACACCTCCACCCTATCCCCATAACCCAGTAACCCCACCCAACACTAAGGGCAATTTTGGACACTAAGGGCAATTTATCATGGCCAATCCACCTAACCTGCACATCTTTGGGCTGTGGGAGGAAACCGGAGCACCCGGAGGAAACCCACGCGCACACGGGGAGGATGTGCAGACTCCGCACAGACAGTGACCCAAGCCGGGAATCGAACCTGGGACCCTGGAGCTGTGAAGCAATTGTGCTATCCACAATGCTACCGTGCTGCCTCTCATCCTGAGATAGACTCACGTTTCAGAATGCTGCTCTAGAGGCTGTGACCCATGTTGAGGAAAGACATCCACAGCTATCTTCTGATACCTCCTATTACTGCATGAGCTTTGACACAATGTTCACATGGTGTTTGACCATGGGAAAATTCCTGTCTTTGTTCAATGTTCATGCACTTGCGTATTCCACTCAAAGGTAATTAGGAATGGGAGCCTTGGATATTAAGCATCGATTGCAATTCTATAAAAAGAACTGGAAAGCAAGTCTTGAATTCTTTGACTCTAAGTTTACTGTATTCAGTAATCACTTCTCCAACAACAAAACAGTGCCACCGATATCCCCTTTATATATTGGTGCAGTCTATCAAACAATAAGTGCAAACTATTAATCAGTTAAAACCCCAATCCCAACTTAAGTACTGGGAACATTAACCCATTTCTAACATTGGATGACTTTTAGTTCTGGCTCACTGACATCAGTCACATTGATTCCTTATAGCTGGCCTCCAATTAAACTAAACGGCATTAGACAACAACTGGGGGCGGGGGGGCTTCCATTTACGTCAAACGTCAGCCAAACTGTAACCTACAGAATGGACCAATGCCTCAGGATGGTCCTAACGACGTCTATCTCTCATGGAGATGGTGGTAGAGTGGGAAAGTCGCTGGACTGATGATCCAGAGGCCCAGGTTAGTGGCCTGGGGGGGGGGGGGGGGGGGGGTCATGGCTTCGAATCCCCACCAGCTCAATTGATCAAATATGGAATATGAGGCTAGTCTCAGTGATGTTACCCATGAAACTACCGTCAATTGTTCTGAAAGACCATTGAGGGAAGGAAATCGGCCAGCTTCACCTTGTCTGGCCTGGCTGACATGTGACTCCAAACCCACAGCAATGTGGTTGAATCTTACTGGCCACCTGAAATGGCCGAGCGGCGCACTCAGTTCAAGGGCAATTAGGGACGGGCAATAAATGCTGGCCTTGCCTTGTCCCATGAAAGAATGAAGGGAAAAAAGCCTTATAAAATTAAAGTCTTTACATAGGCACGAGCTTTGCTTTCATACATCCCTCTGCATGACTGACGGTTAGATGAGGCATAATTGCAGCCCAGTCTGCCCTCTCAGGTGGGTGTATATCCCATGGTACTATCTCAAAGAAAAGTGGGAGAGTTCCCTCCAGTCTCCTGTCCAATATTTATCCCTCAATCAGCATCACAAAAATGCAGATGAATTGGTCATTACCACACAACTGTACGTGGGAGCTTGCTGCGCGCAAATTGGCTGTTGCCTTTCCTACTGCACAACAGTGACTACTCTTCAAAAAGTACTTTGTTGACTGTAAAGCGCATGGCCGTCTCCTAACCCTAATCCTCTTGTCTTGCAGGTGGGTTAGGGCCCTGGGGGTTACAAAAACAGAGAGCGCTGGAACACCGCCGCAGGTTTGGCAGCTGTGGAGAGAAAAACCGAGTTGACGTTTCGAGACCAATCTGACACTCCTTTGGAACTGAAAAAGGGGGGGAATGTGACGGGTTTTATGTTGCTGAGAAAGTGGGGGTTGGGGTAGGGGGGGGGGGGGGGGAGCGGGAGTTGGACGGCAGGTTGGGTGGAGCAAAAGAGAAGGTCACGAAGAGGTTAGAGGGTGGGTGAGATTGAATGATAATGTTGCACCGTCCTTGGCAAGTGTGTGGTCGGTTCCAGCTCCGTGTGCCCTGGAGTCACAACACAGGTGAATGAACCAATAAGTCGGATAAAAATACTCAAAGGGCGAGATTCTCCGAGACTCGGCGCGGGGGCGGAGAATGAGCGTCGACGCTGAAATTCGGCACGATGCCGCTCTGGTCCCCGGAGAATCGCCGCAAATTGCGCGCGGTCTATGCGGCACGGGTAGGGGGCCGTTGATTAAGGCGCTCGCGGCGAATCTCCGCCGAAAACGGGCCAAGTTTCCGACGCCGTGGTTCCAGCCAGGTTTTGCCTGTTGGGAATGGCCAGCGGCTGCTGCGGAGTCAGTCCGCGGCCGCCCTGGTGGGGGGGGGGGGGCGGGGGGGGGATCCTTCACCAGGGCGGGGGGCTCACGGACGGCCAGGGCAGCGATCGGGGGCCTACAATCCGCGGGCGTGCGCGATCGCGGGGGGTGGGGGGGGCCTCTATTTCCGGGGCTGGTCTGCGGTGTGAGTCCACCATGTCGTGGGGGGGCCGCCGCTGAGGGCCGCCGTCAGGCGCATGCGCGGACACCCGACCGGAAGTGCAGGACCCCGTATCGGCAGCCAGAGCTGCGAGGAGTACTCCGGGGCTCTGCCCGCCCCCTGCAGGTAGGAGAATCACTCTGGGCTTTCTTCAGGAAAGTACAGAGTGAAACGCCCGCGTTCTTTAATAAAAATCTTTATTGTCACAAGTGGACTTACATTGAAATGAAGTTACTGTGAAAAGCCCCTAGTCGCCACACTCCGGCGCCTGTTCGGGTACACGGAGGGAGAATTCAGAATGTCCAAATGACCTAACAACAGTCTTTCGGGACTTGTGGCAGGAAACCGGAGCGCCCGGAGGAAACCCACGCGGGCACGGGGAGGGCGTGCAGCCTCCGCACAGACAGTGACCCAAGCCGGGAATCAAACCGGGAATATGGCAGTCAATAAGGTTGCCCTTCTAACAAAGAACAAAGAACAAAGAAACGTACAGCACAGGAACAGGCCCTTCGGCCCTCCAAGCCCGTGCCGACCATGCTGCCCGACTAAACTACAATCTTCTACACTTCCTGGGTCCGTATCCTTCTATTCCCATCCTATTCATGTATTTGTCAAGATGCCCCTTATATGTCACTATCGTCCCTGCTTCCACCACCTCCTCCGGTAGCGAGTTCCAGGCACCCACTACCCTCTGTGTAAAAAACTTGCCTCGTACATCTACTCTAAACCTTGCCCCTCGCACCTTAAACCTATGCCCCCTAGTAATTGACCCCTCTACCCTGGGAAAAAGCCTCTGACTATCCACTCTGTCGATGACCCTCATAATTTTGTAGACCGCTATCAGGTCGCCCCTCGACCTCCGTCGTTCCAGTGAGAACAAACCGAGTTTATTCAACCGCTCCTCATAGCTAATGCCCTCCATACCAGGCAACATTCTGGTAAAGCTCTTCTGCACCCTCTCTAAAGCCTCCACATCCTTTTGGTAGTGTGGCGACCAGAATTGAACACGATACTCCAAGTGTGGCCGAACTAAGGTTCTATATAGCTGCAACATGACTTGCCAATTCTTATACTCAATGCCCCGGCCAATGAAGGCAAGCATGCCGTATGCCTTCTTGACTACCTTCTCCACCTGTGTTGCCCCTTTCAGTGACCTGTGGACCTGTACACCTAGATATCTCTGACTTTCAATACTCTTGAGGGTTCTACCATTCACTGTATATTCCGTACCTGCATTAGACCTTCCAAAATGCATTACCTCACATTTGTCCAGATTAAACTCCATCTGCCATCTCTCCGCCCAAGTCTCCAAACAATCTAAATCCTGCTGTATCCTCTGACAGTCCTCATCGCTATCCGCAATTCCATCAACCTTTGTGTCGTCTGCAAACTTACTAATCAGACCAGTTACATTTTCCTCCAAATCATTTATATATACTACAAACAGCAAAGGTCCCAGCACTGATCCCTGCGGAACACCACTAGTCACAGCCCTCCAATTAGAAAAGCATCCTTCCATTGCTACTCTCTGCCTTCTATGACCTAGCCAGTTCTGTATCCACCTTGCCAGCTCACCCCTGATCCCGTGTGACTTCACCTTTTGTACTAGTCTACCATGAGGGACCTTGTCAAAGACCTTATTGAAGTCCATATAGACAACATCCACTGCCTTACCTGCATCAATCATCTTTGTTACCGCCTCGAAAAACTCTATCCAGTCAGTGAGACACGACCACCCCTTCACAAAATCATGCTGCCTCTCACTAATATGTCCATTTGCTTCCAAATGGGAGTAGATCATGTCTCGAAGAATCTTTTGTCTAGATATCGATATTATTCAGAGTCGCCAGGTATCAAATGATACCACCACAAGGTTCAACCGGATATCGATCAAAGACCCAACAACCAGTTAGTTAGTTCAAGTTCAATAATACTTTATTTATACACAAGATTAACTTATACATGCAACATAAACACTACGAGCTAAATTACACCTAACAACTATGACAACCTGTACTTAACTTCAGGCACCCGGTTTAGGCCAGAGGAACAGTGGCCTTTGTTCGAATCTGGATCGGCTGGATCTGGAGAAGTAATTGCTGTTCAGCTGGGCTCATCCGTCTGGTAGCGGGCGTTGAACTTGGACTTGTTTCTGGTCATGGTGCTGCAGTTGGAGATAGACGTTGCCGGAGCGCCAGGTCGAAAAGAGATCGAACACATGGCAGTGTCTCTCTTTATCCTGAGGGGTTTCGCGCTCTTTTGGGCGGCCCTTAGGTTTGGACCCAATTAATTGGGCAGTTCTCGATCACTGCCTTCAATCTGAGCCTATAAAGGGGCGGGTGCCTTGATGGATGGGCGTGTCCTAAGCGGTCATTGACCTTGCTGTTTATGCTTCCTGAGCAAAGGGAGTGGCGCCGATGTGTCTGAGATTGTATCGGTTACCTGAGTATCAATCCTTTGTCTTACAGAGATGGGCCATTAAAATGCTAATCGGTTGGGGGTTTCGAAGCTGTCTGGATTCTCTGCTCACGAATATACATTCAGGCTCTGTGTCTGCCTGAATCTTACATTGTCCATATTTCCCTTTAGGCTTTGCGCACGTCCATGTTTCTTGTTGTAAGTGGCCATCCCAGATGGCTACAATATTACCGCACTGGAATGTTTCTCCGAGCCACATTGTCGTTTCACTTTCGATTCTGCAGGCTGGGAGGGGGAAATCGAAACAACTCACTCCAGGAATTCTCACCAAAAGGCCACTGTGCGAACTCTCTCTCTCCCCAGAAAAGGCTGTGCAAACAAAATCCGGAATCTGATAACTCAGAGGCTGAGATGATGCACGAGGCCTTTCCTGGAAAAGCTGGGAGTTGCTAAACTGCAAAGAAGATCATTACAAGATGTATACCAGAGACTTTGGGCGGGATTCTCCGACCCCTCGCCGGGTCGCCGCCCCCGCCGCTGGCTGCCGAATTCTCCGGCGCTGTTTTTTTGGCGGGGGCGGGAATCGCGGCCGCGCTGGTCGGGGGGCCGTTGGTAGCGGCCCCCCTCGGCGATTCTCTGGTCCCCGATGGGCCGAGCAGCCGCCCGTTTTCGGCCGGTCCCGCCAGCGTGGATTAGACCAGGTCCGTACCGGTGGGACCTGGCACTGCGGGCGGCCTGCGGAGTCCTCGGGGGGGGAAGCGGGGGATCCGGCCCTGCGCCGGCTGCTGTAAAGCTCCGCCATGGCCCGTGCAGAGAAGAAACCCCCTGCGCATGCGCAGGAAATATGCCAGCAGTTCTGCGCATGCGCCAGAACACGCTTGCGCTTCTGCGCATGCGGCAACTCACGCCGGCTGGCGGAGGCCCCTCGGTTGGCGCACCGCCAACCACTCCAGCGCCTGCCTAGCCCCCGAAGGTGCGGAGGATTCTGCACCTTCCGGGCGGCCGACACCGGAGTGGTTCATGCCACCCCTTGGCGCCGGTATGGCCCACCCCACCGGTTACCGGAGAATCCCGGCCTTTAATCCACACTCATACTGTGAAGCAAGTGCACTGAAGAACTCATCATCTGGAGCAAGGACTCTCGTCTTTTGACCTTAATCCTTATCATTTTTCTCCCTTTTCCTTCCCCTCTGTGTTTGTCTATCGTGTGTGTGTGGGTAGATGGTGGGGCAGTTAAGGGGGTAGGTGGGAGGTCAGGTTTTAAAGACATTTAACCAACTGTATTCACTACATATTTCATAATTGTTCCAGTTATAAGTGAACAGTAATTGTGTTTAGACTTACGAACCTGGTGACTGTAATTATTGGGAGCCAAGGACAAAGATTTGGGGTATTTTTATACGACTTATTGGTTCATGCACTTGTGTTGTGACTCCAGGGGAATGTGGGGAATTGACAGCGCACTAGCCCAGGGCGTGGTAACACTGCTGAAACAATGGTTTAAAACAACATTTGAAGTGATAATCAAGCAGCCTTTCCAAATAAAATGGACCATGGAAACACATTCTTTTTAACATATACGTTTGCATATTTATTACTTGAGAGCTTTCAACTATAGCTTACTCAAACTGACACAATGTGATCTAAATGGTAGCGGCTGATTAAGCTACAATGCTCCGACAAGCAAGTTGTATCCAACTGTGTAAAATCATACAGTATTTCATTCATGAGAACTCAATGTACATGAGCCCCTGTTCTTGTTTATTTCGCTGAGAATGTCATTCATTGTGCAAGTTTTAATCTAACCGTCATGCGTCACCGGCTGTTCATGCCTCCCAGCATTCTCTGCTGCCGCTCTGAAAGTCGGATTGGGATTCTGGGAATTGCAAGTCTTTGACATGATGGGACCCTATCGCCACAGATTAAACAACAACTCTCCTTTGCCAATCTCTGCATCCCACCTCCATTGGCACTGCCCTACAACCCTGGATCAGTGGGTCAGTGGACAACGTGATGGGGCATTGATCCTTTCAGACGAGGAATGTTCTGGATTTGGTCCTCCATTGATGCTGAGCAACTGATCCCGCCGGCGGGAACACTATTGACTTGATGTCAATAAACTAGAACAGGATGGGCTCATGGTCCAAACCAATAACTGGCACTCAAACAGAAACAGGCATCCAGCTGTGCCTGAGAAAAGAAGGAGGGGAGAGGAGAGAAGGACGGAGGGGGTGAATGAAGAGGAGAGGAGTGGAAAAAAAAAGGAGAAAGAAAGAGAGTTTGGGAAAGGAATAGAGGGGAGGAGAGAAGGGGAAGGCAAATGAAGGAAGAGGAGGGAATGAAAAGCAAATGAAAATCGCTTATTGTCACAAGTAGGCTTCAATGAAGTTACTGTGAAAAGCCCCTAGTCCGTCACATTCCGGCGCCTGTTCGGGGGAGGCTGGTACGGGAATTGAACCGCGCTGCTGGCCTGACTTGGTCTGCTTTCAAAGCCAGCGATTTAGCCCTGTGCTAAACAGCCCCTTTCAAATGAAGGAGAGGGGAAGAGAAAAGGGAGATGAGTGGAGGAGAGGTGAGAAGGGGAAGACAGACGAGGTGGGAGAAGAAAAGAAGGGAGAAGAGGAGAGAAGAGAAGGGAAGCGAGGAGAGGAGACGGGTGGGGTGGGGTGGGGGGGGGGGGGGGAGGGAATTGGGAAAGGAAAAAAAGTGCCAGGGTGAGGGAAAAATGGAAATGCAATGAAATGAAAATCGCTTATTGTCACAAGTAGGCTTCAAATGAAGTTACTGTGAAAGCCCCTAGTTGCCACATTCCGGCTCCTGTTCAGGGACGCTGGTACGGGAAGGAGGGAAAGGAGAGGAGGGGAGTAGATGAGTAAACTGGAAGAGGCTGAAGAACATTCTGCCCATAAGAGCCTCCTCCCACTCTGTTTGCTTCACCTCCCCCTTATCACCATTTCTATTCCTTTCTCCCCCATGCATGTTACTGAGCTTCCCCTTAAATGTATCTGTGCCAACCATTTGAACCACTCTTTGTGATAGTGAGTTCCACATTTGCATTGCACTCCGGATCTTGCAAATACTGACTGATGACAGGCATCAGGCAGGGCTGTGAAGGTGTCCCACAGTTGAACAACCTGCCCGGCCACGTTTGCTCAGGATAAACGGCTGTTGGAAAGCTCCAGATCATTAAAACCTCAACCCCCCCCCCCGCCCCCCCCCCCCAACCTCAACCCCCCCCCCCCGCTCCCCCCCCCCCCACCCCCCCCCCCCCCCCCTCACCCCCCCCACCCCCACCCCCCCCCGCTCCCATAACTCCAGCAAAAGTCAACGCTTTCAGGAAAATTTTTTAAATAAGCTATCCCGTTTGGGAGGGGAGGAAACTGCAACAAAATATTAGTTTTTAAAAAACCACACCGTCAGTCACACTCAGCTCCCAGTTTGATAAGCTTATAATCCTGATCCCTGCGTCTTTGATCCTATTCCCCTTCCAAATAAAGCTTGCGTTTCCACCCTGAACCCCCGTTTAAAGATTTGAATGATGCTGCTGCGTTGCAGATTGATAGATCGCCGCAAGGATCCTTTCCTCATGTCCACTCTGTGAGCTGCACACATACAGGCTGTGAATCCCTTCTGGGCAATATTGGTTTGTGCTGACCTTGTCCCTCATTTCCGAGGCCAGGAATGATGAGGCTGTTTGTCGCCCACCTCCCTGACATTCCTGTACCTTTATCCCTGTGGGGTAATGTCACCAGGGCTTTCTGTACCTGTCCCGAATCCCTGGCAGTTCAATGCTGGCACCATTGATACTGGCCTGCAGTTACATAGGAGCAGGGGTAGGCCCCTCGTGTCTCTGTAAACTAATTCCACCGCACATCCCCCCCTCTATATCAATCTTGCCCCCAAAACCTTAAATCAATGTCCTCTAGTCCTTGTACCATCAACTGATGGGAACAGCTTTTCTCTGTTTATCTTATCTAAACTGGTCATAATCATGTGCATCCCGACCAAATCTCCCCTCAGTCTCCTTTACTCCAAACTAGCGCATGCAATTCGCCGTGACAGGATTGCAACATTAACAGGGAGAACACCCTGCTTTATTCCTTCCAAACACTAAATCATGTAATCCAGGCTGACATCCCTAGTGCAATGCTGAGGGAGCACCTTACTGTCAGTGTGCTGTTTTTTCATAGAACATAGAACATTACAGCGCAGTACAGGCCCTTCGGCCCTCGACGACGCGCCGACCTGTGAAATCACTCTAAAACCCATCTACACTATTCCCTTATCATCCATACATCTATCCAATGACCATTTGAATGCCCTTAGTGTTGGGCGAGTCCACTACTGTTGCAGGCAGGGCATTCCACGCCCTTACTACTCTCTGAGTAAAGAACCTACCTCTGACATCTGTCCTTTATCTATCTGATGCGCTAAGCGTCAAGAACCACAAAGACATGTGAGACTTTAACTGAGGCTTTAATATACCTACATGGGAGGCTTACCCGACACAGACGACCCCAGACAGAATGGGGCCTGTCCCAGAAGAGGTTCTTATACTGACCCCCGGGGGAGTGGCTAAGGCGGAGCTCTCCGTAGCCAGGTCGGGTTAACCTACCAGTGACCGAACCTCTGCAGAGTTACAGTACAATACACAGTATTACAGGGCCACGTTACGCACAACTATTATATACTATGTACAATGGTAGGGAGGTACAGTGGTGTATCACCACATTCACCCCTTGTTTAGAAGGAAGTCCGGGGTGAAAAATTTGGAGCAGTGAACAGAGTCCATCAGGAGGTTCCGTGTCGTCAAAGGTCGAGACGAACGATGGGTTTGGTCGATCTCTTTGAACGTCGGAGCTGCGGCGCTGAGGTAGTGTCCGGTGGTATCCGTGCGGTCGGTGGTGTTGGGTCGCGAGGCGGCATGACTTCCCCCACCACTTCGGCTGGCTCGAGGCGAAACTGCGGGATGACAGCGGCTGGCACGGAGTAGTAACAGACCGAGGGATCGACGGGAGCAGAGAGGGAGTGGGGTGGAGGCTGCGGGGCGGGGGGCGGCAGGGGCCCCAGAGGGGGGCCAGGTCACCAATGGAGTCTCGGTCTTCCAACGGCAGATGGACCGAATGGTGGACCAGAACAGACTGCGGGCTACCCTTCCCGTATCTGGACAACGTCACCATCTGCGGCCACAACCAGCAGGACCATGACGTGAACCTCACAAAATTCCTCCAAACGCAGAGTTACAGTACAATACACAGTATTACAGGGCCACGTTACGCACAACTATTATATACTATGTACAATGGTAGGGAGGTACAGTGGTGTATCACCACACTATCTCCCCCTCAATTTAAAGTTATGTCCCCTCGTGCTAGACATCACCATTCGAGGAAAAAGGCTCTCACTGTCCACCCTATCCAATCCTCTGATCATCTTGTATGCCTCAATTAAGTCACCTGTTAACCTTCTCCTCTAACGAAAACAGCCTCATGTCCCTCAGCCTTTCCTCATAAGATCTTCCCTCCATACCAGGCAACATACTGGTAAATCTCCTCTGCACCCTTTCCAATGCTTCCACGTCCTTCCTATAATGCGGTGACCAGAATTGCACGCAATACTCCAAATGCGGCCGCAGCAGAGTTTTGTACAGCTGCAACATGACCTCATGGCTCCGAAACTCAATCCCTCTACCAATAAAAGCTAACACACCGTATGCCTTCTTAACAACCCTCTCAACCTGGGTGGCAACTTTCAGGGATCTATGTACATGGACAACGAGATCTCTCTGCTCATCCACTCTGCCAAGAATCATACCATTAGCCCAGTACTCTGTCTTCCTGTTATTCCTTCCAAAATGAATCACCTTACATTTTTCTGCATTAAACTCCATTTGCCATTTCTCAGCCCAGCGCTGCAGCTTATCTATGTCCCTCTGTAACTTGTAACATCCTTTCGCACTGTCCCACAACTCCACCGACTTTAGTGTCATCTGCAAATTTACTCACCCATCCTTCTACGTGGACGTGGAAGCATTGGAAAGGGTTGCAGAGGAGATTTACCAGTATGTTGCCTGGTATGGAGGGAAGATCTTATGAGAGAAGGCTGAGGGACATGAGAATGCCCTCCTCCAGTTCATTTATAAAAATGACAAACAGCAGGGGCCCCAAATCAGATCCTTGTGGTACACCACTAGTAACTGGACTCCAGTCTGAACATTTCCCATCAACCAGCACCCTTTGTCTTCTTCCAGCTACCCAATTTCTGATCCAAACTGCTAAATCACCCTGAATCCCATGCCTCCGTATTTTCTGCAGTGGCCTATCGTGGGGAACCTTATCAAACGCTTTACTGAAATCCAGATACACCACATCAACTGCTTTACCCTCATCCACCTGTTTGGTCACCTTCTCAAAGAACTCAATAAGGTTTGTGAGGCACGACCTACCCTTCACCAAACCGTGTTAACTATCTCTAATCAAATGATTCCTTTCTAGATGATTATACATCCTATCTCTTATTAACCTTTCCAAGATTTTGCCCACAACAGAAATAAGGCTCACTGGTCTTTAGTTATCGGGGTTGTCTCTACTCCCCTTCTTGAACAAGGGGGACAACATTTGCTATCCTCCAGTCTTCTGGCACTATTCCTGTAGACAAAGATGACTTAAAGATCAAAGCCAAAGGCTCAGCAATCTCCTCCCTATCTTCCCAGAGAATCCTAGGATAAATCCCATCTGGCCCAGGGGACTTATCTATTTTCACACACTTTCCAGAATTGCTAACACCTCTTCCTTATGAACTTCAAGCCCTTCTAGTCTAGTAGCCTGAATCTCAGTATTCTCCTCGACAACATTGTCTTTTTCCTGTGTGAATACTGACGAAAAATATTCATTTAGCACCTCTCCTATCTCCTAGGACTCCACGCACAACTTCCCATTACTGTCCTTGACTGGCCCTACTCTTACCCTAGTCATTCTTTTATTCCTGACATATCTATAGAAAGCTTTAGGGTTATCCTTGATCCTACCTGCCAAAGACTTCTCATGTCCCCTCCTGGCTCTTAGCTCTCTTTAAATCCTTCCTAGCTAACTTGTAACTCTCGAGCGCCCTAACTGAACCTTCATGTCTCATCTTTACATAAGCCTCCTTCTTCCTCTTGACAAGTGTTTTGACTGCTTTAGTAAACCACGGTTCCCTTGCTCGACCACTTCCTCCCTGCCTGACAGGTACATACTTATCAAGGACACGCAGTAGCTGTTCCTTGAACAAGCTCCACATTTCCATTGTGCCCATCCCCTGCAGTTTTCCTCTCCATCCGATGCATCCTAAGTTTTGCCTCATCGCATCATAGTTGCCTTTCCCCCAGATATAACTCTTGCCCTGCAGTATATACCTATCCCTTTCCATCACTAAAGTAAACATAATCGAATTGTGGTCACTATCACCAAAGTGCTCACCTACCTCCAAATCTAACACCTGTCCTGGTTCATTACCCAGTACCAAATCCAATATAGCCTCGCCTCTCGTTGGTCTATTTACATACTGTGTCAGGAAACCCTCCTGCACACATTGGACAAAAACGGACCCATCTAAAGTACTCAAACTATAGCGTTTCCAGTCAATATTTGGAAAGTTAAAGTCCCCCATAACAACTACCCTGTTGCGTTCGCTCCTATCCAGAATCATCTTTGCAATCCTTTCCTCTACATCCTCTGGAATTTTTCAGAGGCCTATAGAAAACCCCTAACAGGGTGAACTCTCCTTTCCTGTTTCTAACCTCAGCCCCATACTACCTCAGTAGACGAGTCCTCATCAAACGTCCTTTCTGCCACCGTAATACTGTCCTTGACTAACAATGGCACCCCTCCCCCTCTTTTACCACCTTCCCTGAGCTTACTGAAATATCTAAACCCCGGCATCTGCAACAACCATTCCTGTCCCTGCTCTATCCATGTCTCCGAAATGGCCACAACATCGAAGTCCTAGGTACCAACCCATGCCGCAAGTTCACCCACCTTATTCCGGATGCTCCTGGCATTGAAGAAGACACACTTTAAACCACCTACCTGCCTGCCAGTACACTCCTGTAACTTTGAAACCTTACTCATGACCTCACTACTCTCAACCCTCCTGTATACTGGAGCTACAATTCAGGTTCCCAATCCCCTGCTGAACTAGTTTAAACCCTCCCGAAGAGCATTCGCAAATTTCCCCCCCCAGGATATTGGTACCCCTCTGGTCCAGTGTAGACCATCCCGTTTTTAGAGGTCCCACCGACCCCAGAATGAGCCCCAATTATCCAGAAATCTGAAATCCTCCCTCCTGCACCATCCCTGTAGCCACGTGTTCAACTCCTCTCTCTCCCTATTCCTCGTCTCGCTATCACGTGGCATGGGTAACAACCCAGAGATAATAACTCTGTTTGTCCTCGATCCAAGTTTCCACCCTAGCTCCCTGAATTCCTGCCTTACATCCCTATCCCTTTTCCTACCTATGTCATTGGTACCTATGTGGACCACGACTTGGGGCTGCTCCCCCTCCCCCCTTAAGGATCCCGAAAACACGATCCGAGACATCACGGACCCTGGCACCTGGGAGGCAACACACCAACCGTGAGTCTCTCTCGTTCCCACAGAATCTCCTATCTATCCCCCTAACTATGGAGTCTCCAATGACTAATGCTCTACTCCTCTCTCCCCCTTCCCTTCGGAGCAACAGGGACAGATTCTGTGCCAGAGACCTGTACCCCATGGCTTACCCCTGGTAAGTCGTCCCCCACAACAGTATCCGAAGCGGCATACTTGTTACTAAGGGGAACGACCACAGGGGATCCCTGTACTGACTGCTTCCTCCCCAGCCCCTCTCACCGTCACCCATCTATCTTTATTCTTCGGAGTAACTACATCCCTGAAGCTTCTATCTATGACCACCTCTGCCTCCCGAATGATCTGAAGTTCATCCAGCTCCAGCTCCCGTTACCTAATGCGGTTTCTGAGGAGCTGGAGATGGGTGCACTTCCCACAGATGAAATCAGCAGGGACACTGACGGCGTCCCCTCACCTCAAACATTCTGCAGGAGGAACATTGCACTTGCCTGCCCTGCCATCCCCGCTAGATAAAAAAAGAAAAGAAAGAAAGAGCTTACCTGTCTATTCACTCTACCCCTTAGGTTAAAGGAGGTGGAAGGGTGGGGGACACTACAAGTGTAGTGTCTAGAGTTTAGAAACTGCCCAACGTAAATACAGGTAAAAATAAAACACTTAACCAGCAACCACTGCGCCCCACACAAAAACAGCAATCAGCTGCACAAACAATTTAAATCTTTACTACTTACCCAGCAGTCACTCTGTCCTCACTCAGACCGGATTCAGCTGGAAACTCCCTACAGTAAGTTTAAAAAATTTTTTTACTCCCCTTCAGATGGGACGTTAAGCTAAGGTGGGTGAAAATGAAAGTTTGCATGGTATAGTGCCAAAGCAGAGCTGGGGAGATTGCCCTGGAATCCTAACCAATGTGCATTCCTCAGCCAACACCACTAAAACAAACCTGGGCTCTTCTATCATTGATGTTGCGGGATTCTGCTGTGCACAAATTAGCTGCCGCGTTTCCCATGATGCAACAGTGACTACACTTCAAAGTTACCTCAGTGGCTGTGAGGCGCCAGGGGACGTCCCTGAGGTTGTGAAAGACACTGTCAGGCTGTGTGCCTTTCCTTTCTTATCTTTCTTCCCCTCAAGCAGCCTTGTGCATCACTTCGTCACAAGAGGGAAAGGTAGGTTAATGCTCAGATTGACAGATGAAAATGGCTGTCTTCTCACTGATGCCTCGTCTCCGCCACAACGTGCTTGATGGGTCATCAAAGTTTCCTCTGGCGGTAACTTCTTTGTTCCCGGTGTCGGTTCAAAGTTGACCCCCTTTGATCGTGCTATTTTCTCCTGTTCCCGCCTCCCCCTCTCCCGAGCGGACTCAGCATTGAACAAAGGTGCTTTGATACACCTCTCGCTGCACACCGGTTTTCTGACTTTCCTCTTTCTGGTGTTGTGGGGTCACGTTGTTGCGATTTATCAACTCCACCCAGGGCTAAGCGCTGGCCTTTGAAAGCAGACCAAGGCAGGCCAGCAGCACGGTTCAATTCCCGTACCAGCCTTCCCGAACAGGCGCCGGAATGTGGCGACAAGGGGTTTTTCACAGTAACTTCATTTGAAGCCTACTTATGACAATAAGCGATTTTCATTTCATTTCATTTCAAATAAACATTCAGAATCTCAATGTTCCGTGTTTATGTCATTTTGAACTCCTCTGATGTTTTTTTAGTATTTTCTTCTGGAAGAAATTGGATAATTTCTACCGCTTTTCACAGCCGCAGCTTACCCCAAAATACTTTAGAGTCAATGAGGAAACTCTTTGAAGTGTAGTCGCACTGCAGGAAACTCGATTTGCGCGCAGCAAGCTCTCGTAAATAGCAGTGCGGACAATGGCGACTTTACCTTTACTCTGAAAGGTTAGATCATCTGCGTTTATGATTTTGGTTGAGGGAAAATATCAGGATGCCGGGGTTAACTACTCTTCGATCCCCGGCTTGGGTTACTGTCTGTGCGGAGTTTGCACTTTCTCCCCGTGTCTGCGTGGGTTTCCTCCGGGTGCTCCGGTTTCCTCCCACCGTCCAAAGACGTGCAGGTTAGGTGGATTGGCCAGGCTAAATCGCCCTTAGGTGTCTGAAAAGGTTGGGTTGGGTGGGGTTACTGGGTTACGGGGATGGGTGGAGGTGTGGGCTCGGATGGGGCGCTCTTTCCAAAGGGCCGGTGCAGACTCGATGGGCCGAATGGCCTCCTTCTACACTGTAGCTTCTATGATTCTGTGAACGTACAAACTCCACACAGGCCGGAATCCAACCTGGGTTCCTGCCGCTGTGAAGCAGCAGTGCTAGCCATCATGCCACCATTGAACGAACATGAAAGATTACACCAGCTATCCTGATGATTAACCGATGAACCCTGGTTGAAACGACCTGTGTTATTCTCTTCTCACTGGTTGTCTCTGCTGCCTGCAGTCACAGCCCATGGCCTGTGATTGAAGAATGGTCTCTAAGGGGAAGGTCACCACAATTACTTTCTCCAGCTTGGGAACCCTATTCGCCCACACAAGGCACAAAACATGTGGCTAAGAAATCACAGTTTTGAGGTGTTTGGCAGAGGTGAAGTGGTACATGAGAGAACGTACGGGCATATGAACAAGGAGCAGGCCATTCAGCCCCTCGAGCCTTCTACGCCATTTAATAAGGTCAACGGTTGATCTGTTAGTCACCTCAATCTGCATCCCGCCCACCCCGATGACCTTTCACCCCCCTTGGTCACCAAGAAATCTATCCACCTCTGCCTCGAAAATATTCAAAGATTCTGTCCCACTGCCTTTCAGGAAGAGAATTCCAGAGGCTCGCAGCCCAGTGAGTGAAAATATTCACCTCACCTCCGTCTTAAAGGGGCGACCCCTGATTTTCAAACAGTGACCCCGAGTTCTCCATTCTCCCACAAGAGGAATTTTTGTTTCACACGGTGAGGTCTGATGGCGATGCCTGAAAAAAGATGACGGAAGCATTTGCCAAGTAACTTTCACAAGGGGAATTCAAATATACTTGAACGGGAAGAATTGCAGGGGTGCGACCGAAGAGTGGGACCAAAGAGCCAGCACAGGTGCGATGGACTGAAGGGCCTCCTTCTGCACTGCATAATTCGATGAGCGAGGGCAGTCGGGTATCGAGGAGTTTATTGATGTCCAATTGTAGCCTTTGAAGTGGAGGGAATCAAATGACGTGATGGTTAGTGCAATTGCGGCAATTGTAATAGTTGCATAAATATTACCCCATGGGGAGTAGAATTAAATGAATTTGTATTTGGCTGCCTGAAGTGCTGGCGATATTGGACATTTGAAATGAAATGAAAATCGCTTATTGTCACAAGTAGGCTTCAAATGAAGTTGCTGTGAAAAGCCCCTAGTTGCCCCATTCCGGCGCCTGTTCGGGGAGTCTGGTACGGAATCGAACCGTGCTGCTGGCCTGCCTTGGTCTGCTTTCAAAGCCAGCGATTTAGCCCTGCGCTAAACAACCATTTGGACTTGCTAGTAATTCCAAGAATTCACTGAACAACATACCCACATGAGCAGGCATGTAAAATGGCATCAATATTTAGACGTTTGCACATGCGTGTGCATACTAGTGTAAATCCACGTGCTTACCAGTGCTGGGGCATGCCAAGGCTACCCTAATGAGGGCACATGATTCTCATGGGAAATAGGGAGCGTCGACAATACTGGATCGGTGGGAAATCCCCTTGCCTCTTTCCTGAAATGTGGAATCATAGCCCCAGCTCGGGAGCGGGGCCATTTGGCCCGTTGTGTGCGTGCTGGCTATCTGCAAGAGCAACTCGGCGAGCTGCACTCCCCCACCTTTCCCCCGTAGCCCTGCAGATACTCCAATAATTATCCAATTCCCTTTGGAGAGTCATGATCGAATCCTCCTCCCTGTACTCTCAGGCAGTGGGTTCCAAACCTTGACCTCAGGATGGAAATGCAGCCTCAGAGTTTGGAGAGGTCAGATGAATCATAGAATCTACAGTGCGGAAGAAGGCCATTCAGCCCATCGACTCTGCACTGGCTCTTGGAAAGAACACCCTACCCAAACCCACACCCCCATCCCGTAGCCCAGCGACCCCACCCAAACATTTTTGGACACTAAAGGCAATTTCGCATGGCCAATCCACCTAACCTGCACATAGAACATACAGTGCAGAAGGAGGCCATTCGGCCCATCGAGTCTGCACCGACCCACTTAAACCCTCACTTCCACCCTATCCTCCTAACCCAATAACCCCTCCTAACCTTTTTGGACATTAAGGGCAATTCAGCATGTCCAATCCACCTAACCAGCACATCTTTGGACTGTGGGAGGAAACCGGAGCGCCCGGAGGAAACCCACGCAGACACAGGGAGAACGTGCAGACTCCACACAGACAGTGACCCAGCAGGGAATCGAACCTGGGACCCTGGCGCTGTGAAGCCACAGTGCTAAACCACTATGCTACCGTGCTGCCCCGTGCTGCCCGTCTTTGGACTGTGGTAGGAAATCGGGGCACCCGGAGGAAACCCACGCAGACACGGGGAGAACGTGCAGACTCCGCACAAGACAGTAACCCAAGCCAGGAATGAACCTGGGACCCTGGAGCTGTGAAGCAACAGTGCTAGTCACATCTGCTGCACTTAGATGGTTGAACGAGCCAATTGTTCAAAGACATAGTCCGCCCAAGTTGTTTATTGTCAGAGGTCTAGGGCGGTCACGCCCAACATAAGGAGACGTCCTCATTATTGGTGTTCAATTCTGTTTCTCGCCCATCAGCCGGACAGACTGTCTAGCGGCCAGAAAACCAACAAACAGGGGTGCTTGGGAATGATCAATCAGGGGAGGCGATAGCTTGGCGACTAGGGTTTAAGGAAGGGATCCCAGAGCCTAAGTCTGGATGGTGGGATTCTGGGCTGCCGTTTGTGGAATGAGGAAAATCCGGGATGCACAAGAGGTCAGAACGGAAAAAGCACAGAGACCTTGGCGGAAAGTAGGGCTGGAGGAGGTTACAGAGATAGGGAGGGGTGGGGCCATGGGGGGGGGGATGTGAAAAAAGAGATGATGAATTTGTAGCCTAAAAGAAGGAAAGAACGGTTCAGGTGAACATTGACTATGATACTGTTAATAAATCATCAAAGGACAAGAAAGAGTTTAGAGGTCACAAGTGAGGGTAGGATTGTCTCCAACGTGTCCTGCATTGCGTATAAATGGTCACCGTAAGGTCTCAGGCAATTGACCCCTTGGAAAGGACGACTGTGGAAATGTTTCGATTTCTTGTCCTTAGGATTTACACTTCCTACTCCCCGAAGAGTCTCCAGCTCTCGGCCCACACCCGGGCCGGGGTGGTTTATGTCCCATCAGTCCTAGGAAAAGGGGGGGTTAGTCCTGCCCCCCTCATCTGGGTGAATCGTACTCAGGTGAGTTCATAAAAACTGTGAAGTGGCAGATCGCTGGACCTCCTGTAGGGTTATAGCAGTCACCTTATAGATATAGGCAGCTGGATTCTCCGGCCTTGAAACCAAGTGTTGACTCTGGGGCAGGATTCGTGGACTTCTACGACAGCAAAACTGGCGCCACACCTGGATCAATTCATCAACCGCTAATGGGTTCGCTCCGGCGCTACTTGGAACACAATTGATTCCAATGGAAAATAGTGTTGGATTAGCCGGGGTTGGGATTGGCACCCGAGAGGCTGACATGCTGCGGCTGTACATTAGCACTCCACTCCCCACACACACACTCATCCCAGCCAACAAGATGGCACTGATTACGCTGGAGCGCACCCACACCTGGGTCATCCAGGGCCAGAGGGTGCCAAGGGTGCGGCCTGGGAGGGACACCCCTTTGACCTGTGCTGGTAGGTTCACAGTGGGCAGTCGCGGCATGCGCAGCCTCATGGCTGCCTCACAGGCTGCGGCAATGGTGTTCATCCATCCCGACCCCACAGCCCACCTTCTGGCCACCCCCCTGTTACATCCTCTGGCCCTGGCAGAAGCCCCCCCCCGGCCTGCGGAACAACTGGCAGCAAACTATGCCGATGGTGGACACTTTCCGTACACACCCCCCCACCCCCCCCCCCACCCCCCACCCCACCCCACCCCCTCCCCTCCCCTCATCAGCCACGGTGCCTGTTTCACGATGTTTGAAAGCACAAGTGAACTTCGCCGTCGGGAATTCCCCGCGGTGGAGGCGGAGAATCGCGGAAGCCCCGGAGAATACCGGGCCAGACCCGCTAATGATATGCCAACGGCATTTACTGTACATGTGGAGTGGTACGCATGGACGCCGCTGTCGAGACAACGGAGAATTGCGATTTGGCGTAAACCCGGCGCTTGCCACGGGTTCGGCGTCAAAACCGATTCTCTGCCCAATCGCGTTTCGCGATTCTGGCGTTGGCCGACAGAGTATCCCGCCCAGGGTGTTAAATTATGTAGCTCAATTGCATCTTAAAGATCCTTTTTAACAAGGACCAGGGAGCTTCTCTGAAGCCTGGTCAATACTCAACACAGGAACAGAGAAGTTGAGACTCCAGCTCATTGATGCCTGTGGGATCTCACTGTCTACTAATTGGTCCTGTGTTTACATACATACAAACAGTGACTGTGCTTCTGAGTAGTTCATTATATACGTGGGGGCCTTTGTGATATCTCTCAAAGATCTACATCAATGCAAGTTCGCACTTTGCGTCGGCATTATTAAATTTGTTAATAAAATCGTTCCACACTGTGAAAAGCAAAGTTTTCTTAACATTGTTGATGTCCTTGTAAACCCAATGTATCACATAAAAATAATTATCTTTCAAAGGTCACAAATTACTTGAAGTACTCAGCATGCATCAGGGATCGCATCACGGGGAGAGATAATGATGCACTAATGTTGTATGAATCACGGCAGATTCATATTTGTGCGAAACAAAATCTGTGAGCAAGCATTGATGTAAGACAGTGGGAGGCATTAACTCTTCGATGGATTGTACACCGTTGGAAATCCTTCTGCCCTGGCAGCTTTATTTTCACATTACCACGATACACGTAGACACAGATGTACAGGCATAGGATCAAAGGGGGTCGCTCAGCTCAGTTGGCAGCATGGCTAATGTATGGCATAGTTAATGCTGCCAGTGTGGGCTAGGTTCCGGCTCCAGTTGAGGCAACTTGGAACCTACCTCTTTGCTCGGCCCTGACAGTAGCTAACAGTGGCAAACAACCACTGACAAATCTACAGTTTGGGAGCGTCATCAGACAGCGCTCCTACAGGCAAAGTAGACAATGGCTACATAATCGAAGGAGACCAATTGGTCTAACCTGCCCACATCAGCACCTCGGCTAATCTGCCCTTTCCCTACAGATCTGCATTATTGTTTTCTTCAGTTTCTTATCCAAATTCCTTTTCAAAGCATTGATTGAATCAGCCTCCACCAAGCTCTCAGACAGTACATTCCAGATCCTAACCACTCGCTGTGTGAATCTGCCTCCACCACACTCTCAGACAGTACATTCCAGATCCTAACCACTCGCTGTGTGAATCTGTCTCCACCACACTCTCAGACAGTGCATTCCAGATCCGAACCACTCGCTGTGTGAATCTGTCTCCACCACACTCTCAGACAGCGCATTCCAGATCCTAACCACTCGCTGTGTGAATCTGTCTCCACCACACTCTCAGACAGCGTTCCAGATCCTAACCACTCGCTGTGTGAATCTGTCTCCACCACACTCTCAGACAGTACATTCCAGATCCTAACCACTCGCTGTGTGAATCTGTCTCCACCACACTCTCAGACAGTGCATTCCAGATCCTAACCACTCGCTGTGTGAATCTGTCTCCACCACACTCTCAGACAGCGTTCCAGATCCTAACCACTCGCTGTGTGAATCTGTCTCCACCACACTCTCAGACAGTGCATTCCAGATCCTAACCACTCGCTGTGTGAATCTGTCTCCACCACACTCTCAGACAGTGCATTCCAGATCCTAACCACTCGCTGTGTGAATCTGTCTCCACCACACTCTCAGACAGTACATTCCAGATCCTAACCACTCGCTGTGTGAATCTGCCTCCACCACACTCACAGACAGTACATTACAGATCCTAACCACTCGCTGTGTGAATCTGCCTCCACCACACTCTCAGACAGTGCATTCCAGATCCTAACCACTCGCTGTGTGAAACTGCCTCCACCACACTCTCAGACAGTGCATTCCAGATCCGAACCACTCGCTGTGTGAATCTGCCTCCACCACACTCTCAGACAGTACATTCCAGATCCTAACCACTCGCTGTGTGAATCTGCCTCCACCACACTCTCAGACAGTACATTCCAAATCCTAACCACTCGCTGTGTGAATCTGTCTCCACCACACTCTCAGACAGTGCATTCCTGATCCTAACCACTCGCTGTGTGAATCTGTCTCCACCACACTCTCAGACATTACATTCCAGATCCTAACCACTCGCCGTGTGAATCTGCCTCCACCACACTCTCAGACAGTGCATTCCAGGTCCTAACCACTCGCTGTGTGAATCTGTCTCCACCACACTCTCAGACAGTACATTCCAGATCCTAACCACTCGCTGTGTGAATCTGTCTCCACCACACTCTCAGACAGTGCATTCCAGATCATAATCGCTCGCTGTGTGAATCTGTCACCACCACACTCTCAGACAGTGCATTCCAGATCCTAACCACTCACTGTGTGAATCTGCCTCCTCCACACTCTCAGACAGCGATCCAGATCCTAACCGCTCGTTGTGTGAATCTGTCTCCTCCACACTCTCAGACAGTGCATTCCAGATCCTAACCACTCGTTGTGTGAATCTGTCTGCACCACACTCTCAGACAGTGCATTCCAGATCCTAACCACACATTGTGTGAATCTGTATCCACCACACTCTCAGACAGTGCATTCCAGGTCCTAACCACTTGCTGTGTGAATCTGTCTCCACCACACTCTCAGACAGTACATTCCAGATCCTAACCACTCGCTGTGTGAATCTGTCTCCACCACACTCTCAGACAGTGCATTCCAGATCCTAACCACTCGCTGTGTGAATCTGCCTCCACCACACTCTCAGACAGTACATTCCAGATCCTAACCGCTCGCTGTGTGAATCTGTCTCCACCACACTCTCAGACAGTGCATTCCAGATCCTAACCACTCGCCGTGTGACTCTGCCTCCACCACACTCTCAGACAGTGCATTCCAGATCCTAACCACTCACTGTGTGAATCTGCCTCCTCCACACTCTCAGACAGTACATTCCAGATCCTAACCACTCGTTGTGTGCATCTGTCTCCTCCACACTCTCAGACAGTGCACTCCAGATCCTAGCCACTCGCTGTGGGAATCTGTCTCCACCACACTCTCAGACAGCGTTCCAGATCCTAACCGCTCGTTGTGTGAGTCTGTCTCCTTCACACCCTCAGACAGTGCATTCCAGATCCTAACCACTCGTTGTGTGAATCTGTCTCCTTCACACTCTCAGATAGTGCATTCCAGATCCTAACCACTCGTTGTGTGAATCTGTCTCCTCCACACTCTCAGACAGTGCATTCCAGATCCTAACCACTCGCTGTGGGAATCTGCCTCCACCACACTCTCAGACAGTGCATTCCAGATCCTAACCACTCGCTGTGGGAATCTGCCTCCACCACACTCTCAGACAGTGCATTCCAGATCCTAACCACTCGTTGTGTGAATCTGTCTCCTCCACACTCTCAGACAGTGCATTCCAGATCCTAACCACTCGCTGTGGGAATCTGCCTCCACCACACTCTCAGACAGTGCATTCCAGATCCTAACCACTCGCTGTGGGAATCTGCCTCCACCACACTCTCAGACAGTGCATTCCAGATCCTAACCACTCGTTGTGTGAATCTGTCTCCTCTACACTCTCAGACAGTACATTCCAGATCCTAACCAATCACTGTGTGAATCTGCCTCCTCCACACTCTCAGACAGTACATTCCAGATCCTAACCACTCGTTGTGTGAATCTGTCTCCTCCACACTATCAGACAGTGCACTCCAGATCCTAGCCACTCGCTGTGGGAATCTGTCTCCACCACACTCTCAGACAGCGTTCCAGATCCTAACCGCTCGTTGTGTGAATCTGTCTCCTCCACACTCTCAGACAGTGCATTCTAGATCCTAACCACTCGTTGTGTGAATCTGTCTCCTTCACACTCTCAGACACTGCATTCCAGATCCTAACCACTCGCTGTGTGAATCTGCCTCCACCACACTCTCAGACAGTGCATTCCAGATCCTAACCACTCGCTGTGTGAATCTGTCTCCACCACACTCTCAGACAGTACATTCCAGATCCTAACCGCTCGCTGTGTGAATCTGTCTCCTCCACACTCTCAGACAGTGCATTCCAGATCCTAACCACTCGCTGTGTGAATCTGCCTCCACCACACCCTCAGACAGTGCATTCCAGATCCTAACCACTCGCTGTGTGAATCTGTCTCCTCCACACTCTCAGACAGTGCACTCCAGATCCTAGCCACTCGCTGTGGGAATCTGTCTCCACCACACTCTCAGACAGCGTTCCAGATCCTAACCGCTCGTTGTGTGAATCTGTCTCCTCCACACTCTCAGACAGTGCATTCCAGATCCTAACCACTCGTTGTGTGAATCTGTCTCCTTCACACTCTCAGACAGTGCATTCCAGATCCTAACCACTCGCTGTGTGAATCTGCCTCCACCACACTCTCAGACAGTGCATTCCAGATCCTAACCACTCGCTGTGTGAATCTGTCTCCACCACACTCTCAGACAGTACATTCCAGATCCTAACCGCTCGCTGTGTGAATCTGTCTCCTCCACACTCTCAGACAGTGCATTCCAGATCCTAACCACTTGCTGTGTGAATCTGCCTCCACCACACTCTCAGACAGTACATTCCAGATCCTAACCAATCACTGTGAGAGTGTTTTTCCTCATATCGCCATTGGTTCTTTCGCCAATCATCTTAAAACGGTGCCCTCTGCTTCCCGACACTTCAGTCAATGGGAACACTTTCTCTCTATCTGCACATTCCACATCTCTTGAACACCTCCATCCAATCTCCTCTCAACCTTCTCTTCGCGAAGAAAAACACCTCCAGTCTCTTCGATCTATCTACATAACTGAGGTTCCTCATTTCCTGAACCATTCTCGTTATTCTTTTCTGCACCTTCACTCGAACCTTTGCATCTTTCCGAAAGTGTGATGTCTGGGACCGACATAATACTCCAGTGGAGGCCTATTTCAGTGTTTTATAAATGTATTTTTAAAATTCATTCATCAGATGTGCGCGTTGCTAACTAGACCAGTATTTATTGCGTATCGCAAATTGCTCCTTGAGAAGGAGGTGGTGAGCTGCCTTCTCGAACCGTGCAGTCCATGCGGTGTAGGTACACCCACTGTGCTGTTAGGGAGGGAGTTCTCGGATTTTGACCCAGAGACAGTGAAAGAACGGTGATATATTTCCAAGTCAGGGTGGTGTGTGGCTTGGAGGGGAACGTCCCATTATGTTCCCATGGATCTGTTTATTTTCTCCTGGGTGGTGGCGGTTGTAGGTTTAGAAGGTGCTGCCTGAGGATGCTCAGTGAGTTGCTGCAATGTATCTTGTAGATGCTACACACTGCTAAGTGTTGATGGTGGAAGGAAGGAATATTTGTGGATATTCATCATAACCTCCTTGTTCTCGCATTCCCTGTCTCGCTTCATAAAACCTAGGATTCTTTAGGCCTTTTGAACCACTTTCTCAATCCTGCCCTGCCACCTTCAAGGATTTGTGCACCTTGAACCCGGGCTTGGGAAACCACAACTGGATTTTATGGTCACAGGCAGTTAATTATTTGAGGTTGTGGCTTCCCCTCCCTTGCGGACTAATGTCCTGCCTCCGGGAGGTGCTGGCCAATCAGATGGTTGGTAGCTCTGTGGTCTCAGCAGCACCACCGGGTGCCGGTGGCCACTGCTGGGACTGCATTAGGCCCAGGACCAGGAGGGGTCATGGAGATCCAGAATCAAGGGTAGTGGTCAGGCAGGCCCCGGCCAGGGCGGCGAACCACAATCAGGAGGCCAAATGGGAACTTTCAAGCGGGGATGGCCCATTCCGCTGTGAAGCCCTCCGTTGGGCACAGGGTACTTGAACAGGAGGAGCCATCATCTCTAAGTCCAGATCACTTCACCTAGCCGCCTCAGTGCTCGGCAAAATAACAGTGGTGGCCAGAAGAGGTCCATAAGTGACCATCATTCTGCCACTTAAGGGTCTCAATTGGCCCCAGGGTGAATGAACCACTCCACACCTACCCCATTGCTGGAAAGGTTCCAATGGAGGAGGGCAGGTGATGGTCATGGTTCCCCACACTATCCCACCTGGTCTTATGCCCCCCCCCCCCACCGCCTTGTATCCCATTCCGCAGGAGGCTGGGGTATGGGGTGAGGGATGGTGATTCCAATCCCACCATAGCAACTGGGGAATTAAAATTCAGTTAATAAATAAGCCTGAAATAAAAAGTTAGTATTGGTAATGGTGGCCATACAACTATCGGATTGTTGTCACACTCTATCTGGTGAATTAATATCCTTTAGGGAAGGAAATCTGCCATCCTATCCCAGTCTGGTCTACATGTGACTCCAGATCCAGAGCAATGTGGTTGACTTTTAAATGCCGTCTAAAATGGGTTAAGAAGCTAAACTTTATCAAAACTGTGACAACAGTGAGAGTGGAACCAGATAGACCCCTGCCATTGGCTTCGGCACTGGAACCAACAAAGATTTTTCAACAAAACTCCTCCTCGCTAACATCTGAGAGCTTGGTCCAAAGTTAGAACATAGGGCCTGTACTGTGCTGTACAGTTCTTCGGCCCACGATGTTGTGCCAAACTAGTCTGAGAGAGCCGTCCTGAAGATTTGTCAAGCAACAACCTGACGTATCGTACTCACGGAATCATACCTTCTAGACAATGTCCAAGAAACCACCAACACCAGTCCTGGGTACATTCTGTCCCACCAGCAGGATAGACCCAGCAGCGGTGGTGGAATAGAGGTACACCGCTGGGAAGGTATTGCCCAGGGAGTCCTCAACTTCGACTCTGGACTCCATGAAGTCTCATGGTATCAGGTCAAACATGGGCAAGGAAATGCCCTGCTGTTTGCCACTTAATCCCTCTCTCTGTTAATGAATCCTCCATGTTGAACATCATTTGGAAGAAGTACTGAGGTGTGTCAGGAGCACAGAATGTACTCTGGGTAAGGGACTTCAGTGTCAGTCGCCATAAAGGTGGTTTAGTAATACCATGACTGAATGAGTTGTCTGGAGCCTGAAGAAAATAAAAATTTGTTCATGGGACGTGGGCATCGCCGGCTGGGCCAGCATTTATTGCCCATCCCTAATTGCCCTTGAGGGGGCAGTTAAGACAACCACATTGCTGTGGATCTGGAGTCACATGTAGGCAAGACAGGTAAGGATGGCAAATTTTCTTCCCTAAAGGACATTAGCGAACCAGATGGGGCTTTTGTGACAATCGACAATGGTTTCATGGTCGTCATTAGACTTTCAATTCTAGATTTTTATTGAATTCAAATTTCACCATCTGCAGTAGCGGGATTTGAAGCTGTATACCCAGAGCATCACTCTGGGTCTCTGGTTTATTGGTCCAGTCACAATACCCCGACGCCACTGCATCCCCAATTGCTCGACTGGGTCTGTGGCCGGTGATAAAGAAACCCGCCAAGAGGGAAAAACCGACTTGACCATCTCTTCAGCAATCCACCTGCTGCAAACGTGCCAGTATTGTTCGGAGTGACAACCCCACAGTCCCCGTGGAGATAAAATCCCACCTCCACGTTGAGGATACCCTCCATTTCGTTGTGTGACACGGCTGTCGTGCTTAAGGGGATCAATTCAGAAGAGATCCAGCAACTCACAAGTGGACGCCCATGAAGCCCTGTGGGCTCTCAGCATAGCAGAATTGTACTCAGTCACAACCTATCCTCTGGTCTGGCATATCCTCCATCCTACCATCATCACCAAGCGAGGGGACATCCCTGGTGTCATGAGGATGGCAACAAGAATGCCACGAGCAGCCCCAGACCGACTTGGAAATGAGGCGCCAACCTGGCGAAGCAACGGCACAGGATTACATGCACGCTGGACAACAGGAGCAGCAGGCTATAGACAGGGCTAAGAGGTTCGACAACCAATGTATCAGTTCAAAGCTCTGAAATCATGCCGTGTCCAGTCGCGAATGGTGGTGGACGATTAAAGAATTACCATGAGGAGGAGGCTCCATTAGTATCTTCACCTTGAAGGATGGGGGAGCTCAGCATGTGAGTGTCCGAGACCAAGGTTGACGTGTCGCCATTTTCACCTGGAAGAGGGCTGAATGGCGGTTTTATTCAGGCCCCCTCCTCAGATTCCCGAGGGAGCCTGGCTGCAGCCAATTCAATTCACTCCTTAAAAACATCGCAGGTGGAATACTGAAGACTCCAAGAGTAGCCATGCCCGTGGCCAAGCTACTCAAGCACAGCTGCTCACGCTTAACATGCTCCTTGGGGCAGCATGGGTAGCATAGTGGTTAGCACAATTGCTTCACAGGTCCCAGGTTCGATTCCCGGCTTGGGTCACTGTCTGTGCGGAGTCTGCACGTTCCCCCCGTGTCTGCGTGGGTTTCCTCCGGGTGCTCCGGTTTCCTCCCACAGTCCAAAGATGTGCAGGCTGGGTGGATTGGCCATGCTAAATTGCCCTTAGTGTCCAAAATTGCCCTTCGTGTTGGGTGGGGAAACTGGGTTATGGGGATAGGGTGGAGGTGCGGACCTTGGGTAAGGTGCTCTTTCCAAGAGCCGGTGCAGACTCGATGGGCCGAATGGCCTCCTCCTGCACTGTAAATTCTCTGATTAACAACCACTTCCTTGACCAAGCTTTGGGTCACGTCCTCTAGTGTGGCTCAGTGTCCAATTTTGTTTGACAGCTCTCCTGCGAAGTGGTTTGAGATGTCGCGGTACTTGAAAGAAAGGTGCTACACAAATGCAAGGCGTTGGCCAGATGCTTGTTTCCGCCCCTTTTCGCGGCATGTTTTGCGGCAGCTATGGCGCCCGCCATTGGCCAGCCCTTGGATCTTTCTGGGTTTTTCCTGACGGGAGCGGGGAGGAAGATGGGGGGGGGTGGGGGGTCAAAGTTGGCAGGACCCAGGACTAGAAGGTCCCCCCGTCAGGAATGTCTGAAAGATTTCACCCATCGTTGCTCCTTCATTCGGCAACCTCACACCTACGGACATCGGGAGAAAGGGGGTCGGCTCAGAGGGCTCAGAGTAGAGAGAAAACTCAGGATTTTTTTTTTTTGCTTTGCAGAGAGGCTGCCAAGTAATGTCATTATATTTTTTGCAAATTAGCCGGGCAACCTCACTTGAGATATGAATTATAGTGCAAACATTTGGCGCCATCATAAAAAAAATGTGAGCGCAATGGCAGTTTGGCTTATTGTGGACTGATCTGGTCCCTGAATAATTGTCTTAATTGGTGTTTTAGTCATGCTGTGCTGATGCATCATAACTGGGTTTAATTCAGTGTGGAGAATGTGGATTGTTGGCAATTCTATTCAAGTGTAACATTACTGTCAAAAGAACTAAAACCCTGGAAGTGGTAAATGATCTTACAATATCTGTCCCCTATCACGACCAGTGTTTTTATCTGTTTGTATATAGGGTGTGTGTGCATATGTGTGCATGTATTTATTTATTCACGGGATGCGGGCATCGCAGGCTCGGCCAGCATTTATTGCCCATCCCTAATTGCCCTGGGGAAGGCGGCGGTGAGCTGCCTTCTTGAACCGCTGCAGCCCACGTGGTGTAGGTACACCCGCTGCAGTTATGTATCTTGTACATGGCACACACAGCTGCCACTGTGTGCTGGTGGAGCAGGTTCGCAAGGTCGAATGGCCTTTTCCTCCTCCTAAGTCCTATGTTCTTATGTTGCTAAGGTGGCTGCATCATATCACGGGACTTTTGACATTTGAACTGTAGGCAGTAGAGTCTGCAGCCACTACCTGATTAAATGTGGACCTGAGTGAAGGAATCTCACAACCACTTGTGAATTCACACATCTCGTTGCTGAAAGGATGGATCAAAACCTGCAGACAATGCGGTCCGTAGTCTACCCATCTCAATGTTTCATGTCAGACATTGTGAGATGAATATGAGATGGATCCCACCGACCTTTCATTGTATTGTTGATGGCCCCTTATCCAAACTTTGGCTGCCTCAAGCCCTCAAAGTGTGAAAAGCCACATTGCAGGAGGTTTATTGGCCTAACACAACACCCGACTTGGAAACGGACTTTGGGCTGTGTGATAAAGCCAGGGGAGTCCAACGAGCTTCTGAAAAGCCCTTTATTTCAGCAACAGCATCATACATACACAGGGCCCGGTTCCCTTTCACCGGGTCCTCATTCCTTTTTAGCTGGCTCTACAGTGGCCTGCCTTTTATGCTGGTGCTGGGTTAACTCAGTCCAATTGAACACAGGGAACAATCATCCCCAAGTGGATGAGTCCTGTGCAGGTTATTACAGACTTCTAACAGGTCACATGGGTGAGGCAGCCGCGTTTGTCGGCTGCTTTTACAACAGCAAGAATCAGCTCTGCAGAGGCAGGATGGCAAGCAGAAAGCCATCGAACCAGCTGCAGTCAACTAAGCAGCCAAGGTAATAAACAGCAATCCCTCAGAAGTGGGAGAAGGACTCTCTCCAAACAAACAAACAAAGAACAAAGAACAAAGAAAAGTACAGCACAGGATCAGGCCCTTAGGCCCTCCAAGCCCGTGCCGACCATGCTGCCCGACTAAACTACAATCTTCTACACTTCCTGGGTCTGTATTCCTCTATTCCCATCCTATTCATGTATTTGTCAAGATGCCCCTTAAATGTCACTATCGTCCCTACTTCCACCACCTCCTCCGGTAGCGAGTTCCAGGCACCCACTACCCTCTGTGTAAAATATTTGCCTCGTACATCTCCTCTAAACCTTGCCCCTGGCACCTTAAACCTATGCCCCCTAGTAATTGACCCCTCTACCCTGGGGAAAAGCCTCTGACTATCCACTCTGTCTATGCCCCTCATAATTTTGTAGACCTCTATCAGGTCGCCCCTCAACCTCCGTCGTTCCAGTGAGAACAAACTGAGTTTATTCAACCGCTCCTCATAGCTACTGCCCTCCATACCAGGCAACATTCTGGTAAATCTCTTCTGCACCCTCTCTGAAGCCTCCACACCCTTCTGGTAGTGTGGCGACCAGAATTGAGCACTATACTCCAAGTGTGGCCTAACTAAGGTTCTAACCTGTTCCGATTTCAAGTTCAACGAGAAGAAGCCTCAAAGCTTACTGAGAGCCATCTGCTTTTCAAGACCTACACCCAAACCAGAGCCTCAACTCATCTAAGAAACTATCGCTCTGCTGGGAAAGAGACTGAAATAATCCCAACTTGTAACTGTATTGTTTTCCTTCATCTGTATCTAATCTTTGTGAGTGACAGTGTGTGTGAGACATCTGGGGCTGGATTCTCTGATTCTGAGGCTCTGTCCCCCACTGGCGTGGCAACGGTTGCGTTTTACGACAGAGAAAATGGGGTAAAATGGGCACCAATCCTCCGTTTGACTGGGAGCTAGCATGCCGGCAGCGTAGAGCACCTGGCTCAAATACGGCCAATACGGCCCGGAGAATTGCCGGGTCCGTGGCCGCGAATGCGCATGGCGGTGGCCTGCAGTGGCTGTGCCGTGTAACATGGCGACGGCCGCTCGCGGACCCAGCCTGCGAAATAGTCCCCCCCCCTTCGGCCGGCTTGCGCGCCCCAGACCACCCCCCCCCACAGTGCCCCCAGCCCCTGATAAAGACCCCCCCCTGCCTGCGGATCGGCCCTCCCCCGACTGTGGCGGCTCTGGACTGAGTCCGCAGCCGCCACGCGGAGTTCCCGACGGATGAGACCACACGCGACTGGCGCTGTCGGGAACTCGGCCGATCGGGGCCGGAGCATCGGGGGGAGGGCCTCAGGCAATGTCCTGAGGCCGTCAATACGTCGTGCGGCGTACGCAGTGAGTAAGCCGCTTTGGTGAGGGCGGAGCATCGTGAAAGCGGCGCCGCCCCCGATTTGGTCGAGAACTTTGATTCTCCGGCCGATCGCCGAACGTGATTTCAGCGTCGGCGACCAGAGAATCCAGCCCCACATTTCTAAACCTCTGGTACAATAAATAACCTTCCTTGTTTTTAAATTCACAAATAGCTTGCTGCTGGATTAAAATTTGGATAGCACGGTGGGCATCACGGTAGCACAAGTGGCTAGCACTGTGTCTTCACAGCGCCAGGGTCCCAGGTTCGATTCCCGGCTGGGTCACTGTCTGTGCGGAGTCTGCACCTTCTCCCCGTGGCTGCGTGGGTTTCCTCCGAGTGCTCCGGTTTCTTCCCACAGTCCAAAGACGTGCAGGTTAGATGGATTGGCCATGCTAAATTGCCCTTAGTGACCAAAATGGTTAGATGGGGTTATTGGGTGACGGGGATAGGGTGGAAGTGAGGGCTTAAGTGGGTCGGTGCAGACTCGATGGGCCGAATGGCCTCCTTCTGCACTGTGTGTTCTATGTTCTAATCACTCTGAGGGTGAGAAAACACACACATCTCACATACAAACACTTAGATTACAAACAATTAGAAAACACGCCAGCTCTGTCCTTAACATTCTGTAAGAATTCCTATAGTGCAGAAGGAGGCCATTTGACGCATCAAGTATGCAGCAACCCTCTGAAAGAGGGTCTGAAAGACCCCACCCAGGCCAACTCCTCCGCCCCGATAGCTAGCACAGTGTTAGCACTGTTGCTTTATAGGGCCAGTGATCTGGGTTCGATTCCCGGCTTAGGTCACTGTCTGTGCGGAGTCTGCACGTTCTCCCCGTGTCTGCGTGAGTTTCCTCCGGGTGCTCCAGTTTCCTCCCACAAGTCCCGAAAGACATGCTGTTAGGTAATTTGGACATTCTAAATTCTCCCTCAGTGTACCCGAACAGGCGCCGGAATGTGGCAACTAGGATTTAGGATAACCCTAAAGCTTTCTATAGATATGTCAGGAATAAACGAATGACTAGGGTAAGATTAGGGCCAGTCAAGGACAGTAGTGGGAAGTTGTGCTTGGAGTCCGAGGAGATAGGAGAGGTGCTAAATGAATATCTTTCGTCAGTATTCACGCAGAAAAAAGACAATGTTGTCGAGGAGAATACTGAGATTCAGGCTACTAGACTAGAAGTGCTTGAGCTTCATAAGGAGGAGGTGTTAGCAATTCTGGAAAGTGTGAAAATAGTTAAGTCCCGTGGGCCGGATGGGATCTTTCCTAGGATTCTCTGGGAAGCTAGGGAGGAGATTGCTGAGCCTTTGGCTTTGATCTTTAAGTCATCTTTGTCAACAGGAATAGTGCCAGAAGACTATGTTACACGGCACAGCCACTGCAGGCCACCGTCAAGGGGAGCAGAGACAACCCTGGTAACTTTAGACCAGTGAGCCTTACTTCTGTTGTGGGCAAAATCTTGGAAAGGTTTATAAGAGATAGGATGTATAATCATCTGGAAAGGAATAATTTGATTAGAGATAGTCAACACGGTTTTGAGAAGGGTAGGGTCATGCCTCACAAACCTTATTGAGTTCTTTGAGAAGGTGACCAAACAGGTGGATGACGGTAAAGCAGTTGATGTGGTGTATATGGATTTCAGTAAAGCGTTTGATAAGGTTCCCCATGGTAGGCTACTGCAGAAAATACGGAGGCATGGGATTCAGGGTGATTTAGTAATTTGGATCAGAAATTGGCTAGCTGGAAGAAGACAAAGGGTGGTGGTTGATGGGAAGTGATCAGACTGGAGTCCAGTTACTAGTGGTGTACCACAAGGATCTGTTTTGGGGCCAATGCTGTTTGTCATTTTTATAAATGACCTGGAGGAGGGCGTAGAAGGATGGGTGAGTAAATTTGCAGATGACACTAAAGTCGGTGGAGTTGTGGACAGTGCGGAAGGATGTTACAAGTTACAGAGGGACATAGATAAGCTGCAGCGCTGGGCTGAGAGGTGGCAAATGGAGTTTAATGCAGAAAAGTGTGAGGTGATTCATTTTGGAAGGAATAACAGGAAGACAGAGTACTGGGTTAATAGTAAGATTCTTGGCAGAGTGGATGAGCAGAGAGATCTCGGTGTCCATGTACATAGATCCCTGAAAGTTGCCACCCAGGTTGAGACGGTTGTTAAGACGGTGTACGGTGTGTTAGCTTTTATTGGTAGAGGGATTGAGTTTCAGAGCCATGAGGTCATGTTGCAGCTGTACAAAACTCTGGTGCGGCCGCATTTGGAGTATTGCGTGCAATTCTGGTCGCCGCATTATAGGGAGGATGTGGAAGCATTGGAAAGGGTGCAGAGGAGATTTACCAGAAAGTTGCCTGGTATGGAGGGAAGATCTTATGAGGAAAGGCTGAGGGATTTGAGGCTGTTTTCGTTAGAGAGAAGGTTAAGAGGTGACTTAATTGAGGCATACAAGATGATCAGAGGACTGGACAGGGTGGACAGTGAGAGCTTTTTCCTCGGATGGTGATGTCTAGCACGAGGGGACATAGCTTTAAATTGAGGGGAGATAGATATAAGACAGATGTCAGAGGTAGGTTCTTTACTCAGAGAGGTGTAAGGGCGTGGAATGCCCTGCCTGCAACAGTAGTGGACTCGCCAACACTGAGGGCATTCAAATGGTCATTGGATAGACATATGGACGATAAGGGAATAGTGTAGATGGGCTTTCGAGTGGTTTCACAGGTCGGCGCAACATCGAAGGCCGAAGGGCCTGTACTGCACTGTAATGTTCTATGTTCTATGTTCTTGGGGATTTTCATAGTAACATCATTGCAACGTTAATGTAAGCCTACTTGTGACACTAATATTCGATTATCATTATCATCTCCGCAGCCCCACCTAACCTACACATCTTTCAACACTAAGGGGCAATTTAACATGGTCAGACCAGCTAACCTGCACATCTTTGGACTGTGGGAGGAAACCGGAGCACCCGGAGGAAACCCACGCAGACACGGGGAGGACGTGCAGATTCCACACAGACAGTCACCCAAGGCCAGAATTGAACTCGGGTCTCTGGTTCTATGAGGGAGCAGTGCTAACCACTGTGCCACCGTGCCACCCCCTTTACATGATGGGACCGTCGCTGGCTAGGCCAGCATTTCTCTCCCATGCCTAATTGCCCTTGCAAAGGTGGTGATGGGCCACTTTCTTGAACCTTTGCAATCAATCTGCTGCAGGTACATCCATTCTTGCCCAGGTTGATGCTGGACGGTCCCGCTTGATTGGTTACTTTTCAACATGTGGTTTAATACAACTGAATGGTTTCCTAGGTTATTTAAGAGTCAGCCTTATTGCTGTGGATCTGGAGTCACATGGGGGCCAGGCTGAGTAAGGACGGCAGATTTCCTTTCCTAAAGAACATTAGTGAACATGATAGTTTTTTTTTAACAACAGTAGTTTTTGGTCAGAATTACTGAGACGAGTCATAGAATCATAGAATTTACAGTGCAGAAGGAGTTCATTCAGCCCATCGAGTCCGCACCGGCCCTTGGAAAGAGCACCCTACTTAAGCCCACACTTCCACCCTATCCCCACAACCCAGTAACCCCACTTAACCTTTTTGGACACTAAGGGCAATTTATCATGGCCAATCCACCTAACCTGCACGTCTTTGGACTGTGGGAGGAAACCGGAGCACCCGGAGGAAACCCACGCACACACGGGGAGAACATGCAGACTCCGCACAGACAGTGTCCCAAGCCGGGAATCGAACCTGGGATCCTGGCGCTGTGCAACCACTGTGCTTTCAAATCTCACTGGCCTCCGTGGTGAGATTTGAACTCATGTCTCCAGAGTATTATCCTGGACAACTGGAATACTAGCCTAGTGACATTACCATCGGATGCCCAGTGACATTACCATCTGATGCCCATTTGGCTAAACAGTGTTGAATGGGGTGCTGATCAGGAGCTGCTTTGTCCTGGATGGTGTCGAGCTACTGGGTGCTTTTGTAGCTGCACTCATCCAGGCAAATTGCAGAGTATTCCATCACACCCCTGCCTTGTGCCTTGTAGGTGGGGGACAGACTTCCCAGCCTCTCACCAGAGCTTGCAGCCACGGTATTCATGTGACTGGCTCTGTCAGGATTCTGGTCAATGGTGACCACCCAGGATGCGGACAGTGGGGAATTCAGTGAGGGTAATGCCATTGCATGTCAAGGGGACATAGTTAGATTCTGTCTTGTTGGAGATGGTCATTGCCTGGCACTTGTGTGGCACGAATGGCTTCATCAACAGTGTACTCATAGATTTCATAGAATTTACAGTGCAGAAGGAGGCCATTCGGCCCACCGAGTCTGTACCGGACCTTGGAAAGAGCACCCTACTTAAGCCCACACCTGCACCCCGTAACCCAGTATCCCCACCCAACCTTTTTGGACACTAACGGGCAACGGCCAATTCACCTAACCAGCACATCTTTGGACTGCGGGAGGAAACCGGAGCACCCGGAGGAAACCCACGCAGACACGGGGAGGACGTTCAAACACCAGGCAGGCAGTCGCCCGAGGCCAGAATTGAAGCCAGTACCCTGGAGCTGTGAGGCAGCAGTGCTAACCACTGTGCTGCCCATATGTCCATTGGTTTCATGGTAACGCTGGACTGGGTGGTGAAAGAGCTGCTGTGAAATAATGCAACAGGGATATTACCCAGGTTGTCATGGCGAATTGGATGGCACAGCTGACAAATAGGACGGAGGCGCACTGTTGAAGAATATCCCAAGTTTTGCACTGAGTTATGTAACAAATTGCAACTCGTACGCTCATGAAAGGAGGGATCTGGAGTCCGCCCCTCCTTAGCATAGATTTATTCACATACTCCACAGAACACAGGCAAGACTCCCTTTCCCCCCACCCCCAACCCACACCCCCCACCCACACCCCCAACCCCCACCCCCAACCCCCAACCCACACCCCCAACCCACACCCACACCCCACCCCCAACCCACACCCACACCCACACCCCCAACCCCCACCCACCCCCACACCCCCCAACCCACACCCACACCCCCAACCCCCACCCCCAACCCCCAACCCCCACCCACACCCCCAACCCACACCCACACCCCACCCCCAACCCACACCCACACCCCCAACCCCCACCCACCCCCACACCCCCCAACCCACACCCACACCCCCAACCCCCACCCCCAACCCCCAACCCCCACCCACACCCCCAACCCACACCCACACCCCACCCCCAACCCACACCCACACCCCCAACCCCCACCCACCCCCACACCCCCCAACCCACACCCACACCCCCAACCCCCACCCACCCCCACACCCCCCAACCCACACCCCCACCCACACCCCCAACCCCCAACCCCAACCCCCAACCCACAACCCCCACCCACACCCCCAACCCACACCCACACCCCACCCCCAACCCACACCCACACCCCCAACCCCCACCCACCCCCACACCTCCCAACCCACACCCCCACCCACACCCCCAACCTCCACCCCCAACCCCCAACCCCTTAACCCACCCCCCCACCCCCAACCCCCACCCACACCCCCACCCCACCCCCAACCCCCACCCACACCCCCAACCCACATCCCAACCCCACCCACCCCCCCAACCCACACCCCCAACCCACACCCCCAACCCCCACCCACCCCCACACCCCTCAACCCACACCCCCAACCCCCACCCCCAACCCCCACCCCCAACCCCCAACCCACCCCCCCACCCCCAACCCCCACCCACACCCCCACCCCCACCCCCACCCCCACCCCCACCCCCAACCCCCACCCACACCCCCAACCCACACCCTACCCCCAACCCCCACCCACACCCCCCCAACCCACACCCCCCCAACCCACACCCCCAACCCCCACCCACCCCCCCACCCCCACCCCCAACCCCCAAACCCCACCCCCAAACCCCACCCACCCCCACACACACCCCCAACCCCCAACCCACACCCCCAACCCCCAACCCCCACCCACCCCCAACCCCCACCCCCAACCCCCACCCCCACCCCCACCCCCAAACACAACCCCACCCCCAACCCCCAAACACAACCCCACCCCCAACCCCCACCCCCAACCCCAACCCACACCCCCAACCCCAACCCACACCCCCAACCCCAACCCCCAACCCCCACCCCCAACCCCCAACCCCAACCCCCACCCCCACCCACCCCCCACCCCCCAACCCCAACCCCCACCCCCAACCCCCACCCCCAACCCCCACCCCCAACCCCCAACCCCCACCCCCACCCCCAACCCACCCCCCCAACCCCCACCCCCAACCCCCACCCCCAACCCCCAACCCCACCCCCAACCCCCAACCCCACCCCCAACCCACCCCCCACCAACCCCCAACCCCACCCCCCACCCCTAACCCCCACCCCTAACCCCCACCCCAACCCACACCCCACCCCCACACCACCCCCAACCCACACCCCCACACCGCCAACCCCAACCCCCACCCACAACTAAAGCGTGGTCTGCCTTGTGACACAATGGCAACATGAACAGGGAGAACATTTTGCTTCATTCCTTGCAAACGCTGAAGCATGTAATCCGGGCTGACATTCCCAGTACTGAGGGAGCACTGCACGGTCAGAGGTGCCGTCTTCTGTCGCTCCGGTAACGATCCCAGGGATGTCCCGAATCATGAACAGCCATCAAAGTATTTTTTAAAGTGCAGTCACTGCTGTACATGTCAGGAACGCGGCAGCAATCTTTCACAGTGTGATGCTCGTGGCTCTGCGCTTTAGCAGGAGATTTTCAATGGAAAACAGTTAGGGGGAAATAAAGAGAAGCATTTTGTGATTGGACATAATGTGGAGTGGTTATCTGCCCAGCATCAGACATCCCTTTCTCAATGAGAGACATACAACAGGGAGCAAAGTGCCGGTTTTATTCTCTGGATGTCTCTCTGCTCCGAGATTGAACTGTTGCCTCTGGGCCCAGAACTTACAGTTGGACCAATGTCCTGACAATAACACAAAGTTAAACAGTAGCCCAAAAACAACATCAGCTGATTCATAATTGATTACTCAATCACCAGAAGGCAGCCTACGCCAGCCAGCCTCTGATACGCACAATCGGACATTAGTCCATGTTTTGGTCACAAGGCCGTCGCTGTTCATTAACAGAGTCTGAGATAATGAGGGGATTGAATGCAAACGAGTCATGGCTTTGCTGCATTTCTGAAGAGTTTGCGTTGTCCTGTTGGGCATTTTGTAATAGCCCGTTGCCAATGGCAATGATGTCCCTTTGAAATTACCAATCACTCTCTCTTTCTCTCTGTCTGTAGTGAAGGGAATCTCACACATCATAAACATGTTCACACGGGCTTGGTTTCCAGCATCCACCCTCCACCACCCCCCCCCCTACCCCCACTCCTTCCCTCACCCCATCCCAAATCCTGAGAGCTATTTTTTTTAAAAACGAAGGCCACTGGGACAAAAGGTTTTCACCTTTTGACCCATCGGCCATGAAAGGACGTTTGCATTTCAAGATTGGACTCAAAAGAACTTGCATTTCGATAGCGCCTTCCCCACCCTCGGGCCCTTCCCAAGTGCATCACAATGCCTGAATTGCTTTTGACGTGCAGTTTGCTGGGGCAGCGTAAGCAAGAAACAGCGAGGGAGGCACGGTGGCGCAGTGTGTTAGCCCTGCAGCCTCACGGCGCCGAGGTCCCAGGTTCGATCCCGGCTCTGGGTCACTGTCCATGTGGAGTTTGCACATTCCCCCCCGTGTTTGCGTGGGTTTCGCCCCCACAACCCAAAAGATGTGCAGGGTAGGTGGATTGGCCACGCTAAATTGCCCCTTAATTGGAAAAAATGAATTGGGTACGCTAAATTTATTTAAAAAAACAAGAAACAGCAGCTAAGGTGTGCACTGCAAGATCCCAGAGGCACCAATGAGACAGATTCTCAAATGGGGCTGGTGGTTGGAGGGCCAGGTGGGAGGGGGGGTGGGGGGTGGTTAAGGTTGTGGTGCAAGGTAGAGGCTGGACGGACCGGCCACGAGTTAAAGACCCTGCTCTCTGAAATAATGAGGAAGAGACATTGAGTGAGGTCTGGCTCTGAGTCACTAACCCTCCTTGTGACGCAGCTCCAGTATCCTCGGACGTCCACTGGCATGCACAGAATGGCTGCTTTCAGCTCGTCAAAAGACCAGAAGTAACACTGGGGCAGCACGGTAGCATTGTGGATAGCACAATTGCTTCACAGCTCCAGGGTCCCTGGTTCGATTCCGGTTTGGGTCACTGTCTGTGCGGAGTCTGCACATCCCCCCCGTGTGTGCGTGGGTTTCCTCCAGGTGCTCCGGTTTCCACCCACAGTCCAAAGATGTGCAGGTTAGGTGGATTGGCCATGATAAATTGCCCTTAGTGTCCAGAATTGCCCTTAGTGTTGGGTGGGGTTACTGGGTTATGGGTATAGGGTGGGGGCACATGGGCTTGGGTAGGGTGTTCCTTCCAAGAGCCGGTGCAGTCTCGATGGGCCGAATGGCCTCCTTCTGCATGGGCTCTCTGCAGCCGTATTCATAACTCTGATATTCACGTTTTCACACATATCCCTAAACTCATCATTAGCAAATTTTCCCCCATTGTCCGTAAGGAATTTTGCCAGTGGACCCATTCCTGTCCCAATCCATTTTTCCACGATTTGATCCAGAATTACTTTCTTTTCTTTACTTCGTACAATCGTTGATTGACTAAATCTGGTTGCTAAATCTACAAAATGCAAAATAAATATATTATTTGCTTTATCCCAGATCTTAAGGTCCATGGCCACAATGTCGTTAAAATCCCTGGCCAAAGGTAGGGTTACTATCGGTCATGTTGGTGTCCTTCTGTACTTCCTACAAACTTCACAGCGGTCTCTAACCTGTTCTATCAGTTTAGTATAGTCGTCATCCCTTACCCCTGCATCCTTTAATAAATTTTTCAGCCTCCGAGGAGACGGATGTGCAAATTGCCTTTGCAGTTTTAATACCACAAGCTTTTTATCAGCTAAAGTCCCATTTTCAACTGCCATTAACACATCCTTAACCACTCTACTTGAAATATTATTTGTCAGTAATGGAATACAGTGTCCCGACTGTGTAAATTGTAAGTCCACCGTCTTTCCAAAACTTGTTGCCTTATCCTTTTCCATATCCAGTTTCATGTGTGCTTTCTTCATCGACGGTCTGCTCAGAAGCAAAGGTATCTCACTTGATACAACATCCGTGCTAATGAAATGATTCACTCCGGCAATATTGCAAGGGATCACCACTCTTTTAAGCGACTTCAGAGTATTATCATTCCCAAATCTGAAACTTGTGGAACTTTCAAATTCCTTAACCTTGTTACAATTTTCAGCATTCAAAGAGTCCAGGTAACATTTTAACCAGTCAATTCCACACACAGTAGATGTGCAGCTACTGTCCAATACAGCACAGTTGAAGGATTCTGCAATCAACACCCTCATTACCGGCATAAAACTGCTTGTCAATAGGACAATGCCTGCTTTCTGGTCACTATTTTTTTCCTCTTCTGACTCTACCCTGTCATGTGTCGCTACAAACACTCTATCATAACGAGTTGGACAGTTGAAAGCATAATGGTATTGAGAGTCACATCGAAAACATTGATTTATCATGCCCCGTGCATTTCTGGGGTTCATCTTCCGATTGTAGGTTCTAACTGGGTTTCTGTCTTCATAATTTCCTTGTCTCAGTCTCCTTCTATAGTCGTGAGCCCTGTTCGTAACCATACGATTTCACCATCCTGTTAGTAGTGTATCTTCCATATTCTGCCTTATTGCAGGCTGACCTATTTGGGTCATCAGAGCCATCGGAATCGAATGTTTCCCCAGAAACCTTTGTAAAGCTTTTGTCATCTGTTCGAATAAGGTATCCTCATCAGTAAACTGAACTCCTGTCAAAACCAGGAGCCTATCCATGTTGCTCACTCTAGCACAGTCAAGTAATTTAAAGGCCAACACAGACTGTGGAAATTCCAGTTTGTGTTTCTGCAGCCTTTTATATAGTCTGCCAAATTCCATTATATAGTCTTCCATGGAGATATCCTCCATTTTCCGCAACGCATCAAAATCCGACCATGCTTCATACGCACTTAACAAGTCATCTTTCTTATAAATCTTATCCATATATTGTAATAAAGTCTCCTTCTTCTGAGTCTAACTCTTCCAATTCCAGCTCAGAAAGCACTTTGTTTCGGATTTTACTGCCATATGGTAGAGAAAGAGCCAATGCCATACCTTGTTTTCTCTTTCCCAAAGCAGTTACCTTAGTCCACATAACTACTGCACTTCTCCATTGGTCGTACGATCCCCTTTCAGAAAATAAAGGAGGATAGTCATATCCAGCCATCTTTATCCTGGGTTCAGCCATATATCCCTTTATTTTTTTCTTTTCTCACTCACTCCGTGGTTTGATCTGGAAAAGTTGTATTTTTCAACCCTTCACATTTACACAGCAACCATCCTCTGCTACCAATTGTTAGAGGTTTTAGTTGCTGTGATATGAAGAGTCTAAAGTTCGGTTCCTTTTTCACAAACACACATTTATTTCATTCCAACAGTCTGCTCAAAACGCGAACTATAAATCACCTGACAGAGGCCACCTGAAGCCCCTTTACATATCAGTGTCAATTAATGGATACTTAACATAAATGAGACAACTAATTACAATGTCTCTTAACCCATTACTTAACACTGCCCACTGGTGACAGTGCTGCCCACTGGTGACAGTGCTACCCGCTGGTGACAGTGCTGCCCGCTGTTGACAGTGCTGCCCACTGGTGACAGTGCTGCCCACTGGTGACAGTGCTGCCCATTGGTGACAGTGCTGCCCACTGGTGACAGTGCAACCCACTGGTGACAGAGCTGCCCACTGGTGACAGCACAACCTACTGGTGACAGTGCTGCCCACTGGTGACAATACTGCCCACTGGTGCCAGTGCTACCCGCTGGTGACAGTGCTGCCCACTGGTGACAATGCTGCCCACTGGTGACAATGCTGCCCATTGGTGACATTGCGACCTACTGGTGACAGTGCAACCCACTGGTGACAGTGCTGCCCACTGGTGACAGTGCTGCCCACTGGTGACAGTGCCACCCACTGGTGACAGTGCTGCCCACTGGTGATAGTGCTGCCCACTGGTGCCAGTGCTGCCCACTGGTGACAGTGCTGCCCACTGGTGATAGTGCTGCCCACTGGTGACAATGCTGCCCACTGGTGACATTGCTGCCCACTGGTGACAGTGCTGCCCATTGGTGACTGTGCTGCCCACTGGTGACAATGCTGCCCACTGGTGACAGTGCTGACCACTGGTGACAGCGCTGCCCTCTGGTGAAACTGCTGCCCACTGGTGACAGTGCTGCCCACTGGTGACAGTGCTGCCCACTGGTGCCAGTGCTGCCCACTGGTGACATTGCTGCCCACTGGTGACAGTGCTGCCCATTCGTGACTGTGCTGCTCACTGGTGACAATGCTGACCACTGGTGACAGTGCTAACCACTGGTGACAATGCTGCCCACTGGTGACAGTGCTGCCCACTGGTGACAGTGCTGCCCACTGGTGCCAGTGCTGCCCACTGGTGACATTGCTGCCCACTGGTGACAGTGCTGCCCATTGGTGACTGTGCTGCCCACTGGTGACAATGCTGCCCACTGGTGAAACTGCTGCCCACTGGTGACAGTGCTGCCCACTGGTGACAGTGCTGCCCACTGGTGACAGTGCTGCCTCCTGGTGACAATGCTGCCCACTGGTGACAATGCTGCCCACTGGTGACAATGCTGCCCACTGGTGACAGTGCTGCCCACTGGTGACAGTGCTGCCTCCCGGTGACAATGCTGCCCACTGGTGACAGTGCTGCCTCCTGGTGACAATGCTGCCCACTGGTGACAGTGCTGCCCACTGGTGACAGTGCTGCCTCCTGGTGACAGTGCTGCCCACTGGTGACAGTGCTGCCCACTGGTGACAGTGCTGCCTCCTGGTGACAATGCTGCCCACTGGTGACAGTGCTGCCTCCTGGTGACAGTGCTGCCCACTGGTGACAGTGCTGCCTCCTGGTGACAGTGCTGCCTCCTGGTGACAATGCTGCCCACTGGTGACAGTGCTGCCCACTGGTGACAGTGCTGCCCACTGGTGACAATGCTGCCCGCTGGTGACAGTGCTGCCCGCTGGTGACAGATCTACCCACTGGTGACAGTGCTGCCTCCTGGTGACAATGCTGCCCACTGGTGACAGTGCTGCCCACTGGTGACAGTGCTGCCTCCTGGTGACAGTGCTGCCCACTGGTGACAGTGCTGCCCACTGGTGACAGTGCTGCCTCCTGGTGACAATGCTGCCCACTGGTGACAGTGCTGCCTCCTGGTGACAGTGCTGCCCACTGGTGACAGTGCTGTCCACTGGTGACAGTGCTGCCTCCTGGTGACAATGCTGCCCACTGGTGACAGTGCTGCCTCCTGGTGACAGTGCTGCCCACTGGTGACAATGCTGCCCACTGGTGACAGTGCTGCCCACTGGTGACAGTGCTGCCTCCTGGTGACAGTACTGCCCACTGGTGACAGTGCTGCCCACTGGTGACAGTGCTGCCTCCTGGTGACAATGCTGCCCACTGGTGACAGTGCTGCCTCCTGGTGACAATGCTGCCCACTGGTGACAGTGCTGCCCACTGGTGACAGTGCTGCCTCCTGGTGACAGTGCTGCCCACTGGTGACAGTGCTGCCTCCTGGTGACAGTGCTGCCTCCTGGTGACAATGCTGCCCACTGGTGACAGTGCTGCCCACTGGTGACAGTGCTGCCCACTGGTGACAATGCTGCCCGCTGGTGACAGTGCTGCCCGCTGGTGACAGATCTACCCACTGGTGACAGATCTACCCACTGGTGATAATGCTGCCCACTGGTGACAGATCTACCCACTGGTGACAGTGCTGCCCGCTGGTGACAGATCTACCCACTGGTGACAGATCTACCCACTGGTGACAATGCTGCCCACTGGTGACAGATCTACCCACTGGTGACAGTGCTGCCCGCTGGTGACAGTGCTGCCCACTGGTGACAATGCTGCCCGCTGGTGACAGTGCTGCCCACTGGTGACAGTGCTGCCAAGTGAATCACAGGTGACAACCAGATGTTTTTTCTGAAGTTCTGTGGGAAGACAGATTTTCGATACATTTCCAGTATTAATTGGGTTCTGTTTTGCATTCAACAGATAAATCTTCGGCACCTGGTTCATTTGGATCAGATTTAACACAAAGGAGCTCCTCCAATGGTGAAATAATAACCAAATTGTGTTCGTAAATCAAGTCATGACAGCAGATACATATTTCCAAGTGGATGTTGCCTACGTCATACGAGGCGCAATCGAGTGATTTCCAAAGATATTCAGCCATGTTAGTCATCATGTTGGTGACGCATTGCGTATTGATGCTGAGAAATTGGAAATTTCATGGGCGGGAATCTCCATTGACTGACACTGAAATCGTGAAACGCGATTGGGCGGAGTATAGGCTCCGACGCTGAAATTGAGGCAGGCGCCAATTTGATGCCAAATCACAATTCTCCGCCACCTCGACTGCGGCGTCTGGAACGGGCGTACAGTAAACTCTGTCTGCACGTCATTAGCGGGCCCGACCCGGTATTCTCCGAGGCCTCCGGGATTCTCCGCCTCCGATGGACCGAGTTCCTGACGGCGCGGTTCACTTGTGCTTTTAAAAATCGTGGAACCGGCGTGGTGGCTGCTGAGGGAGCGAGAGGGGGGTACGGAAAGTGTCCAACATAGACATAGTGTGCTGACAGTTGTGCCATTGGCTGGGGGGGGCTTCTGACAGGACCAGTGGGAGTAGTGGGGGGGGGGGCCAGGAGGTGGGCTGTGGGGTCGGGGTGGACGGGCACGGAACGCCATTTCCGCAGCTGGAAAGGCAGCCAAGCAGCGGCACACGCCGCTAACCGCCCGCTGTGAATATAGGGCCACGGGTGCTATGGGTATACCCCCCAGGGCAACCCACTGGGTGCCCTCTGGCCCCAGTCAACCCGTCAGCTGTGTGGGTGCGCTCCAGCACAACCAGTGCCATCTTGTTGGCTGGGATGGTGTGTGTGGGGAGTGTAATGTGTATGTGCGGCTGCAGCTTGTCAGCCTCCCGAGTGTCAATCACGGACCCGGCCAATCCCGCACCGTTTCCCATTGGAATCGATTGTGTTCCACGTGGCACCGGTGCCAGCCCCTCCACAGTCGCTGAATCGATCCAGGTTCGCCGCCGGTTTTGCTGTCGTGGAACTCCACGAATCCTGTCCCGGCGTCAGCACTTATGACTCAGGAACGGAGAAACCAGCCCCAGGCTTTTGTGCCTTCCTTTCAGTTTTAAAGAAAGAAATTAGATGACTAACAGGATCTCAAAATATCCCAACAACACTTTAAAACTAATGAAGTACTTGCTGAAATTAAGGCCAAAGTTGCCAAAACACCCCCCATGTGAGCAGGAGAACACTAGAGCCAGTATTCTCACAGAGGCCTCGCTTTTCCGAGAATTTACGCCTTTGCGAGATGAAGGCCTGGGCTGCCATGGAATGTGGACCCCCCCTCTGCTCGCTGAGTGCGGCTCCAACAACTCAAGAAGCTCAACACCAGCAGCTTGCTTGATTGGCACCTTATCTACCGCAATAAGCTTTCATTCCCTACATCAGTGACGCACAGTGGCTGCCGTCTGTACCGCCTACAAGATGCACTGCAGCAACTCACCAAGGTTCCTGCAACAGCACCTTCCAAACCTGTAAGCTCTACCACCTGGAATTAAAGACGGAAAATGGCAGCAGACACAAGGGAACACCATCACCTACGAATCTCTGTGTCACACGTCATTCTGATTTGGAACTGCACCGCGACTGTTACTTCACCGTCGCTGGGTTACAATCCTGAGACTCCCTTCCTAACGGCATCTCCCCACCTACACCTACACCTACACTGCAGCGATTGAAGAAGGTGATTCACCGTCACCATCTCAAGCGCCAACCAATGCTGACCGATAGCCATTCACGTCTCCTTCCAATGGAAACGTCTAGATTTCAGGGCGAGGTGGTGCCACCAGGAGCTTTAGTTTAAAAATGTTTCTTTTATACATTGGAGTGTTAATGACCCAGACCGAGGGGGGTTTACACTGTTACTCGCCCCTCGGTGTACATTTGCTGGTAAGACCTGACACAGTGGTATTTCCCCATTGCGTCTTGGCGGCAGCTGCCCCAAGCTTGAGTGCGTCCCTCAGCACGTAGTCCTGGACCTTGGAATGTGCCAGTCTGCAACACTCGGTCGAGGACAGCTCTTTGCACTGGAAGATCAGCAAGTTTCGGGCAGACCAAAGAGCATCTTTCACCGAGTTGATGACCTTCCAGCAGCAGTTCATGTTTGTCTCGGTGTGTCCTCCTGGAAACAGTCCATAGAGCACAGAGTCCAGTGTCACAGAGCTGCTCGGGATGAACCTTGACAAATACCACTGCATCTCTCTCCAGACCTTCTTTGCAAAGGCACATTCCACAAGGAGGTGGGTGACCGTCTCATTTCCCCCACAGCCACTCCAAGGGCAGCGTGCAACGGCGCTGAGCCTTCGGGTGTACATGAAGAATCTGATGGGGAGGGCCCTTCTCACCACCAGCCAAGCTAGGTCCAGGAGTTGTGTGGAGCCAATGAGAGCCAGCAAGCTATTTAACCACAGGATGCTGCACCGCCATGTTACAAACCTGTCCTCACCTGAACAGTTTCAGGTGTGGCTAGGGGGAGGCATGATAGAGACACAAGGTGAGATTTCTTTTCCCTGCTGGGCGTGCCGAATTGTAACAACCACCTCGGCAATTTTTAAATTGCTTCATGGGGTGCAGGCATCAGTGGCAAGGCCATCATTTATGATTCATTCCTTATTGGCCAAATTGTGTTTATTTATGAAGCGATGAGTGGTCGCTTGGCCATTTTCAAGAGTTGATGGAAACTAGCCATGTCCGTGTATGGAGTCACATAGAAATGTAGGATTCCTTCCCTCAAGGACATTAATGGAGCCGTTCGTTTTTCGAGACAACTTGACCAGATGTACTGGCACCAGCCTTATAATTCAACTGAATTTGAATTCTCAAATTGACATTTGAACCCTAAATCTCTGGGTTATTCTTCCAATAACATTAGCCCTACCCAACCAACAGTCCCTTGTTCGTGCAGAAGTTGGATCTTGCTGAAAAGAGATGCCAAAGTTTTTCATCTTGCACTCATTGGGACAAATGCAAGAACACCAAATTTCAAACGATCATGACAATTTGTACTGCTGGAGAAAAGGGTGCTGATTGGCCCCCACTGATTGGCTGATGCGTTGCCATGGACAAGCAATAGGATCCCCAAGAGCCCACAGAATTCAAAAAAGGCGCAAGGCTCTAACATATTGGACTTCCGGTGGCGGCATGTAGGAGGAAGTTGGAGGGCTCCCGTTTGAGACTTGATTTTTTTTGGAGTTTGATGCCCGGTCCCTGGGGCAATTGTTGATTAAATAAGTGCAGGAAGACATAAAGAAGAAAGATCGCCGAATCCCGAAGAAAAACGGACGTGAAAAAGGGGGCTAATGAAGCTCGCCGCCGAGTGGAAAGGTCGGCTCAGGAACTGGAAGGAAGACGGAGGCTGGGTCACCGGGTGAGGCCGCACTGCTCACGGCAGAAAAGATAACCGAGGCGATGGCCGTGGAACTTGAAAAACAGTTCACAAAACACACGGAGGCGATGAGGAAGGAGATGGTGGCGGTATTGAAGGTGCTGGTGGAGGAGGCGATTGCCCCGGTGAGGGCGGCGGTATCGAGAGCCTCGGCCGAGGTGCGGGAGCAGGGTGAGACACTGAAGGAAGTGGAAGAGGCCTTGTCGCAACACAGTGATCAACTCACCTCGATGGGTAAGGAGCTGCGGAAGGTGGGTGGGGGCCAACAAGGGTCTGCGAGCCAAAATGGAGGACCTGGAAAACAGATCTAGGCGGCAGAATCTGAGGATCGTGGGTCTGTCCGGAGGGGTGGAGGGCCCGAGGCCGACGGAGTATTTGTGCCACGATGTTGGCAGAGCTGTTGGGGGAGGGGGAAGATCCCTCTTGGTCGTGGAGGCCTAAACCAAAGGCGAATGAGCCGCCAAGAGCAGTGACTATATGTTTCCGTAGGAGAAGGTCCTGTGTTGAGCAAAGCAGAAGCGGGAAGTGCAGTGGGCTGGAGCTGGTATATGTAAATACCAGGGCTTTACTGTGGAATTGGCGAGGAGGCGGGGGGCCTTCGGACGAGTGAAGACGGCACTGTGTAACAGCAGGGTGCGGTGCGGCATAGTGTACCCAGCTAAGTTGAGGGTGACCTACTGTGGTAGTCTGTGTAGAGGTATTACGGGACCTGGTAATACTGGAACACCATTGGTAGATATTGTATGTTTCCTATTGGTCAAGCTGTATGGTAGCTCCGCCCTGCAAGGCGGGGTATAAGAGCCAGTGCCGCCCCAGCAGCCTTCATTCTGTACCTGAGCTGCTGGGGGAAACATCTAGCCTATTAAAGCCTTCAGTTGGACTCCAACCTCGCTTTAGTGGTCATTGATCGTGCATCAAATTAATAAGCTAGATTTAAAAGGATGGAGCTCCGAATCAAGCCGGAGTGTCTGCAACTCAGCCCCCACGCGCCAAACTCAGCGGCAATCTTCAAGCACTGACTGGCGTGTTTTAAAGGATATCTCGGAACGGCCGAAAACAGACCCACGGAAGAACAGAAATTGCAAATCCTGCACTCGAGGGTGAGCCCGGAAATTTACACCCTCATCGAGGACGCGGAAGACTTCGATGCAGCAATAGAGCTGCTAAAAGGACATTATATTCGCCCGGTAAACCAGGTCTACGCCGACATCTGTTAGCAACGAGGCGACACATCCCTGGGGAATCGCTGGAAGAATTCTACCGTGCGCTCCTGGTGTTGGAGAGAAACTGCAGCTGCCCGCAAGTTTCGGCGAGCGACCACACAGAACTCTTGATCTGGGACACTTTCGTGGCAGGAATGTTGTCCTCCCAAATCCGCCAGCGATTGCTGGAAAAAGACACCCTAGGCCTCAAGGAGGCACGGGCCCTTGCAGGCTCCCGGGATGTGGCCTCCAGAAACGACCGCGCTTATGTTCCCGACCGCGCGGCCTCGGTGACCCTGGATCAGTCCCGGCCTCGAACATTCTCAACTGCTACAACAACAGTACTAATCAACGGGCACAAGACGTCCTGCTTAATCGACTCTGGGAGCACGGAGAGCTTCATACACCCCGACACGTTAAGGCGCTGTTCTCTCCTCGTCCACCCCGTTAATCAAAAACTCTCTGGCCTCCGGTTCCCTCTCAGTAGAGATAAAGGGGTTTTGTGTAGCAAACCTCACAGTCCAGGGAAGGGAGTTTAAAAATTACCGGCTCTACGTCCTTCCACACCTCTGCGTGGCCACACTCCTGGGTTTAGACTTCAAGCGTAATCTCCAAAGTCTAACTTTCAAATTCGGCGGCCCTATGCCCCCCTCACTGCCTGCGGCCTCGCGACCCTCAAGGTCGACCCGCCTTCCCTGTTTGCGAACTTTACCCCGGATTGCAAACCCGTCGCCACCAGGAGCAGACGGTACAGTGCCCAGGATCGGATCTTTATTAGGTCAGAGGTCCAACGGCTACTGGGGGAAGGAGTCATTGAAGCTAGCAATAGTCCCTGGAGAGCTCAAGTAGTGGTGGTAAAGACCGGGGAGAAGCATAGGATGGTCATCGGCTACAGTCAGACTATCAACAGGCTTATGCAGCTGGACGCGTACCCTCTCCCCGGGCTGGTTTAGCTCACTGGGCTAAATCGCTGGCTTTTAAAGCAGACCAAGGCAGGCCAGCAGCACGGTTCAATTCCCGTACCAGCCTCCCCGAACAGGCGCTGGAATGTGGCGACTAGGGGCTTTTCACAGTAACTTCATTGAAGCCTACTCGTGACAATAAGCGATTTTCATTTCATTCATTTTCATTTCATATCCGACCTGGTAAACAAGGTCTTCTCCACGGTGGATTTTAAGTCCGCCTACCACCAGCTCCCCATCCGCATAAGTGACCGCAAATACACTGTCTTTGAGGCAGATGGGCGGCTCTATCGCTTCTTAAGGGTTCCCTTCGGTGTCACCAACGGGGTCTCGGTCTTCCAGCGCGAGATGGACCGAATGGTTGACCGGTACGGTTTACGGGCAACATTCCCGTATCTCGATAATGTCACCATCTGCGGCCACGACCAGCAGGTCCACGACACCAATCTCCGAAAATTCCTCCAGACCGCAACGATCCTTAACCTTACATATCACAAGGCTAAATGCGTGATTAGCACCGACCGCCTAGCCATCCTCGGCTAAGTTGTGCGAAATGGTGTTATAGGCCCCGACCCTGAACGCATGCGCTCCCTTATGGAGTTCCCCCTCCCTCACTGCTCCAAGGCCCTGAAGTGCTGCCTAGGGTTATTCTCTTACTATGCCCAGTGGGTCCCCAACTGTGCAGACAAGGCCCGTCTCCTGACCCAATCCACAGCTTCCCCCCTGTCGATAAAGGCCCGCCAGGCCTTCAGCCGCATCACAGCAGACATTGCAAAGGCCACGATGCACGCCATCGACGAGTCCCTCCCCTTCCAGGTCGAGAGCGACGCATCTGATGTAGCTCTGGCGGCCACCCTCAACCAAGTGGGCAGACCCGTGGCCTTCTTCTCACGTTCCCTCCATGCTTCCAAAATCCGCCACTCCTCAGTTGAAAAGGAGGCCCAGGCCATAATAGAAGCTGTGCGACATTGGAGGCATTACCTGGCCGGCAGGAGATTCACTCTCCTCACTGACCAACGGTCGGTTGCTTTCATGTTCGACAATGCACAGCGGGGCAAGATAAAAAACGATAAGATCTTGCGGTGGAGGATCGAACTCTCCACCTACAACTACGAGATCTTGTATTGTCCCAGGAAGCTAAACGAGCCTCCTGATGCCTGTCCCGTGGCACATGTGCCACCGCACAAGTAGACCGCCTCCGAGCCCTCCACGAGGACCTCTGCCACCCGGGGGTCACTCGCTTTTTCCACCTTATCAAGACCCGCAACCTGCCCTACTCCATCGAGGAGGTCAGGACAGCCACCAGGGACTGCCAAATCTGCGCGGAGTGCAAACCGCACTTCTACCGGCCAGAGAGAGCGCACCTGATAAAGGCTTCCCGTCCCTTTGAATGCCTCAGCATGGACTTCAAAGGCCCCCTCCCCTCCACTGACCGCAACACGTACTTCCTGAACGTGATTGACGAGTACTCCCGGTTCCCATTCGCCATCCCCTGCCCCGACATGACCCCAACCACCGTCATCAAGGCCCTCCATAGCATCTTTGCACTGTTTGGGTTCCCTGCTTACATACATAGTGATAGGGGATCCTCCTTTATGAGCGACGAACTGCGTCAATTCCTGCTCAGCAAGGGCATCGCCTCGAGCAGGATGACCAGTTACAACCCCCGGGGTAACGAACAGGAAGAGAGGGAGAACGGAACGATCTGGAAGACCGTCCTACTGGCCCTACGGTCCAGGAATCTCCCAATCTCCCGCTGGCATGAAGTCCTCCCGGATGCCCTCCACTCCATCTGGTCACTGCTTTGTACCACAACCAATCAACCTCACAAACGTCTCCTTGTCTTCCCCAGGATGTCCTCCTCTGGGACCTCGCTCCCGACCTGGCTGGCAGCTCCCGGACCCATCCTGCTCCGAAAACACGTGCGGGTGCACAAGTCGGACCCGTTGGTTGAGAGGGTCCATCTTCTCCATGCTAACCCCCAGTATGCCTACGTGGCGTACCCCGACGGCCGACAAGATACGGTCTCCCTACGAGACCTGGCGCCCACCGGAACCCCATGCACACCCCAGCCACCAGTCCCACTCTCCCTCCCACCAGTGCACCTTACAGGAGGATCGGTTCTTCCGCCGGCCCATCTAGGCCCCCACACCCACCGACGCCCCCCGCAGGCGCTCCCTTCCCAGGTCAACCGTTTTCCCCACCAGTGCCATCTAGGGGTGTCGAAGCTGCCACAGAGATCGAGGCCATGCTCCCGGAGTCACAGATGCCCGAGCCTCCACCGGAGTCACCACCGAAGCTTCGACGACCACAGAGGACGACCAGGGCCCCCGATCGACTGATTGCTTCATTTTAAAGTGTATAGTTAATTAATAATCATAAATTGTAAATAGTAAATAGAATTGTAAATAGTTACAAAACGCTGTACGGAGGTATTACGGTACCTCCATAACTATAATTTCTACCACGTTACCATGTTGTAATATCAGGCCACCACTCCCGCCGGACTCTTTTTTAACAGGGGGTGAATGTGGTAGTCTGTGTAGAGGTATTACGGTACCTGGTAATACTGGAACACCATTGGTAGATAATGTATGTTTCCTATTGGTCAAGCTGTGTGGTAGCTCTGCCCTGCAAGGCGGGGTATAAGAACCCGTGCCGCCTCAGCAGCCCTCATTCTGTACCTGAGCTGCTGGGGGAAACATCTAGCTTATTAAAGCCTTCAGTTGGACTACAACCTCGCTTCAGTGGTCATTGATCGTGCATCGCCTACAAATCCATAGACTTTTAATTTCAGACGGTGGAAGCGGCGGAAGTGTTTGTGAAGGCAGAAGGACTGTGGCAGAACTGAGAAATGGGACTGAGGATTGGTTTTGTACTGAGGGTAGGGGGTTGGTAGGAGAGTATGTAGCTTTATGGAGCTTTATTTTTTCACTGCATGTTGTTGTATGTACTAAATTAGCTGCTGTTGTCTATTTGGGCAAGGTAAGAGTTGGGACTTTCCTTTGCAATGATGGTTCTTTGGGGCTTGTGTGTTTATGCTGGAGTCATGTGTTGAAGGGAATTTCTTTGTTTCCCTGGGACCGGGCAGGGGGGAAGGAGACCCGGGCGGGGGCCTCCACACTGGCTGGTTTAAGCTGGCCAGTGAACGGGAGTGAGGTGGGGGGGGGGAGGGCTGTGGCCATCAGGGCCTGGTAGAACAGGTTTCGATGAGCCTAGTTGAGCCTAGTTGAAAGGTTGGGGGAAGGGACGGATACTGGGTGAGGTTTTTGAGAGGAAGCGGAGGGGAGGAGTCAGGGAGGGGAGGGTGGGTGGAGTTTTACAATTCATCGGTGTCATTCATTGTACACTCTCGGGGATTGGATGGCCTTGAATATTAGCGGGAGGGGGGGTGGACTATATATGTTAATGGTGACCATAGGCGGTTCATGATTCCTTTTTGGTTTTTTTATTTGATGTTTATATTGTCATGCGGGCTGTTGTTTAGGGGTTGGTGGGAGGATGGGATCGTTGTTGTTAAGAAGGGGATTGATATTGTATTCGTTACCGTTTACAGTTTGTTGGTGGTTGTAAATTTGGAAGAAAATGTGAAAAAGGAGAATAAAAACATTTTTTGAAAAAAGGCTCTAACATATTACTTTTGTTCGTGGAGAACAGGTCGCGATGTACGACTGTATGTTGCTTCTGACAAAGTTACAAGCTCAACTGATTATTTCAAATTGGTTGCTTGTGTAGCCGTTGGCACACTCAGGATTGTTCAGTAAGTGCTGCCCAATCGTATCTAACAGCAGATGTTTCATTTTGGGGTATGCGAGCCTGGACTGGTTGAGTACGGTCTGTACTTGGCCTATTGCAAACAACCAGTTTGATTTGATCAGCCAATCACTGGGACATGTGGCCTACATACCTGGCGTGGCGCCAGCACTGAAATTCATCCCCACTGTTGCTCAATTGGGTGGTAAGCAGACTTGCCAACCAACCAGCACTCGTTTCTCCTGTAGTACAAACTGTTGCGGTTGCTTGAAATTTGACACTCTTGCATTTGTCCTGTTGAGTGCACGATGAAAAGCTTCAGCGACCTGTCTCTCGTTTCAGCAACATTACCCTGCCATAACCTGACTGAGATGAGTTACCCCAGCCAGCACTGGTCAATTCGTCAGCCTACCAGGTCCTCATTGCTACTCTGGATGGTACATCTGCCAGCTGATCTACTGGGAAAACCTTCACTGATTTGCTTTCAGTGTCACTGAAGCGGAACTGGCCCAAGGCATGAAACGACCTGATCCGATCCACTCGGAGTTAATGATTAGCCTCATTAGCTAATAATAGGTTCAGAAGCCATGGCGGTGAATCAGCCGTCAATATCTCTGACGATTCTAGTGGGGCCGTGAGGTGGCCCTTTAACTGGGGGGGGTGGGGGGGGGGGGGGGGGGAGCATGTTCTGAATACAACCCTTGAGAGAGGGAGGGAGGACGGGGGAAGACAGAGAGAGGAGGAAAAGTACAAGCAGACGCAGCGTAACATGCTAAAGTTGCTAAATGACGAGAAATCACAATTTTAAATCCGGCTGCAGCAGAGAGGAGAGAGAAAAATCTATTCCTGGTCAGCTGTTAGCTAAATGGAAAATTACATGCATGTGCAAGTCTGCGTTGAGCAACAATGTTGTGTTGATGCCAGCTCTCTGTGCTGTTTAATTTAACGTTGCTGGGTGCTGCTATTTCTGGTTTAATAGACTTCAGCAGTGACAATAAGGAATTTGTTTTTTGCTTTTGTCTTGACACAAGCAATGACGCCAATGAATAATTCCTTCAGGGCTCTTGTCTTGTGGAGTTGAATGCCGCCTAAAGAACACAAAATGAGGCTGCTGCTGTCTCTGATCAAGCTATTGCCTCATTGACTCCACAATTACGTTTATCGGCTCGCTGACCTACATTCAACCCATGTCCACCAAAAGCTTGAATTTTAAAAGATTCTCGCCCACATGCTCGAATGCCTCCACAGCCTCACCCCTCCCTGACTCTGTGACCTCCTGCCACTCCACAACACATCTCCCATTTGTGCACCACCTTGAATGTGACGGAGCACCCCAACGCGCTTCGCAGGAGTTTCACAAAGTAAAATTAGACCCGAGTTGCAGCACAGTGAGGTTAGCGCTGCCGCGTCTCAGCGCCAGGGACTCAATTCTGACCTCGGGTGACTGTCTGTGTGGAGTCTGCACGTTCTCCCCGTGTGTGCGTGGGTTTCCTCCGGGTGCTCCGGTTTCCTCTCCCAGTCCAAAGGCTCCGGGAATTCTTCCACAGACCCCAAAAGGCCAACAGCGAACCCAAACAGACTACCAATTAGCCGGAACAGCAGACCGAGAGATCTGTGGTGCGGCAACCGAAGAGGAAAGAGTCGAATTGGACCCCTCCGGAAGGCCGCTGCCCTAGACTCGACATGTATGCTCAAGCCGTCAGGAGTCAAGTCGATGCCAGATTTATCAGTCGCATTCACAAGACAGCCCCGAATGTCACCCAAGCACAACACAATGCCATCCGCTCTCTCAAGACCAACCGCAGCATCGTCATCAACCCAGCAGACAAAGGAAGGGCCACTGTCGTACTGAACAGAACGGACTACTGCAAAGAAGTATACCGACAACTGAACAACCAAGAACACTACAGACAGTTACCCGCAGATCCGACCAAGGAACACATCCGCCAACTTAACAGACTGATCAAGACCTTGGATCCAGATCTTCAGAGCACCCTACGTGCTCTCATCCCACGTACTCCCCGCATTGGAGATCTCCACTGCCTCCCGAAAATACACAAGGCCAACAAACCAGGCCGTCCTATCGTTTCAGGCAATGGGACCCTGTGTGAGAACCTCTCTGGCCACATCGAGGGCATCTTGAAACTCATCGTACAAGGTATGCCCAGCTTCTGTCGCAACACGACGGACTTCCTACAGAAACTCAGCACCCATGGACAGTTGAACCAGGAACATTCCTCGTCACAATGGACGTCTCGGCACTCTACACCAGCATCCCCCATGACGACGGCATTGCTGCAACAGCCTCAGTACTCAACACCAACAACTGCCAATCTCCAGACGCAATTCTGCAACTCATCCGCTTCATTCTGGATCACGTCTTCACCTTCGACAACAAGTTCTTCATCCAGACGCACGGAACAGCCATGGGGACCAAATCCGCACCCCAATACGCCAACATCTTCATGCACAAGTTTGAACAAGACCCACTCACCGCACAGGACCTTCAACCGACGTTATACACCAGATACATCGATGACATTTTTTTCCTTTGGACCCACGGCGAAGAATCACTGAAACGACTACACGATGACATTAATAAGTTCCATCCAACCATCAGACTCACCATGGACTACGCTCCAAAATCAGTTGCATTCTTGGACACACTCGTCTCCATCAAGGACGGTCACCTCAGCACTTCGCTTTACCGCAAACCCACAGATAACCTCACGATGCTCCACTTCTCCAGCTTCCACTCTAAACACTTAAAGAAGCCATCCCCTATGGACAAGCCCTCTGTATACACAAGATCTGCTCAGACGAGGAGGAGCATAACAGACATCTACAGACGTTGAAAGATGCCCTCATACGAACGGGATATGGCGCTCAACTCATCGATTGACAGTTCCAACGTGCCACAGCAAAAAACCTCCCCGACCTCCTCAGAAGAAAAACACGGGACACAACCGACAGAATACCCTTCGTCGTCCAGTACTTTCCCGGGGCGGAGAAACTACGACATCTTCTTCACAGCCTTCAACACGTCATCGATGAAGATGAACATCTTGCCAAGGTCATCCCCACACCCCCACTGCTTGCCTTCAAACAACCACGCAACCTCAAACAAACCATTGTTTGCAGCAAACTACCCAGCCTTCAGAACAGTGACCACGACATCACACAACCCTGCCATGGCAATCTCTGCAAGACGTGCCAGATCATCGACATGGGTACCACCATTTCACGTGAGAACACCCCCCACCAGGTACACGGTACATACTCGTGCGACTCGGCCAACGTTGTCTACCTCATACGCTGCAGGAAAGGATGTCCCGAAGCGTGGTACATTGGCGAGACCATGGAGACGCTACGACAACGGATGAACGGACATCGCGCGACAATCACCAGGCAGGAATGTTCCCTTCCAGTCGGGGAACACTTCAGCAGTCAAGGGCATTCAGCCTCTGATCTCCGGGTAAGCGTTCTCCAAGGCGGCCTTCAGGACGCGCGACAACGCAGAATCGCCAAGCAGCTGCTTACAGCCAAGTTCCGCACACATGAGTGCGGCCTCAACCGGGACCTGGGATTCATGTCGCATTACATTCATCCCCCACCATCTGGCCTGCGAAATCCTACCAACTGTCCTGGCTTGAGACAATTCACACCTCTTTAACCTGCGGTTACCCCATCTCTGGATCTGTAAAGATTTAATCACCTGCTAATGCTCGCATTCCAAGCATTGTCTGGCATCTTTGAATTTGTCTGTATTTTTGTTTCTGGAACATACCTCTTCATTCACCTGAGGAAGGAGCAGCGCTCCGAAAGCAAGTGATATCGAAACAAACCTGTTGGACTTTAACCTGGTGTTGTAAGACTTCTTACTGTGCTGACCCCAGTCCAACGCCGGCATCTCCACATCAGTCCAAAGATGTGCAGGTTAGGTGGATTGGCCACGCTAAAATGCCCCTAAGTGTCCAAAGATGTGCCGCTTAGGTGGAGTTATGGGGTTACGGGGATAGGGTGGGGGAGTGGGCCTGGGCGGGGTGCTTTTTCAGAGGGTTGGTGCAGACCCGATGGGCCGAATGGCCTCCTTCTGCACAGTAGGAATTCTATTAGGGCAAATGACCCAAAATGTGATTGAAGGAGTAAGTTTTAAGAAGTATCGTAAAGGAAAAAAGCGAGCTGGAGAGATGGCGAGGTTTAGGGTGGGAATTCCAGAGCTTGGGGCCCAGGCGGTTGGCGGCACGGCCTCCAATGGTGGAGCGATTAAAATGGCGGATTTGCAGCGTTGAAGGGCTGGAGCAGGTGAGAGAAATAAGGAGCTGTGAGCCCATGGAGAGATTTTAAAACAAGGATGAGGATTTTTAAATCTAGCCGTCACTGATCGAAAGCCAGTGTGCATCAGCGAGCACAAGGGGTGATCAGTGAGTAAGACTTAAGATGTGGGCAGCAGTGTTTGGGATGACTTCAAGGAGGGCAGATTATGGGAGGTCAGTCGGGAGTGCATTGGAATGGTTAAGTCTAGAGATTTCAAATTGAGCCCTCTGCGTTCCTCCAATTCTGGTCTCTTGCACGTCCATCATTTCCATTACTCCATCACGGGAGGCCTTATCACAGTAACTTCATTGCAGTGTTAATGTAAGCCCACTTGTGACAATAAAGATTATTATTATTATCTTCAGTTTCCGAGGTCCTAAGATTCTCTTCGCCTCCCTACCTCGCTCCTTCAACGCGTTCCTGAAAATATGCCTCTTTGACCGAGCGGTTGGCTGTTTATTCTGACGTCTTCTTTCTTTCTTTGATGACACTCCTGTGAAGTGCTTCGAGAGGTTTTGCAGTTAAGGGCACGGCGTGAATGTTGAGCTTGCGAACGGCGTGAGACAACAAGATGGCGGGAAAGAGAGACTGGTGGATGGATAGAGCATCAGTCAACCCTGGCCAATGCTATTCACCTGGGTCAGTTGAGAAAGGGCCACTCGTGAATCGGCCTCCAGAGCCGCAACAGATGATGTTTAACTCCTGCTGCCTTCCAATGCGACCCCTCCCCACCCCCACCCCCATGCCACCACAGGATCACACCGGCTGAATTGCTTATAAGGAGTCACCTCGGAACCCATTTGGACTAGATTCCTCCAGATTTGGTGTGACTCCTGTGGTGGCATGGGGTGGGGAGTGGGGAGTGGGGGGTGGGGGGGTGGGGGGTGGGGAGTGGGGGGTCACATTGGAGGGCAGCAGGAAGTTTGCCAGCCGATGGCGCAATGGCCGGTCTGATTGCTTCTTCATGGCATTCTGAAAAGCCTGTACGGCCCTTTACGCCAACTGTTTGGGCGCACAGTGATTCGGGGCCGCCTGTTGTGGCGGATTCCGTTTGTCTGAATGAAGCATTGGAAACTGTCCCCAGCGAAAGGACACAGTGGTTTCTGGTAGGCCGTGAATGGCGAACGCCCGGCGCTAGGCATCCATAGTAGCCACCGAGGCCGTGGCTCCCATCTCTTGTGTGGATAACCATTCGGAATGAGCGCCTACAAGACAAGAAACATCCTTCCCAAGAAAGGGCCGGCATAGTCGGCGTGCGCTCTGGTCCACGGGCTACCCGGCCACCCCCACGGGTGGAGGTTGGCCGAAGACGGTAGCGGTTGTTGAGTCCGGCAGCGAATGCATTGCTGTACCACATCCTCAATGGCTATATCGATGCCCAGCCACCAGACCTAACTGCGAGCCAGCACCTTCATCGTCGTTTGGCCCGGACGGGTGGTGCGTAATTCTTGTCAGGACCGTCCCCTCACTGGGAGTGGAATGACGACTCGAGAGCCCCAAGGTATGACTCCATCCTCGCAGGTTAGTTCGTCCCTGTGGGTTAAGCAGCCCCTCAACCATTCAGGCTTTTTGTGGCGCCAGCCTGCTTGTATCACCTGTTTCACCTTGGATAAAATCAGATCTCACCGAGTCCAAGTTTGTATCTGTCCGCACGATGCTGGCAAGGTGTTCAAGAGATTCAGCGGCGAGATGATTTCTTGGGGTACTGGTGGTGTCTCCACATGCTTTGGTAAGGGGAGTCGGCTCAATGTGTCCACGTTAGAGATCTGTGTGCCAGGCCCGCGTTGGAAGGTATTGTTGAAGGCCTCCAGCAACAAGGCCCAACATTGCACCCTGGCGCAGGCAATTGGTTTGACCTCTCTCAAAAGACCCAATAGCAGCTTATGGTTGGCTATCACGATGAATCGCTGTCCATAAACATATTGGTGGAACTTATTAACATCGCAGCTGCTGGCTCGTCCCTCCTTTCCGATTTAGGCATAATTTCGCTCTGCTTCCTAAGGGTCCTTGAGGCAAAGGTAGTTGGCTGCTCTGAACCATCCTCCATCTTATGGGATGGGAAGGCCCCTGTCCTGTATGGCATGTGAGACCAATGGGCTTCCCCGGGCCGAAATGAACTAAAAGGTTTTTAGGTGGCAGAGTTTGTTTCACCAAGCTGAAGGCTTCCTCCTGCTGCTCCTTCCATTGCCAGCGTCGTTGTTTCCTTGGCAACTGATGTAGTGGCACCGATATCATGGCCAGGTTTAGAATGAACCTGCCGAAATAGTTCACCGTTCCCAGGAAGGATTTCAGCTCGGCTACACTCCTGGGTGCTGGGACCTCTCGCCTGGCTTTGACCTTTTCTTCGAGTGGGTGTAGACCTGTGTCATCCACTCGCAACCCCAAGTACCTGACTTCTGGAGCCTGGAAGACACATTTCTCACCTTTAAGGCGGACCCCCCACATCTCTGAACCTCTTTATTACCTTTTACGAGCTTGACCTGCGCTCTTCGCGTGCGGGTCCAGTGACTAAAACATCTCCCAGGTGGACCATCACTTTTGGAATCTCGTGAAGAAGGTTTCCCATGGTGCACTGGAAAATAGCACAGGCCGAGGAATTGCCGAAAGGTAGCCCTGTGGACTGAAATAAGCCCTAATGTGTGTTAATCGTTGTGAGCATTTGTGATTCTTCATCTAATTACAACTGCAGGTACGCACGGCAGAGCTCCAGCTTGGAGTAGGTGAGGCCTTCTGCCAGCGTGGCGTCGATTCAGGGGGGATCGGGAACTTATCCACCTGGGGGCAACCTGGCTGAGTTTATACTCCCCACACATCCTTATTGATCGGTCTGGTTTCAGCACTATGGGGGCTGCCCCCCTCGGAGAACTGCGCGGGTTTAATTATTCCTTCAATCACTTTAGCTCAGCTGCCACCTTTTGATGCAGGGCGTAAGGGACTGGTCTGACCCTAAAAATCTTGGGCATCGAGTCTGGATCGACATAAATTGTGGCCTTCGAGCCCTTGATCTGACGTAACTCATTGCGGAACACATCCTCGTATCTTCGCAGGACGTCCTGTTTGAGATTTGAAAGATTTCAGCCAATTTAGCTTAATTTGCTGCAACCAGTCCACTCCCATCAGGCTTGGTTTGTGCCCCTCTGCGACATTCAACAGCAACTGGACATCTTGTTCTTAATAAGCTTCTGGCGTATGTCACGATATCCACATTAACATATCATGGTGCCATCACACACACACACTGATGGACAGGTCGACGGACCAATCAACACACACGCAACATCACAGCCAATCACCAGTGAGAGCACACGCACTATAAAACAGGGAACACCACAGTTCCCGCTCATTCTAACAGGAGATAGCTCAGAGCACAGAGCTCACAGCGTGCCACTCAGACATAGACCATGTGCTGAGTGCCTCACTAAGATAGTGAGAGGGCTGGGTGCACAGGTTAGCTGGTGAAGCACGTCCCCAAGCCAGCAGTTAGCTGTTACAGTTGTTTGGACAATAAAACTGAGTTGTACCATCTCCAGCCGTGTTGGATCATTTGTGCGACAGCGTACTGGTGGTGCGCAAGATTTTTAGGGTTTCGCTTTGGCCAACGTGCTACCCAAATTCAGGGCCTGAGCCTCTTCTCGAATATGTGCTCCCCCACAATCGTACCCAATGCCCCGGGATTGATTTCCATTTTCAAAGGTCTGCCATTGACCTGCAGAATTATTTCAATTGGGGCTGTCTTATTTACTTTGACGGCATTCAGGCGTCACATCTCGTGCTCCGCCTCAGAGCTCTTCCCCACTTAATTCAGTGGTGCCATCCATTGCTGCTGCTGTTCTGTTTTTTCGATTGGTGCTCTTTGCCTCGTGCGGCAAAAAGGATGGACCACTGGGGCCACTTCGGGAGCAATGAAAACGGACTATGGCAATGTGACAATGGCAAGCTTCCTGGGGGTGAACTCCCCCCCACATCGGTCGCAACCCATCTCTGTCTGGGGCTGGCAACCCAATCTTTTCCCGGTTCTCTGACTTCGATCCGGTTCCGAGGACCATGTCGGGTTTTTTTTACTGCGCTTGTTGATCACGTGCGGGCCTAGTGACCATACCACCTCACAACTGATTCACTTCCCCTACCGGCAAGCTTAGCTCAGGGGAGCCTTTATCGGCGCGCTCCAACGTCTGAGCAATCTCGTTCGCTTTGTCTCACGTGATTTTAGTTTCAGCCAGTGGTTTTTCCTGGATGCTGAGGTTGTTAATTCCACGCACGAGACGTTCGCACAGCATACTGCACTAAACCCGCACTGCTCGGCCGTTTGGCGGAGTCTGGCTACGAAGGCAGAGACGGACTCGCCTGTGTCCCTGATGGCAGAGTGGAATCTGTATTCAACAGGATGCAGGATGATGGAGGGTTAAAATGTTCCTGACCAACGTGACTAACCGGTCCAAGGCTTTTTGAGTCGGGAGCCCCTGGGGAAGCAAGATTTCTTATCAGGTTACAAGTTTGAGGCCCACAAACGGTCAAAAGTATCACCTTCTGCAGCAGGGTGGTGCAGTGGTTAGCCCTGCTGCCTCACGGCGCCGAGGTCCCAGGTTCGATCCCGGCTCTGGGTCACTGTCCGTGTGGAGTTTGCACATTCTCCCCGTGTCTGCGTGGGTTTCGCCCCCACAACCCAAAGATGTGCAGGCTAGGTGGATTGGCCACGCTAAATTGCCCCTTAATTGGAAGAAAATGAATTGGGTACTCTAAATTTATTATTTTTAAAAAGTATTACCTTCTGTTCGTCCACCTCTGTAAACTCATTCACTGTGAAGAAATAGCGAAGCCGTTCAATGTGCTGGCTCCAGTCTTCAGCCCCCTGGTCGTACACTTCTAACTTTCTAATCATTGGCACCGTACGAAAGAATAGATTGATAGATGGGTGATTGATAGATGTAATGATAGATAGCAAGATTGACGGAGAGACGGATATCTTCAGAGAAATGCTTGACAGTAGTTAGACCTGTGTTTGATGAGTACGGATTGGTTACAAATAACAAAGAACAAAGAACAAAGAAAAGTACAGCACAGGAACAGGCCCTTCGGCCCTCCAAGCCTACGCCGACCATGCTGCCCGACTAAACTAAAATCTTCTACACTTCCGGGGTCCGTATCCCTCTATTCCCATCCTATTCATGTATTTGTCAAGATGCCCCTTAAACGTCACTATCGTCCCTGCTTCCACCACCTCCTCCGACAGCGAGTTCCAGGCACCCACTACCCTCTGTGTAAAAAACTTGCCTCGTACATTTCCTCTAAACCTTGCCCCTCTCACCTTAAACCTAAGACCCCTAGTAATTGACCCCTCTACCCTGGGAAAAAGTCTCTGACTATCCACTCTGTCTATGCCCCTCATAATTTTGCAGACCCCTATCAGGTCGCCCCTCAAACTCCTTTGTTCCGGTGAGAACAAACCAAGTTAATTCTCCCCATGTGTCTGTGTGGGGTTTCCTCCGGGTGCTCTGGTTTCCTCCCACGGTCCAAGGATGTGCGGTTAGGTGGATTGGCCATGATAAATTGCCCTTAGTGCCCAAAAAAGGTTAAGTGGGGTTAATGGGTTATGGGGATAGGGTGGAAGTGTGGGCCTGGGTTGGGTGCTCTTTCCAAGGGCCGGTGCAGACTCGATGGGCCGAATGGCCTCCTTCTACACTGTAATTTCCAAGACTCTATGACCTCTCCTCATAGCTAATGCCCTCCATAACAGGCAACATCCTGGTAAATCTCTTCTGCACCCTCTCTAAAGCCTCCACATCCTTCTGGTAGTGTGGCGACCAGAATTGAACATTATACTCCAAGTGTGGCCTAACTAAGGTTCTATACAGCTGCAACATGACTTGCCAATTTTTATACTCAATGCCCCAGCCAATGAAGGCAAGCATGCCGTATGCCTTCTTGGCTACCTTCTCCACCTGTGTTGCCCCTTTCAGTGACCTGTGGACCTGTACTCCTAGATCTCTCTGTCAATACTCTTGAGGGGTCTACCATTCACTGTATATTCCCTACCTGTATTAGACCTTCCAAAATGCATTACCTCACATTTGTCTGGATTAAACACCATCTGCCATCTCTCCGCCCAAGTCTCCAAACAATCTAAATCCTGCTGTATCCTCTGACAGTCCTCATCGCCATCCACAATTCCACCAACCTTTGTGTCATACTAATCAGACCAGTTACATTTTCCTCCAAATCATTTATATATACTACAAACAGCAAAGGTCCCAGCACTGATCCCTGTGGAACACCACTGGTCACAGCCCTCCAATTAGAAAAACATCCTTCCATTGCTACTCTCTTCCTTCTATGACCGAGCCAGTTCTGTATCCATCTTGCCAGCTCACTCCTGATCCCGTGTGACTTCACCTTTTGTACCAGTCTACCATGAGGGACCTTGTCAAAGGCCTTACTGAAGTCCATATAGACAACATCCACTGCCCTACCTCCATCAATCATCTTTGTGACCTCTTCGAAAAACTCTATCAAGTTAGTGAGACACGACCTCTCCTTCACAAAACCGGGCTGCCTCTCGCTAATACGTCCATTTGCTTCCAAATGGGTGTAGATCCTGTCTCGAAGAATTCTCTCCAGTAATTTCCCTACCACTGATGTAAGGCTCACCGGCCTGTAGTTTCCTGGATTATCCTTGCTACCTTTCATAAACAAAGGAACAACATTGGCTATTCTCCCGTCCTCCGGGACATCACCTGAAGACAGTGAGGATCCAAAGATTTCTGTCACGACCTCAGTAATTTCCTCTCCAGCCTCCTTCAGTATTCTGGGGTAGATCCCATCAGGCCCTGGGGACTTATCCACCTTAATATTTTTCAAGACGGTCTGTTTTATGGCTCCTCGTGTGCCGCCGGAGAAGAACAGGTCCCGGAGCCATCAGCCAAGGTGGAAGCGAGACTCCGGAGGTAGACTTCCTGGGGAAGACAAACAATCGGTTGTGAGGGGTCTCATTCGTGGCCGTGCAGAGGAGTGACCTAATGGAGTGTAGGGCATCGGGTAGGACCTCCTGCCAGCGGGTGGTTGGGAGATTTCTCGACCGCAGGGCCAGAAGGACAGCCTTCCACACTGTTGCGTTCTCCCTCTCCACTTGCCCATTTCTCTGTGGGTTATAACTGGTCATTCTGCTCGAGGCGATGCCTTTGCTGAGCAGATACTGACGCAGTTCATCGCTCATGAACGATGTACCCCGGTCGCTGTGGATATAAGTGGGGAAACCGAACAGAGTGAAGATGCTGTGCAGTGCCTTAATCACGGTGGCTGAGGTCATGTCGGGGCAGGGAATGGCGAATGGGAAATGGGAGAACTCATCGATAACAGTGAGGAAATAGGCATAACGATTGGTGGACAGGAGGGGCCCCTTGAAGTCCACGCTCAGTCGCTCAAAGGGGCCCGAGGCCTTCACGAGCCGAACCTTGTCTGGTCGATAGAAGTGCGGTTTGCACTCCGCACAGACCTGGCAGGCCCTGACCATGGCCTTGACCTCCTTGGTTGAGTCAAGTAGGTTGCGGGACTTGATGAAATGGACGAGCCGGGTAACCCCCGGGTGGCAGAGGTCATTGTGGATGGCTTGCAGGCGGTCATCCTGCGCGTTGGCACATGTGCCACGGGACAGGGCATCTGGGGGCTCGTTGAGCTCCCCTGGACGATATTTGATATCGTACGTGTAGATGGAGAGTTCGATCCTCCACCTCAAAATTTTATCGTTTTTTATTTTCCCCCGTTGCGTGTTATTGAACATATAGGCGACCGACCGTTGGTCGGTGACGAGGGTAAACCTCCTACCGGCGAGGTAGTGTCTCCAGCGCCGCACAGCCTCCACAATGGCTTGTGCCTCCTTTTCGACTGCAGAGTGTCGAACCTCGGAGGGGGTGAGTGTTCGGGAGAAGAACGCTACTGGTCTGCCTGCCTGGTTGAGGGTAGCAGCCAGGGCGATGTCTGATGCATTGCTCTCTACCTGGAAAGGGATGGTTTCGTCCACCGCGTGCATAGCGGCCTTGATGATGTCGGCCTTGATGCGGTTGAAGGCCAATTGAGCCTCAGCCGAGAGGGGAAAAATGGTGGCCTTTAGGAGTGGGCGGGCTTTGTCCGCATACTTGGGGACCCACTGGGCGTAATAGGAGAAAAGCCCCAAGCACCATTTGAGGGCCTTGAGGCTGCGGGGGAGAGGGAGTTCTTTAAGGGGGCGCATGCGGTCGGGGTCGGGACCTAGGACCCCGTCTTCCACGACATAGCCGAGGATGGCTAGCCGGGTGGTGTGGAAAACGCATTTGTCCTCGTTATAGGTCAGGTTAAGGGCTCGGGCGGTCTGGAGGAACTTTTCGAGGTTAGCGTCATGGTCCTGCTGGTCATGGCCGCAGCTGGTGACATTGTCCAAGTACGGGTATGTATCCTGCAAACCGTACTGGTCCACCATTTGGTCCATCGCCCTTTGAAAGACGGAGACCCCATTTGTGACACCGAAGGGGATCCTGAGGAAGTGGAAGAGCCGGCCGGCTGCTTCGAAGGCAGTATAGGGGCGGTCTTTTGGTCGGATGGGGAGCTGGTGGCAGGCAGATTTGAGGTCGACCGTGGAAAAGACTCGGTATTGGGCGATCCGATTTACCATTTCCGCGATGCGAGGAAGGGGGTACGCATCAAGCTGCGTGAATCGGTTTATGGTCTGGCTATAATCCACGACCATCCGTTTCTTCTCCCCGGACCGGACTACCACCACTTGCGCTCTCCAAGGGCTGTTGCTAGCCTCGATGACCCCCTCTCCCAGTAAACGCTGGACCTCTGACTTGATAAAAGCCATACCTTGGGCACTGTAGCGCCGGCTCCTGGTGGCGACGGGCTTACAGTCGGGAGTGAAGTTCGCGAATAGCGAGGGGGGTGTGACTTTCAGTGTCGCAAGGCAGCACACCGTGAGGGGGGGCAAGGGTCCGCCAAACTTCAGTGTCAGGCTTCGGTGGCTGCACTGGAAATTCAGTCCGAGCAGCAGGGGGGCACAGAGGTGAGGGAGGATATAAAATTTGAAACAGGTGTATTTGGCACCCTAGATCGAGAGATCCGCAATACAGTACCCCTTGATTTGTACCGAGTGGGGCCCAGATGCGAGGGCTATGGTTTGGGATGGGGGATGGGTGCGCAGGGAGCAGCGCCTTACCGTTTCAGGATGGATAAAGCTCTCCGTGCTCCCGGAGTCGAAGAGGCATGCAGTGTCGTGCCCGTTGACCTGGACCTGCACCATAGAGTTCTGTAGGTAATTTGGCCGAGTTTGGTCGAGGGTGATCGCTCCCACTCGCGGGTAGTCGGAGTCCTCAGCCGAGTCGGACTCGTAAAATGGCCACCGCCATCAGCGGCGCGTATCGGGTCGAGAAGATGGACGCCGACAAGATGGCTGCTCCCATGATTCGCACGAGGCTGATGACGCGTCAGAAGGGGGCATGTCGGGTCGGTGCGCAGCCGCATTGCGAGGCCTGCGGGCCTGAGAGCCTGATTTTCGGGCCGGCTGTTCTTTGCTTTTCTGGCCCTTGGGTCTGGCCAGGCAGACCCTCGCAAAATGCCCCTTCTTCCCGCAGTCGCTGCAGATCACGGAGCGGGCTGGGCAGCGTGGGCGTGGATGCTGGCCTTGTCCGCAGAAGTAGCACGGTGTGCCCCCATGGTGAGCGGGTTGCCGCGTGGCGCAGGCCTGTAATACGGCTGAGTCTGAGGAAGTCCAGGGGGGGCTCGCAGAGTCCGTGGGGTACGTACCCAAGTTATGTCAGGCCACCTCCAGCGAGGAGGCGAGCGTTAGCGTGTCCTGGAGGTCTTTTGCCCCGTTTTCGAGCAGCCGCTGCCGGATGTAGGTCAAGCGGATGCCGGACACGAAAGCGTCTCTGATGTGCAGGTTCATATGGACTTCCCCTGTCACATCCTGATGGTCACAGTCCCTGGCAAGCGCGGTGAGTTTCTCGACGAATTCATCTAGCGATTGCCCCGAGCGCTGCTGTCAGGTAGAGAGCAGATGCCTGGCGTGTACCTCGTTGATGGGTTTGACAAACCGCTTGCGGAGTAACTCGACCGCCTCTTCATAAGTCGTCGCCTTTTCGAACGTGGCGGAGATTCTGTGACTCACCCGGGCGTGGAGTAGGCTCAGCTTCCGTGGCCCCAGGATGGGAATCTCTGCGGAGTCCAGGTAGGCCTCGAAGCACCTCAGCCAGTATTTAAAAATTTCCTTTGCCTCCGGTGTCCGTGCTTCCAGATTGAGCTTCTCTGGGTTTAGGCCTGCGTCCATCCTGATCTAGTTTAGTCTATTAAATTGAGGTACCCACAATAACGACGCTTAGAGTGTAAACGGTAAAGAAGGCTTTAATAGACTAAGAACTATGCTAGAGCTGAGACGTGTGCTAACTGCTGCACAGCCCACAAGGCAGCCCCTTATATATGGCTCACAGATGGGCGGAGCCAGAGGCGGAGTCCCCAGGGTTCCAAGCCCGGTCTTAAAGGGGACATCACCTTACATGATGACAAGGCAGTAACCGTTCATCACACTCTGTCTGTTCTCCCCTGCCTCCGTTGTTCCGCGGACGATAACCCCAGCTTCTCCGACCGAACCAAACTCTTCTACCCCTTCTGCCGGGAGTAGGCCCGGCCTGTGAACAGGAGTGTGAGTTGGGGGGGAGGGGAAGTGGACTTGCCCCCTGGAGATGAATCCAGGATTCAGAGGCCTCGGGCAGGGAACAACTGAACTTCACGTGCACTTGTCTTGTCTTGCATGGAGCACTGGGCGGGGGATGGGATTTCCTGAAACATTACTTGGAATAAACAGGAGGCAAGGCCTCCAATATTCCTTCTGCTGGCTTGTTAACTGTACATGGGACACAATGTGCCAGAGTAGCCCCACGAGGTACCAATTGTATCTTGTCTTTCTAGAAAGTTCCAAGAACGTTCCCTGGAACTGATAACTGCTACTCGTGGACCCAGTTTCCAAGTACAGACATAAATGTTAAATGTTACGAGCTTTGCTTCGCACTCGGCCAATGGAATGTGACTACTTGGAAGTATTGTTAAGTGTTGCGATTAATTCAGAGTCCAGAATTTGGACTGGAGTTCGCATTCTCGCTGCAATGCTCCGGTCCGGTGACCCTGATCTGCGTCAGAAACCTTTCTTGTCGGAACACTTCCGAGGCTCGTAAACCTACCAGACCGTGCGGTGCGGAGGCCGCAGCCTTTCAGTCAGGTGCCGTGTCCAGCTCCACCCGGCCAGGCCAAAGAAATGTGAGAGAGCGGGGCTGGGAGCCATGGCATGGCGACGCGGTGGGTTAACAATCCCTGCCGTGGTCACATCCGGGCAAGCGGACAAGCAACCACAGGGCACCAGTTAAAGTCAACGAGAGGATGTGTGACCTAGGAACTCAGGAACAGAAGGAGGCCATCCGGCTCCCCAGGCCATCCAAACAGACCGTGGCTGATCTACAAGTTAATCCCACTTATCCGCCTTTGTTCCAATCTGTCAATAATCTTGGCTTGCAAAAAATCTCTCAGTATCGGTTCAGAAATTTTCAATTGACCACCATCACCAGCACGCCCCCCCCATTCAACCCCCCCCCCAATCAGCTGCAGCGGCATGTTGGGGAGATAGTTCCACGTTTCCACTATCCTTTGTGTGAGGAAGCGATTCTTGACATCACGGCACGGTAGCACAGTGGTTAGCACTGTTGCTTCACAGCTCCAGGGTCCCAGGTTCGGTTCCCGGCTTGGGTCACTGTCTGTGGGGTGCCTGCCCGTTCTCCCCACGTGTCTACGGGGGTTTCCTCCGGGTGCTCCGGTTTCCTCCCACAGTCCAAAGACGTGCAGGTTAGGTGGATTGGCCACGATAAATTGCCCTTAGGGTCCAAAAAAAAAGGTTGGGTGGGGTACATGGGTTACGGGGATAGGGTGGAGGTGTGGGCTTGGGTAGGGTGCTCTTTCCAAGGGCCCGTGCAGACTCGATGGGCCGAATGGCCTCCTTCTGCACTGGGAATTCTGTGATTCTGTGATCACTCCTGAATGACTCTAATTTTAAGATTACTCACCCTTGTTCTGCTTGTTCTGGCTCCGCCCCCCCCAACATCCCCCCACCCGCCCCCCCCCCCCCCCCCCCCCCCCCCCCCAGGGCGTTTTCCTCCGTCAACCCCACCAACTCCATGAATCTTCACAAACACCCCAATTAAATCGTTGCTTAAACTTCCACGCTGAAGGCTCGCAAATATACGAATTAGAAGCAAGGGTGTGCCACTCGGCCCCTCGAGCCTGCTCCGCCTAGCAATAAAATCATGGCTGACCTGATTGTGGCCTCAACTCCACTTTCCGCCCATCCCCCGCTAACCTTTGACCTCTTTGTTGTCCGAGAACCTGTCCACCTCCGCCTTAAAAACATGTTCTGAGACCCTGCCAATTCTGTGCAACCTGTTATGTTGTGAAATTTTGAACCCGGTGTCATTCTGATGCATCTGTGCTGCACCTTTTCTGAGGTCAATGTATTCTCTCTGAGCAACAAACGCTATACTCTGGCACACTGTCATTCCTGCAATTGATCCTGCCAATTCACACCCTTATCATGAGTGTACGATGTGTTTACCCAAGTGTCGCAAAGACAATGCTATTTTTGAAGCGATTTCGAGTCACACACTCGTGTCCTCATTATCAGGCCATCCCTTTTATCCATCAGATTCTCCCCCGTGATCACCTCTGTCGCCGGAGGGGGATTCTGAACATCTCGAAGACCCTTATCTCATAAGCCTGCGGATGCTGATGGACAGCAAAAGTCCCACTCATCCCTCCATTCAAAAGCCAGGAATAATTAGTGGAGGGAAATTTCTATATCTCCTGCTGTTCTTTAACATGTTGCTGGCAGGGCAGCACGGTGGCGCAGTGGTTAGCACAGCTGCCTCACGGCTCCAGGTTCGATCCCGGCTCTGAGTCACTGCCCGTGTGGAGTTTGCACATTTTCCCCGTGTTTGCGTGGGTTTCGCCCCCACAACCCAAAAGATGTGCAGGGTAGGTGGATTGGCCACGCTAAATTGCCCCTTAATTGGAAAAAATTAATTGGGTACTCTAAATTTAAATAAAAACATTGTGCTGTCGATCGCTTATTTAGCACAGTGGACTAAACAGCTGGCTTGTAATGCAAAACAATGCCAGCAGCGCGGGTTCAATCCCCGTACCAGCCTCCCCGAACAGGCGAATGTGGCGACTAGGGGCTTTTCACAGTAACTTCATTGAAGCCTACTTGTGACAATAAGCGATTATTATTATTATGTCCTTTTGGAAGCGAATATTGATTTGTATCCATTGCCTTATCAGGCAATCCATTCCAAATCCCAACCACTCACGGCATCAAAATAAAATGTTCCCTCATGTATTCTTTCCAGTCACTAGAAAGTGGCCATTCTGGTTACGGGGCTAGTCCTTTGTTGCGCTATCGAAGTCCTTGATGATTTTAAACACCGCTCTCAAGTCTCCTCTTGGCCTTCCCTGCACCAAGGAGGACAAATCTTCCCAGCAGGGTAACTATCCAAGGAAACGGGATGGACAGCGCGGCGGCACGGTGATTAGCACTGATGCCCCACAGTGCCAGGGACCCGTGCCGGCATGGGTTTCCTCCAGGTGCTCCGGTTATAACCCCCACGAGGACCTCGAGGAAACAATTGTTGATTCCCCCCCCCCCACCCCCCCTGTGGGACTCATGGAGTACGGGCTTCCCAGATAGGGAGTGGAGGCCACCCAGCTGGAGCTCGTTACCAATGAACGTAAAAGTCGGCCCAATAGTTCTGGAAAGAATGGGTCCGGTCTTGTATAAAGTCCAGGTTCAGTGGCGAGCTCCAAGAAACCACTTGGACCAGCTGTAGAAGCAGGATCTTCACGATGACCAACCAGCAGTATTGGCGTCTCCTCTGTGCCAGGAACCGCCCGATCAGCCTGGGGACCCAGCCACCTGGGTTACAACACCAAAGTTGACTCCAAAGTGTCCGTACCAGCGGGCAACGTCGTGTCCAGGATTGAGGTCCTGGCAATAACTCTTCAGGGGTCGGCCCAAAACCGGCGGTTGGCAAACCAATACACTCCGCCTGACCCAGAGCCGCCACAGGCGGACGTGCAGCAGCGGGCGAAGTGGCGCAGGAGGCCCACTATTGGCGGCTGAAGGGGGACGTTCAGACTTTTGGAAGGGGGGGGGATGTTGTAAACACCCACGAGGAGCACAGGGAAACCATTACTGACCTCCCCGTAGGTCCCGTGGAGTACGGGTGTCCCTGATAGGGGGCGGAGTTAACAAACAAAAAAGCCGGCACAAAGCATGGCCTGGTGTAGCTGGTTCTCCTATCAAGAACAGTACTGGGAGCATGATACTGCCTTGGGTAGAATATTGTACATAGTTAAGTAAACCTCTGTTCTCTTTTCGTTGACTTCCTCAAGTAACTAAACTCCCACAGTCCAAAGATGTGCAGGTTAGGTGGGGATACGGGGCAGGGCGGGGGGAGTGTGCCTAGCTCGGGTGCTCTTGGTAGAGTCGGTGGAGACACGATTGACCGAATGGCCTGCTTCTGTAATGTATGGATTCTATGGACTAATTTTCGCTTCCTTTGGCACACTGAGTACATCCTCGCCCTTCCTCGGGAGACCTTGGAGCAGTGGATCGGGTGACTCAGATCAATGCTCTGGGGACCCGAGTTCGAATTCCACCACGGCAGTTAGCGATGATGAAATCTGAACTCAATAAAAATCAGGAATTAAAAGCCTGACGATGAACACGAACCGTTGTCACAACATCATCCTGTCCTTCAGGGAAGGGAATCCAGGCCGGTTGAAATGGCCCAGCAAGCCACCAGTTAAATGCTGTCCCTGCCAGTGACTCCCTTGTCCCATGAACAAAAACAAAAAGATCCAAGGAGCTGCCAGCACCGACCCGATGGGCTGAATTGCCTCCTTCTGCGTTTTTAAGGCACGGCTAGAAGCACACGGGGCGGTGATTCAGAAGCACAGGAGGAAGGATGCACTGTCTCTCTGGATGTGTTTTGATCATAGAATAGAATCCCTACAGCGCAGAAGGAGGCCCATTCAGCCCATCGAGTATGCGCCGCCCCTCTGAAAAAGGATTCCACCCAAGCCCACTTCGCCACCCTATCCCAATAACCCCTTAACCTAACCTGCACATCTTTGGACACTAAGGGGTAATTTATCACGGCCAATCCACCGAACCTGCACATCTTTGGACACTAAGGGGTAATTTATCATGGCCAATCCACCAAACCTTCACATCTTTGGACTGTGGGAGGAAACCGGAGCACCCGGAGTAAACCCCTGCAGACACGGGGAGGACGTGCAGACTCCGCACAGACAGTGACCCGAGGTGGGAATTGAACCCGGGGCCCTGTGGGTGTGAGCTCCCAGTACTGGGTTTCGGCGAGCTTGGGAGGTCTACAATCTGAACCTGGGCAGTTGACTCGAGCCTGTTGAGAGCCCCTGGTCTGGACATGGCATCTTGGGGGCTTGGCCCTGTCTGAATTATTTGTCCATTTGGAAGCAGTGACAATGGTCAATAAGTCACCTCTCGGTACCCATTCCTGGCTGCCTTCAAGTCATTGAGAGGCAACCGGTGTCGGACTGCACTTACACTTAGGCCACAGCATGTCGGGAGGTTCCTTCGGGTGAACATTAATGTTGTTCCTCTCTGCAAAGCTGCCAGACCTGTTGTGCATTGCCCGGGCAGTTGGTGTAGCAAAGCGGATGCGCAGTAGACCAACACTGTCTGGGTCCTGAGCTCCGGAATGCCTTCCCTGAACCTTTCGCCCTCTCTCCCTTTAATAACGCTCCTCAAAACACACCTCTTTGACCAAACCTTCGGTCACCTGTCCGCCTTCAGCCCTCGTGTACAATTCTGTTGACTTCTGTGAGGCACCTTTTAAAAAGAAAAATGGTGTAAGTGCGACATAAATGTAAGCTGTTGTAAATGCAGCGGAGCCCCATATTGCAGGATCAGCATGTTCCCACTTTCAAACCATTCTCAGAGTCATGCAGAAAAGATCCCAAATTTGACTGTTTTCTTTTCCTATAATCAGCAAAACGATAGCTGCACTCCTGTTCCTAGAAGTGCGACCTTGTAATTATAACTCAATGTTCATTATTGTCAAGGCCACATCTCTGAACAAGCAGCGAGGGCTTGTGCTTTTGGGAGCAGCAAAAGCTGGTTCTGTCATCTTTGAATTGAACTCAGCAGTTTTAGTCCTTTTTAAAAAAAAATAAAAAAATTTTTATTAAAGGTTTTCATAAAATATCAATAACAAAATGAGAAAGAAAAAAGAACCCAACAGGGTTAAGTACAAAACACACAATCTAAAAAAGCAACCCCCCAAACCCCTCCCCCCCTGTACCTAAATAATAAATTAACATTAACACCCCGACTTAACACAACAGGTGTATACACCCCCTCAGACCCTCCAGTGTAAATAACAAACAAAAATAAAGTAAACACCCCCCCCCCCCGAGCTGCTGCTGCCATTGACCAATGTCTATTGTTCTGCCAGAAAGTCTAAGAACGGTTGCCACCGCCTAAAGAACCCTTGTACCGACCCTCTCAAGGCGAATTTAATGAACCCTGCCATATCGCTGATCCAGGATTCCACGCTTGGGGGCTTCGCATCTTTCCACTGAAGGAGAATCCTTCGCCGGGCTACCAGGGACGCAAAGGCCAGAATTCCGGCCTCTTTCGCCACCTGCACTCCCGGCTCCTCTGCCACCCCAAATATTGCGAGCCCCCAGCCCGGTCTGACCCTGGATCCTACCACCCTCGACACCGTCCTCGCTATGCCCTTCCAAAATTCCTCCAGCGCTGGGCATGCCCAGAACATATGGGTGTGATTTGCTGGGCTCCCTGAGCACCTAACACACCTGTCCTCACCCCCAAAGAACCGGCTCATCCTTGTCCCAGTCATGTGTGCCCTGTGCAGCACCTTAAACTGTATGAGGCTGAGCCTCGCGCACGAAGAGGAAGAATTCACCCTCCCTAGGGCATCTGCCCACGTCCCCTCTTCAATCTCCTCTCCCATCTCCTCCTCCCACTTACCTTTAAACTCCACCACCGAGGCCTCCTCCTCCTCCTGCATCACCTGGTAAGTTTCCGAGATCTTCCCCACTCCCACCCACCCCCCCGAGAGCACCCTGTCCTGTACTGTGTGTGGCAGTAGCCGCGGGAATTCCACCACTTGCTGTCTGGCAGACGCCCTTACCTGTAAGTACCTGAAGGTGTTTCCCATACTTCTCCTCCAGCTCACCCAAGCTCGCGAACTTCCCGTCCACAAACAGGTCCCCCTCAGTTTTATTCCTAAAGTACATCACCAATGTTCATTTATATAGCGCCTTAAATGTCTCGAGATGCTTGACTGGAGGGTTGGTGAACCAAAATTGACACTGGGTCACAAAAGTGGACACTATAGGACAGGTGGCCCAAGAGGGGGATTGTGAGAATCATAGAATTTACAGGGAAGAAGGAGGCCATTTGGCCCATCGAGTCTGCGCTGGCCCTTGGAAAGAGCACCCCACTTAAGCCCTCACCTCCACCCTATCCCCGTAACCCAGTAACCCCAGCTAACCTTTTTGGACACTAAGGGCAAATTATCACGGCCAATCCACCTAACCTGCACGTCTTTGGACTGTGGGAGGAAACCGGAGCACCCCAGGAGGAAACCCACGCACACACGGGGGAACGTGCAGACTCCGCACAGACAGTGACCCAAGCCGGGAATCGAACCTGGGACCCTGGAGCTGTGAAGCGACTGTGCTAACCCACTGTCCTACCGTACCGCGAGGACTGTCTTGAAGGAATGGTGAGAGAGACCGGAGACGAAGAGATCTAGGGAGTCAATTCCCACGTTTAGAGTCTGTCCGTCTGAAATCTCTGCTGCCAATGGTGTAGCAAAGGTAAGTGGGGGGTGGTGGTGGTTGCGATGGACGGCTTTTGATCGGGTGGAGTGGGAGTATCTGTGGGAGACGCTGGGAAGGTTTGGTGAGGGCTTCATTGACTGGATGCGGTTGCTCTACCAGGCGTCGGTAGCGAGTGTGTGCACGAACCGGCTGAGGTCGGGGTACTTTAAGCTACACCGAGGGATGAGGCAGGGGTGCCCCCTCTCCCCGTTGCTGTTCGCTCTGGCTATAGAGCCGCTGGCCATGGCACTGAGAGCATCAAGGAATTGGCAGGGGCTGGTTCGGGGGGTGTTGGAGCACTGGGACTCGCTGTACGCGGACGATCTGCTCTTGTACATCTCAGACCCGGCGGAGGGGATGGGGGAGATTATGCAGACCTTGGGGGAATTTGGCAGGTTCTCGGGGTACAATTTGAACATGGGAAAAAGTGAATTGTTCGTGATCCAGGCAAGGGGGCAGGAGAGGAGACTGAAGGAGCTGCCGCTCAGGGTGGTAGAGAGGAACATTCGCTGCCTGGGAATACAGGTGGCTCGGAAATGGGAGGCATTACACAGGCTCAACCTTACCCGGCTGGTGGAGCAAATGGAAGGGGACTTGAAAAGATGGGATATGCTCCCGTTATCGTTGGCAGGGAGGGTACAGACCGTGAAAATGACGGTCCTCCCCAGATTTTTGTTTGTCTTCCAGTGCCTTCCCATCTTCATCCCTAAGGCCTTTTTCAAGTGGGTAAACAAGATTATTTGGGCTTTGTATGGGCGAAGAAAATGTTTTTGGAGCGCAGTCGGGGGGAGGGTGGGTTGGCGCTGCCGAACTTCTGCAACTACTACTGGGCGGCGAATATAGCGGTGATTAGGAAGTGGGTAATGGGGGAGGGGTTGGCATGGGAGCGGATGGAGGCGGCGTCATGCAAAGGCACCAGTTTGGGAGCACTGGTAACGGCACCTCTGCCGTTCTCGCCGGCCCGGTACTCCACTAGCCCGGTGGTGGAGGCGGCATTGAGGATCTGGGGGCAATGGAGGAGGTATAAGAAGGTGGAGGGTGCGTCTGTCTGGAGCCCGATTTGCAATAACCACAGGTTCGCACCGGGCAGGATAGATGACGGGTTCCGGAGCTGGCAGAGAGCAGGAATTAGACGGATGGGAGATCTATTCATAGACGGGAGTTTTCCCAGTCTGAAGGCGCTGGAGGACAGGTTCAAGCTGCCGCCGGGGAATGGTTTCAGGTATCTGCAAGTCCGGGACTTTCTGAGGAAACAGGCGTTGGCTTTCCCGCTGATCCCGCCCCGGGGGATACAGGACAGAGTAGTGGCCGGTACCTGGGCAGGGGAGGGGAAAGTGTCAGATATCTATCAGGGGTTGTTGGAGGCGGAGGAGACCCCGGTGGAGGAGCTGAAGGGCAAGTGGGAGGAGGAGCTAGGTGGGGAGTTGGAGCCGGGTCTGTGGTCGGACGCCCTAAGCAGGGTTAATTCCTCCTCATCATGTGCCAGGCTCAGTCGAATACAGTTTAAGGTGGTCCACCGGGCACACATGACGGCGGCGAGGATGAGCAAGTTTTTTGAGGTAGAAGATAGATGTGCGAGGTGCGCGGGAGCCCAGCAAACCATGTCCACATGTTCTGGGCATGCCCGAAGCTTAGAGGATTCTGGCAGGGGTTTGCCAGGGCAATGTCCACGGTGCTAAAAACACGGGTGGTGCCGAGTCCGGAGGTAGCGATCTTTGGAGTGTTGGAAAAGCCGGGAGTTCAGGGGGTGAAAGAGGCCGACGTTCTGGCCTTTGCCTCCCTGGTAGCCCGGAGATGGATCCTGTTAATGTGGAGGGACTCGAAGCCCCCGAGTGTAGAGACCTGGGTTAGTGACATGGCTGGGTTTCTCAAGCTGGAGAAAATAAAGTTCACCTTGAGGGGGTTAATGTTGGGGTTCTCTCGGAGGTGGCAGCCTTTCGTCGACTTTCTCGGGGAAAATCAAAATGTCGGCAGAAGCAGCACTCTGAAGGGGATGTACAGAAGGGGTTGGGTGGGAAATGTCTAGTTTACCATGTTGATATTTATGTTATTATTGTTTTGTTTGTTATTGTTATAAAAATTTGCAAATGCTTCAATACAAATATTTTTATAAAAAGGAAAGTGGGGGGGGGGGGGGGGGTGGGCGCGGAAGTATCCCGAAATGGAGGAGCGCGGAGATCTCGGAGCGCTGTATGGAGATTACAGATATCTGGACAGGATGAGGCTTTGGAGGGATTTGCAAACAAGTTGCCCATTTTAAAACTGGAGCACTGCCGGACTGAATGCCGATGTAGTCAGCGAGCACGGCGGCAATTTAGTTCCCTCTGGCAGTAGACTGGGCTTCTTGAACCCAGTGGTTAACCTGGCAGGAGGAGTAGGTGCACTGAGAAGTGGGCACCGAGGGGTGAAAAACACAACTGATTTGTAACAAAAACCTCCCTGGCTCAGGAATACAAAGGGTAACTCTCTAACCCAGATCCTGACCTCCCCTTCTAGGCTCCCTCCCCCCCCCCCCCTCACAGGTTACTTAACTTGGGGGATCAGGGGTGAACTGGCAAGGTGGATACAGAACTGGCTAGGCCATAGAAGGCAGAGGGTAGCAATGGAGGGATGCTTTTCTAATTGGAGGGCTGTGACCAGTGGTGTTCCACAGGGATCAGTGTTGGGACCTTTGCTGTTTGTAGTATATATAAATGATTTGGAGGAAAATGTAACTGGTCTGATTAGTAAGTTTGCAGACGACACAAAGGTTGGTGGAATTGCGGATAGCGATGAGGACTGTCAGAGGATACAGCAGGATTTAGATTGTCTGGAGACTTGGGCGGAGAGATGGCAGATGGAGTTTAATCCGGACAAATGTGAGGTAATGCATTTTGGAAGGGCTAATGCAGGTAGGGAATATACAGTGAATGGTAGAACCCTCAAGAGTATTGAAAGTCAAAGAGATCTAGGAGTACAGGTCCACAGGTCATTGAAAGGGGCAACACAGGTGGAGAAGGTAGTCAAGAAGGCATACGGCATGCTTGCCTTCATTGGCCGGGGCATTGAGTATAAGAATTGGCAAGTCATGTTGCAGCTGTGTAGAACCTTAGTTAGGCCACACTTGGAGTATAGTGTTCAATTCTGGTCGCCACACTACCAGAAGGATGTGGAGGCTTTAGAGAGGGTGCAGAAGAGATTTACCAGAATGTTGCCTGGTATGGAGGGCATAAGCTATGAGGAGCGATTGAATAAACTCGGTTTGTTCTCACTGGAACGAAGGAGGTTGAGGGGCGACCTGATAGAGGTATACAAAATTATGAGGGGCATAGACAGAGTGGATAGTCAGAGGCTTTTCCCCAGGGTAGAGGGGTCAATTACTAGGGGGCATAGGTTTAAGGTGAGAGGGGCAAGGTTTAGAGTAGATGTACGAGGCAAGTTTTTTACGCAGAGGGTAGTGGGTGCCTGGAACTCACTACCGGAGGAGGTAGTGGAAGCAGGGACGATAGGGACATTTAAGGGGCATCTTGACAAATATATGAATAGGATGGGAATAGAAGGATACGGACCCAGGAAGTGTAGAAGATTGTAGTTTAGTCGGGCAGTATGGTCGGCACGGGCTTGGAGGGCCGAAGGGCCTGTTCCTGTGCTGTACATTTCTTTGTTCTTTGTTGTTCTTTGTTGCACTGAGATTAAATAGAGGGAATGATTAAAGAGAGGCTGGGCCATAAATTGAACATTTATCAAGGAGACTTAAGGTTATAGCGCTTGCTTCTCTGCAATTGTTTGTAACCCAACGTTGAATGAATTTTAAGATTTGAATTTTATGAGGCAGCACAGTGGTTAGCACTGCTGCCTACGGCGCTGAGGACCCGGGTTCGATTCCCAGCCCTGGGTCACTGTCTGTGTGGAGTTTGCACATTCTCCCTGTGTCTCCTGGGTTTCACCCCCACAACCCAAAAGATGTGCAGGGTAGGTGGATTGGCCAAGCTAAATTGCCCCTTAATTGGAAAAAAAATAATTGGGTACTCTAAATTTATTTAAAAAAAGATTTGAATCTTATTTACAGCAGTGTTCGGCACTTGGACCCCTGTTAACAAAGCTCCACTTCCCTTAACAGTACCTCAAAAGCCTCTCCTACTCACATAGAATCATAGAATTTGCAGTGCAGAAGGAGGCCATTCGGCCCATCGAGTCTGCACCGGCCCTTGGAAAGAGCACCCTGTCGAAGCCCACACCCCCTCCCTATCCCCGTAACCCAGTAACCCCATCTAACGTTTTTTGGACACTAAGGGCAATTTATCATGGCCAATCCACCTAACCTGCACACCTTTGGACTGTGGGAGGAAACCGGAGCACCCGGAGGAAACCCACGCACACACGGGGAGGATGTGTAGACTCCGCACAGACAGTGACCCAAGCCGGGAATCGAGCCTGGGACCCTGGAGCTGTCAAGCAACTGTGCTAACCACTGTGCGACCGTGCCCCCCCCCCCCTTGATTTTAATTTATAATAGCTCCTTTAATGTCTCAAGATGCTTCACTGGAGAGTGAGCAAACACATCGGCTGACCAATGCCTCAATTTTAAAATTCTCATCCCCCTGTTCAAATCCCTGCAAGGCCCCTCCCCTCACTATCTCTGTAACCCCCTCCGACTCCACATCCCTCCAAGAACTTGACTTTCCTCCAATGCTAATGTTTTGTGCGTCTCCTACTTTCTTCCCCCACAATTGCCCGTTGAGCTATCAAGGCCCTAACCTCTGTAGTTCGCTTCCTAAACCCCTCCAACGCTCTCTCTCTCCCCCGACAGGGTTCTAATTGAAGCCTACTTTCCGATGAAGAATTTCCTTGCCTGTCCTCATGACTCGTTCTTTGACGATGTGTGAGAAGGATTGAGGGGTGACTTGATTGGAGTGTATGGGACCCTGACAAGGTGGACGCGGAAAGGATGTTTCCTAGTGTGGGTAAGTCCAGAACTAGGGCCACTGATGAGAGGTCGCCCTTCTGAACAGGGGTGAGGAGAAATCTTTTCTCTTTCGCGGATCGTGCGGCTTGGGAACTCTCTGCCTCAGAAGGCGGTGGAATATTTTTAAGGGGGAGGCAGCTGGATTCTTGTTGGGGAAGGGGCTCAAAGGTTATCGGGATAGATGGGAATGTGGGAATTCAAACACCTACAGATCAGCCATGATCTTTTTGAATGGTGGAGCAGGCTCGAGGGGCCGAACGGCCTACTCCTGCTCCCAATTCGTATGTTCATCTGTGTCGATTTTGCTTGAAGTGCCTTGGGATATTTTACTACATTTTTAGAACAATGAAAATCGATGTTGTGGAGAATCCATGTTTATACTGTTTCTTTTAAGCGGGATTTTTGGGGTCCAGCACTTGGCTCTTGGGGTTTTTGCTGTCAAATCCAATTTCCTGAGCACTCAAAGAGACTGCTTGCAAAGAAGATGCGTCTAAAGGGCCATTACGTGATCCATTGTTGGTTTTAGGTCCTGCGTCCCCCTTCTAAGCGGGACGCCGGTTTACGTTGGCTAACTGATAACCCACCACAAAATACAGGCAAATGCAGGTGAAAGAGGCCATTCGGATCTTCCTCTTCCATCCGTCCAGACGAGAAATGAGCAGCGTCCCCATCACATCTTTCGGGCAGCATGGTAGCACGGTGGTTAGCACAATTGCTTCACAGCTCCAGGGTCCCAGGTTCGATTCCCGGCTTGGGTCACTGTCTGTGCGGAGTCTGCACGTTCTCCCCGTGTGTGCGTGGGTTTCCTCCGGGTGCTCCGGTTTCCTCCCACAAGTCCAAAGATGTGCAGGTTAGGTGGATTGGCCGTGATAAATTGCCCCTCAGTGTCCAAAATTGCCCTTAGTGTTGGGTGGGGTTACTGGGTTATGGGGATAGGGTGGAGGTGTTGACCTTGGGTAGGGTGCTCTTTCCAAGAGCCGGTGCAGACTCGATGGGCCGAATGGCCTCCTTCTGCACTGTAAGGTTCCACTTACACAGGAGGTCATTGCAAGAGCCGGTCACTCAAAGTGAAGCACTCCTCTCTGAAATCCCAATTTTCCTTTTGTCGCTTTTCGTCCATGTCCTTGACCCTTTGACCCTGTCACACAGGGGACCCATGTTCCAGGCGAGGATCAGCTCTGCTACTTGGGATCTTGGTTTCCAGCAGGATGATTAGAGGTGGGGGAGGACCATTTGTAAATCTCCGTGCTCGGACGGTACAACCACAGATTCTGACTCTGATCTAAGCTGAGCAATCGCGGGGGGAGGGCTGACTTAAAGCAGCCAATTAAGGCCGACGTTACAGATTGACCACCCTTCAAAAAGTATAGTCATTGGTTAGGAAGCACTTGGGGACATTTGGGATCCCGCAAAGGCGCTAGATGAATGCCAGTTCCTTCATTGATGGTCTCAGGGTAAACGGCCCAGCCACCTGTAACCTCTGCCCCACATGAATCACCCAGTTTGCCCGACAGGCACTGAATAGTCGTGGCATCGTGACGGTGGCCACAACTTTGACCACATCCCAAGATCAAAATAAAAATCAAGGGAAGAAACGTATCAGGTCCCAACACTGAAGGAAGCCATCACAAAACAACAGCGGGGCTTCCAAACTGACCAGAAGTGGAAGAAAAGAGTGGGCCTAGTTCAGCAGAGCACCAGCACAACCAGCGGCCTTCAACATGTGGGACATATAGAGGTAAATGTTGGCTGCCAAGAGAGTGAAAAATGTTGTTTGCGCCCGGTGCCGTTCGACTGGAAAAGGGCTGCATTGTTCTTTACATCACATCAGTAAATGGTAATGCTTGAGATGTTTAGGCCAAGATACTCTTGTGAATTGGGCCATTGTGTTGAAGCTGGGCGTCAGTGCCCTGAATACGTCATGCGTTGCCAATTGTGGACTTAAAGGGGCATTGTGATCAGATAGAGGGCCTCACAAGACAATGTGGCAGGCCCACAGATAGGATCCCACCACATGCTCTTTAGCGACACAATGACCTTTCAATGTTGCCTGAAGAAAATTGATTCTCCCCACCAACCCCTCGGGGCCTGCCCCACATCACCACTCCCCCCGCCCCCCCCCCCCCAACCCCCCCCAACAAACATTTACAAACCGTGACCCTCTCAAGAAACACATTTCCTCCCGCCAAGATGCGATCTTCCACTGCAACATTTCTAGACCGTCCCATTCACTTAGCTGCCCTCCCCTGGATACGAAGGAAAACAGTGCCCGTTTGACAACATCCCTTCACGTGTCAAAGCAAATCCAACAGTGCAGCTGAATGCTTCTGAGTGACTGACAGTTGCTGAATAGACGTCCATCAGAGAGGCGTGACTCGACAGTCAGCTTAAACACAACACACTGAGGCCCATCGAGGTCAGTATCTGAGCCAGGCCTGCCAGGGGTGGGTGGGATGAGGGCGGGTGGACCGTGGGTAGGGGGTGGGAAGGGGTAGGTGGTGAGTTGGGTAGAATGGGTGCGGGTGGCGATGGGGTAGTGCGACAATAGACCTCAGCATCATTTGTGTGGAGGGAAACAATTGAGCCAGGACTCCCTTCTCCTGCTTGTTAATCACTGATATATGTCAGTGACTTCCATGTGTCAGATAGTGGGAGAGACCATGTGAGTGTGTGTGAACGTCTGTGAGAGAGAATGTGAAAGTGTGCATGAGAGTGTGTGTGAGAGTACGTGTGTGTGTGTGTGATGTGGGAATATGTGTGAGAGGGAATGTGACTATATATAAGGGGGGGTGTGAGAGTGTGTGTGAGAGAGTGTGTGAGTGTGTGCGTACGTGTGTGAGAGTGTAAGAGTATGTGTGTGTGAGTGTTTGTGAGAGAGCGAGTGTGTGTGTGAGAGAGAGTGTGTGAGAGAGTGTGAGAGTGTGCATGTGCGAAAGTGTATGAGAGTGTGTGAGAGTATGTGTGTGTGAGAGAGTGTGCGAGTGTGTTTGTGAGAGACAGAACATATGAGAGTATGTGTGTGAGAGAGTGTGAGTGTGTATGAATGTGTGTCTGTGTGTGTGTTTGTGTGTCTGTGTGTGTCTGTGATTGTGTGTGTCTGTGATTGTGTGTGTCTGTGTGTGGGATTGTGTGTGTGTCTGTGTGTGTGTCTGTGTGTGATTGTGTGTGCCTGTGTGTGTGTGTCTGTGTGTGTGTCTGTCTGTGTGTGTGTGATTGTGTGTGTGTGTGATTGTGTGTCTGTGTGTGCGTGTGTCTGTCTGTGTGTGTGCGTGTGTCTGTCTGTGTGTGTGCGTGTGTCTGTGTGTGTGTGACTGTGTGTCTGTCTGTGTGTGTGTGAGTCTGTGTGTGTGTGTCTGTGTGTGTGTGAGTCTGTGTGTGTGTGTCTGTGTGAGTCTGTGTGTGTGTGTCTGTGTGTGTGTGTGTCTGTGTGTGTGTGTGTCTGTGTGTGTGTGAGTCTGTGTGTGTGAGTCTGTGTGTGTGTGTGTGTCTGTGTGTGTGTGTGTCTGTGTGTGCGTGTGTCTGTGTGTGCGTGTGTCTGTGTGTGCGTGTGTCTGTGTGTGCGTGTGTCTGTGTGTGTGTGTGTCTGTGTGTGTGTGCGTGTGTCTGTGTGTGTGTGCGTGTGTCTGTGTGTGTGTGTGTCTGTGTGTGCGTGTGTCTGTGTGTGTGTGCGTGTGTCTGTGTGTGCGTGTGTCTGTGTGTGCGTGTGTCTGTGTGTGTGTGAGTCTGTGTGTGTGTGTGTCTGTGTGTGTGTGTGTCTGTGTGTGTGTGAGTCTGTGTGTGTGAGTCTGTGTGTGTGTGTGTGTCTGTGTGTGTGTGTCTGTGTGTGCGTGTGTCTGTGTGTGCGTGTGTCTGTGTGTGCGTGTGTCTGTGTGTGCGTGTGTCTGTGTGTGTGTGAGTCTGTGTGCGTGTGTCTGTGTGTGCGTGTGTCTGTGTGTGCGTGTGTCTGTGTGTGCGTGTGTGTGTGTGTGTGTGTGTCTGTGTGTGTGTGAGTCTGTGTGTGTGTGTCTGTGTGTGCGTGTGTCTGTGCGTGTGTGTGTGTGTATGTGTGTGTTCAGTGATGGGCTGGGTATTTAATCAGACAGGGTGGTAGCAGGGTGGACCACGCCGCCCTCATGCCTCCACCTCAATTAAGCCCGTGCCCACAGCCTTCCCACCCTGTCATCAATTGGGGCTCTTAAGTAGGGTGGGGTAATTAATGGCCACTTAAGAAACCCATCCCGCTGCCACTGGGATTAGCACAACAGCGGGTGGGTCCACTGCCACACGTGACGCAGAGCACACAAAGCTCTGTGAGTTCTTGTGCATTCCTGGGGTTGTATGTGGGGCGGGGACGGGGTAGGGGGATACACATCCATCAAAGGCACTCTGTACTGGTTTGAAGGTCCCGGTCTTGGGAAGGGACGGCCCCCTGAGAGCCGCACTGCTGCCCTTGTTGCCGATCTCCCTTCCTCCACCACGACCTCCACACTGTGAAATCCGCTCCCAGCATCGCTTACCCTGGCCTGGGTCACTGTGCAATCATGGGCCTCTGGAAGGTGTATTTCCCACAGCAGCCACCAATCCCTGATGGCGCTGCTGAGCAACAAGGGCTGCCTGTCTTTGATTGGGTCCTGATTGATGCCTGGGTCCTGATCCCGTGAAAGACCTGCCGGTGGCCCGTTAATTGCCCGATAGGGTCGTAATTTGGTGGGCCCGCGGTCGACGGAGGCAACGCAGGCCTCTCACCAACCCTCCGTGCCCCGTCACCTCCATAAAATATGCCGGGTTGCCAACCCTCCAGGATTGGTGTAGAGTCTCCAGGGATTGCAGATCAATCCCCACAACACTGCTGTGTGGAGCCCTGGAGAAAAATCAGCGGGACATTAAAAAATAAATCATTGTTAAATTTCCTTTGAACATTTCTTTTTACCAGGTATTTTAAATGGAGGGGGGGCGGGGAGGGAAAGTCTGTTTGACTGACAGGCAGGCATCATCCAATTGGACAATGAATCTCTTTGCTTTTCAATTGGCGTCGGAAGGCCGTGTGTCGCAAAGATCGATGTTTTGGCCGACTCATGGCTGAAGCGTGTGTGGGGGGGGGGGGGGGGGGCAGGGGAAACAAGTCATGTGATTAAAGTTCCAGGAAAACAGTTCATAACAGATGGCAACCCTACCAATGTTTGCGTGTGCGTGTGTGTGCACATGAAGGTGCATGTATGAGTATGAGTGTTTTTGACTATGAATGCGTGAATGTATGGATACAAATGTGCCTGTGTGTTTGTGTCAATATGAAAGTGTCTGAATGTGTGATTGAGAATGTGTGTGTGTGCATGAAAGGAGTGACGTTGTGGATGCAAATGTGTGTCTGAATGCGTTTGAGAGTATGTGTGTGTGAGGGTCTGAATGTATGTTGGGTGTGTTGTCATGTGAGAGTACCTTTAAGAAATAGGTGTTTATTACTGCAGTGATGTCAGAGAGTGGGTGGAGCTGGCCTGTCTGTCAGCTTTTTACTTTTGTTTTAGGCTGTTTGCTGCAGGGTGTGTTTTAGTTTTGTTGTCCGAGCTGGATAGCTGCAGTCACAGACAGACGGTGTATGAATCTCTCTGTAATCTAAAGACTGTAAATCGATCCTGGTGATTTAAAACGAATAACAGGTGTGACTTTAACCTGATGTGCTTCTGGTAAAAGGTGTTTTAAGTCTTATGGATGTTAAAAGGAAAGTTTAAAGGATTACTTCGTGTTGTATTCTTTGAGGGTTGTATTTGAATTAATGGTTGCGAAGATGTTCACTGTATGTTTTAAAAAGGTTACCTTGAGTTCATAGAATAAACAATGTTTTGCTTTAAAAAATACTTTTCCATTTCTGCTGTACCACACCTGTAGAGTGGGCCGTGTGCTCCCCATACCACAACCTATTAAAAGTTGTGGGTCAGGTGAACTCCATGATACAGTTTGGGGTTCTCTAAACCCTGGCCCATAACAGTGTGTGTGTGTGTGTGTGTGTGTCTGTGTATGTTACAGACTGACATTGATTTACCTCTTTGAGTAGGTTTTGATCTCATCATTGCCACTGTTGCGTGGGCCCCATTGGAATCAATATTGATAAATCTGTGCTAATTGTGCCATCGTAAAGGGCAGCAGAGAAATAAACAGCTAGGCAGGAGCTCAATTCTCAGTCTGCATAATACGCCAGGTAAACTGTCACATAAAAACAAAATTAATTGTTAATTACAACACTCACACTCAATAGAAATTGATCCATTCAGCAAATCCTTGGAGATATTGGAAAGGACCTGTTGGCTTGCTAATGATGAATGACAAAATGGAAAGTGACAAGAATAGAAACATTACTGTGATTCAGCAGAACATTGAATGTCAGCAGGATAAGAAATTCCAACCCAAGTATTAATGGGGAAAGGTTCTCTTTAAAATATCAGCGGCATGTTCTGCATGCAGTGCAGGTAACTTAACCCTTTCGAGGACGAGGAGTTATTTCTGCATCTCGTGTCGCCTCCCCATCAACCTGAGTTCGTCCAAACTCTGCTCCTCAACCCCTGACGCGCGCCAAGTCCGGTTCACTGATGACCCCTGTGTTCACCCACCAACATTGTTTCCTGGTTCTGGAATGCCTCAGGTTTAAAATTTGCATCCTTTGTTTCAAATAAAGCACTCGCTGAACAATCCTGAATGTGCTAATAGCTACACTAACAACTCATTTAAGATAATCAGTTGAGCTCATAATGTGGGTTATTTATGCTTGCATGAAGTGATACACACTCATGCAGAGGGGCCTCTGCATTCCTTCAACTCTGCCTTCTTTTGCACACCCTGCTAACGTCGCCTCACCATTGGCAGCTGTGTCGTCAGCCACGTTGAACTTAAGCTGTGGAATTCCCTCCCTAAATCTCTCCGCCTCCCTACATCTCCCTCCTCTTACTTATCAGCTTTGTGCTTACAGGGGCCGATTCTCCAATTTGGAGCCCAAGTGTTCGCGCCCATCGTGAACGCCGTCGATTCTGGCCCCACGGCACTGGAGCAGTTCATGCCGCTCCAGCCTCCTTTCCGCCACGCCAACCCGTGCATGCGCAGTTGGGCCGCTCCATCCTGCGCATGCGCGGGGGTCTTCTTTACTGCGCCGGCCCCGACTCAAGATGGAGTCGGTGTTCAGGGGCCGGCCGCGCCAGAAAGTAGGCGCCGGAGGGGAGAGGCCGGCCCGCCGATTGGTGGGCCCCGATCGCGAACCACACCCCATCAGAGCCCCCCCCCCCCCCGGTGAAGGAGCCTCCCTCCCCGCCCCACAGGCCGCCCCCCGACTCTTCGCGCAGAGTCCCCACCGGCAGCGACCAGGGATGAACGCCGCCGGTGGGACTCTGTGGTATCGGCGCGGCCGCTCGGCCCATCCGGGCCCGAGAATCGGCGGCCCCGCCGATTCCAGCGGCTCGCGGCCGGCGGCGCGTCAGCACAAATGGCGCCAATTCTTCGCACCTCGGAGAATCGCGCGCCGGCTTCGGGGCGGCGTGGTGCGGTTGCGGCGATCCTCTGGGAGAATCGCCCCCCTAGTCTGGTTGGTTTGGCATTAGTAGTGGCAGAACAGTTGAGTGTACGGGGACACTGATAAACCGTGAGAAAGAAACATAACTAACAAAAGGCAGATTGGAGTTCCAAATGGCAATGCGCGGCTTACATAATGTCCACCCAAAATGGAGGCATATCAACTGGTGACATGTCCTGACACTGGAAAGGCCGTTGATTTTTTTTAAATTCGTTCTTGGGATGTGGGCGTCGCTGGGCTGGGTCAGCATTTGTTGCTCATATTTCTAATGACCCTTGAAGCGAGTGAGGCCATTTCAGTGGGGGGCGGGGGGGGGGGGGGCAGTTAATAGTCAACCGCAACACTGTGTGGGTTTGGAGTCACATGTAGGCCAGACCGGGTAAGGACGGCAGATTTCCTTCCCTGAAGGACATTAGTGAACCAGATGGGTTTTTACGACAGTCGACAATGGTTTCATGGTCATCATTAGACTTTTCATTCCGGATTTTTATTGAATTCAAATTTCACCTTCTACAGTGGCGGGATTTGAACTCAGGTCTCCAGAACATTACCCTGGGTCTCTGGATTATAGACTAATGACGATACCACTGTGACACCGTCTCCCCGATTAAACTGCCTCTCCAGAGACATACCTCTTCATTCACCTGAGGGAGGAGCAGTGCTCCGAAAGTTAGTGACATCGAAACAAACCTGTTGGACTTTAACCGGGTGCTGTAAGACTTCTTACTGCCTCCAGAGATTGGCAGTGAAGGTGAAGACTCCTAGGCTGAAAGAAGATGAAGCGTTGGCGGGGGGGGGCGGGTGCACGGTGAGCATATTCTCTGCTGCATTCCCGACATTCCAACAGTGACTGTTCTTTAAAAAGGACTTCACTGGCTGCAAAGTGTTTTGGGATGTCCTGGGAGCATAAAAGATGCTGTATAATTGTAAGGCTTGGTTTTTAGAGTTGGACAATAATTAAGCGAGAGAGCAGTAACTGACGGGGCTCCCCAGAGGCCAATCCTTGGACCTGAGCTTCTCCCAGTCGGCATTTATCATCTTGATAAGCAGTTGGACACGGAATATGCTGATTACAGTAGCAGATGGGAATATGGGGAAGAGCCTGATATTATTCAGGAGCCCGTGCTTGGAGAGCACTGTGCAATGTGAATAAATGGCACCTAATGACTATGGATGCTGTATACATTGATCAGAAGATGAATGAGCAAAGCCAGAAGGAGGTGGGGCAGGAAACCTCGAGAGCAAATGTAAAGCAGTCTTTTAAAACATCTCCGCCTTACGAGATGGTGATAAATGAGGTGATTGTAGACTCTTAGCATTACGCAGAGCACAGCCCCCAAGATCAAGAGTGTGGTAATGGTTTTATGTAATCCACTGGTGAGGTTTTTCTCTTAGACATCACGTGAAGAGCATTAGGAACACCAGGAAGACATTCAGCCCCTCGCTCGTAAAAACCCTAAAACTCAGTCAGATCATGGCTGACCTGCACCTCAACTCCATTATTTCCGCATCTCTTCAATACCTCCGCCCAATAAATATTCATTCATCTCGGAGTTGGATGATCCAATTCTCCCCAACACTTTTAGGAGGGGCGAACGTAGGGCAGGATTCTCTCAGCCCGGGGCCGGGCTGGCGAATCCCCGCGACTGGCGCGAATCGCGCCACGCCACCCCGACGCCGGTGGTGCGCTATTCTCCACAGAGCGGAGAATCGGTGCCATTGGCGTCAGCGTGGTTGGCGCGCCGCCGGTCGGGGGCCGCTCTTTGAGCGCCCCCCCCCCCACTGCCGATTCTCAGCCCGGGATGGGCCGAGTGGCCGTCATAAAAAACCCGAGTCCCGCCACCGTTCACAACTGCTCTCAGCCGGCAGGAACTTGGTGTGGAAGGGTCCGGGGGTAGCCTGTGTGGGGGGGGGGGGGGGGGGGGAATCCGACCCCGGGCAGCGTGGATCGCTCCAGTGCCGTGCTGGCCCCCTGTAGGGGTCAGAATTGCTGATCCTGAGGCCGTGTTGACGCCGCCGAGAATCGCGATCTGATTGGCCAGCACCTCTTCTGGGTGGTTCTTCCTCCCACTGGGAGACGGAGATCCCACTCTCACCCACTTAAGGCTGCCTGGTGTGCATTCTAGATGCTCCATAGCTGCATTATAGCAGCTTTGTTTAATGTCAGTTGACATTCCTTCTGGAACCTACTACTGTCAATCCCCGCCCCCCCCCCCCGCCCCCTCCGCCACTCCCCCCCCATACCCGACCACTTCCCCTGACTGGAAGCCAGTGAGCAGTGGCGTACCACAAGGATCTGTGCTAGACCCTGTGGTGATACACCACTGTACCTCCCTACCATTGTACATAGTATATAATAGTTGTGCGTAACGTGGCCCTGTAATACTGTGTATTGTACTGTAACTCTGCAGAGGTTCGGTCACTGGTAGGTAACCCGACCTGGCCACGGAGAGTTCCGCCTTAGCCACTCCCCCGGGAGTCAGTATAAGAACCTCTTCTGGGACAGGCCCCATTCTGTCTGGTGTCGTCTGTGTCGGGTAAGCCTCCCATGTAGTATATTAAAGCCTGAGTTAAAGTCTCACATGTCTTTGTGGTTCTTGACGCTTACCGCATCAGACCCCCATTTGTTTGTCATTTATATAAATGACATAGATGAGTATGTGGGGGGTAGGGTCAGTAAGTTTGAGGATGACACAATGATTGGCCGAGTGGTTAACAGTGAGGTTGAGTGTCTTGGGTTACAGGAAGATAGAGGCGGGATGGTCAACTGGACAGATAAGTGGCAGATGGAATTTAACCCTGAAAAGTGTGAGGTGATTCACTTTGGACGGAGTAATTTGCTGAGGAAGTATTCAATGAATGACCTGACACCGGGAAGTTCCGAAGAACAAAGAGACCTTGGCGTTTGTCCATAGATCTCTGAAGGCAGAAGGCAGGTTAAGAGGGTGGTAAAAAAGGCATATGGGACACTTGCCTTTATCAATCGAGGCATAGATTACAAAAGCAGGGAAGTCATGTTGGAGTTATACAGAGCATTGGTGAGGCTACAGCTGGAGTACTGCACGCAATTCTGGTCGCCACATTATCGGGAGGATGTGATTGCACTGGAGGGGGTGCAGAGGAGATTCACCAGGATGTTGCCTGGGATGGAACTTTTAAGTTATGAAGAGAGGTTGGATAGGCTTGGGTTGTTTTCGCTGGAGCAGAGAAGACTGAGGGGCGACCTGATCGAGGGGTACAAGATTATGAGGGGCGTGGGCAGGGTGGATAGGGAGCAGCTGTTCCCCTTAGTTGAGGGGTCGGTTATGAGGGGACACAAGATCAAGGTGAGGGGCAATAGGTTCAGGGTGGATTTGAGGGAAAACGTTTTTCCCCAGAGGGCGGTGACGGTCTGGTACGCACTGCCTGGGAGGGTGGTAGAGGCGGGTTGCCTCACATCCTTGAAAAAGTACCGGGATGAGCACTTGGCACTTCACAACATTCCAGGCTATGTGCCAAGTGCTGGCAAATGGGATTAGGTTGACAGGTCAGGTATTTTTCATGCAGACTCGATGGGCCGAATGGCCTCTTCTGCACTGTATTATTCTGAGATTCTGTTATTCTATCAAATTCAGGCTCAGACTTTCTACACTCCTTCTTGTGAAAGGTCTCCAGGCTGATTTTTCTGTATCTACTCAAGCAAATTCTTTTCGCATCTTAAACACTTTGAGCAGATCACTTCCCAAACTCAAGTGAATGCACTCCAACTTTATTGAACTTGTTATCATAATTTAACCCTCCAAGGAGGTTGAGAAATTGTGATTTCAATGCACCGTAAGGCGGAGGAATGTGGAAGTAGTGCCAAATTTGAGACAGTTCTGTGGTTTGTGCCCAGGCCTTTGTTCTATAATTCCCTAATTCCCTGGCCAAACAAGGCAGGATAATTTAATGATGGCACCACCGACAGTGTAGCTCCTCCCTCAGTGCTGCACTGGGGTTGAACCTGTATGAGGTTCTCCAGCCTCTGCAGCAACAGGAGGGTCACCAGATGAAACACGGCCCACGTTTTCATGGTGGATGTAGGAAAATGAAGCAACAGCAATCAATCACAATTCACCTCCAATGGGAGAACATGGGCCGGGATTCTCCAATCCCGCGGCCAGGTTCTGACGCCGGCGTAAAAAGCGCTGTGAGCCACTTTGGCGTCAACGGGCTTCAAGTGGCAAGTATCCACCCCTTCCCAGGGGGCTAGTACGGCGCCGGAGTGGTGTCCGCAGCTCCGGCGCCCGAAAGCCGGCGCACTATGGCCGGTGTGTGTTCGCGCATGCACGCCGCAGCCGGTGCGAGTTCGCGCAAGCACGTGGGTTCCCGTCTCTGCGCCGCCCCCCCCGGGCAATATGGCGGAGCTCTACAGGGGCCCGGTGCAGAGGAACATAGGCCACCACGGAACTAGCCCGCCCGCCGATCGGTAGGCCGGTGTTGGAAGCGGTTGCGGAGGCAGATGTTTTAGCCTTCGCCTCGCTGATCGCCTAAAGGCGGATCCTGTTGGGGTGGAGGTCAGTCTCTCCTCCCTGTGCCCTGGCGTGGCGGGGGTGGGGAGGGATCTGTTGAGTTTTTAACACTCGAGAAGGTGAAGTTTGAGTTGAGGGGAAGTTTGGAGGGGTTCTGCAATTCATGGGCTTTGTTTATTATGCACTTTCAAGAATTGGATGACATCGAACATTGGTGCGATTGGGGAGGGGGCGGTAGTTGGACTGTGCATGTTGTTGGTGACTATGTATGGGGTGGATGGTGGATTCCTGAATCCTTTCCTTTGATGTTTGTATTTAAATTGTTGATGGTTGTTTGGGGGTTGGTGGGTGGAAGGAATTGTTGGCCAGGGAATTGACATTGTATTTGTTACCGTTGGCTGTTTGTTGGTGGGTGTAAATTTGGATGAAAATGTGAAAAAGAAGAATAAAAATAGGTTTTTAAAAAAATGTATTTGCTCTTTTTCTCAAAGATATCCTAAATCCACACGGCGCAACATTATCCTAATTTGCTGTTGAACATTGAGAATTACACTGCTCGGCATAGAAACATCTCAAAGTGTCCCATTTGAACCAGTCTTTTACCTCATTAACTTTGCAATCTTTTTACCTTGTTGCATTTTATTATGCGGTAAAAACATTCTAAAAAGGCCTCTGGGGTATGGTTTAAGCTCTCTTGGAGCTAATAGTAACTCATTCACAATTTTATCACTCAGAATTTATTAGCTCATTCCACTGGGGGAATATAAGTCGGGACTTCACTCCCGGGCGTTCATTCTCAGCTCAGGTCAAGGTGGGACTGGGCTGGTTTTTATCGTAAAATTGTATCAAGCCTCATCACATCGAACTAACTTGACAGGGGACTGAGATCCTGAGAGAAGGTTCAGCAGGGATAGATGCACAGCCAAAATTAGAAGAGGCATCACGTGAGTCAGGAAAGCATAGAATGTCTGGACCAGTTACGTCACAAGGGATGGTATTTAGTTTAATGCAAGGAGTCTGATTAACAAGGCAGATGAGTCGAGGGCACAAATTAAAACATGGGGGTATGATGTCATTGCTGTCACTGAGACACAGTTGAGAGAGGGGCAGGATGGGCAGCTCAATATTCCAATATACGGGATCTTCAGGCGAGATAGGGAAGGAGATAAAAGAGGAGGGGTGTCGGAATTTTGATCAGGGAATCAATTACAGCAGTATGAAAGGACAACATCTTAGAAGATTCTTCAACTGAAGCCATAAGGGTAGAACTTAAAAACCAAAAAGGAGCAATCACATTGCTGGGAGTGTTATATAGGCCCCCGAACAGTCCGAGAGAAGTGGAAGAGTAGATATGTACTGATACCTCAACCACTTGCCCTGCTCCGTTACCTAAAATTAAGTCCAGGCCCATCCCCCCTCTTGCAGATTCCTCTACGTACTGGCTTAAAAGGTTCGTTGTATTTTAAGAATTCCGGTCCCTGTAAACCGTTTACACTATGGCTACCCCAGTTAATATTGGGGAAATTGAAATCCCCCACTATCACTACCCTATTACTTTTTCACTTCTTTGGAATTTGCCTACATAATAATAATAATAACATGCACAGTCTGTGCGGAGTGTGCACGTTCTCCCCGTGTCTGCGTGGGTTTCCTCCGGGTGCTCCGGTTTCCTCCCACAAGCCCCGAAAGACGTGCTGTTAAGTAATTTGGGCATTCTGAATTCTCCCTCTGTGTACCCGAACAGGCACCGGAATGTGGCGACTAGGGGCTTTTCACAGTAACTTCATTGCAGTGTTAATGTAAGCCTACTTGTGACAATAAAGATTATTATTATGTAGGCAAATTTCAGAGAAGTGTAAAAGTAATAGAGTAGTGATAGAGGGAGATTTCAATTTCCCCAATATTAACTGGGGTAGCCATAGTGTAAAAGGTTTAGAGGGAGCGGAATTCTTGAAATACAGAGAACCTTTTAAACCAGTACGTAGACGGGCCTACAAGATCCTGGATTTAATTCTAGGTAACGAAGCTGGGCAAGTGGTTGAGGTATCAGACAGGGAGCATTTTGCAGACAGTGATCATAACTCCATTAGATTCAAAATTGTTGTGGAAAAGGATAAGGATGGGCCTGAGGTCAAAGTTCTAAACTGGGGGAAGACCGACTTTAATAAGATCAGATATGATTTGGGCAAAGTGGACTGGGAATCAACACTTTGAGATAAATCTGTGACAGAACAGTGGGACGCATTCAAGAAGGAAATAGGGAGTGTTCATGGCCAACATGCTCCAATCAAGTAAAAAGGGTGGGACCAACAAATCCAGTGAACCCTGGATATCGAGGGATATACAACATTGGATCAGGGGAAATAGGGAGACTAATGGCAGTTATCGAGGGCTCAAAACAGCAGAAGCCCTGGAGGTGTATAGAATGTGCAAGAGGGAACTGAAAAAGGAAATTATGAGAGCACAAAGGGGACATGAAAGGAAACTGGCAGGTAAAATAAAGGAAAATTCTAAGTTGTTTACAGGTACATTAAAGGTAAAAAGGGTAAAAAAATGAAATGAAATGAAAATCGCTTATGTCACAAGTAGGCTTCAAATGAAGTTACTGTGAAAAGCCCCTAGTCGCAACAAGGGAAAGAGTCGGGCCCATTAAGGGCAACAGTAGTAATTTGTGTGTGGAGCCGGAGGATGGAGGTTGGGTTATAAATGAATACTTTGAGTTGCTGTTCGCTCATGAGTGGTAAGATACGGGCACAGCAATCAGGGAAAGGACTGTAATAAAATTAGAGAGATTAACAAAGATAGAGAGGAGGTTCTGAGTGGTCTGGCAGGCTTAAAAGTAGACAAGTCTCCAGGGCCAGACGTGGGCAGCACGGTCGCACAAGTGGCTAGCATTGTGGCTTCACAGCGCCGGGGTCCCAGGTTCGATTCCCTGTTGGGTCACTGTCTGTGCGGAGTCTGCACGTTCTCCCCGTGTCTGCGTGGGTTTCCTCCGGGTGCTCCGGTTTCCTCCCACAGTCCAAAGACGTGAGGGTTAGGTGGATTGGCCATGATAAATTGCCCTTAGTGTCCAAAAAGGTTAGGAGGGGTTATTGGGTTACGGGGATAGGGTGGAAGTGAGGGCTTAAGTGGGTCGGTGCAGACTTGATGGGCCGAATGGCCTCCTTCTGCACTGTATGTTCTATGTTCTATCCCAGATTGTTGAGTGAGGCAAGGGAGGGAATAGCAGGGACGCTGGCAATAATTTTCAATTCCTCTCTTGCCACAGGAGAGGTGCCAGAGGACTGGAGGATATCCAATGTGGTCCATTATTCAAGAAGGGAGGAAGAGATAAACCAGGAAACTACAGACCAGTCAGTCGAACCTCAGTGGTGGGGAAAACTACTGGAAGCAATTCCGAGAGACAGAATTAATGTGCATTTGGAGAGGCAGGGGTTAATTGAGAACAGTCAGCTGTTAAGGGGAGGCCATGTCTGACCAACTCGATTGAATTTTTCGAAGAGGTGACCAGGTCTGTCGATGAGGGAAGTGCATTTGACGCAGTCTACTTGGACTTCAGCAAGGTTTTTAATAAGGTGCCACATGGGAGACTGACAGCAAAGTTAAGAACCCATGGAATCCAAGGAAATTTGGCAAATTGGATCCAGAATTGGCTGAGTGGCAGGAAGCAGAGGTTGATGGCTGATGCTTTTTTTTCGACTGGAAGCCTGTGTCCAGTGAGGTTCCGCCGGGATTAGTGTTGGGGCCCTTGCTGTTTGTGATTTATATAAATGATTTAGATATGAATGTAGGAGGGTTGGTCAGTAAGTTTGCGGATGATATGAAAATTGTTGGTGTGGTAAATAATGAGAAGGATAGGAGGACAGATGGGCTGGTCAGATGGGCTGATCAGTGGCAAATGGAATTCAATCCAGATGACTGTGAGGTGATGCAATTGGGCAGGACAAACAAGGCAAGAGAATACATGATAAACAGCAGGACCCTGGGAAGCACCAAGGATCAGAGGGACCTTGGTGTGCATGTACATCGGAACCTTAAGGTAGCAGAGCAGGTAGATGCAGTGGTTAAGAAGTGTTATGGGCCAGGGTTTAGAGAACCCTAAAGTGTATCATGGAATTCACCTGACCCACAACTTTCCTAGATTGTGGCATGGGGAGCACACGGCCCACTCTACAGGTGTGGTATAGCAGAAGTGGAAAAGAATTTTTTAAACAAAACAATGTTTATTCTATGAACTCAAGTTAACCTTTTTAAAACACACAGTGAACATCTTAGCAACCATCAATTCAAATACAACTCCCAAAGAATACAACACTAAGTAATCCTTAATAACTTCCCAAACAACATCCAGACAAAAGAAACACCTTTTAACAGAAGCACTTTCGGTTTACATCCACTACTGAGAACATTTATACTTCTGAATTCACCACATGATCAAGAGATAGTCTTTTAAGGCAGAGAGATCAACAATACACCTGCTCTGTCTGGCTTCAGCTCCAACACTGAAAATGAAACTAAAACACACCCTGCAGCCTGCTCAAAAACGAAAGTAAAAAGCTGACAGACAACCCAGCTCCATCCACTCTCTGACATCACTGCAGTAATAAACACCCATTTCTTAAAGGTACTCTCACTACAGATATTTATATACACACCCATTTATAAACACCCATTTCTTAAAGGTACTCTCACATGACAGAAGGCATATGGTATACTTGCCTATATTAGCTGAGGCATAGAGTTTAAGAGCAGGGAGGTTATACTGGAACTGTATAAAATGTTGATTAGGCCACAGCTGGAGTGTTGTGTGCAGTTCTGGACAGGGCGTGGGGCGGGGGGAGGGGGTGATAGCACTGGAAAGGGTGCAGAGGGGATTTACCTGGGCTGGAGAGTTTTAGTTATGAAGAGAGATTAGATAGACATGGATTGTTTTCCTTGGAGCAGAGGAGACTGAGGGGGGACATGATTGAGATGTTTAAAATTATGGGGGGCATAGGTAGAGTAGACGGGAAGAAACCTTCCCATTGGTGGAGGGGTCAGTGACCAGGGGGCAGAGATTTCAGGTCAGTGGCAGGAGGTTTAGAGGGGATGTGAGTTTGGAACTCGCTGTCTGAAAGGATAGTGGAGGCGGAGACCCTCATATAATTTCAGAAGTATTGAGATGTGCACTTGCGATCCCAGAGAATACAAGGCTGTGGGACAGGTACTGGAAAATGGGTTAGAATGGTTAGGTGGTTGTTTTTGACCAGCGCTGACGCGATGGGCCGACAGGCCTTTGCTGTGCTGTACGACTCTATGAAATACTCCACACAATAAACCAAAGTGAATGCGCAGTCCGCCCCTAGCGAGGGTCCCCAATCAGCAATGGGGGTGGGTCGGAGGTTAATCGGTAGCATGGTAGCATTGTGGATAGCACAATTGCTTCACGGCTCCAGGGTCCCAGGTTCGATTCCGGCTTGGGTCACTGTCTGTGCGGAGTCTGCACAACCTCCCCGTGTGTGCGCGGGTTTCCTCCGGGTGCTCCGGTTTCCTCCCACAGTCCAAAGATGTGCAGGTTAGGTGGATTGGCCGTGATAAATTGCCCTTAGTGTCCAAAATTACCCTTAGTGTTGGGTGGGGTTACTGGGTTATGGGGATAGGGTGTGGAGGTGTTGACCTTGGGTAGGGTGCTCTTTCCAAGAGCCGGTGCAGACTCGATGGGCTAAATGGCCTCCTTCTGCACTGTAAATACTATGATAATCTATGATGATAATCGGGCTTTGGTGTTGGTTTGAGGGAGGAACGTTGGCCAGGACACCAAGGGATCTCTTGGCCCTTGGTATAGGGAGCAGGCCGGACTGTACAAGGTGGTTGATGTGAAGAACAACACCCAGACCAGGCCTGATGGGCAGAATGATTACGCTGCTTTGCTTTGGTATCCGACACTTCTTTAAAATTGTGCTGTGGAATGTTTTGAAGCAGATTGAAACAAATACATGGCACCTTTAACTCAACCATCTATCTTCATCTATAACTCTCTGTCTATATCTACCTATCTACCATCAATCTCTCTGCCTGACTACATATAAAATATATATATTATAACTCCTAATTTAATTAAGTTTTTTCTTTGAGTATTACCATTATGCTGTATGAAATTATTTAGTGAAGCTTAAGAGTGCTTATTACTGTCGGCCTGTCCAGATAATCCAGCTCCTGTAATTGAGACAGAGCTGTGATATCTCACCCACGTCAGTGCTTTTGACAGTCGATGGAATGTTAGATTAATGGAGGAAGAGAGATATAAAATCAAGTTTCAATCTCAGAGAGGGCTGATGCCAATTCACGGCAGGAATGGATATGCCAGCATTTGGAGCCTGAGTTTGCACAGCCGTCCCTGGCACACGGAGGAGCAGAGTCAGGGTTACCCGAATGGTAAGCAGTGACCATTGTGAACCAAAAAGATTCAGGCATGGAATTGGGCGCAGTGCTGCTGCCCACCATAGTTGAATAGTTCTAAGGGAGGCAGTGGTTAGCACTGCTGCCTCACGGCACTGAGGACCCGGGCTCGATCCCAGCCCCGGGTCACTGTCTGTGTGGAGTTTGCACATTCTCCCCATGTCTGCGTGGGTCTCACCCCCACAACGCAAAAAGATGTGCAGAGTAGGTGGATTGGCCACGCTAAATTGCCCCTTAAGTGGAAAAAGAAAGAATTGGATACTCTGAATTTATATATTAAAAAAGTTGAATAGTTCGCCAATACTCGCTGTCCAGTTTCTCGCACGGGAAAAACTGGGGGCCGGATTTCCGCTGTCGGGATTCTCCGTTGCGCCGGCAGCGCACCCACGCCTGGGGATTTCCCGACGGCGTGGGGCTACCCACAATGGGAAACTCCATTGGGCTGGCTGGCAGGCGGAAATCCCGCTGCTGGTCGGGCGCGTCGCACCGACAGAGAATCCCTGTGAAAGATGTGTAAAAGACAACCCCAACAAATCTCACCAGCCTTCAGGAGAGGAAGAATATGGGCAGAAACGTTGCAGGAAGACATGAATCATTTTTATTGCAGCGATACTGTGTGTCCACTTGAGAACCAGGTATCAAACTGTAGCGTTTGTGGCATTTAATTAGCCACCCAATGGTTAGACATCCACATGACCACTTGTAGCCTCCAGTCCCATTCCACAGACATGAGTGCGTAATTAAGGCTGACAACCTCAGTGCAATACTTGCGGGAGTGCTGCACTGTCGGGCGTGCTGTTTCTTCGGATGAAGCATGAAGCAAGACTTTGTTTTCAACTAATGTTTACAGAATGTGTGCGTCGTTGACGAGGTCAACATCTATCACACCAAATGGCATGCCATGCCATTTCAGTGGGAAGTTGAGAGTGAACACATTGCTGGGGGTTTGGGGTCACATGTGGGCCAGACCGAGCAAGGGCGGCAGATTTCCTTCTCCCACCAGATTTTAAAAAAAACTTTTTTTTTAGATTACCCAATTCTTTTTTTCCAGTTAAGGGCACTTTAGTGTGGCCAATCCACCTACCCTGCACATCTTTGGGTTGTAGGGGTGAGACCTACGCAGACATGGGAGGAATGTGCAAACTCCACACGGACAGTGACCCGGGGCCGGGATCGAATTCGGGTCCTCGGCGCCGTGAGGCAGTAGTGCTAACCACTGCGCCGTCGTGCCGCCCCTCACCTGATGGGATTTTATGACAATGGTTTCATTGCATAAATTCAGATTTGAATTCAGGTTGAACCCTGGGTCTCTGGATAATTAGTGCAATGGCAATGCCACAATGTCACTGCAGATATGAAATAAATCCCATGACATTACTTCAAAGAAGAGGAGAGTTTCCCCTGGTGCCCTGGCCAACGTTAACTCCAAAACAACATCATGAAAAATCCGGCCTTTATCATTTTGCCATTCGTGGGAGCTTGCTGTGCATAAATTGGCCGCCACGCTTCCCGTTTTTCAACTACACTTCGAAAAGTATTTCATTGGCTGTAAAGTGCTTGGGGAATTCCCGAGGTCTTGAAAGGTCCAAAATAAAGACGAGTCTTTCTTTACTCTTCGTGGCATGCTGTAAAAGTGAATTTATCATTGTGGTCTGGCTGCAGGAAGGTGAACACAAGAGTTGCTGGGTGCTTTGTAATGAGCCAAGCCGTTCAGCAAAGTGAACCGGCCACGTCTGGGTGTAAAAGCGATTCCAGTCTCATATTTGTGACCGTATACTAACGCCCGGGGAAGCCTCACCACCTTCTTCTCTGCGGTGTGAATGCACCCCAGCCCACACTGCCCCATCACCACCTGTGGTTGCCAACATTGTTTGGATTTAGCTCGGGAAGTTTTCATCACATGCCCACCCACCTCCAACGGCCCGCCCTCCGAGGCTGCCGCCCTCCGAGGCTGCCGCCATTCACAGAGTTCTGGCAGCGCGGAAGGAAGCCATTCGGCCCATCGTGTCAGCACCAGCTCTCCAGACGAGCAATTTGCTGAATGCCACCCCCTCCCCCCCCCCCCCCCCCCCCCGGCCTCCTCCCTGTAACCCTGCTCAGTCTTCCTTTTCGGACAGCAAGTCGACTTCCCGGTCGAATGCTTCGACTGAACCTGCCCTCTACCAGGCTTTCCGGCAGTGTATTCCAGACACTGGCCGAACACTGCGTGAAAAAGCTTTTTCTCATCTCGCTTTAGCTCCTTTCCTCAATCACATTAAATCTGCGCCCTCCTTCTCAATCCTTCCACAAGTGGACACTGTTTCTATCTGTCTACTCTGTCCACACCCTTCATAATTTTGAGCAGCTCCATCACGTCTTCTCTGAACGAGGGCAGCACGGTACCATAGTGGTTAGTCCTATGGCTTCACAGCACCAGGATCCCAGGTTCGATTCCCGGCTTGGGTCACAGCCTGTGCGGAGTCTGCTCGTTCTCCCCGTGTCTGCGTGGGTTTCCTCCGAGTGCTCCGGTTTCCTCCCACAGTCCCAAAGACGTGCAGGTTAGGTGGATTGGCCATGCTAAATTGCCCTTAGGTTAGATGGGGTTGCTGGGTTATGGGGATAGGGTGGAGTTGTGGGCTCTTTCCAAGAGCCGGTGCAGACTCGATGGGCCGAATGGCCTCCTTCTGCACTGTAAATTCTGTGAACCTTCTCTGCTCTGAGGAGCCCCTCATCTCGGGAACCGTTCTCAGGAATATTGTTTGGACTCTTTCCAAACTGTCTCATCCTTCCCAAAGTGTGATGCACAGTGTCGGACGCAATGCTCCAGCCATTGGTCGCCTGGCCTGTCCCTTCTTGCGATAGCCAATTGGATAGCGCTAATTCATTGTTATCTGATTGGATGATCTTGACCGCCAATCAAACAATCCTTTTCTCCTGCTCCTTCAGCGTTCATGACCAGTAAACCAAACGTCCAAAGAAGATTAAAACTAAATTTCAAATGCCCATGTAATATTTCTCCTAGATTTTACCTGTTGCAGTCTCCCGGAGATTAATCTTTATTCCTGGAGGGTCTCTCACAGCCTGAGGACAAGCATCGATTTAAACAAACGCATAAGCCCACCATAAATTAAAGGGGAGAGAGGCTCTGTCAAAAATACCCTTCTGCGCCTGCAGCACCTTTACGCTAATCCCAGGAAACCGTGTCTGCTAATTCGGAGAGGAAGTTCAGGAATGGAAAGCAGACTTTGCTTATTCACGTCACGCGAAAGGTCACGTTGCAGCCTCCTGGGACATCCCATAGTTTTCTTCGCTACTGATGCTTTGTATCTGAAGAACCTTGATCTTTTTTTAATTTGTTAGGGGGAGGCGGGGGGGGGGTGCGGTTGGGGTAAGACGAGGAGTTGGGGAAAATTGTGAGTTTGAACATGTCTGTCAGCTCCAGGAGTTCGCAACAGGGCTGGGATGGTTGGGGTGTGGGGGAGGGGTGTGGAGGGGGAGGGGGGGGGGGGGGGTGGAGGGGGGAAAGGAGTGGGGGGGGGGAGTCGGGATCCAGGGCATTGAGCAGTCACCTGCCTCTAGCCTGGAGAACTGAGCTGATCAGTGTCAATCGTACAATCAAAGCAGGCTCTCTCTTTTCCTGGTTCTCTGTCTATTCACTGATAAACCAGGGATCAGATTTCAGTTCAAACAGGATTTCAGTTGCATGACCCTATTGACACGAAGTCAATGGGATGTTGCATTGGATTTTGCCTTCCTGCCTGATTCCGCAGGGAGAACGGCAACAACAACTGGCATTCATATAGCTCCCTTAACCCAGTCGAACATCCCCAGCTACTTCACAGGATGATTATCAGGCAAAACCTGATCTTAGCCACACAAAGAGCTGTCAGGGTAGCTTGGTCAAGGTCGTAGCTTCGAAGGAGGACCATAAGGAGGGAGAAGGAGGTAGGGGGAGAGGGGGGAGGAGACATTTAGGGGGGGCACTCCAGAACTTAGGATCCAGGCAGCTGAAAGCACGGCCAACAGCAGTGGGGAGAAGGAACTCAGGAGTGTGCAAGCGGCCAGTACCGGAGGAGTGTGCATCTCTAATCCTTTCGGCCTCGCGAACACTCTCCTTGTTCACGAGTCCTCTTAAAGGCTACCGAGAATCATGAAATAATAACAGTGCAGAAGACCATAAGACCATAAGACATAGGAGCAGAATTTGGCCACTCGGCCCATCGAGTCTGCTCCGCCATTCAATCATGGCTGATATTTTTCTCATCCCCATTCTCCTGCCTTCTCCCCATAACCCTTTTCACAGTAACTTCATTGAAGCCTACTTGTGACAATAAGCTATTATTATTAATATTATTATTATTAACCCCTGATTCCCTTATTAATCAAGAACCTATCTATGTCTGTCTTAAAGACACTCAGTGATTTGGCCTCCACAGCCTTCTGCGGCAAAGAGTTCCACAGATTGACCACCCTCTGGCTGAAGAAATTCCTCCTCATCTCTGTTTTAAAGGATCATCCCTTTAGTTTGAGATGGTGTCCTCTGGTTCTAGCTTTTCCTGCAAGTGGAAACATCCTCTCCATGTCCACTCCATCCAGGCCTCGCAGTGTCCTGTACGTTTCAATAAGATCCCCCCTTATCCATCTAAATTGCAACGAGTACAGACCCAGAGTCCTCAACCGAAGGAGTCTATTCAGGCTTTTATGCCACAACTAGCCCTCTGCAAGAGAAACCCAGTTCGTCCCAATCCCTCACCTTTTCCCCAGAGCCCTGCATATGTTTTAAATTCCGATCATTATCCAATTCTCCTTGGAAATGCAGACTCTCGGAAAGTTCATTGTACGCCCTCGCCACTTATTGCATGCCAATGTTTTTCTTCATGTCGCCATTGGTTCTATTGCCAATCACCTTAAATCGGTGTTTCGTGGTCCTCGATCCTTCCTCTATCTACTCTGTGCAAACACTTTGTGAGTTATAACAGCTCTCTCAAACCTCCTCTCTCTTCTCCAACGGGAACAATCTCAGGACCTCCAATCTATCCATGCACCTGAAGTCCCTCAAAGAATGAACAAAAATAACATATTTATTCTGGCAAATCGTAGCTGCATCCACCCCAATGTCTTCCCTCAAGTGTGGCGACCAGAACTGCCTGCACGCTCCAGCTGAGGCCAAACCAGTGTTTTGGGAAACGGCAACATAACCACTTTGCTTTTCTACTTCAGGCCTCTCATTCGAAAGCTGAGGATCCCGCGAGCCTCATCAAGCGCTTTGTCAATCTGCCCCGCCACCTTCAACAATTAAGAACATAAGAACTAGGAGCAGGAATAGGCCACCTGGCCCCTCGAGCCTGCTCCGCCATTCAATGAGATCATGGCTGATCTTTTGAGGACTCAGCTCCACTTTCCAGCCCGAACACCATAACCCTTAATCCCTTTATTCTTCAAAAAACTATCTATCTTTATCTTAAATTGGCGGACATATACCCACGGGTCTCTCTGTTCCTGACCCTCCATCGTCTCTCCTTTCCTCGTCCACTTTGACCATCTTTGGCCAGTTGCCTGAATATCTCTCTCCATGATTTGCTATCTGGTCTTGCTTTATAATGCCCCTGCGAAGTGTCTTGGATTATTTTCCCGTTAAAGGCGCAGAATAATTACATTTTTCTTTCAATTCTTTCATGTGATGCCGGCAAGTCCAACATTCGCTGTCCATCCCCAATTGCCCTTGAGAAGGTGCTGGCCTTTGTTCGTTGTGACACTGTCCTTAAAAACGGGACAGTCCTTGAATCTGTCGCCTTGCTCAACTTCATATTTCACCACAGAAGAAAGTAAACACCAAGCTTGTTTGCTCATTTTGGTAAATACAACAGAATGTGTAGAACTGTACCATGCAAGTCAGAGATTCGGTGATCGAACAGCATAACTTTTAAACAAGACTGGGGACTTTTCACAGTAACTTCATTGCAGTGTTAATGTGAGTCTACTTGTGACAATAAAGATTATTATTAACCAGAGTCCTTCTAGAATACAGCCATTAATTTAACATACATTGCTTGTGGCACCCACATTCCACTAAATATTAAAGTTCCTTCCAGTCGCCTCTTTGCTAATCCATTGCTTGTTTTTTATGAGATTGTGGCCTTCCCTTTTATTCTCCTTATCAGTCGAGATAATCTCTACGTTTCTTCATTTTATTTTAGAATCATAGAATTTACAGTGCAGCAGGAGGCCATTCGGCCCTTCGAGTCTGCAACGACCCTACTTAAGCCCCTCACCTCCACCCTATCCCCGTAACCCAGTAACCCCACCTAACCTTTTAGACACTAAAGGGCAATTTAGCGTGGCCAATTCATCTAACCTGCACATCTTTGGACTGTGGGAGGAAACCGGAGCACCCGGAGGAAACCCACGCACGCACAGGGAGAACGTGCAAACGCCACACAGACAGGCACCCGAGGCCGGAATTGAACCCGGGTCCCTGGAGCTGTGAGGCAGCAGTGCTAACCACTGTGCCACCATGCCGCCCTTTGAACCTCTCTGTCAAAATGCCCTTAAATACAGAGATTCGCTCGCCAACGCCTTCTCACAAAGCAAGACTCTTATTGCTGGTGTCAGTCTGGTAAATCTGTGTTGCACCTTGCTCAGGGTTGTTATTTATTCTGACGGGAAGCAGTCCATAACTGCACACTTCACTTACAAGCAGGCTTCCAATCTAAAATTCCCATCCTCACTGTGAGCTCTTCCAACCCTGCAAGACTCAGCCTTCTCTGCGCTCCTACGCTTCGAACCTGTTCCAGCTTCACGTTGCTCCAGGATCGGAGATTGTGCCATCAGCTGTCTAGGGTCTAAACTTTGGAATCAAACAGGATATTCCTTCGGCTGCCCGCAATAGGCAGAGTACAGGCCGCAATCAAGCAGCCCACACTTGCAAAACACAAAAAACAAAATCTGCTTTTGGGTGCGATTCCATGATTGGCAATGCCAGGGTGGCACTGCCAGAGTGGCACTGCCAGGGGAGCAATGCCAGGGTGCCAGGCTGCTCAGAGGCCCACCACACGGGGGTCTCCAATCACCTCGGAGACCCTCCAGATACCGTTCTGCCTGGTACTGAACGGCGCCCGCTTGGGGTCTCCTCGGCGCGGCCGATAGAAGCTAGGTGGCCGTCAGATCCGGCGCGGGCACGGCTAAGTGGGTTCTTGAACTGACTTAGCCGTGTGAGACTGGGTGGGACCCAGATCGCGACGTCTCACCAGATCTGGTTAGATCCCACAAAGCATACCGGCTGTCAGGAATCCCGTGGGAGATCTCTCCCAGGATCTACCGGCCGCATCTTGCTCCGGTTCCGACGGGGTGCGGCCGGTAGATTGCGGCCATGGGTGTGGGTGAACTTGAACTTCGCTGGCCTGCTCTTCGGATTAATGTTTCTTATTATGGTCGACGCCCAATCCAAATGGTTAGACGTACATCGTATGTCCTCCACGAGTTCTCATGCAACACTCGAAAAACTCCGGCCAAGTGGCTGTATCCACAGCATACCAGAGGACCCTGTTTCCGATAATGGTCTCCTTTTACCAGGGTTCCCTAGCCATGAAATTGGCTGGGTTCCTCTTTACAGAACCGCACCATACCACAGCGATGGGAGTCGCACCGGTGGAATTGTTAACGAGACGTCGATTGGGGACCAGGCTCAGCCTATTGTATTCCAGAGGACCGGAAAGAATCTTCAGAACAGGAGATGCCGTCTATGTGCGGAACTTTGGAGATGGCTCCCAATGGATCCCAGGGGCCGCGCCTGAAAAGGCTGGTCCGGTTTCACACAAAGTCAGAGTCCCAAGGGAATGCCGTGAAAAAACACTTGGACCAACGGAGAAGCAGAGTACCCACTCCAGCAGAGAGGGTTTCAGCAGAGGCGACGTCCTTGACGCCTGCTGCGGCTACCACCCGCACGGGAACACAGCCTGGGGAGCCTCAAGAGTGCTTCCCCCAGGACGATGAATATTCCGAGTCCGAATTGGAGACCGGGGAGATTGATCCTCCTCCGGAGGTCAACATCGAAGACAAACCTCCGCCTCTGGCCCCACGGCACTCAGAAAAGAAGCAACAATCCCCAGTCCGCTTCATCCCGATCCGGGTCCATCTGCCACTAACTTGTGCCAGGCGATGAAAGAGTCCTCTGCGGAAGTTCGGGGGATGATTTGGACTTGAGGGGGGGGGGATGTGATAACCCTCAAGAGGATGACGGGGGAATCATTGATTGATCTCCCCGTGGGCTCTGTAGAATACAAGTTCCTGTGGTGAGTGGGTAGAGGTCCACCCAGATGGGGCTCGTTAGCAGGACCTTTAACTCATAGATTCATAGAATTTACAGTGCAGAAGGAGGCTATTCGGCCCCTCGAGTCTGCACCGGCCCTTGGAAAGAGCACCCTACCCAAGTCCGTACCCTATCCCTGTAACCCAGTAACCCCACCCAACCCAACCTTTTTGGACACAAAGGGCAATTTAGCATGGCCAATCCACCTAACCTGCACATCTTTGGACTGTGGGAGGAAACCGGAGCACCCGGAGGAAACCCATGCAGACATGGGGAGAATGTGCAAACTCTACATTGACCCAAGCCGGGAATCGAACCTGGGACCCTGGAGCTGTGAAGCAACTGTGTTAACCACCATGCTACCGTGCCCCCCAATGTAGCTCTCAGACCCGGACCGGCAGTTTACGATCATCCTGGGCTGGGATGTTTGTTTGTTGAGACGGGGTAATGGCTTTATTTTCAGTTTAAAATAAACCAGTTTGGCCTTTCACTCCGTGCCTCCTGGAATTATTAAAATAATTTACACTTGCTCGAGGCACCATACTCTCATACACAGGCGCCCATTCTGTGCAAACAAAAGGAACATGTTCAAACGGTGCACCGGAAGCTTGGGGATATAATTCCCCGTTGCATTTTCCCGTGGCAACAGCTCAGCCAATCAGAGTCAACGTGCCAACCAATCAGCACCCTTTTCCCATGTAGTTATAAATTGCTGTGATCATTTGAAATTTGGTTTTCTTGCATTTGTCCTGATGAGCGCAAGAGGCAAGGCTTTGCAACAATGTCCCTCTTATCGGCAGTATTCAAATGCTGTATTGCAAAATTGTGACTTTGGCGAGAGCACATTGTGACACAAAATGAAACGCAAGTTAGGCAGCATCAGCAGACAAAGAAGCAAGGTTAGCGTCTCGGGTCAACGACCTTTCATCAGAAGCCTTCTTGACACCAGCTGACTAGGTAAAGCCCCAGGTTCCCATCCAGGGGTCACAGGAAAGATTGGCCATGTTTACCCTGAGCTCAGTCAACAGCTCTGTCATCACACTTTGTCTGCAAGTGGAAATCTGCAGCATCGGAAGAGCCGACGGGGCCCTTTCGAGGTGTTGTTAAAAAGCTCCAAACAACGTGACCACAGGAAATGCTTGTGGAGCCCGGGCTCATGGAGCTTGTTACATTACAGGATTACAGCACACAATAGGCACACAGGTCGGGCCTTCACCTGAGCCACATTCTTTATCTACACCCTGTTGAGCAATTGGGAGTCCAAACAGTAGAGCCTAGTTGCAAACGGCGCGTGATTGGAGAATCAAAAGAAAGGCAGGGGTCCAATATTTTTTTTAACATTCATTCTCAGGATGCCCACCTCGGTGGAAAGGACAGCATTAATTGGCCACCCCGATCGTTGCCCTGGAAAAGGAGGTGGTGAACCTTCTTCTTGAACCGCTCCTGTCTGTCTGGTGCAGATGCTCCCATGGGTGCGTTAACATAGGCGATTCCAGAATTTTGTCCCAGCAAAAGTGAAGGAGGAGCTGCCAAGTTGGGATGGTTTGTGAGACTCGGAGGGGAGCTCCGAGGCGATGGTGTTTCCATGCGCCTCCTCCAATTCCGGCCTCTTGAGCATTCCCGAATTCCATCACTCCACCATGCGTGGCCGTGCCTTCACCAGCCCAGACCCTGGACGTGATCCTCCAAAATGGAGACTAAGCGTTCGCGCCGTCGTGAACGCCGTCGCGTTTGACGACGGCGCGGAACAGGAGCGGGGACGACCGATTCTGGCCGCCACGGGGGGGCCAGCACGGCGCGGGAGCAGTTCACGCCGCTCCAGCCTCCCTGGCGCCGCGCCAACCCGCGCCTGCGCGGGGGACTTCTTCAGCGGCCGGCCTCTACGCAACATGGCGTGGGGGTTCAGGGGCCGGCCGCGCAACAAGTACGCCCGGGGGGGGGAGAGGCCGACTTGCCGATCGGCGGGCCCCGTTCGCAGACCAGACCCCATCGGAGGCCCCCCCCCTCCCCCCGTGGATGGAGCCACCGCCACCCCCCCCACAGGCCCGCCCCCCCGACCCTTCGCGCAGAGTTCCCGCCGGCAGCGACCAGGGGTGAATGGCGCCGGCGGGACTCTGCCATATCCGCGCGGCCGCTCGGCCCATCCGGGCCGGAGAATCGGCAGCCCGGCCGCGGGCAATGCGCACCTCGGAGAATCGCTCGCCGGCGTCGGGGCGGCGTGGCGCGGTTGCGGCGATTCTCCGGCACGCTCGGAGAATCGTGCCCGCTAATCCTTTCAATTCCTTCTGTCCATACACTTCTCGGCCTCTCTATCTCTTTCCCATTCTCGCACCTTTTCTGTCGTCTGCTCTAATATCGCATTATGTTTTTTTTTAAATTAATTTACGGGATGTGGGTATAGCTGACTGGTCCTGCTTTTAACGTCCATCCCTAGTTGCCCCTGAGAAGGTGGGGGTGAGCTGCCTTCTTGAACCGCTGCAGTCCCTGAGGTGTAGGTACACCCACTATGCTGTTAGGGAGGGAGTTCCAGGATTTTGAACCAGTGACAGTGAAGGAACGACGATATATTTCCAAGTGGCTCGACATTCGGGGCGTCATTCTCCGACCCCCCGCCAGGTTGGAGAATCGCCGGGGGCTGCCGTGAATCCCGCCCCCGCCGGTTGCCGAAGTCTCCGGTACCGGAGATTCGGCAGGGGGCGGGAATCGGGCCGCGCCGGTTGGTGGGCCCCCCCCGCTCGATTCTCCGGCCCGGGTGGGCCGAAGTCCCGCCGATAAATTGCCTGTCCCGCCGGCGTAAATTAAAGTACTTTTCTTACTGGCGGGACAAGGCGGCGTGGGCGGGCTCCGGTGTCCTGGGGGGGGGGGGGCGCGGGGCGATCTGACCCCGGGGGGTGCCTCCACGGTGGCCTGGCCCGCGATCGGGGCCCACCGATCCGCGGGCGGGCCTGTGCCGTGGGGGCACTCTTTCCCTTCCGCCTCCGCCACGGCCTCCACCATGGCGGAGGAGGAAGAGACTCTCCACTGCGCATGCGCGGGAAACTGTCAGCGGCCGCTGACGCTCCCGCGCATGCGCCGCCCCGACATGTCATTTCCGCGCCAGCTGGCGGGGCAACAAAGGCCGTTTCCGCCAGCTGGCGGGGCGGAAATCCCTCCGGCGCCGGCCTAGCCCCTCAACGTTGGGGCTCGGCCCCCAAAGATGCGGAGCATTCCGCACCTTTGGGGCGGCGCGATGCTCGTCTGATTGGCGCCGTTTTGGGCGCCAGTCGGCGGACATCGCGCCGTTTGGGGAGAATTTTGCCCCTGATCTTTATTTGACAATTCCTGTGAAGGGCCTTGGGGCAGTTTAACTACATTAAGGAAGCTGTAACAGTGCAAACTGTTGCTGCCTTGCTGCCCTTGTCCTTCTAGTCAGTGCAGGTCGCAAACCTCGGAGGTGCTGTCTCAGGCTGAAACAAGCCAGGTTTTTTTAAAAATTATTGATGTGAAGGATGTGGCATCGCTGGCGAGGCCAGCATTTATCACCCATCCTTAATTGCCCTTGAGATGGTGGTGGTGAGCTGCCTTCCTGAACCACTGCAGTCCCTGAGGTGTTTGCCTTCATTGGCCGGGGCATTGAGTATAAGAATTGGCAAGTCATGTTGCAGCTGTATAGAATCTTAGTTTGGCCACACTTGGAGTATAGTGTTCAATTCTGGTCGCCACACTACCAGAAGGATGTGGAGGCTTTAGAGAGGGTGCAGAAGAGATTTACCAGGATGTTGCCTGGTATGGAGGGCATTAGCTATGAGGAGCGGTTGAATAAACTCGGTTTGTTCTCACTGGAACGACAGAGGTTGAGGGGCGACCTGATAGAGGTCTACAAAATTATGAGGGGCATAGACAGAGTGGATAGTCAGAGGCTTTTCCCCAGGGTAGAGGGGTCAATTACTAGGGGGCATAGGTTTAAGGTGCGAGGGGCAAGGTTTAGAGGAGATACACGAGGCAAGTTTTTTACACAGAGGGTAGTGGGTGCCTGGAACTCGCTACCGGAGGAGGTGGTGGAAGCAGTGACGATAGTGACATTTAAGGGGCATCTTGACAAATACATGAACAGGATGGGAATAGAGGGAATCGGACCCCGGAAGTGTAGAAGATTGTAGTTTAGCCGGGCAGCATGGTTGGCGCAGGCTTGGAGGGCCGAAGGGCCTGTTCCTGTGCTGTACATTTCTTTGTTCTTTGTTCTTTGTTCTTTGTCAGTTCATATCCTGAAGTCGATGTTCCAAGTCTGTAGGAATTCAGAAAAATGTCTTCTTGAGACCAGGCCACGCTGACAGACAATCAATCACCCCCCCCCACCCCCCCCCCCCCCCCACCACCCCCCGTCCTCCCCCCTCAAGCTGGGCTTCAGTCATCTCGGACCATTCATTTAAACAGCGGGTATGTTGTCTCTTACTGAATACAAGAGCTGAGCTTGGGAAGAGGCATCTCTTCTACCTTTAGGATCTGTAAAATCTGACATCCAGCCAGTGTGTCAGAAACCTACAGCGCAAGATTTAGATTTAGATTAGCACAGTAGCACAGAAGCACAGTGGTTAGCACGGTTGTTTCACAGCGCCAGGGTCCCAGGTTCGATTCCGGCTTGGGTCGCTGTCTGTGCGGAGTCTGCACCTTCTCCCTGTGCCTGCGTGGGTTTCCTCCGGGTGTTCCGGTTTCCTCCCACAGTCCAAAGATGTGCGGATTAGGTGGATTGGCCATGATAAATTGCCCTTAGTCTCCAAAAAATGCTAAGTGGGGGTTACAGAGATAGGGTTATAGAACATAGAACACAGAACATAACAGCGCAGTACAGGCCCTTCGGCCCTCGATGTTGCGCCGACCTGTGAAACCACTCTAAAGCCCATCTACACTATTCCCTTATCGTCCATATGTCTATCCAATGACCATTTGAATACCCTTAGTGTTGGCGAGTCCACTACTGTTGCAGGCAGGGCATTCCACACCCTTACTACTCTCTGAGTAAAGAACCTACCTCTGACGTCTGTCTTATATCTATCTCCCCACAATTTAAAGCTATGTCCCCTCGTGCTAGACATCACCATCCGAGGAAAAAGGCTCTCACTGTCCACCCTATCCAATCCTCTGATCATCTTGTATGCCTCAATTAAGTCACCTTTTAACCTTCTTCTCTCGAACGAAAACAGCCTCAAGTCCCTCAGCCTTTCCTCATAAGATCTTCCCTCCACACCAGGCAACATTCTGGTAAATCTCCTCTGCACCCTTTCCAATGCTTCCACATACTTCCTGTAATGCGGCGACCAGAATTGCACGCAATACTCCAAATGCGGCCGCACCAGAGTTTTGCACAGCTGCAACTTGACCTCATGGCTCCGAAACTCAATCCCTCTACCAATAAAAGCTAACACACCGTACGCCTTCTTAACAACCCTCTCAACCTGAGTGGCAACTTTCAGGGATCTATGTACATGGACACCGAGATCTCTCTGCTCATCCACACTGCCAAGAATCTTACCATTAGCCCAGTACTCTGTCTTCCTGTTATTCCTTCCAGAATGAATCACCTCACACTTTTCTGCATTAAACTCCATTTGCCGCCTCTCAGCCCAGCGCTGCAGCTTATCTATGTCCCTCTGTAACTTGTAACATCCTTCCGCACTGTCCACAACTCCACCGACTTTAGTGTCATCTGCAAATTTACTCACCCATCCTTCTACGCCCTCCTCCAGGTCATTTATAAAAATGACAAACAGCAGTGGCCCCAAAACAGATCCTTGTGGTACACCACTAGTAACTGGACTCCAGTCTGAACACTTCCCATCAACCACCACCCTTTGTCTTCTTCCAGCTAGCCAATTTCTGATCCAAACTGCTAAATCTCCCTGAATCCCATGCTTCCGTATTTTCTGCAGTAGCCTACCGTGGGGAACCTTATCAAACGCTTTACTGAAATCCATATACACCACATCAACTGCTTTACCCTCATCCACCTGCTTGGTCAAAGAACTCAATAAAGTTTGTGAGGCACGGCCTACCCTTCACGAAACCGTGTTGACTATGTCTATTAGGGTGCTCTTTGTAAGGGCCAGTGCAGACTCAATAGACTGAACGGCCTCCTTCTGCACTGCAAATTCTATGATTCTATGATTAGATTTAGGTTTATCGTCACGTGTACTGAGATACAGGAAAAGTATTGTTCTGCGTACAGTCCAGACAGATCGTTCCATACATAAAAACATAGGATATACAATAGATACACAATGTAAACACAACGGCACAGATACCAGGTGAAGCATACAGAGAGTGGTGCTACAACAGTGGAGAAGATGTGTGGAGAGATCAGATCAGTCCATAAAAGGGTCGTTCAGGAGTCTGGTAACAGCGGGGAAGAAACTGTTTTTGAGTCTGTTAGTGCGTGTTCTCAGACTTTTGTATCTCCTGCCCGATGGAAGAAGTTGGAAGAGTGAGTAAGCCGGGTGGGAGGGGTCTTTGATTATGCTGCCCGCTTTCCCCAGGCAGCGGGAGGTGTAGATGGAGTCAATGGGTGGGAGGCAGGTTTGTGTGATGGACTGGGCGGTGTTCACGACTCTCTGAAGTTTCTTGCGGTCCTGGGCCGAGCAGTTGCCATACCAGGCTGGGATGCAGCCCGATAGGATGCTTTCTATGGTGCATCTGTAAAAATGTGGACATGCCGAATTTCCTTAGTTTCCTGAGGAAATACAGGCGCTGTTGTGCTTCCTTGGTTGTAGCATCGACGTGGGTGGACCAGGATAGATTGTTGGTGATGTGCACACCGCGGAATTTCAAGCTTTCAACCATCTCCACCTCGGCCCCGTTGATACAAACAGGGGTGTGTACAGTACTTTGCTTCCTGAAGTCAATGACCAGCTCTTTAGTTTTGCTGACATTGAGGGAGAGATTGCCCTTGACCTTGCCCTCCCTGGGCTGCATTCCTGTTGCTTCACTTGCCTTGGCCCAGCAGCCTTCAGCAGATTCACCAATGCCAGTGTTCACTGCTCCTCCAATCAGAGAGTTTCTCTCCCTCATCTGCTGCTGATAGGCTCACTAACCCACCTATCAGAAGGGAAAACAGAAGAATGGCTTGTGATTGGAGGAGCAGCTCGATGACGAATCTTCCATTGAAACCCACCTCTTTGACTGGCATTTTGAAGACTGGTGCTGGGAGCCAGGCCGGACTTTGGACAAGCCTGCGTTAGGCAATCTCTTCACACGGGAGTGCGCCCTCCCATGGGAGCCAGGTAGTGGTCCTTGGTTGGCCACAAATGATTCAGTTGGCCTCCTGGTGGGCAGTCAATCTGCCAGCTTTCTCACCACTGGCAAATGGCATGTCAGCAGGAAGACCCCAGACCCTCCCTCCCAAACCTTCCCCCGCTATTTTGCTGACACCCCGCCTCCCCCCAGGGCCTGGGAAATTCAGGCCGCTGTGTTCAAGGGAACATTAAGAATTAGCGCTGTCGATTTTGTTGCGATAAACAAGTGGCGGGTGAAATGCGGGGTAACACCACCGGGCCCATGCCCACTGGGGCCTGCCAACATGCCCCCGCGGAGGGGTTGAAGCGGGTTTGGAGCACAGGCCAGCTCCTTGGCACCTCTCAGACGGCGCAGAGACTGAGCTGAGCTGCCTGCAATGAGCTGCTTTAAAGCCAGCTCCTCCCGGGTATGCAGTCCCTCAGGGCTGTAACGGAGTGGTGGTGACACTACACTGCGTAGTAACTGAGGCCTGTTCCTCCCTGGGGTTAACAAAGAAGAAGAAAACAAAAAAAGCACACTGACGGCTGGAAATTCTTACCAAATGGAATCCTCTCCACACGTGCCATCCACAATGCAGTCACCGAGGTCTGATAAATTGCCGTCTACTTGTTGTCATGGGAACCCCCGCAGTCATTGAGATTCAGAAACAATGTCATTGTATTTTGGAGCCAGACATGAAGTTACACAGGAGCTAATCCGAGCAGAATGACGTCCTTAACATTGGATTTACAACTCGTCAGCTGGAGATGGGGGTAAGGGGCACTATTCGGCCCACCTTGGTCCCACCACCCAGAATGTCCCGACTATCAGCGACCGATTGAATCAAAGATGGCCCCAGAATATCTTGCTTTAATATACCATCTGGGAACCCACCCCTGTAATAGACACCATTTATGTGAAGGGGGTCCTGATACTGGCCCAATTCTGCTCTTGCCCAGTTTTAACCGGTACTTAGTTAAACATGTGACCTCACAAACAAGGAACAGAAGGAGGCCAATCAGCCCCTCCAGTCTGTTCCGCCATTCAATAAGATGCTAGCTGATCTGACTGTAACCTCCTGGCAACCCCGCAAACCTTTCACCCCCTTGTTAATCAAGAATCTATCTCGCTCTGACTTCAAAACATTCAATTATTCTGCTTCCACTGCCTTTTGAGGAAGACAGTTCCCGAGACTCTCAACCCTCAGAGACAGGATTTCTCCTCACCTCCACCTGAAATGAGCGACTCCTTATTTTTAAACAGTGACCCCTAGTTCTGGAATCTCCCACAAGACGAAACATCCTCTCCGCACCCACCCTGTCAATATCCCTCAGGATCTTATATGTTTCAATCAAGTTGCCTTCTCCTGTGACTCCCTTCTCCGTGGTCATCACCTCTGATGCGTTGGAGAGGCCTTTGTGTTCCGATGACCCTTCAGTTATGCCGTCGGGGGCTCCTTGTTCTTTGTAGCGTCACCCCGGCAACGAGGTCGGGGGAGGTGCCAGACAGAGTGCGGTACAAAACGCCCTCAATGGCAGAACAGGCGAAGGAACCAGGGAAGATTGCTCAACCTATTGGTTGCAAGGGCAGAAGAAGGCTGAAGCAACGAGGTGGTCCTAATCGTCATGGCACGACAACATCACTGAAATCTGACCACCAACCCGTCAAGTTCGTGTGGACAACGATTGCGCCCTAACATCCCCGTGTTAAACACTCCCGTGGAGCACTTTGGGGTGTTTTAAGGCATTGTTAAAAATATAAGCACATGAGAAACGGGAGCAGAAGTTGACAATTCAGTCCCTCAGGCCTGCTCCGCTGGTCAATAAGACCATGGCTGATCCGACTGACCTTACTTTCCTGCCTTCCCTCCATAAACTCGACTCCCTTGTCAATCAGTAATCTGTCCAACTCTGCCTTGAAAATGCCCACAGTGGCCCAACCTCCCATGTTCTCTCGGGTAGAGAACTCCAAAGGGTAACAACCCTCCGAGGCAAGAAATGCCTCCCCATCTCCATCGTAAATGGGGAGACCCCCTATTCTCAAACGGTGCCCCCTCTTTCTAGACTTCCCCAGCCGAGGAACCATCCTCTCAGTACCTATCCCGTCAAGCCGCCTCAGAACCCGTATCTGTTTCCGTCAGATCCAAGTCTTCTCAACGCCATTGAGTATCGGCCCAATCTACTCAACCTGTCCTCGCAAGACAAACACCCCCCCCCCCCCGCCCCACCACCATCTTCAGCCCAGAAACGAACCAAGTGAACCTTTTCCCCAGTTGTTGTTATAAGAAGGTCCAAGTAGATTCACTTTAGGATGGAGAGGGTTTAGGGCTCATTTTAGTGCGTTGAGAGTGTGGAACCTGCTACTGCAGAGAGTAGTTGAGGTGATTGGCATGGAGGCATTTAAAAGAAAGATGGATAAGTGCAGGAGCGAGAAAGGGCAGCGCGGTGGCACAGTGGTTAGCGCTACTGCTTCACAGCTCCAGGATCCCGGATTCGATTTCCGGCCTTGGGTCACTGTCTGTGCGGAGTCTGCACGTACTCCCCGTGTCTGAGTGGGTTTCCCTCCGGGGGCTCCGGTTTCTTCCCACAGTCCAAAGATGCGCAGGTTAGTTGGGGTTACAGGGTTAGGGTAGGGAAATGGTCCTAGGTAGGATGCTCGTTCACAGGATCGGTGCAGAATCGATGGGCCGAATGGTCTCCTTCTGCACTGTAGGAATTTTATGGTTCTAAAGGAATAGGAGGATACGTTGGCACGGTGAGATGGAGTAAGATTGGTGAAGGCATAAACACCAGAATGTGTCAGCTAGGCCGAACAGCCTGTTTCTCTGCTGATGATTCTGCACAGCTCCATTAGGAGGCGGAGGTTGCAAATAGTCGGGTTCAGTTTGAGATTGTGGCCGGGCCAACTCGCTCCAATTTGGGCCAATTTCAAAAATTCCAGTGTTCAATGACTGCAACACAATGATTGGATATGTTAAGCCTCAGTCACACTAACCTCCCAAAGACCTGTGTCAGCTTTGTTTTGTGAAGGGGCTCAGCCAGCAATTGTCCACACGGTCGAGGTACCATCGAAGCCACAAGCCCTACGCTGATATATCTTGCTTAGGCAAAGAGCAGGTGAACGTATCTACCAGGTTGCAACGTAGGTTCAAAGGGTTGTATCTCAATCCTCATATTATCATTTCTGGCCTGTGACCAAACTTTTGGTCAGCCGTCCTATTGCTCTGTTTGCTCAGTCCCCCCTCAAACATCTTGGCCGGGATTCTCCGACTCCCCGCCAGGTCTGAGAATACCCGGGGGGGTGGCGCGAACCCCGCCCCCGCCGCCCGACGCTGGCTGCCATATTCTCTGGGGCCATTTTTTGGGCGGCGCCGGGATTCCGGGGCGCCGTTGACAGTGTCCCCCCCCCCCCCCCCCCCCCCCGCCGATTCTCTGGGAACCGAGCCGGCCGGTCTGCACGTGCGCGGATCACGCCGACTGTCCGCGCACACGCGAGATCACACCGGCCGTTCCGCGCATGCACGAACTCGCGCCGGCCCTTGGGCGCCGGCTGGAGTGGCGCCAACCCCTCCAGCGTCCACCGAGCCCCCTAGAAAGGTGAGAATTCCTCACCTTGGGGGGCCGTTGACGCCGGAGTCGTTGGCAGCAGTTTTCCCGCCGGTGTGGGGATTTAGTCCCCAGAAGGGAGAATCCCGGCCCATGGGTCCTCCATTACCTTAAAGAGAGAAGATTTACCTGACTGGTTCCAGGCAGGCTCCATTTTAGCTCCAAGGTTACGTTGGAAACACAGGGTTTGATCTCCTTGGGACAAAGGAGATTGAGGATAGATTTGATCGAGGTGTACCAAATTATGACAGGTTTGGCTAGGGTCGACAAGGAAAAGCTATTCCAATTATGGCTGATGGTACAAGGACTGGAAGGGGACAGATTTAGGGAGGAACTTTTAGTTCTTTAGAACCCCCCCACCACACAGGGATTCCCTCCCCCCATGGACACGGTAAACCCCCTCACGCACATGCCGCCTCCTCCCCCCAACCTCCCATGGACCTCCCCATTGGACACCCCGCCTCCCTGACTCTGTTCCCTGGCACTGTCCCTGAGCTGCCCTCTTGAAATACTCTGTGTGGTGTAGGTACACCCACTGTGCTGTTAGGAAGGGAGTTCCAGGGCTTCGACCCTAGTCGGGCAGAACCTTTTTACGTAGTGAGTGTTAATGACCTGGAACGCGCTGCACGTGAAGGCTGTCGGAGCAGAAACAGTCCATGATTCCAAAAGAAAGGCAACTAAGGAACAAACGTACGGGGCGGCAGGGAGAGAGCAGGGAATGGGACTGACTAGATTGCTCCACAGAGAGCTAACATGGACCCAAGGGGCCGAATAGCCTGCCCTGGTGCTGTAATGACTCTATGGCTAATAAATGAAAGTTCCTTTGTTCCTCTCTTGACTAAGGAAATCATCTTCCACTGTGTGCCGATCGGATGTTTGAAGCAATAAAGAAAAGAAAATCATGGTTGAATAGCCCTCCAACAGGTATTGAATAAGTGCGTGAACAGGGAGAGTGCAGGACTGGTGGAACCACACCCCAGCAGGTGTGAGTGCTTGAGATCTTTATTCTGATCTTCCCCTCCGTCCCCCCTCCCCCACCCCCCTGTTGAGGGAGGGAGCCGCCTCCAGGAGTCCACCCGCTTCCCCTCCCCTCAAGCACTCACACCTGCTGGGGTGTGGTTCCACCCCATACGTTTGTTCCTTAGTTGCCTTTCTTTTGGAATCATGGACTGTTTCTGCTTCGACAGCCTTCACGTGCAGCGCGTTCCAGGTCATTAACACTCACTACGTAAAAAGGTTCTGCCCGACTAGGGTCGAAGCCCTGGAACTCCCTTCCTAACAGCACAGTGGGTGTACCTACACCACACAGAGTATTTCAAGAAGGCAGCTCAGGGACAGTGACAGGGAACAGAGTCAGGGAGGCGGGGTGTCCAATGGGGAGGTCCATGGGAGGTTGGGGGGAGGAGGCGGCATGTGCATGAGGGGGTTTACCGTGTCCATGGGGGGAGGGAATCCCTGCGGGGGAAGTTCTAAAGAACTAAAAGTTCCTCCCTAAATCTGTCCCCTTCCAGTCCTTGTACCATCAGCCATAATTGGAATAGCTTTTCCTTGTTGACCTTAGCCAAACCTGTCATAATTTGGTACACCTCGATCAAATCTATCCTCAATCTCCTTTGTCCCAAGGAGATCAAACCCTGTGTTTCCAACGTAACCTTGGAGCTAAAATGGAGCCTGCCTGGAACCAGTCAGGTAAATCTTCTCTCTTTAAGGTAATGGAGGACCCATGGGCCGGCATTCTCCCTTCTGGGGACTAAATCCCCACACCGGCGGGAAAACTGCTGCCAACGACTCCGGCGTCAACGGCCCCCCAAGGTGAGGAATTCTCACCTTTCTAGGGGGCTAGGTGGACGCTGGAGGGGTTGGCGCCGCTCCAGCCAGCGCCGAAGGGCCGGCGCGAGTTCGTGCGTGCGCGGACAGTCGGCGTGATCTGCGCATGTGCAGACCGGCCGGCTCGGGGCCCGGAGAATCGCCGCGGGGGGGGGGTGGCGCTGTCAACGGCGCCCGGGAATCCCGCTGCCGCCCAAAAAACGGCGGTGGAGAATGTGGCAGCCAGCGTTGGGGCCGCGGGGCGAGATTCGGGCCACTGAGAGCGAGTGAACATTAGGCTTTATTTGTCATGAACTTGCCTAGCCAGAGTCGGTTGTACAGTTGAATGCCGCCCACAGGCGGCCGGTCTATATATGGCCCCGGTGAGGGCGGAGCCAGAGGCGGAGCCCACCGGGATTACTGTACAGTACCTGGAAGCAGCTCGTATCACCACTTCCAGGTCATAGGTCATAGGTTACAGTATCATGCATGCATTAGGTGAATACATTCACCACACCCTTATTTGCAGCTCGCCCTCTTCACATCCCCAAACTGTTTCCAGCTTGCCTTGAGATTGATTCCTTTTGCACAATGAGGGAGCCACCTTTGACCTCTGGTGGCTACACCCTTCGCACTGTGTAAATCAGGCCGCACGAGCGTCTAAACTAAACAGGAAGAGACAACACCACCTGGGCAGGTGTTACCAGGTAACCATTCACGTGATGCCAAGTTTTTAAAAGGGAAATGCCTTCCTGAAGAAGCATTTGACAAACTTTTGTTCATAATTACTTCCAGACAGAGGGAAGAGATGGGGGGTTTGGGGGGTTTGTGGGGGGTGGGGAGGGGGGGTTAGGTTGCAGGTGTCCCTTAAATCTGTCCTACTTAGGGTTGCCAACTGTCATTAATTGTATTCCTAAAGATTTGATCACCACATTCCTGCCATAATTCAGCCAACTCAATCCATCCATGTGACGCACGGCCTTCCTTCACCAATTGGAGATGATTGCCTGTAAGCCTAACAGCCTTTTGTTTTACCCCTGATGCGAGCATCAATCACACGAAACTGAGAGTAGATGTAAACTGTGGCTTTAATCGACTAGAACAGTGCCTGCCTGCGACTGCTCTGCTAGTGAGAGCCGCCTACAGGGCTGCTGCTCTTTATAACCTCCCCTCGAGGGGCGGAGCCAGGGGCGGAGCCCACAAGGGCACCAACATGATACATTCCATGTAATATCGTACAATGGTCCATAGGTGGAGCCCACATGGGCAACAGTGTGATACAGTGACATACATGGTGGATGGTTAATACAAAACGTTCACCACAACCCCCATTTTCAATACTTTTATACCTGGTAAAGAGAGATACTCCAAAGGCAATGGCAAAAGAAAATATCTTTTTTAATGTCCCGATGATTGTTCTCCAGGGTCGCACTCAGCAGTGTCCTGGAAATCGATCTTCATTTCCTGGGGACTCCTGGCCAATCATGGAGTGTTGCAACCCTGCCTAAGTGACCAGGTCGTTCAAACACAAAAACAATGTCCTGTAATTACAACAAGCAACTTCCCCTCAAGCTGCTCTCCGCTCCAATGCTGTGTACGTGCTGCGAGTACTGGGACAGCTCTTAAGGAATTTCAGTTGACATCATTTGGCTGAAGGTGGGTAGCCTGGAATCATGGGGGTGGGGGGATATGCCACAGATTCATAGAATCCCTACAGTACAGAAGGAGACCATTCGAAAACAAAATGAATATCACTTATTGTCACAAGTAGGCTTCAAATGAAGTTACTGTGAAAAGCCCCTAGTCGCCACATTCCAGCGCCTGTTCGGGGAGGCTGGTACGGGAATTGAACCGTGCTGCTGGCCTGCCTTGGTCTGCTTTCAAAGCCAGCTCTTTAGCCCTGTGCTAAACCAGCCCCATCTGACCCTCTAAAAGAGCATCCTACCCCAAGGCCCACGTCCCCACCCTATCCCCGTAGCCCAGTCTCCCCACCCAACCTTTTTGGACACTAAGGGGCAATTTAGCACGGCCAGTCCACCTAACCTGCACATCTTTGGACTGTGGGGGGAAACCGGAGCACCCGGAGGAAACCCACGCAGTCAGGGGGAGAACATGCAAACACCACACACAAAAGGATGGAATTGAGCCCGGGTCCCTGGCACTGTGAGGCGGCAGTGCTAACCACTGTGCCATCGTGCCGGCCACCTCCCACTGTGCTGTGGATGAATCCACATTCTGTTTGTTCAGCATTTGCCTCGAGTTCCCAATGATGTTCCTCTCGGGGTTTATCCACTTATGAGGCAAAGAAAGGACTTGCATTTGTATAGCGCCTTTCCGACCTCCGGATTCCCAAGGTGGATTTCAGCCAGCGAAGTACACATGAACACAAGAGATAGAAATATGGCCCATGGAGTTTGCTCTGCCATTCTATAGAACCATGGCTGACCTTGTGCAGCAACACCATTTTTTTCACCCACTCCCAATAACCCTTTATCCCCTGCAAGACCAAGAAATGGTCAATCCCAGAACTGTCACTATTGTAATGTTGGAAAAAGTAACAACCAACGATTAAAGAACAAAGAACAAAGAAAAGTACAGCACAGGAACAGGCCCTTCGGCCCTCCAAGCCCGTGCCGACCATGCTGCCCGTCTAAACTAAAATCTTCTACACTTCCGGGGTCCGTATCCCTCTATTCCCATCCTATTCATGTATTTGTCAAGATGCCCCTTAAATGTCACTATCGTCCCTGCTTCCACCATCACCTCCGGCAGCGAGTTTCAGGCACCCACTACCCTCTGTGTAAAAAACATGCCTCATACATCTACTCTAAACCTTGCCCCTCGCACCTTAAACCTATGCCCCCTAGTAGTTGACCCCTCTACCCTGGCAAAAAGCCTCTGACTATCCACTCTGTCTATGCCCCTCATAATTTTGTAGACCTCTATCAGGTCGCCCCTCAACCTCCGTCGTTCCAGTGAGAACAAACCGAGTTTATTCAACCGCTCCTCATAGCTAATGCCCTCCATACCAGGCAACATTCTGGTAAATCTCTTCTGCACCCTCTCTAAAGCCTCCACATCCTTCTGATAGTGTGGCGACCAGAATTGAACACTATACTCCAAGTGTGGCCTAACTAAGGTTCTATACAGCTGCAACATGACTTGTCAATTCTTATACTCAATGCCCCGGCCAACGAAGGCAAGCATGCCGTATGCCTTCTTGACTACCTTCTCCACCTGTGTTGCCCCTTTTAGTGACCTGTGGACCTGTACACCTAGACTTCTCTGATTGTCAATACTCTTGAGGGTTCTACCCCTTGTTATTGCACCGCAAGCTCCCCCACTCAGCTATGTGATAACGCCCAAATAATCTGTTCTGATGATGATGATAATCTTTTTTTTATAATCGTTATTCGTGTCACAAGTAGGCTGACATTAACACTGCAGTGAAGTTACTGTGAAAAGCCCCTCGTCGCCACACTCCGGCGCCTGTTCGGGTACATGGAAGGAGAATTCAGAATATCCAATTCACCTAACCGCACGTCTTTCGGGACTTGTGGGAGGAAACCGGAACACCCGGAGGAAACCCGCGCAGACACGGGGAGAACGTGCAGACTCCGCACAGACAGTGACCCAAGCTGGGAATCGAACCTGGGACCCTGGTGTTGTGAGCAACAGTGCTAACCACTGTGCTACCGTGCCGCCCGTTGAGGGACAGACCTTGGCCAGAACACACTTATAGAACTCTCCCAACTAGAATGATACATGTAGCAACGAGGATATTTTTATTAGTGAAGATTTGTAAATAGACCAAGTCTTAGTTCACCAGATTTGATGAATTTGAAATACCTAGAAAGGGTTAATAGCAAAACCGTATTTGGGGAATTGATTAGGAGATGCAAGTTTAAGGGAGTTGGCATAAAAGGCAGAAAATTGGTTGGTTGATTGGTTGAAGGTTGGGTGATTTTTTTTCAAAGGCCGAGTGGAACCCACTCCAGCAAGAGACCGTTGGAACTGAGTCAATGACAACATTTAAGGGAAGTTGTAAAAATACTAAAGACAGGGATTACCTACCTGTCAAAACCAGTTCTTCAAAACGATTAATTTAAGGAAAACACCAGAGATTGCAATCAGTGACGTTGAGGGGTTTGGAGCTCTGAGCTGTCCCATCACTCACACTTTGTATCCTTTGCGCAAAGCAAACAGTATCATTCAAATCAATAGCTCGCCGCTTTGCTAACAGCTCCGCAGATTTTCTGAGTCATCACATTTGAGACAAACTCCCAGAACTGCAGCGCATCACATCTCACCAGAGCCTTTCAGCATAGGAGCAAGCGGAGGCCATTCAGCCCCTCGAGCTTGCCCCGCCATTCAGTTCGGTCATGACCATAGCAGTTATATAGATATGGTCACACCCAAGGAGCAGGCAGAGGGATGGGTGACCACCAGAAGGGGCAGGCACTCAGTGCAGGAATTCTCTGTGGTTGTCCCCCTCTCGAACGGATATACCCCTGGGTCAGGGGCACAGATAGGCGCTTCTGTGGATGTGAAAGAGACTCCAGGATGGTATGTTGCCTTCCTGGTGCCAGGGTCCAGGATGTCTCAGAACGGGTAGTGAGCACCCTGAAGGGGGAGGGCAAACAGGCAGAGGTCATGGTACATATTGGTACTAACAACAAAGGCAGGAAGGGGGATGAGGTCCTGCAGCAGGAGTTCAGGGAACTAGGCAGAAAGTTAAAAGACAGGACCTCTAGGGTTGTAATCTCGGGATTACTCCCTGTGCCACGTGCCAGTGAGGCTAGAAATAGGAAGATAGAGCAGCTAAACACGTGGCTAAACAGCAGGTGTAGGAGGGAGGGTTTCAGTTATCTGGACCACTGGGAGCTCCTCCGGGGCAGGTGTGACCAGTACAAGAAGGATGGGTTGCATCTAAACTGGAGAGGCATAAATATCCTGGACGCGAGGTTTGCTAGTTTTGATTTGATTTGATTTATTATTGTCACATGTATTAGTATACAGTGAAAAGTGTTGTTGCCTGCATGCTGTACAAACAATGCATACCGTACATAGGGTAGGAAGGAGAGACTGCAGAATATAATGTTACAGTCATAACAGGGATGTAGAGAAAAGATCAACTTAATACGAGGTAGGTCCATTCAAAATTCTGATGGCAGCAGGGAAGAAGCTGTTCTTGAGTCGGTTGGTGCGACCTCAAACTTTGGTATCTTTTTCCTGACGGAAGAAGGTGGAAGAGAGTGTGTCCGGGGTGCGTGGGGTCCTTAATTATGCTGGCTGCTTTTCCGAGGCGGCTGGAATTGTAGATAGAGTCATTGGATGGGAGGCTGGTTTGCGCGATCGACTGACCTTGTGTAGTCTTGGGCAGAGCAGGCTCCATACCAAGCTGTGATACAACCAGAAAGAATGCTTTCTATGGTGCATCTGTAGAAGTTGGTGAGAGTCGTAGTTGCCATGCCAAATTTCCTTAGTCTTCTGAGAAAGTAGAGTCGTTGGTGGGCTTTCTTAACTATAGTGTCGGCATGGGGGGACCAGGACAGGTTGTTGGTGATCTGGACACATAAAAACTTGAAGCTCTCAACCCTTTCTACTTCGTTCCCATTGCTGTAGACAGGGGCATGTTCTCCTCTTTGCGTGAGAGGGTAGAAGCAGCCTTGGTTTAACATCTCACAAGAGGGTCGGTGCAGACTAGATGAGCTGAATGGCTCCCTTCTGCACTGTAGGGATTCTATGATTCTATGAAAGGCAGGACCTTTGACAGTGCAGCATTCCTGCACTGGGAGTGTCATCCTGGATTTCTGGGCCTGGTCTGGGATTTCAATCCATGGCTGCAGACTCAGAGGTGAGAGAACGTCCCACTGAGTCACGGTTGACAACAGGGGGGCAGTGCTCAGTAATATCGGCCTCATTATGCCAGTGGGACTATCTCATTTCAAGCCTCACTCCTTTCGTTCTGTCGCTGTGTTAATTTTCCTCATTGCAGCCCTGTCAAGCCGCTGGGAGCATTTCTCTAAGATAAGGGTCTGTATTCTTCGAACCCCGACGCCGCACTCACACTTGGCGACAGGGCGGAGAATCCCCGATGACGGCAAACCCGGGGGCGGCGCCCCTTTCGTGATGCTCCGTCCCCTGAAAAGGCACACCTTATCCATGGCCTCAGGCCCACCCTGCGATTCTTCCCTGATAGGTTCTTCCCCTCCCATAGTGTGGGAACATTAAGGATAATTATATCGCGACGAGCACAAACTGGGGATTGAAGCTTGGCCCACACGGGGTTTCAAAGGGATTCCAGTGCCGAAGCAGCTGAAGGCACAACGCCAATGATGGACCATTGGGAGTTGGAGGGTTGGCAGAGAACATGCTAAAGGCAGAGGCCGCGGAGGGTTGAGAGAAATACCAGCAGCAGCGATTTTTAAAAGTTCCTTTCCTTTCTTTGGTAAACACCCAACAGCATAAAGTAACTGCGTGGGTTTCCTCTGGGTGCTCCGGTTTCCTCCCACAGTCCAAAGACGTGCAGGTTAGGTGGATTGGCCACGATAAATTGCCATTAGTGACCAAAAAGGTTAGGAGGTGTTATTGGGTTACGGGGATAGAGTGGAAGTGAGGGCTTAAGTGGGTCGGTGCAGACTCGATGGGCCAAATAAGACCATAAGACATAGGAGCGGAAGTAAGGCCATTCGGCCCATCGAGTCCACTCCACCATTCAATCATGGCTGATTTCAACTCCATTTACCCGCTCTCTCTCCATAGCCCTTAATTCCTCGAGAAATCAAGAATTTATCAACTTCTGTCTTAAAGACACTCAACGTCCTGGCCTCCACCGCCCTCTGTGGCAATGAATTCCACAGACCCACCACTCTCTGGCTGAATAAATTTCTCCTCATCTCTGTTCTAAAGTGACTCCCTTTTATTCTAAGGCTGTGCCCCCGGGTCCTAGTCTCCCCTGCTAATGGAAACAACTTCCCTACATCCACCCTATCTGAGCCATTCATTATCTTGTAAGTTCCTATTAGATTTCCCCTCAACCTCCTAAACTCCAATGAATATAATCCCAGGATCCTCAGACGTTCATCGTATGTTAGGCCTACCATTCCTGGGATCATCCGTGTGAATCTCAGCTGGACCCGCTCCAGTGCCAGTATGTCCTTCATGAGGTGTGGGGCCCAAAATTGCTCACAGTATTCTAAATGGGGCCTAACTAATGCTTTATAAAGCTTCAGAAGTACATCCCTGCTTTTATATTCCAAGCCTCTTGAGATAAATGACAACATTGCATTTGCTTTCTTAATTACGGACTCAACCTGCAAGTTTACCTTTAGAGAATCCTGGACTCGGACTCCCAAGTCCCTTTGCACTTCAGCATTATGAATTTTGTCACCGTTTAGAAAATAGTCCACGCCTCTATTCTTTTTTCCAAAGTGCAAGACCTCGCAGTTGCCCACGTTGAATTTCATCAGCCATTTCTTGGACCACTCTCCTAAACTGTCTAAATCTTTCTGCAGCCTCCCCACCTCCTTCATACTACCTGCCCCTCCACCTATCTTTATATCATCGGCAAACTTAGCTAGAATGCCCCCAGTCCCGTCATCTAGATCGTTAATATATAAAGAGAACAGCTGTGGCCCCAACACTGAACCTGCGGGACACCACTCGTCACTGGTTGCCATTCCGAAAAAGAACCTTTTATCCCAACTCTCTGCCTTCTGCCTGACAGCCAATCGTCAATCCATGTTAGTACCTTGCCTCGAATACCATGGGCCCTTATTTTACTCAGCAGTCTCCCGTGAGGCACCTTATCAAAGGCCTTTTGGAAGTCAAATGGCCTCCTTCTGCACTGTATGTTCTATTCTATTCTAACTACTCTGCAGGCTGTACTCTTGCAGTAACAGCTTCTGATGTAGTCTTTTTCTACTCCGTCACCCTCAAACCCAACCAGAGACGTTGAAGCCACCCCCAGATTTGCCGGAAGCCGTTCTGGAAGTCCCTCCGGGAGCACCAAGGCCATGAAAGGCCAGAATAGAACAAACACAGGCCCTGTTAATCTAATGTTATTGTGCCAGGATAGTGAGGGAAATGGTGTGCTGCACTGGACTACGGTGACTGCGCTGTTTACCTGTTGGTGTGGGCTGGATAGTCAGAAACTCCACATAACTATTTGCCTGTCAGTCACAACCTCGCCATCCCCAGGAGAGAACGCTGGCGATCAGACGCAGGTGGAAAAACCTGACCTCAGCAGCTCCTGACAAGCTTCTTACAAGCGATGGACTCTGAGATGTTCCTCCTCAAACACCGTCTGGGTGCTACCTGTTAAATTCTGTTTTGGGATGTGGCCAGACTGCCCTGAATTGAGTGATTGGCTGGGCCTTTTCAATAGGCGGTTAAGCCAACCATAAGGAGGGCAGCACGGCGGCGTAGTGGTTAGCACTGCTGCCTCATGGCGCCGAGGTCCCAGGTTCGATCCCGGCCCCGGGTCACTGTCCGTGTGGAGTTTGCACATTCTCCCCGTGTTTGCGTGGGTTTCGCCCCCACAACCCAAAGATGTGCAGGGTAGGTGGATTGGCCCCGCTAAATTGCCCCTTAATTGGAAAAAATGAATTGGGTACTCCAAATTTTTTTTTAAACTCAACTATAAGTGTGACAAGTTCCCTTCCCTAAAGGGCATCGGTGAACCAGTTGGGTTTCATATGTCTTTTTTTAAGCTGAGCTTAAATTCTCAGGCATCCGATGATTTGAATTCAAAGTTCCCTGGATCATCAGTCCACACTTACACATTGCTAGTCCAGCAATGTAACCTCTGCACTACCCTTGTTAGTGTTACATGACACCCATCCCATGTTATCTGTGTGCCTGTTGATATCACACAATCTCTTCGTCCTTCTACACTTAGTGATTGCTCTCTGTTCCATTCAGAACATTTTTTGTTTGAAATTCTCTCTGGCCACACTCCGAGTTGTGAATATAGCGTGGTGTCTGTTTCTTTAAACTGTCTACGTTGTAATGATATGTATGTAGGCAAGCTAGTGAAGGGTTAATTGTTACATCTCTGTGTAATTCAAACACTAGAGGGCACCACCATTTATCTGTATATAAATCAGACCTCAGGGAATGCTGGGTAGTTAGCAAAGGAAAAAGCCTGAGAATTGCACGAGGAGTAGATTAGATTAGAGAGAGTTAACATGAGGATATTATTAGTGATTACTAGGTTATTGATTACTGCTAGACAGATTCAATATTACTTTATTATTAACTAAAGCTCAGTAGTGTGTGCGAACTTCATTTACTTAATCGTTATACAATAAATTAGTATTAATTCAATCTAATGATTGGTGCTTTCTTCGTCATCAACTCAACAGACCAAGGGGGCAGCACGGTGGTGCAGTGGGTTAGCACTGTGGTCTCACAGCGCCGAGGTCCCAGGTTCGATCCCGGCTCTGGGTCACTGAGGGTAATATAACATACCTGATATCACGAGACAGGTCTCTCCTTCCTTCTGCGGGTGGGTATTGAGGCTTTTTGTTTTACAATCGCTAGTATGAGATAAGTATCTTCACAAAGACGTCCCTCTGGGTTTTAATAATCAATAATAATAATCTTTATTAGTGTCACAAGTAGGCTTACATTAACCAAGTCGCCACATTCCGGCGCCTGTTCGGGTACACAGAGGGAGAATTCAGAATGTCCAATTCACCTAACAAGCACATTTTTCCGGACTTGTGGGAGGAAACTGGAGCACTCGGAGGAAACCCACGCAGACACGGGGAGAACGTGCTGACTGCGCACAGACAGTGACCCAAGCCGGGAATCGAACCCGGGTCCCTGGCCCTGTGAAGCAACAGTGCTAACCACTGTGCTACCATGCTTCACTGCGAGGTTTGTGGTTGAAGCGTGTGAGATAAATGCTCTCCAGTCTGGCCTTTGAATAAAGGGAATTGAAGGGTGCGGTGAAGCAGGCTGCATTTATCCAGTCGGGAGGGAGTTGGCCTGGGTGTCCTTCGGACAAAGAAACAGCCTCTTTAAAAAAGCTGCGGTTAGAAACAACACCTGCTCAAATCAGGAAGCACTTCAAATTTAATGGACTGTGAAGAGCTATAAAAACAAACAAGCAAATCCCTGCTTTGAAATAGCCTGGGCCTGTTAATCAAGAGGCTTGTGAAAGGTAATGGACCATGAAATTGAATGTAAATAATGCAGTTCGAAGCTTTCAGGCTTCTCAACATGACCAGGGCCATGAAAATGTTAAAGGGGAACAACATTGGGCGGGATTCTCCGATATCGGCGCGATGTCCGCCGACCGGCGCCAAAAATGGCACGAATCTGTCCGGCATCGCGCAGCCCCAAAGGTGCGGACGTCTCCGCATCTTGAGCGGCCGAGCCATCACCTTGAGGGGCTAGGCCCGAGCCGGACTGATTTCCGCCCCGCCAGCTGGCGGGAAAGGCCTTTGGTGCCCCGCCAGCTGGCGCGAAACTGTCTTTGCCGGGCGGCGCATGCGCGGGAGCGTCAGCGGCTGCTCACGGCATCCCTGTGCATGCGCAGTGGAGGGGGTCTCGTCCGCCTCCGCCATGGTGGAGACCATGGCGAAGGTGGAAGGAAAAGAGTGCCCCCATGGCACAGGCCCGCCCGCGGATCGGTGGGCCCCGATCGCGGGCCAGGCCACCATGGGGGCACCCCCCAGGGCCAGATCGCCCTGCGCCCCCCCAGGACCCCGGAGCCCGCCCGTGCCGCCGTGCCCCGCCGTCCCAAAGGTGGTTCAATCCACGCCGGCTGGCGTGGGTTGACAGCGGCGGGACTTCGGCCCATCGCGGGCCGGAGAATCGCCGGGGGGGGGGGGGGGGAGGGGCCGCCAACTGGCACGGTGCGATTCCCGCCCCCGCTGAATATCCGGTGCCGGAGAATTCGGCAACCGGCAGGGGCAGGATTCACGCCAGCCCCTGGTGATTCTCCGACCCGGTGGGGGGTCAGAGAATCCCGCCCCTTGAATGTGAAAAAAAAACATTTGAAGGTTTCCAACACATCAAAAGGAAGGCCTTTACCTTCATCTGAAGGATGATTGGTATTGACATGCTGGGAGTGAAACCAAATGTTTCCAGGCTACAGAGGGAAACTTTCACCTTCACCTGACATCTTTGAACTTAACATCAAAGGGTTCCAACATATTAGAGGGAAGACTTTTAGCTACAACCTGACATGCTGAAAGATAGTGTAATGACTTTCAAAGTTACAGAAGTGAAGACCTGTCACACTAGCCACCATCCCGGGAAATACTCCCAACCTGAGGCTCTGCAACCCAGCCCAAGCACCGCCCCTCCCCCCACCGACTCCCCTATCTCCCTGAACGACCCTCCTCGGTACCCTGGAAGTAAATGTAAAGAGGATACTCACCCCCGCACAACCGCTCCCCCCCACAGAGTCCACAGTGTCTGGTATTCCCTTGTCAGGACTAGGAGAGATTGGTACCCATGGGCCTTCCAGCTGGGTGGCAGAACAAAGAACAAAGAACAAAGAAATGTACAGCACAGGAACAGGCCCTTCGGCCCTCCAAGCCCGTGCCGACCATACTGCCCGACTAAACTACAATCTTCTACACTTCCTGGGTCCGTATCCTTCTATTCCCATCCTATTCATATATTTGTCAAGATGCCCCTTAAATGTCCCTATCGTCCCTGCCTCCACTACCTCCTCCGGTAGTGAGTTCCAGGCACCCACTACCCTCTGCGTAAAAAACTTGCCGCGTACATCTACTCTAAACTTTGCCCCTCTCACCTTAAACCTATGCCCCCTAGTAATTGACCCCTCTACCCTGGGGAAAAGCCTCTGACTATCCACTCTGTCTATGCCCCTCATAATTTTGTATACCTCTATCAGGTCGCCCCTCAACCTCCTTCGTTCCAGTGAGAACAAACCGAGTTTATTCAATCGCTCCTCATAGCTTATGCCCTCCATACCAGGCAACATTCTGGTAAATCTCTTCTGCACCCTCTCTAAAGCCTCCACATCCTTCTGGTAGTGTGGCGACCAGAATTGAACACTATACTCCAAGTGTGGCCTAACTAAGGTTCTATACAGCTGCAACATGACTTGCCAATTCTTATACTCAATGCCCCGGCCAATGAAGGCAAGCATGCCGTATGCCTTCTTGACTACCTTCTCCACCTGTGTAGCCCCTTTCAGTGATCTGTGGACCTGTACTCCTAGATCTCTTTGACTTTCAATACTCTTGAGGGTTCTACCATTCACTGTATATTCCCTACCTGCATTAGCCCTTCCAAAATGCATTACCTCACATTTGTCCAGGTTAAACTCCATCTGCCATCTCTCCGCCCAAGTCTCCAGACAATCTAAATCCTGCTGTATCCTCAGACAGTCCTCATCGCTATCCGCAATTCCACCAACCTTTGTGTCGTCTGCAAACTTACTAATCAGACCAGTTACATTTTCCTCCAAATCATTTATATATACTACAAAGAGCAAAGGTCCCAGCACTGATCCCTGTGGAACACCACTGGTCACAGCCCTCCAATTAGAAAACCATCCCTCCATTGCTACCCTCTGCCTTCTATGGCCTAGCCAGTTCTGTATCCACCTTGCCAGTTCACCCCTGATCCCGTGTGACTTCACCTTTTGTACTAGTCTACCATGAGGGACCTTGTCAAAGGCCTTACTGAAGTCCATATAGACAACATCTACTGCCCTACCTGCATCAATCATCTTAGTGACCTCCTCGAAAAACTCTATCAAGTTAGTGAGACACGACCTCCCCTTCACAAAACCGTGCTGCCTCTCACTAATACGTCCATTTGCTTCCAAATGGGAGTAGATCCTGTCTCGAAGAATTCTCTCCAGTAATTTCCCTACCACTGAAGTAAGGCTCACCGGCCTGTAGTTCCCGGGATTATCCCTGCCACCCTTCTTAAACAGAGGAACAACATTGGCTATTCTCCAGTCCTCCGGGACATCCCCTGAAGACAGCGAGGATCCAAAGATTTCTGTCAAGGCCTCAGCAATTTCCTCTCCAGCCTCCTTCAGTATTCTGGGGTAGATCCCATCCGGCCCTAGGGACTTATCTACCTTAATATTTTTTAAGACACCCAACACCTCGTCTTTTTGGATCACAATGTGACCCAGGCTATCTACACCCCCTTCTCCAGACTCAACATCTACCAATTCCTTCTCTTTGGTGAATACTGATGCAAAGTATTCATTTAGTACCTCGCCCATTTCCTCTGGCTCCACACATAGATTCCCTTGCCTATCCTTCAGTGGGCCAACCCTTTCCCTGGCTACCCTCTTGCTTTTTATGTAAGTGTAAAAAGCCTTGGGATTTTCCTTAACCCTATTTGCCAATGACTTTTCATGACCCCTTCTAGCCCTCCTGACTCCCTGCTTAAGTTCCTTCCTACTTTCCTTATATGCCACACAGGCTTCGTCTGTTCCCAGCCTTTTAGCCCTGACAAATGCCTCCTTTTTCTTTTTGACGAGGCCTACAATATCATTCGTCATCCAAGGTTCCCGAAAATTGCCGTATTTATCTTTCTTCCTCACAGGAACATGCCTGTCCTGTATTCCTATCAACTGACACTTGAAAGCCTCCCACATGTCAGATGTTGATTTGCCCTCAAACATCCGCCCCCAATCTATGTTCTTCAGTTCCCGCCTAATATTGTTATAATTAGCCTTCCCCCAATTTAGCACATTCATCCTCGGACCACTCTTATCCTTGTCCACCAGTACTTTAAAACTTACTGAATTGTGGTCACTGTTACCGAAATGCTCCCCTACTGAAACATCTACCACCTGGCCGGGCTCATTCCCCAATACCAGGTCCAGTACCGCCTCTTCCCTAGTTGGACTGTTTACATATTGTTTTAAGAAGCCCTCCTGGATGCTCCTTACAAACTCTGCCCCGTCTAAGCCCCTGGCACTAAGTGAGTCCCAGTCAATATTGGGGAAGTTGAAGTCTCCCATCACCACAACCCTGTTGTTTTTACTCTTTTCCAAAATCTGTCTACCTATCTGCTCCTCTATCTCCCGCTGGCTGTTGGGAGGCCTGTAGTATACCCCCAACATTGTGACTGCACCCTTCTTATTCCTGATCTCTACCCATATAGCCTCACTGCCCTCTGAGGTGTCCTCTCGCTGTATAGCTGTGATACTCTCCTGAACAAGTAGCGCAACTCCGCCTCCCCTTTTACATCCCCCTCTATCCCGCCTGAAACATCTAAATCCTGGAACGTTTAGCTGCCAATCCTGCCCTTCCCTCAACCAGGTCTCTGTAATGGCAACAACATCATAGTTCCAAGTAGTAATCCAAGCTCTAAATCCAAGCTCTAGAATCCAGCCTCAAACCCAGTAATTATATTTCAATGCCTGTAGACCAGCTGACTGACGGCCAGGTACTGCGGGCCAGGAAAATCACGATGGGCTTGTCACCTGGCAAGATTCCTGATTCGGCCCTCTCGCCCGATTCAACGGGCAACCGCCAATCCTGGCTGGGGCTAGTGGTCCCAGCCAATTGCCCCCTGGGTCAGTGGCGGGCGGTGAAGGAACTAACGTGAGAGAAAAACATACTTGACCTCATCCTCACCAACCTGTCTGCTGCAGATACACCTGTCCATGACATATTGGTGGAATATGCACATTCCTTGTGGAGACAAATCCTCCTCCACAATCTGTAACCCATTTCCCACCAAGCCAAGGGATCAATCCTGGTTCAATGAAGAGTGCAGGAAGGCAGACCAGGAAAAATGAGATGTCAGCCTGGTGAAGCTACCACACAGGACTACCTGTGTGTCAGACAGCATAAGCATCAAGTGATCGAAAGGGCGAAGCTATTCTGCAACCAATAGCCCAGATCTAAGCTCTGCAGTCCTGTCACATCCAGCTGTGAATGGTGGTGGGCAACTATACAACTCACTGGAGGAGGAGGCTCCACGAATATCTCGATCCTCAATGATGGAAGAGCCCAGCACATCAATGCAAAAGGCAAGGCGGAGGCATTCCAAACAATCTTCAGTCAGAAGTGCCGAGTGGATGATCCATCTTGATCTCCTCTGAGATCCCTTACATCACAGATACCAGTCTTTACCAAATTCAATTTACCCCACATGGTATCAACAAATGGCTGGATACTGCAAAGGCTAGTGGGCCCTGACAATATTCCAGCAATAGTACTGAAGACTTGTGCTCCAGAATTTACCACACCCCGAGCCAAGCTGTTCCAGTACAGCTACAACACTGGCATCTACCGGTGACGAATGTGATATAAAATAGTTACTTTAGAGATATTAGTTACTGTAATGTAGAGATAGGCCAGTCTCATTCTGGTGAGTTCACAGACAAAGGATTTCAGACCGCATGGCAAAGCAAAGGAAGAGGTGTGTCCACCAAAGGAGGAGAAAAGGATGCTGGGTAATAGGGGCCAGAGGAAGGGATTGGAAGTGAGCCAATTAGGATGTATGACCAGGTCAGGAGGGGTATAGGATGACCTATGGGAATCGTGTATGTGAAACTTGATGCCATTTGAATGTGACTTCTTTGTTCTACAGCCTCACTTGATTCCAGAGGTGTACGAAGCAAGATGTGCTTTGTACCGCTGTGAACTGAGTCAGGCTTGCAAGTCAAATAAAATAACTAATGCTGTACCTGCAAATCCATCTCGACTTTTATTGAGGCCAGGCTGACGGGTAAAGAAATTTGGGATTTGTCACCGGGAATGTGGAAAATTGGCCAGGTGCGTCCTGTACACAAACAGCAGGACAAATCCAACCCAGCCAATCACCGCCCTATTAGTCTGCTCTCGATCATCAGTAAAATGATGGCAGGTGCCATCAACAGTGCTATCATGCGGCACCTGCTTCGCAATAACCTGCTCACGGGCTCTCAGTTTGGGTTCAACCACAGTCATTCATTGTCTGACCTCATTGCAGTCTTGGTTCAAACGTGGACAAAAGAGCTGAATGCCAGAGGTGAGGTGAGAGTGACTGCCCTTGACAGCAAGGCAGCATTTGACCGAGTGTGGCATCAGGAGCCCAAGCTAAACTGGACTCAATGGGAATCAAGGGAGAAACTCTCCGCTGGTTGGAGTCATACCCGGCACAAAGGAAGATGGTTGTGGTGGTTGGAGGTCAATCATCTCAGCTCCAGGGCATCACTGCAGGAGTTCCTCAGGGTAGTGTGCTAGGCCCCAACCATCTTCAGCTGCTTCATCAATGACCTCCCTTCCATCATAAGGTCAGAAGTGGGGATGTTTGCGGATGACAGCACAATGTTCAGCAGCATTCGCGACTCCTCGGATAATGAAGCAGTCCGTGTCCAAAATGCAGCAAGACCTGGGCAATATCCAGGCTTGGGCTGACAAGTGGCAAGTTACATTTGTGCCACGTAAGTGCCAAGCATTGACCATCTCCAATCGAAGAGAATCTAGCCATCGCCCTCTGACAATCTCGCCTGACAACAGCATTACCATCACTGAATCTTTAACTATCAACACCCTGGGGGTTACCATTGACCAGAAACAGAGCTGGACCAGCCACATAAATACTGTGGCTACAAGAGCAGGCCAGAGGCTGGGAGTCCTGCAGTGAGTAACTCACCTCCTGACGACCCAAAGCCTGTCCACCATCTGCAAGGTACAAGTCAGGAGTGTAATGGTAAACTTTCCAATTGCCTGGAAGAGTCGCCTGACTTGAAACTATATTGCCGTTCCCTTACTGTTATTGGTTCAAAGTCCAGGAACTCCCTCCCTAACAGCACTGTGGGTGTACCTACACCACATCAATTGCAGTGGTTGGAGTAGGCAGCTTACCACCGTCTTCTTAAGGGCAGTTAGGGGTGGGCAATAAATGCTGACCGAGACAGCGAAGCTGGAAATGAATTTATAAAACCACCAATAACAATTGCAGTTCTACGGCAACTTCAATATAGCAAGATGTTCCAATGTGCCCCACAGGAACATCGTCAAAACAAACTCCACCCCAATCCCCGTTGAGGAGATATTAAGACATGCGATCGAAAGTTCGGTCAATGAGGTTGGTTCTCGGGTCATTTTAATGGAGCGAGTGAGAGGCAGAGAGGTTTAGGGTGGAAAGTGAAGAGCTTAGGCCCCAGGGAGCTGAAGGGACACTGCCAACAACGGGATGAAGGAAATCGAGATGTGTGAACAGCCATCATTGGAGGCATGAACTCAGACGTTTAGGAGGGTTGCCGGTGTGGAGGAGATTACTGAGATGGGAATTAAAAACAAGAATGACAAAATTATCAGGCAGAGATTTGAACAGGGATTGGGAGCGAGCGAGGCTACAAAGGGATTTAAACTCCTCACTTTATATAAACTCCCTCCTTGATTTTTCCTCTTCCACTTTGAATTGCTGAAAGCCTGTCACAAAGTGCAAATCCTCTTTCCACTGTGTGATAACCCTCACCAGGCCCAGGTACATTGGAACTCCCCAGGTACGTTGACTCGGAGACCCAGCCCAAGCACTTGAGGGCACGGCTAGTCCCCTACACCCTACTCGTGAAGGTGGAGACCAAATTGCGTGGATTGAGAATATAGGCATTATATGCCCGGTCCAATTCATGGAATGGGCAGCACCAGTGGTGCCTGTGTTGAAGCTGGACAAGTCAGTTCACCTTTGCGGCCACTACAACATGACGGTGAACAGAGTCTCTCACTTGGACCGCGCATTGAGGACCTGTATGCAAAGCTAGTTGGAGGTCACAGATTCTCAAAACTTTTCAGTAGCCCGCATACCTCCAGCTGGAGCTGGATGCAGCATCATGGAAATATCATAGAATTTACAGTGCTGAAGGAGGCCATTCAGCCCATCGAGTCTGCACCTACCCTTGTAACCCAGCAGAAAAGTTAGGTGGGGTTATTGGGTTACGGGGATAGGGTGGAAGTGAGGACTTAAGTGGGGTGGTGCAGACTCAATGGGCCGAATGGCCTCCTACTGCACTGTATGTTCTATGTTCATGTTCTATGTTCAGTAACCCCACCTATCCTTTTGGGACACTAAGGGCAATTTAGCACGGCCAATTCACCTAATTTGCACATCTTTGGACTGTGGGAGGAAACCGGAGCACCCGGAGGAAACCCACGCAGACACAGGGGAGAACGTGCTGACTCCGCACAGACAGTGACCCAAGCCGGGAATAGAACCTGGGACCCTGGAGCTGTGAAGCAACAGTGCTAACCACTGTGCTAGTGTGCTATGTCACTATCAATACCCTCAAGGGTTTATATGAATACACTCAACTCCCCTTTGGGGTCTCATCAGAATGTGCCATCTTCCAGAGAGTAATCGAGAACATCCTCCAAGGACTGCCCAGAGTAGCAGTGTACCTGGACGGTGAACTGACCTCAGAAACCACCGAGAAGGAGCAACTGGACAACCTGGAAGAAATCCGCCGGTGTTTCTCCAGCGCAGGCATCCGACGAAAGAGAGGCAAGTGCATGTACTAGGCAAAGGAAGTCACATACCTCGGATACCGTGTTGCTAGGGATGCCTGCACCCGATGTAAGAAAACATACTGGTCATAAAGGGAGTCCTGACGCTGGAAAATATGACAGAACTAAAGTAATTTCTTGGACTCGTTAATTACAACCTAAAATTCATACCAAATCTAGCAACCCTGCTAGCACCCTAACAGGCACGACTAAAGGAGGGCCAAAGGTGGCCCTGGTAAATGCCACAGGACGAAGTGTCACCAGGGTAAAAAGACAATTGTTGTCATCTAACAGACTGGCACACTATAAGCCCTCAAAGCCGCTCACCCTCACTGCGACGCTTCACCTTGTTGAATTGTATTATCCCGGTGGGACGATTGCACTGAACAACCGATAGCGCCTGCATCCGGGACCATGGGTGACGCGGGGATACGCCCAGATTGAGAAAGAGGGATTGGTCATGCTAGTGGCCGTAACCTTTAGGTTTACAATAAACTCAAGTGAACCATCTTTCTCGGTCACCTGGAACGTTATGCACCTTTCTTTAATCAATCCTGAATGGACAATGCTCAGCGCAATTCTGCAGCACCTCCTCCTCCACTCACAATCCCCCAAACTGCCCCCCCCCACCACCCCCACATCCACCTTGTGGAGTTTGAGGATATTATTTTGCCCCTTCCTGTTCGCCAGTCTGGCTGAGGAGCAAAGATTTTATCCTTTTCCTCTCCCCTGTCTCAGGAATGTTACCGTTGGAATGTCTCCGTCAGTCAGGTCAGGCAACTCCAGACCCACCAACTCCAGACCCCCCTGGCTCCTCGAAAGCCTTTGTTTTCATTCACGGCAGCAATAAATCTTGCAGGCTGGCACACAGTGAGAAAGGGAAAGACCGCAAGGCCTGCTGAGTCTCTGGAGAGATAGAGTTAATGTCATCGGCAACAAGGGTTAAACTGCTTTACCCGACCTCTGGTTCACACATGCTGCCTTGGAATTCTCCCTCTCAGTATAGCAAGGCCACAGAGTGAAACAGAAACACCATTGTTTCAGTAAGCAGGATAATGCCAAGAGATAGTATCCCAGTGACAAAGATGTGCAGGTTAGGTAAATTGGCCATGATCAATGCGCAGGGTTACGGCGATAGAGCGAGGGAGCGGGCCAAGGTAAAACGTTCTGCAGAGGATCGGTGCAGCCTCGTTGCGTGGAATAGCCTCCTTCTGCAATATTGGGATTCTATGGACAGCATCTTCATATCATAGGAACAGGTGGAGGCCATTCATCCACTAGAGCCTGTTTCGATGTTCAATCAGACCATAGCTCATCTTTATTTAAAACCCATCACCTTATATTGAGGAATACCTTGATTGCTCAGGATGTACAGACAGCACAGAAATAGGATATCAAACCCAATGGGTCCATACCGGCTTTAATGCTCCACACACACTGCATCAATATACCCACCACCCTGCACTGTATCAATATACCCACCACCCTGCACTGTATCAATATATCCACCCACCCTGCACTGTATCAATATATCCACCATCCTGCACTGTATCAATATACCCACCAGACTCACAGTGTCAATATACCCATCACCATGCACTGTGTCAATATACCCACCACACTCACTGTATCAATATACCCACCACCCTGCACACTGTATCAATATACCCACCACCCTGCACTGTATCAATATACCAACCCACCCTGCACTGTATCAATATACCCACCACCCTGCACTGTATCAATATACCCACCACTCTGCACTGTATCAATATATCCATCACACTGCCCTGTATCAATATACCCACCACCATGCACTGTATCAATATACACAACACCCTGCACTGTATCAATATACCCACCACCCTACACTGTATCAATATACCCACCACCCTGCACTGTATCAATATACCAACCCATCCTGCACTGTATCAATATACCCACCAAGCTGCACTGTATCAATATACCCACCACCCTGCACTGTATCAATATACCCACCACCCTGCACTGTATCAATATATCAACCCATCCTGCACTGTATCAATATACCCACCACCCTGCACTGTATCAATATACCCACCACCCTGCACTGTATCAATATACCCAGCACCCTGCACTGTATCAATATACCCACCACCCTGCACTGTATCAATATACCCACCACCCTGCACTGTATCAATATACCAACCCATCCTGCACTGTATCAATATACCCACCACCCTGCACTGTATCAATATACCCACCACCATGCACTGTATCAATATACCCAACACCCTGCACTGTATCAATATACCCACCACCCTACACTGTATCAATATACCCACCACCCTGCACTGTATCAATATACCAACCCATCCTGCACTGTATCAATATACCCACGACGCTGCACTGTATCAATATACCCACCACCCTGCACTGTATCAATATACCAACCCACCCTGCACACTGTATCAATATACCCACCACCCTGCACTCTATCAATATACCCACCACTCTGCACTGTATCAATATACCCACCACCCTGCACTGTATCAATATACCAACCCACCCTGCACACTGTATCAATATACCAACGCACCCTGCACTGTATCAATATACCCACCATCCTGCATTGTATCAATATACCCACCACCCTGCACTGTATCAATATACCAACCCACCCTGCACACTGTATCAATATACCAACCCACCCTGCACTGTATCAATATACCCACCCCCATGCACTGTATCAATATACCAACTCACCGTGCACTGTATCAATATACCAACCCACTCTGCACACTGTATCAATATACCCACCACCTTGCACTGTATCAATATACCCACCACCCTGCAATGTATCAATATATCCACCATCCTGCACTGTATCAATATACCCACCACACTCACTGTGTCAATATACCCACCACCCTGCACTGTGTCAATATACCCACCACACTCACTGTATCAATATACCCACCACCCTGCACACTGTATCAATATACCCACCACCCTGCACTGTATCAATATACCAACCCACCCTGCACTGTATCAATATACCCACCACCCTGCACTGCATCAATATACCCACCACCCTGCACTGTATCAATATATCCATCACACTGCCCTGTATCAATATACCAACCCACCCTGCACTGTATCAATATACCAACCCACCATGCTGCAAAGTATCAATATACCCACCCACCCGGCTCTGTATCACTATATCATCACACCCTGCACTGTATCAATATACCCACCACCCTGCACTGTATCAATATCCAAACACACCCTGCACTGTAACAATATACCAACCCACTCTGCACTGTATCAATATTCCCACCACCCTCACTGTATTAATATACCAACCCACCCTGCACTGCATCAATATACCCACCACCCTGCACTGTATCAATACACCCAGCACCCTGCAGTGTGTCAATATACCCGCCACCCTGCACTGTATCAATATACCAACACACCGTGCACAGTATCTATATACCCACCACCCTGCACGGTATCAATATACCAACCCACCCTGCACTGTATAAATATACCCACCACCCTGCACACTGTATCAATATACCCACCACCCTGCACGGTATCAATATACCAACCCACCGTGCACTGTATCAATATACCCACCACCCTGCACGGTATCAATATACCAACACACCATGCACTCTATCAATGTACCAACCCACCCTGCACTGTATCAATATACCAACACACCGTGCACAGTATCTATATACCCACCACCCTGCACGGTATCAATATACCAACCCACCCTGCACTGTATCAATATTCCCACCACCCTCACTGTATTAATATACCAACCCACCCTGCACTGCATCAATATACCCACCACCCTGCTCTGTATCAATACACCCACCACCCTGCAGTGTGTCAATATACCCGCCACCCTGCACTGTATCAATATACCAACACACCGTGCGCAGTATCAATATACCCAGCACCCTGCACTGTATCAATATACCCACCACCCTGACCTGTATCAATATACCCACCACCCTGCACTGTATCAATATACCAACCCATCCTGCACTGTATCAATATACCCACCACCCTGCACTGTATCAATATACCCACCACCCTGCACTGTATCAATATACCAACCCACCCTGCACACTGTATCAATATACCCACCACCCTGCACTCTATCAATATACCCACCACTCTGCACTGTATCAATATACCCACCACCCTGCACTGTATCAATATACCAACCCACCCTGCACACTGTATCAATATACCAAGCCACCCTGCACTGTATCAATATACCCACCATCCTGCATTGTATCAATATACCCACCACCCTGCACTGTATCAATATACCAACCCACCCTGCACACTGTATCAATATACCAACCCACCCTCCACTGTATCAATATACCCATCCCCATGCACTGTATCAATATACCAACTCACCGTGCACTGTATCAATATACCAACCCACTCTGCACACTGTATCAATATACCCACCACCTTGCACTGTATCAATATACCCACCACCCTGCAATGTATCAATATATCCACCATCCTGCACTGTATCAATATACCCACCACACTCACTGTGTCAGTATACCCACCACCCTGCACTGTGTCAATATACCCACCACACTCACTGTATCAATATACCCACCACCTTGCACACTGTATCAATATACCCACCACCCTGCACTGTATCAATATACCAACCCACCCTGCACTGTATCAATATACCCACCACCCTGCACTGTATCAATATACCCACCACCCTGCACTGTATCAATATATCCATCACACTGCCCTGTATCAATATACCAACCCACCCTGCACTGTATCAATATACCCACCACCCTGCACTGTATCAATATACCCACCACCATGCACTGTATCAATATACCCAACACCCTGCACTGTATCAATATACCCACCACCCTACACTGTATCAATATACCCACCACCCTGCACTGTATCAATATACCAACCCATCCTGCACTGTATCAATATACCCACGACGCTGCACTGTATCAATATACCCACCACCCTGCACTGTATCAATATACCAACCCACCCTGCACACTGTATCAATATATCCACCATCCTGCACTGTATCAATATACACACCAGACTCACAGTGTCAATATACCCATCACCATGCACTGTGTCAATATACCCACCACACTCACTGTATCAATATACCCACCACCCTGCACACTGTATCAATATACCCACCACCCTGCACTGTATCAATATACCAACCCACCCTGCACTGTATCAATATACCCACCACCCTGCACTGTATCAATATACCCACCACCCTGCACTGTATCAATATATCCATCACACTGCCCTGTATCAATATACCAACCCACCCTGCACTGTATCAATATACCCACCACCCTGCACTGTATCAATATACCCAACACCCTGCACTGTATCAATATACCCACCACCCTACACTGTATCAATATACCCACCACCCTGCACTGTATCAATATACCAACCCATCCTGCACTGTATCAATATACCCACGACTCTGCACTGTATCAATATACCCACCACCCTGCACTGTATCAATATATCCACCCACCCTGCACTGTATCAATATATCCACCATCCTGCACTGTATCAATATACCCACCAGACTCACAGTGTCAATATACCCATCACCATGCACTGTGTCAATATACCCACCACACTCACTGTATCAATATACCCACCACCCTGCACACTGTATCAATATACCCACCACCCTGCACTGTATCAATATACCAACCCACCCTGCACTGTATCAATATACCCACCACCCTGCACTGTATCAATATACCCACCACTCTGCACTGTATCAATATATCCATCACACTGCCCTGTATCAATATACCCACCACCATGCACTGTATCAATATACACAACACCCTGCACTGTATCAATATACCCACCACCCTACACTGTATCAATATACCCACCACCCTGCACTGTATCAATATACCAACCCATCCTGCACTGTATCAATATACCCACCAAGCTGCACTGTATCAATATACGCACCACCCTGCACTGTATCAATATACCCACCACCCTGCACTGTATCAATATATCAACCCATCCTGCACTGTATCAATATACCCACCACCCTGCACTGTATCAATATACCCACCACCCTGCACTGTATCAATATACCCAGCACCCTGCACTGTATCAATATACCCACCACCCTGCACTGTATCAATATACCCACCACCCTGCACTGTATCAATATACCAACCCATCCTGCACTGTATCAATATACCCACCACCCTGCACTGTATCAATATACCCACCACCATGCACTGTATCAATATACCCAACACCCTGCACTTTATCAATATACCCACCACCCTACACTGTATCAATATACCCACCACCCTGCACTGTATCAATATACCAACCCATCCTGCACTGTATCAATATACCCACGACGCTGCACTGTATCAATATACCCACCACCCTGCACTGTATCAATATACCAACCCACCCTGCACACTGTATCAATATACCCACCACCCTGCACTCTATCAATATACCCACCACTCTGCACTGTATCAATATACCCACCACCCTGCACTGTATCAATATACCAACCCACCCTGCACACTGTATCAATATACCAACGCACCCTGCACTGTATCAATATACCCACCATCCTGCATTGTATCAATATACCCACCACCCTGCACTGTATCAATATACCAACCCACCCTGCACACTGTATCAATATACCAACCCACCCTGCACTGTATCAATATACCCACCCCCATGCACTGTATCAATATACCAACTCACCGTGCACTGTATCAATATACCAACCCACTCTGCACACTGTATCAATATACCCACCACCTTGCACTGTATCAATATACCCACCACCCTGCAATGTATCAATATATCCACCATCCTGCACTGTATCAATATACCCACCACACTCACTGTGTCAATATACCCACCACCCTGCACTGTGTCAATATACCCACCACACTCACTGTATCAATATACCCACCACCCTGCACACTGTATCAATATACCCACCACCCTGCACTGTATCAATATACCAACCCACCCTGCACTGTATCAATATACCCACCACCCTGCACTGCATCAATATACCCACCACCCTGCACTGTATCAATATATCCATCACACTGCCCTGTATCAATATACCAACCCACCCTGCACTGTATCAATATACCAACCCACCATGCTGCAAAGTATCAATATACCCACCCACCCGGCTCTGTATCACTATATCATCACACCCTGCACTGTATCAATATACCCACCACCCTGCACTGTATCAATATCCAAACACACCCTGCACTGTAACAATATACCAACCCACTCTGCACTGTATCAATATTCCCACCACCCTCACTGTATTAATATACCAACCCACCCTGCACTGCATCAATATACCCACCACCCTGCACTGTATCAATACACCCAGCACCCTGCAGTGTGTCAATATACCCGCCACCCTGCACTGTATCAATATACCAACACACCGTGCACAGTATCTATATACCCACCACCCTGCACGGTATCAATATACCAACCCACCCTGCACTGTATAAATATACCCACCACCCTGCACACTGTATCAATATACCCACCACCCTGCACGGTATCAATATACCAACCCACCGTGCACTGTATCAATATACCCACCACCCTGCACGGTATCAATATACCAACACACCATGCACTGTATCAATGTACCAACCCACCCTGCACTGTATCAATATACCAACACACCGTGCACAGTATCTATATACCCACCACCCTGCACGGTATCAATATACCAACCCACCCTGCACTGTATCAATATTCCCACCACCCTCACTGTATTAATATACCAACCCACCCTGCACTGCATCAATATACCCACCACCCTGCTCTGTATCAATACACCCACCACCCTGCAGTGTGTCAATATACCCGCCACCCTGCACTGTATCAATATACCAACACACCGTGCGCAGTATCAATATACCCAGCACCCTGCACTGTATCAATATACCCACCACCCTGCACTGTATCAATATACCCACCACCCTGCACTGTATCAATATACCAACCCATCCTGCACTGTATCAATATACCCACCACCCTGCACTGTATCAATATACCCACCACCCTGCACTGTATCAATATACCAACCCACCCTGCACACTGTATCAATATACCCACCACCCTGCACTCTATCAATATACCCACCACTCTGCACTGTATCAATATACCCACCACCCTGCACTGTATCAATATACCAACCCACCCTGCACACTGTATCAATATACCAAGCCACCCTGCACTGTATCAATATACCCACCATCCTGCATTGTATCAATATACCCACCACCCTGCACTGTATCAATATACCAACCCACCCTGCACACTGTATCAATATACCAACCCACCCTCCACTGTATCAATATACCCATCCCCATGCACTGTATCAATATACCAACTCACCGTGCACTGTATCAATATACCAACCCACTCTGCACACTGTATCAATATACCCACCACCTTGCACTGTATCAATATACCCACCAACCTGCAATGTATCAATATATCCACCATCCTGCACTGTATCAATATACCCACCACACTCACTGTGTCAATATACCCACCACCCTGCACTGTGTCAATATACCCACCACACTCACTGTATCAATATACCCACCACCTTGCACACTGTATCAATATACCCACCACCCTGCACTGTATCAATATACCAACCCACCCTGCACTGTATCAATATACCCACCACCCTGCACTGTATCAATATACCCACCACCCTGCACTGTATCAATATATCCATCACACTGCCCTGTATCAATATACCAACCCACCCTGCACTGTATCAATATACCCACCACCCTGCACTGTATCAATATACCCACCACCATGCACTGTATCAATATACCCAACACCCTGCACTGTATCAATATACCCACCACCCTACACTGTATCAATATACCCACCACCCTGCACTGTATCAATATACCAACCCATCCTGCACTGTATCAATATACCCACGACGCTGCACTGTATCAATATACCCACCACCCTGCACTGTATCAATATACCAAACCACCCTGCACACTGTATCAATATACCCACCACCCTGCACTCTATCAATATACCCACCACTCTGCACTGTATCAATATACCCACCACCCTGCACTGTATCAATATACCAACCCACCCTGCACACTGTATCAATATACCAACGCACCCTGCACTGTATCAATATACCCACCATCCTGCATTGTATCAATATACCCACCACCCTGCACTGTATCAATATACCAACCCACCCTGCACACTGTATCAATATACCAACCCAACCTGCACTGTATCAATATACCCACCCCCATGCACTGTATCAATATACCAACTCACCGTGCACTGTATCAATATACCAACCCACTCTGCACACTGTATCAATATACCCACCACCTTGCACTGTATCAATATACCCACCACCCTGCAATGTATCAATATATCCACCATCCTGCACTGTATCAATATACCCACCACACTCACTGTGTCAATATACCCACCACCCTGCACTGTGTCAATATACCCACCACACTCACTGTATCAATATACCCACCACCCTGCACACTGTATCAATATACCCACCACCCTGCACTGTATCAATATACCAACCCACCCTGCACTGTATCAATATACCCACCACCCTGCACTGCATCAATATACCCACCACCCTGCACTGTATCAATATATCCATCACACTGCCCTGTATCAATATACCAACCCACCCTGCACTGTATCAATATACCAACCCACCATGCTGCAAAGTATCAATATACCCACCCACCCGGCTCTGTATCACTATATCATCACACCCTGCACTGTATCAATATACCCACCACCCTGCACTGTATCAATATCCAAACACACCCTGCACTGTAACAATATACCAACCCACTCTGCACTGTATCAATATTCCCACCACCCTCACTGTATTAATATACCAACCCACCCTGCACTGCATCAATATACCCACCACCCTGCACTGTATCAATACACCCAGCACCCTGCAGTGTGTCAATATACCCGCCACCCTGCACTGTATCAATATACCAACACACCGTGCACAGTATCTATATACCCACCACCCTGCACGGTATCAATATACCAACCCACCCTGCACTGTATCAATATACCCACCACCCTGCACACTGTATCAATATACCCACCACCCTGCACGGTATCAATATACCAACCCACCGTGCACTGTATCAATATACCCACCACCCTGCACGGTATCAATATACCAACACACCATGCACTGTATCAATGTACCAACCCACCCTGCACTGTATCAATATACCAACACACCGTGCACAGTATCTATATACCCACCACCCTGCACGGTATCAATATACCAACCCACCCTGCACTGTATCAATATTCCCACCACCCTCACTGTATTAATATACCAACCCACCCTGCACTGCATCAATATACCCACCACCCTGCTCTGTATCAATACACCCACCACCCTGCAGTGTGTCAATATACCCGCCACCCTGCACTGTATCAATATACCAACACACCGTGCGCAGTATCAATATACCCAGCACCCTGCACTGTATCAATATACCCACCACCCTGCACTGTATCAATATACCCACCACCCTGCACTGTATCAATATACCAACCCATCCTGCACTGTATCAATATACCCACCACCCTGCACTGTATCAATATACCATCCCACCCTGCACACTGTATCAATATACCCACCACCCTGCACTCTATCAATATACCCACCACTCTGCACTGTATCAATATACCCACCACCCTGCACTGTATCAATATACCAACCCACCCTGCACACTGTATCAATATACCAAGCCACCCTGCACTGTATCAATATACCCACCATCCTGCATTGTATCAATATATCCACCACCCTGCACTGTATCAATATACCAACCCACCCTGCACACTGTATCAATATACCAACCCACCCTCCACTGTATCAATATACCCATCCCCATGCACTGTATCAATATACCAACTCACCGTGCACTGTATCAATATACCAACCCACTCTGCACACTGTATCAATATACCCACCACCTTGCACTGTATCAATATACCCACCACCCTGCAATGTATCAATATATCCACCATCCTGCACTGTATCAATATACCCACCATCCTGCACTGTATCAATATACCCACCACACTCACTGTGTCAATATACCCACCACCCTGCACTGTGTCAATATACCCACCACACTCACTGTATCAATATACTCACCACCTTGCACACTGTATCAATATACCCACCACCCTGCACTCTATCAATATACCCACCACTCTGCACTGTATCAATATACCCACCACCCTGCACTGTATCAATATACCAACCCACCCTGCACACTGTATCAATATACCAACGCACCCTGCACTGTATCAATATACCCACCATCCTGCATTGTATCAATATACCCACCACCCTGCACTGTATCAATATACCAACCCACCCTGCACACTGTATCAATATACCAACCCAACCTGCACTGTATCAATATACCCACCCCCATGCACTGTATCAATATACCAACTCACCGTGCACTGTATCAATATACCAACCCACTCTGCACACTGTATCAATATACCCACCACCTTGCACTGTATCAATATACCCACCACCCTGCAATGTATCAATATATCCACCATCCTGCACTGTATCAATATACCCACCACACTCACTGTGTCAATATACCCACCACCCTGCACTGTGTCAATATACCCACCACACTCACTGTATCAATATACCCACCACCCTGCACACTGTATCAATATACCCACCACCCTGCACTGTATCAATATACCAACCCACCCTGCACTGTATCAATATACCCACCACCCTGCACTGCATCAATATACCCACCACCCTGCACTGTATCAATATATCCATCACACTGCCCTGTATCAATATACCAACCCACCCTGCACTGTATCAATATACCAACCCACCATGCTGCAAAGTATCAATATACCCACCCACCCGGCTCTGTATCACTATATCATCACACCCTGCACTGTATCAATATACCCACCACCCTGCACTGTATCAATATCCAAACACACCCTGCACTGTAACAATATACCAACCCACTCTGCACTGTATCAATATTCCCACCACCCTCACTGTATTAATATACCAACCCACCCTGCACTGCATCAATATACCCACCACCCTGCACTGTATCAATACACCCAGCACCCTGCAGTGTGTCAATATACCCGCCACCCTGCACTGTATCAATATACCAACACACCGTGCACAGTATCTATATACCCACCACCCTGCACGGTATCAATATACCAACCCACCCTGCACTGTATCAATATACCCACCACCCTGCACACTGTATCAATATACCCACCACCCTGCACGGTATCAATATACCAACCCACCGTGCACTGTATCAATATACCCACCACCCTGCACGGTATCAATATACCAACACACCATGCACTGTATCAATGTACCAACCCACCCTGCACTGTATCAATATACCAACACACCGTGCACAGTATCTATATACCCACCACCCTGCACGGTATCAATATACCAACCCACCCTGCACTGTATCAATATTCCCACCACCCTCACTGTATTAATATACCAACCCACCCTGCACTGCATCAATATACCCACCACCCTGCTCTGTATCAATACACCCACCACCCTGCAGTGTGTCAATATACCCGCCACCCTGCACTGTATCAATATACCAACACACCGTGCGCAGTATCAATATACCCAGCACCCTGCACTGTATCAATATACCCACCACCCTGCACTGTATCAATATACCCACCACCCTGCACTGTATCAATATACCAACCCATCCTGCACTGTATCAATATACCCACCACCCTGCACTGTATCAATATACCCACCACCCTGCACTGTATCAATATACCAACCCACCCTGCACACTGTATCAATATACCCACCACCCTGCACTCTATCAATATACCCACCACTCTGCACTGTATCAATATACCCACCACCCTGCACTGTATCAATATACCAACCCACCCTGCACACTGTATCAATATACCAACCCACCCTGCACTGTATCAATATACCCACCATCCTGCATTGTATCAATATACCCACCACCCTGCACTGTATCAATATACCAACCCACCCTGCACACTGTATCAATATACCAACCCACCCTCCACTGTATCAATATACCCATCCCCATGCACTGTATCAATATACCAACTCACCGTGCACTGTATCAATATACCAACCCACTCTGCACACTGTATCAATATACCCACCACCTTGCACTGTATCAATATACCCACCACCCTGCAATGTATCAATATATCCACCATCCTGCACTGTATCAATATACCCACCATCCTGCACTGTATCAATATACCCACCACACTCACTGTGTCAATATACCCACCACCCTGCACTGTGTCAATATACCCACCACACTCACTGTATCAATATACTCACCACCTTGCACACTGTATCAATATACCCACCACCCTGCACTGTATCAATATACCAACCCACCCTGCACTGTATCAATATACCCACCACCCTGCACTGTATCAATATACCCACCACCCTGCACTGTATCAATATATCCATCACACTGCCCTGTATCAATATACCAACCCACCCTGCACTGTATCAATATACCAACCCACCATGCTGCAAAGTATCAATATACCCACCCACCCGGCTCTGTATCACTATATCATCACACCCTGCACTGTATCAATATACCCACCACCCTGCACTGTATCAATATCCAAACACACCCTGCACTGTAACAATATACCAACCCACCCTGCACTGTATCAATATTCCCACCACCCTCACTGTATTAATATACCAACCCACCCTGCACTGCATCAATATACCCACCACCCTGCACTGTATCAATACACCCACCACCCTGCAGTATGTCAATATACCCACCACCCTGCACTGTATCAATATACCAACACACCGTGCACAGTATCTATATACCCACCACCCTGCACGGTATCAATATACCAACCCACCCTGCACTGTATCAATATACCCACCACCCTGCACGGTATCAATATACCAACCCACCGTGCACTGTATCAATATACACACCACCCTGCACGGTATCAATATACCAACGCACCCTGCACTGTATCAATATACCCACCACCCTGCACACTGTATCAATATGCCCACCACTCTGCACGGTATCAATATACCAACCCACCGTGCACTGTATCAATATACCCACCACCCTGCACGGTATCAATATACCAACACACCGTGCACTGTATCAATATACCCACCACCCTGCACTTTATCAATATACCAACACACCCTGCAATGTATCAATATACCCACCATGCTGCACTGTGTCAATATATCCACCATCCTGCACTGTATCAATATACCAACCCACCCTGCACTGTATCAATATACCAACCCACCCTGCACTGTATCAATATACCCACCACACTCACTGTGTCAATATACCCCTCCACCCTGCACTGTATCAATATGCCCACCACCCTGCACTGTATCAATATACCCACCATCCTGCACTGTCTCAATATACCCACCACACTCCCTGTGTCAATACACCAACCCACACGGCACTGTATCAATATACCCACCATGCAGCAAATTATCAATATATCCACCCACCCGGCTCTGTATCACTATATCAAAACACCCTGCACTCTAAACAATATACACATCACCCTGCACTGTATCAATATCCCAACACACCATGCACTGTAACAATATATCAACCCATCCTGCACTGTATACATATACCAACCCACCCTGCACTGTATCAATATACCCACCACACTCACTGTGTCAATATACCCCTCCACCCTGCACTGTATCAATATGCCCAACACCCTGCACTGTATCAATATACCCACCATCCTGCACTGTCTCAATATACCCACACACTCCCTGTGTCAATATACCCACCCTGCACTGTATCAATATGCCCACCACCCTGCACTGTATCAATATTCCCAGCACCCTCATTGTATCAATATACCCACCACCCTGCACGGTATCAATATACCAACACACCGTGCACTGTATCAATATACCCACCACCCTGCACTTTATCAATATACCAACACACCCTGCACTGTATCAATATACCCACCATGCTGCACTGTGTCAATATATCCACCATCCTGCACTGTATCAATATACCAACCCACCCTGCACTGTATCAATATACCAACCCACCCTGCACTGTATCAATATACCCACCACACTCACTGTATCAATATACAAACCACCCTGCACTGTATCAATATGCCCACCACCCTGCACTGTATCAATATACCCACCATCCTGCACTGTCTCAATATACCCACCACACTCCCTGTGTCAATACACCAACCCACACGGCACTGTATCAATATACCCACCATGCAGTAAATTATCAATATGTCCACCCACCCGGCTCTGTATCACTATATCAAAACACCCTGCACTCTAAACAATATACACATCACCCTGCACTGTATCAATATCCCAACACACCCTGCACTGTAACAATATATCAACCCATCCTGCACTGTATACATATACCAACCCACCCTGCACTGTATCAATATACCCACCACACTCACTGTGTCAATATACCCCTCCACCCTGCACTGTATCAATATGCCCAACACCCTGCACTGTATCAATATACCCACCATCCTGCACTGTCTCAATATACCCACACACTCCCTGTGTCAATATACCCACCCTGCACTGTATCAATATGCCCACCACCCTGCACTGTATCAATATTCCCAGCACCCTCATTGTATTAATATGCCCACCACCCTGCAGTGTGTCAATATACCCGCCACCCTGCACTGTTTCAATATACCCACCACCCTGCACTGTTTCAATATACCCGCCACACTGCACTGTATCAATATACCCGCCACCCTGCACTGTATCAATATATCCACCCACCCTGCACTGTATCAATATATCCACCCACCCTGCACTGTATCAATATACCCAGCTCCCTGCACTGTATCAATATACCCAGCTCCCTGCACTGTATCAATATAACCACCCACCCTGCACTGTATCAATATACCCACCACCCTGCACAATATCAATATACCCACCACCCTGCCCTGTATCAATGTGCCCACCCACCCTGCACTGTATCAATACACCAACTCACCCTGCACTGTATCAATATACCCAGCTCCCTGCACTGTATCAATATACCCACCACCCTGCACTGTATCAATATACCCACCACTCTGCACTGTATCAATATACCCACCACCCTGCCCTGTATCAATGTGCCCACCCACCCTGCACTGTATCAATACACCAACCCACCCTGCACTGTATCAATATACCCACCACCCTGCACTGTCTCAATATACCCACCACCCTGCACTGTATCAATATACCCAGCACCCTGCACTGTATCAATATACCCACCACCCTGCACTGTATCAATATACCCACCACCCTGCACTGTATCAATATACCCACCACCCTGCACTGTATCAATATACCCACCACCCTGCACTGTATCAATGTACCCACCACCCTGCACTGTATCAATATACCAACCCATCCTGCACTGTATCAATATACCCACAACCCTGCACTGTATCAATATACCCACCACCCTGCACTGTATCAATATACCAACCCATCCTGCACTGTATCAATATACTCACCACCCTGCACTGTATCAATATACCCACCACCATGCACTGTATCAATATACCCAACACCCTGCACTGTATCAATATACCCACCACCCTACACTGTATCAATATACCCACCACCCTGCACTGTATCAATATACAAACCCATCCTGCACTGTATCAATATACCCACGACCCTGCACTGTATCAATATACCCACCACCCTGCACTGTATCAATATACCAACCCACCCTGCACACTGTATCAATATACCCACCACCCTGCACTCTATCAATATACCCACCACTCTGCACTGTATCAATATACCCACCACCCTGCACTGTATCAATATACCAACCCACCCTGCACACTGTATCAATATACCAACGCACCCTGCACTGTATCAATATACCCACCACCCTGCAATGTATCAATATATCCACCATCCTGCACTGTATCAATATACCCACCACACTCACTGTGTCAATATACCCACCACCCTGCACTGTGTCAATATACCCACCACACTCACTGTATCAATATACCCACCACCCTGCACACTGTATCAATATACCCACCACCCTGCACTGTATCAATATACCAACCCACCCTGCACTGTATCAATATACCCACCACCCTGCACTGTATCAATATACCCACCACCCTGCACTGTATCAATATATCCATCACACTGCCCTGTATCAATATACCAACCCACCCTGCACTGTATCAAAATACCAACCCACCATGCTGCAAAGTATCAATATACCCACCCACCCGGCTCTGTATCACTATATCATCACACCCTGCACTGTATCAATATACCCACCACCCTGCACTGTATCAATATCCAAACACACCCTGCACTGTAACAATATACCAACCCACTCTGCACTGTATCAATATTCCCACCACCCTCACTGTATTAATATACCAACCCACCCTGCACTGCATCAATATACCCACCACCCTGCACTGTATCAATACACCCAGCACCCTGCAGTGTGTCAATATACCCGCCACCCTGCACTGTATCAATATACCAACACACCGTGCACAGTATCTATATACCCACCACCCTGCACGGTATCAATATACCAACCCACCCTGCACTGTATCAATATACCCACCACCCTGCACACTGTATCAATATACCCACCACCCTGCACGGTATCAATATACCAACCCACCGTGCACTGTATCAATATACCCACCACCCTGCACGGTATCAATATACCAACACACCATGCACTGTATCAATGTACCAACCCACCCTGCACTGTATCAATATACCAACACACCGTGCACAGTATCTATATACCCACCACCCTGCACGGTATCAATATACCAACCCACCCTGCACTGTATCAATATTCCCACCACCCTCACTGTATTAATATACCAACCCACCCTGCACTGCATCAATATACCCACCACCCTGCTCTGTATCAATACACCCACCACCCTGCAGTGTGTCAATATACCCGCCACCCTGCACTGTATCAATATACCAACACACCGTGCGCAGTATCAATATACCCAGCACCCTGCACTGTATCAATATACCCACCACCCTGCACTGTATCAATATACCCACCACCCTGCACTGTATCAATATACCAACCCATCCTGCACTGTATCAATATACCCACCACCCTGCACTGTATCAATATACCCACCACCCTGCACTGTATCAATATACCAACCCACCCTGCACACTGTATCAATATACCCACCACCCTGCACTCTATCAATATACCCACCACTCTGCACTGTATCAATATACCCACCACCCTGCACTGTATCAATATACCAACCCACCCTGCACACTGTATCAATATACCAACCCACCCTGCACTGTATCAATATACCCACCATCCTGCATTGTATCAATATACCCACCACCCTGCACTGTATCAATATACCAACCCACCCTGCACACTGTATCAATATACCAACCCACCCTCCACTGTATCAATATACCCATCCCCATGCACTGTATCAATATACCAACTCACCGTGCACTGTATCAATATACCAACCCACTCTGCACACTGTATCAATATACCCACCACCTTGCACTGTATCAATATACCCACCACCCTGCAATGTATCAATATATCCACCATCCTGCACTGTATCAATATACCCACCATCCTGCACTGTATCAATATACCCACCACACTCACTGTGTCAATATACCCACCACCCTGCACTGTGTCAATATACCCACCACACTCACTGTATCAATATACTCACCACCTTGCACACTGTATCAATATACCCACCACCCTGCACTGTATCAATATACCAACCCACCCTGCACTGTATCAATATACCCACCACCCTGCACTGTATCAATATACCCACCACCCTGCACTGTATCAATATATCCATCACACTGCCCTGTATCAATATACCAACCCACCCTGCACTGTATCAATATACCAACCCACCATGCTGCAAAGTATCAATATACCCACCCACCCGGCTCTGTATCACTATATCATCACACCCTGCACTGTATCAATATACCCACCACCCTGCACTGTATCAATATCCAAACACACCCTGCACTGTAACAATATACCAACCCACCCTGCACTGTATCAATATTCCCACCACCCTCACTGTATTAATATACCAACCCACCCTGCACTGCATCAATATACCCACCACCCTGCACTGTATCAATACACCCACCACCCTGCAGTATGTCAATATACCCACCACCCTGCACTGTATCAATATACCAACACACCGTGCACAGTATCTATATACCCACCACCCTGCACGGTATCAATATACCAACCCACCCTGCACTGTATCAATATACCCACCACCCTGCACGGTATCAATATACCAACCCACCGTGCACTGTATCAATATACACACCACCCTGCACGGTATCAATATACCAACGCACCCTGCACTGTATCAATATACCCACCACCCTGCACACTGTATCAATATGCCCACCACTCTGCACGGTATCAATATACCAACCCACCGTGCACTGTATCAATATACCCACCACCCTGCACGGTATCAATATACCAACACACCGTGCACTGTATCAATATACCCACCACCCTGCACTTTATCAATATACCAACACACCCTGCAATGTATCAATATACCCACCATGCTGCACTGTGTCAATATATCCACCATCCTGCACTGTATCAATATACCAACCCACCCTGCACTGTATCAATATACCAACCCACCCTGCACTGTATCAATATACCCACCACACTCACTGTGTCAATATACCCCTCCACCCTGCACTGTATCAATATGCCCACCACCCTGCACTGTATCAATATACCCACCATCCTGCACTGTCTCAATATACCCACCACACTCCCTGTGTCAATACACCAACCCACACGGCACTGTATCAATATACCCACCATGCAGCAAATTATCAATATATCCACCCACCCGGCTCTGTATCACTATATCAAAACACCCTGCACTCTAAACAATATACACATCACCCTGCACTGTATCAATATCCCAACACACCATGCACTGTAACAATATATCAACCCATCCTGCACTGTATACATATACCAACCCACCCTGCACTGTATCAATATACCCACCACACTCACTGTGTCAATATACCCCTCCACCCTGCACTGTATCAATATGCCCAACACCCTGCACTGTATCAATATACCCACCATCCTGCACTGTCTCAATATACCCACACACTCCCTGTGTCAATATACCCACCCTGCACTGTATCAATATGCCCACCACCCTGCACTGTATCAATATTCCCAGCACCCTCATTGTATCAATATACCCACCACCCTGCACGGTATCAATATACCAACACACCGTGCACTGTATCAATATACCCACCACCCTGCACTTTATCAATATACCAACACACCCTGCACTGTATCAATATACCCACCATGCTGCACTGTGTCAATATATCCACCATCCTGCACTGTATCAATATACCAACCCACCCTGCACTGTATCAATATACCAACCCACCCTGCACTGTATCAATATACCCACCACACTCACTGTATCAATATACAAACCACCCTGCACTGTATCAATATGCCCACCACCCTGCACTGTATCAATATACCCACCATCCTGCACTGTCTCAATATACCCACCACACTCCCTGTGTCAATACACCAACCCACACGGCACTGTATCAATATACCCACCATGCAGTAAATTATCAATATGTCCACCCACCCGGCTCTGTATCACTATATCAAAACACCCTGCACTCTAAACAATATACACATCACCCTGCACTGTATCAATATCCCAACACACCCTGCACTGTAACAATATATCAACCCATCCTGCACTGTATACATATACCAACCCACCCTGCACTGTATCAATATACCCACCACACTCACTGTGTCAATATACCCCTCCACCCTGCACTGTATCAATATGCCCAACACCCTGCACTGTATCAATATACCCACCATCCTGCACTGTCTCAATATACCCACACACTCCCTGTGTCAATATACCCACCCTGCACTGTATCAATATGCCCACCACCCTGCACTGTATCAATATTCCCAGCACCCTCATTGTATTAATATGCCCACCACCCTGCAGTGTGTCAATATACCCGCCACCCTGCACTGTTTCAATATACCCACCACCCTGCACTGTTTCAATATACCCGCCACACTGCACTGTATCAATATACCCGCCACCCTGCACTGTATCAATATATCCACCCACCCTGCACTGTATCAATATATCCACCCACCCTGCACTGTATCAATATACCCAGCTCCCTGCACTGTATCAATATACCCAGCTCCCTGCACTGTATCAATATAACCACCCACCCTGCACTGTATCAATATACCCACCACCCTGCACAATATCAATATACCCACCACCCTGCCCTGTATCAATGTGCCCACCCACCCTGCACTGTATCAATACACCAACTCACCCTGCACTGTATCAATATACCCAGCTCCCTGCACTGTATCAATATACCCACCACCCTGCACTGTATCAATATACCCACCACTCTGCACTGTATCAATATACCCACCACCCTGCCCTGTATCAATGTGCCCACCCACCCTGCACTGTATCAATACACCAACCCACCCTGCACTGTATCAATATACCCACCACCCTGCACTGTCTCAATATACCCACCACCCTGCACTGTATCAATATACCCAGCACCCTGCACTGTATCAATATACCCACCACCCTGCACTGTATCAATATACCCACCACCCTGCACTGTATCAATATACCCACCACCCTGCACTGTATCAATATACCCACCACCCTGCACTGTATCAATGTACCCACCACCCTGCACTGTATCAATATACCAACCCATCCTGCACTGTATCAATATACCCACAACCCTGCACTGTATCAATATACCCACCACCCTGCACTGTATCAATATACCAACCCATCCTGCACTGTATCAATATACTCACCACCCTGCACTGTATCAATATACCCACCACCATGCACTGTATCAATATACCCAACACCCTGCACTGTATCAATATACCCACCACCCTACACTGTATCAATATACCCACCACCCTGCACTGTATCAATATACAAACCCATCCTGCACTGTATCAATATACCCACGACCCTGCACTGTATCAATATACCCACCACCCTGCACTGTATCAATATACCAACCCACCCTGCACACTGTATCAATATACCCACCACCCTGCACTCTATCAATATACCCACCACTCTGCACTGTATCAATATACCCACCACCCTGCACTGTATCAATATACCAACCCACCCTGCACACTGTATCAATATACCAACGCACCCTGCACTGTATCAATATACCCACCACCCTGCAATGTATCAATATATCCACCATCCTGCACTGTATCAATATACCCACCACACTCACTGTGTCAATATACCCACCACCCTGCACTGTGTCAATATACCCACCACACTCACTGTATCAATATACCCACCACCCTGCACACTGTATCAATATACCCACCACCCTGCACTGTATCAATATACCAACCCACCCTGCACTGTATCAATATACCCACCACCCTGCACTGTATCAATATACCCACCACCCTGCACTGTATCAATATATCCATCACACTGCCCTGTATCAATATACCAACCCACCCTGCACTGTATCAAAATACCAACCCACCATGCTGCAAAGTATCAATATACCCACCCACCCGGCTCTGTATCACTATATCATCACACCCTGCACTGTATCAATATACCCACCACCCTGCACTGTATCAATATCCAAACACACCCTGCACTGTAACAATATACCAACCCACTCTGCACTGTATCAATATTCCCACCACCCTCACTGTATTAATATACCAACCCACCCTGCACTGCATCAATATACCCACCACCCTGCACTGTATCAATACACCCACCACCCTGCAGTGTGTCAATATACCCGCCACCCTGCACTGTATCAATATACCAACACACCGTGCACAGTATCTATATACCCACCACCCTGCACGGTATCAATATACCAACCCACCCTGCACTGTATAAATATACCCACCACCCTGCACACTGTATCAATATACCCACCACCCTGCACGGTATCAATATACCAACCCACCGTGCACTGTATCAATATACCCACCACCCTGCACGGTATCAATATACCAACACACCATGCACTGTATCAATGTACCAACCCACCCTGCACTGTATCAATATACCAACACACCGTGCACAGTATCTATATACCCACCACCCTGCACGGTATCAATATACCAACCCACCCTGCACTGTATCAATATTCCCACCACCCTCACTTTATTAATATACCAACCCACCCTGCACTGCATCAATATACCCACCACCCTGCTCTGTATCAATACACCCACCACCCTGCAGTGTGTCAATATACCCGCCACCCTGCACTGTATCAATATACCAACACACCGTGCGCAGTATCAATATACCCAGCACCCTGCACTGTATCAATATACCCACCACCCTGCACTGTATCAATATACCCACCACCCTGCACTGTATCAATATACCAACCCATCCTGCACTGTATCAATATACCCACCACCCTGCACTGTATCAATATACCCACCACCCTGCACTGTATCAATATACCAACCCACCCTGCACACTGTATCAATATACCCACCACCCTGCACTCTATCAATATACCCACCACTCTGCACTGTATCAATATACCCACCACCCTGCACTGTATCAATATACCAACCCACCCTGCACACTGTATCAATATACCAAGCCACCCTGCACTGTATCAATATACACACCATCCTGCATTGTATCAATATACCCACCACCCTGCACTGTATCAATATACCAACCCACCCTGCACACTGTATCAATATACCAACCCACCCTCCACTGTATCAATATACCCATCCCCATGCACTGTATCAATATACCAACTCACCGTGCACTGTATCAATATACCAACCCACTCTGCACACTGTATCAATATACCCACCACCTTGCACTGTATCAATATACCCACCACCCTGCAATGTATCAATATATCCACCATCCTGCACTGTATCAATATACCCACCACACTCACTGTGTCAATATACCCACCACCCTGCACTGTGTCAATATACCCACCACACTCACTGTATCAATATACCCACCACCTTGCACACTGTATCAATATACCCACCACCCTGCACTGTATCAATATACCAACCCACCCTGCACTGTATCAATATACCCACCACCCTGCACTGTATCAATATACCCACCACCCTGCCCTGTATCAATATACCAACCCACCCTGCACTGTATCAATATACCCACCACCCTGCACTGTATCAATATATCCATCACACTGCCCTGTATCAATATACCAACCCACCCTGCACTGTATCAATATACCAACCCACCATGCTGCAAAGTATCAATATACCCACCCACCCGGCTCTGTATCACTATATCATCACACCCTGCACTGTATCAATATACCCACCACCCTGCACTGTATCAATATCCAAACACACCCTGCACTGTAACAATATACCAACCCACCCTGCACTGTATCAATATTCCCACCACCTTCACTGTATTAATATACCAACCCACCCTGCACTGCATCAATATACCCACCACCCTGCACTGTATCAATACACCCACCACCCTGCAGTATGTCAATATACCCGCCACCCTGCACTGTATCAATATACCAACACACCGTGCACAGTATCTATATACCCACCACCCTGCACGGTATCAATATACCAACCCACCCTGCACTGTATCAATATACCCACCACCCTGCACGGTATCAATATACCAACCCACCGTGCACTGTATCAATATACCCACCACCCTGCACGGTATCAATATACCAACACACCATGCACTGCATCAATGTACCAACCCACCCTGCACTGTATCAATATACCAACACACCGTGCACAGTATCTATATACCCACCACTCTGCACGGTATCAATATACCAACCCACCCTTCACTTTATCAATATTCCCACCACCCTCACTGTATTAATATACCAACCCACCCTGCACTGCATCAATATACCCACCACCCTGCTCTCTATCAATACACCCACCACCCTGCAGTGTGTCAATATACCCGCCACCCTGCACTGTATCAATATACCAACACACCGTGCACAGTATCAATATACCCACCACCCTGCACGGTATCAATATGCCAACCCACCCTGCACTGTATCAATATACCCACCACCCTGCACACTGTATCAATATGCCCACCACCCTGCACGGTATCAATATACCAACCCACCGCGCACTGTATCAATATACCCACCACCCTGCACGGTATCAATATACCCACCACCCTGCACTGTATCAATATACCCACCACCCTGCACGGTATCAATATACCAACACATCGTGCACTGTATCAATGTACCAACCCACCCTGCACTGTATCAATATACCCAACACCCTGAACTGTTTCAATATACTCACCCACCCTGCACTGTATCAATATACCCACCACCCTGCACTTTATCAATATACCAACACACCCTCCACACTGTATCAATATACCCACCATGCTGCACTGTGTCAATATATCCACCATCCTGCACTGTATCAATATACCAACCCACCCTGCACTGTATCAATATACCAACCCACCCTGCACTGTATCAATATACCCACCACACTGCACTGTATCAATACACCAACCCACACGGCACTGTATCAATATACCCACCATGCAGCAAATTATCAATATGCCTACCACACTGCACTGTATCAATACACCAACCCACACGGCACTGTATCAATATACCCACCATGCAGCAAATTATCAATATACCTACCACACTGCACAGTGTCAATACACCAACCCACACGGCACTGTATCAATATACCCACCATGCAGCAAATAATCAATATACCCACCCACCCGGCTCTGTATCACTATATCAAAACACCCTGCACTGTAAACAATATACACACCACCCTGCACTGTATCAATATCCCAACACACACTGCACGGGAACAATATATTAACCCACCCTGCACTGTATACATATACCAACCCACCCTGCACTGTATCAATATACCCACCACACTCACTGTGTCAATATACCCCTCCACCCTGCACTGTATCAATATGCCCACCACCCTGCACTGTATCAATATACCCACCATACTGCACTGTCTCAATATACCCACCAAACTCACTGTGTCAATATACCCACCCTGCACTGTAACAATATGCCCACCACCCTGCAGTGTATCAATATTCCCACCACCCTCATTGTATTAATATGCCCACCACCCTGCAGTGTGTCAATATACCCACCACGCTGCACTGTTTCAATATACCCACCACCCTGCACTGTATCAATATACCCGCCACACTGCACTGTATCAATATGCCCGCCACCCTGCACTGTATCAATATACACACCAGCCTGCACTGTATCAATATACCCACCCACCCTGCACTGTAACAATATACCCATCACCCTGCACTGCATCAATATACCAACCCATCCTGCACTGTATCAATATACCCACCACCCTGCACTGTATCAATATACCCACCACCCTGCACTGTATCAATATACCCACCACCCTGCACTGTATCAATATACCCACCGCCCTGCATTGTATCAATATACCCACCACCCTGCACTGTATCAATATACCAACCCATCCTGCACTGTATCAATATACCCACCACCCTGCACTGTAACAATATACCCACCACCCTGCACTGTATCAATATACCCACCACCCTGCACTGTATCAATATACCAACCCACCCTGCACACTGTATCAATATACCAACCCAACCTGCACTGTATCAATATACCCACCACCCTGCACTGTATCAATATACCAACCCACCCTGCACTGTATCAATATATCCATCACACTGCCCTGTATCAATATACCAACCCACCCTGCACTGTATCAATATACCAACCCACCATGCTGCAAAGTATCAATATACCCACCCACCCGGCTCTGTATCACTATATCATCACACCCTGCACTGTATCAATATACCCACCACCCTGCACTGTATCAATATCCAAACACACCCTGCACTGTAACAATATACCAACCCACCCTGCACTGTATGAATATTCCCACCACCTTCACTGTATTAATATACCAACCCACCCTGCACTGCATCAATATACCCACCACCCTGCACTGTATCAATACACCCACCACCCTGCAGTATGTCAATATACCCGCCACCCTGCACTGTATCAATATACCAACACACCGTGCACAGTATCTATATACCCACCACCCTCCACTGTATCAATATACCCACCACCCTGCACGGTATCAATATACCAACCCACCGTGCACTGTATCAATATACCCACCACCCTGCACGGTATCAATATACCAACACACCATGCACTGCATCAATGTACCAACCCACCCTGCACTGTATCAATATACCAACACACCGTGCACAGTATCTATATACCCACCACTCTGCACGGTATCAATATACCAACCCACCCTTCACTGTATCAATATTCCCACCACCCTCACTGTATTAATATACCAACCCACCCTGCACTGCATCAATATACCCACCACCCTGCTCTCTATCAATACACTCACCACCATGCAGTGTGTCAATATACCCGCCACCCTGCACTGTATCAATATACCAACACACCGTGCACAGTATCAATATACCCACCACCCTGCACGGTATCAATATACCAACCCACCCTGCACTGTATCAATATACCCACCACCCTGCACACTGTATCAATATGCCCACCACCCTGCACGGTATCAATATACCAACCCACCGCGCACTGTATCAATATACCCACCACCCTGCACGGTATCAATATACCCACCACCCTGCACTGTATCAATATACCCACCACCCCGCACTGTATCAATATACCCACCACCCTGCACGGTATCAATATACCAACACACCGTGCACTGTATCAATGTACCAACCCACCCTGCACTGTATCAATATACCCACCACCCTGCACGGTATCAATATACCAACAGACCGTGCACTGTATCAATGTACCAACCCACCCTGCACTGTATCAATATACCCAACACCCTGAACTGTTTCAATATACTCACCCACCCTGCACTGTATCAATATACCCACCACCCTGCACTTTATCAATATACCAACACACCCTCCACACTGTATCAATATACCCACCATGCTGCACTGTGTCAATATATCCACCATCCTGCACTGTATCAATATACCAACCCACCCTGCACTGTATCAATATACCAACCCACCCTGCACTGTATCAATATACCCACCACACTGCACTGTATCAATACACCAACCCACACGGCACTGTATCAATATACCCACCATGCAGCAAATTATCAATATACCTACCACACTGCACTGTATCAATACACCAACCCACACGGCACTGTATCAATATACCCACCATGCAGCAAATTATCAATATACCTACCACACTGCACTGTGTCAATACACCAACCCACACGGCACTGTATCAATATACCCACCATGCAGCAAATTATCAATATACCCACCCACCCGGCTCTGTATCACTATATCAAAACACCCTGCACTGTAAACAATATACACACCACCCTGCACTGTATCAATATCCCAACACACCCTGCACGGGAACAATATATTAACCCACCCTGCACTGTATACATATACCAACCCACCCTGCACTGTATCAATATACCCACCACACTCACTGTGTCAATATACCCCTCCACCCTGCACTGTATCAATATGCCCACCACCCTGCACTGTATCAATATACCCACCATACTGCACTGTCTCAATATACCCACCAAACTCACTGTGTCAATATACCCACCCTGCACTGTAACAATATGCCCACCACCCTGCACTGTATCAATATTCCCACCACCCTCATTGTATTAATATGCCCACCACCCTGCAGTGTGTCAATATACCCACCACGCTGCACTGTTTCAATATACCCACCACCCTGCACTGTATCAATATACCCGCCACACTGCACTGTATCAATATACCCGCCACCCTGCACTGTATCAATATACACACCAGCCTGCACTGTATCAATATACCCACCCACCCTGCACTGTAACAATATACCCATCACCCTGCACTGTATCAATATACCAACCCATCCTGCACTGTATCAATATACCCACCACCCTGCACTGTATCAATATACCCACCACCCTGCACTGTATCAATATACCCACCACCCTGCACTGTATCAATATACCCACCGCCCTGCATTGTATCAATATACCCACCGCCCTGCACTGTATCAATATACCAACCCATCCTGCACTGTATCAATATACCCACCACCCTGCACTGTATCAATATACCCACCACCCTGCACTGTAACAATATACCCACCACCCTGCACTGTATCAATATACCCACCACCCTGCACTGTATCAATATACCAACCCACCCTGCACACTGTATCAATATACCAACCCAACCTGCACTGTATCAATATACCCACCACCCTGCACTGTATCAATATACCAACCCACCCTGCACTGTATCAATATATCCATCACACTGCACTGTATCAATATACCAACCCACCATGCTGCAAAGTATCAATATACAAACCCACCCGGCTCTGTATCACTATATCATCACACCCTGCACTGTATCAATATACCCACCACCCTGCACTGTATCAATATTCCCACCACCCTCACTGTATTAATATACCAACCCACCATGCACTGTATCAATATACCCACCACCCTGCACTGTATCAATACACCCACCACCCTGCAGTGTGTCAATATACCCGCCACCCTGCACTGTATCAATATACGAACACACCGTGCACAGTATCAATATACCCACCGCCCTGCACTGTATCACTATATCATCACACACTGCACTGTAACAATATACCCACCACCCTGCACTGTATCAATATCCCAACACACCCTGCACTGTAACAATATATCAACCCATCCTGCACTGTATACATATACCAACCCACCCTGCACTGTATCAATATACCCACCACACTCACTGTGTCAATATACCCCTCCACCCTGCACTGTATCAATATGCCCACAACCCTGCACTGTATCAATATAGCCACCATCCTGCACTGTCTCAATATACCCACACACTCCCTGTGTCAATATACCGACCCTGCACTGTATCAATATGCCCACCATCCTGCACTGTATCAATATTCCCAGCACCCTCATTGTATTAATATGCCCACCACCCTGCAGTGTGTCAATATACCCGCCACCCTGCACTGTTTCAATATACCCACCACCCTGCATTGTATCAATATACCCGCCACACTGCACTGTATCAATATACCCGCCACCCTGCACTGTATCAATATATCCACCCACCCTGCACTGTATCAATATATCCACCCACCCTGCACTGTATCAATATACCCGCCACCCTGCACTGTATCAATATATCCACCCACCCTGCACTGTATCAATATACCCACCACCCTGCACAATATCAATATACCCACCACCTTGCCCTGTATCAATGTGCCCACCCACCCTGCACTGTATCAATACACCAACCCACCCTGCACTGTATCAATATACCCACCACCCTGCACTGTCTCAATATACCCATCACCCTGCACTGTATCAATATACCCGCCACACTGCACTGTATCAATATACACACTGTACCAACCCACCCTGCACACTGTATCAATATACCCACCACCCTGCACTCTATCAATATACCCACCACCCTGCACTGTATCAATATACCCACCACCCTGCACTGTATCAATATAACCACCCACCCTGCACTGTATCAATATACTCACCACCCTGCACTGTATCAATATACCCACCATCCTGCACTGTACCAATATAACCACCCACCCTGCACTGTATCAATATACCCAGCTCCCTGCACTGTATCAATATACCCACACCCTGCACTGTATCAATATATCCACCCACCCTGCACTGTATCAATATATCCACCCATCCTGCACTGTATCAATATACCAAGCTCCCTGCACTGTATCACTATACCCACCACCTTGCACTGTATCAATATACCCACCATCCTGCACTGTATCAATATATCCACCCACACTGCACTGTATCAATATATCCACCACCCTGCACTGTATCAATATACCCACCACACTGCACTGTATCAATATACCCAACACCCTGAACTGTTTCAATATACCCACCCACCCTGCACTGTATCAATATACCCACCACCCTGCACTTTATCAATATACCAACACACCCTCCACACTGTATGAATATACACACCATGCTGCACTGTGTCAATATATCCACCATCCTGCACTGTATCAATATACCAACCCACCCTGCACTGTATCAATATACCAACCCACCCTGCACTGTATCAATATACCCACCACACCGCACTGTATCAATACACCAACCCACACGGCACTGTATCAATATACCCACCATGCAGCAAATTATCAATATACCCACCCACCCGGCTCTGTATCACTATATCAAAACACCCTGCACTGTAAACAATATACACACCACCCTGCACTGTATCAATATCCCAACACACCCTGCACGGGAACAATATATTAACCCACCCTGCACTGTATCAATATACCAACCCACCCTGCACTGTATCAATATACCCACCACACTGCACTGTATCAATACACCAACCCACACGGCACTGTATCAATATACCCACCATGCAGCAAATTATCAATATACCTACCACACTGCACTGTATCAATACACCAACCCACACGGCACTGTATCAATATACCCACCATGCAGCAAATTATCAATATACCTACCGCACTGCACTGTGTCAATACACCAACCCACACGGCACTGTATCAATATACCCACCATGCAGCAAATTATCAATATACCCACCCACCCGGCTCTGTATCACTATATCAAAACACCCTGCACTGTAAACAATATACACACCACCCTGCACTGTATCAATATCCCAACACACACTGCACGGGAACAATATATTAACCCACCCTGCACTGTATACATATACCAACCCACCCTGCACTGTATCAATATACCCACCACACTCACTGTGTCAATATACCCCTCCACCCTGCACTGTATCAATATGCCCACCACCCTGCACTGTATCAATATACCCACCATACTGCACAGTCTCAATATACCCACCAAACTCACTGTGTCAATATACCCACCCTGCACTGTAACAATATGCCCACCACCCTGCACTGTATCAATATTCCCACCACCCTCATTGTATTAATATGCCCACCACCCTGCAGTGTGTCAATATACCCACCACGCTGCACTGTTTCAATATACCCACCACCCTGCACTGTATCAATATACCCGCCACACTGCACTGTATCAATATACCCGCCACCCTGCACTGTATCAATATACACACCCGCCTGCACTGTATCAATATACCCACCCACCCTGCACTGTAACAATATACCCATCACCCTGCACTGTATCAATATACCAACCCATCCTGCACTGTATCAATATACCCACCACCCTGCACTGTATCAATATACCCACCACCCTGCACTGTATCAATATACCCACCACCCTGCACTGTATCAATATACCCACCGCCCTGCATTGTATCAATATACCCACCGCCCTGCACTGTATCAATATACCAACCCATCCTGCACTGTATCAATATACCCACCACCCTGCACTGTATCAATATACCCACCACCCTGCACTGTAACAATATACCCACCACCCTGCACTGTATCAATATACCCACCACCCTGCACTGTATCAATATACCAACCCACCCTGCACACTGTATCAATATACCAACCCAACCTGCACTGTATCAATATACCCACCACCCTGCACTGTATCAATATACCAACCCACCCTGCACTGTATCAATATATCCATCACACTGCACTGTATCAATATACCAACCCACCATGCTGCAAAGTATCAATATACAAACCCACCCGGCTCTGTATCACTATATCATCACACCCTGCACTGTATCAATATACCCACCACCCTGCACTGTATCAATATTCCCACCACCCTCACTGTATTAATATACCAACCCACCATGCACTGTATCAATATACCCACCACCCTGCACTGTATCAATACACCCACCACCCTGCAGTGTGTCAATATACCCGCCACCCTGCACTGTATCAATATACGAACACACCGTGCACAGTATCAATATACCCACCGCCCTGCACTGTATCACTATATCATCACACACTGCACTGTAACAATATACCCACCACCCTGCACTGTATCAATATCCCAACACACCCTGCACTGTAACAATATATCAACCCATCCTGCACTGTATACATATACCAACCCACCCTGCACTGTATCAATATACCCACCACACTCACTGTGTCAATATACCCCTCCACCCTGCACTGTATCAATATGCCCACAACCCTGCACTGTATCAATATAGCCACCATCCTGCACTGTCTCAATATACCCACACACTCCCTGTGTCAATATACCGACCCTGCACTGTATCAATATGCCCACCATCCTGCACTGTATCAATATTCCCAGCACCCTCATTGTATTAATATGCCCACCACCCTGCAGTGTGTCAATATACCCGCCACCCTGCACTGTTTCAATATACCCACCACCCTGCATTGTATCAATATACCCGCCACACTGCACTGTATCAATATACCCGCCACCCTGCACTGTATCAATATATCCACCCACCCTGCACTGTATCAATATATCCACCCACCCTGCACTGTATCAATATACCCGCCACCCTGCACTGTATCAATATATCCACCCACCCTGCACTGTATCAATATACCCACCACCCTGCACAATATCAATATACCCACCACCTTGCCCTGTATCAATGTGCCCACCCACCCTGCACTGTATCAATACACCAACCCACCCTGCACTGTATCAATATACCCACCACCCTGCACTATCTCAATATACCCATCACCCTGCACTGTATCAATATACCCGCCACACTGCACTGTATCAATATACACACTGTACCAACCCACCCTGCACACTGTATCAATATACCCACCACCCTGCACTCTATCAATATACCCACCACCCTGCACTGTATCAATATACCCACCACCCTGCACTGTATCAATATAACCACCCACCCTGCACTGTATCAATATACTCACCACCCTGCACTGTATCAATATACCCACCATCCTGCACTGTACCAATATAACCACCCACCCTGCACTGTATCAATATACCCAGCTCCCTGCACTGTATCAATATACCCACACCCTGCACTGTATCAATATATCCACCCACCCTGCACTGTATCAATATATCCACCCATCCTGCACTGTATCAATATACCAAGCTCCCTGCACTGTATCACTATACCCACCACCTTGCACTGTATCAATATACCCACCACCCTGCACTGTATCAATATATCCACCCACACTGCACTGTATCAATCTATCCACCACCCTGCACTGTATCAATATACCCACCACACTGCACTGTATCAATATACCCAACACCCTGAACTGTTTCAATATACCCACCCACCCTGCACTGTATCAATATACCCACCACCCTGCACTTTATCAATATACCAACACACCCTCCACACTGTATGAATATACCCACCATGCTGCACTGTGTCAATATATCCACCATCCTGCACTGTATCAATATACCAACCCACCCTGCACTGTATCAATATACCAACCCACCCTGCACTGTATCAATATACCCACCACACCGCACTGTATCAATACACCAACCCACACGGCACTGTATCAATATACCCACCATGCAGCAAATTATCAATATACCCACCCACCCGGCTCTGTATCACTATATCAAAACACCCTGCACTGTAAACAATATACACACCACCCTGCACTGTATCAATATCCCAACACACCCTGCACGGGAACAATATATTAACCCACCCTGCACTGTATACATATACCAACCCACCCTGCACTATATCAATATCCCCACCACACTCACTGTGTCAATATACCCCTCCACCCTGCACTGTATCAATATGCCCACCACCCTGAACTGTTTCAATATACCCACCCACCCTGCACTGTATCAATATACCCACCACCCTGCACTTTATCAATATACCAACACACCCTCCACACTGTATGAATATACCCACCATGCTGCACTGTGTCAATATATCCACCATCCTGCACTGTATCAATATACCAACCCACCCTGCACTGTATCAATATACCAACCCACCCTGCACTGTATCAATATACCCACCACACCGCACTGTATCAATACACCAACCCACACGGCACTGTATCAATATACCCACCATGCAGCAAATTATCAATATACCCACCCACCCGGCTCTGTATCACTATATCAAAACACCCTGCACTGTAAACAATATACACACCACCCTGCACTGTATCAATATCCCAACACACCCTGCACGGGAACAATATATTAACCCACCCTGCACTGTATACATATACCAACCCACCCTGCACTGTATCAATATACCCACCACACTCACTGTGTCAATATACCCCTCCACCCTGCACTGTATCAATATGCCCACCACCCTGCACTGTATCAATATACCCACCATTCTGCACTGTCTCAATATACCCACCAAACTCACTGTGTCAATATACTCACCCTGCACTGTATCAATATGCCCACCAGCCTGCACTGTATCAATATTTCCACCACCCTCATTGTATTAATATGCCCACCACCCTGCAGTGTGTCAATATACCCGCCACCCTGCACTGTTTCAATATACCCACCACCCTGCACTGTATCAATATACCCGCCACACTGCACCGTATCAATATACCCGCCACCCTGCACTGTATCAATATACACACCAGCATGCACTGTATCAATATACCCACCCACCCTGCACTGTAACAATATACCCATCACCCTGCACTGTATCAATGTATCAACCCATCCTGCACTGTATCAATATACCCACCACCCTGCACTGTATCAATATACCCACCACCCTGCACTGTATCAATATACCCACCACCCTGCACTGTATCAATATACCCACCGCCCTGCATTGTATCAAATTACCCACCACCCTGCACTGTATCAATATACCAACCCATCCTACACTGTATCAATATACCCACCACCCTGCACTGTATCAATATACCCACCACCCTGCACTGTATCAATATACCAACCCACCCTGCACACTGTATCAATATACCCACCACCCTGCACTCTATCAATATACCCACCACCCTGCACTGTATCAATATACCCACCACCCTGCACTGTATCAATATACCAACCCACCCTGCACACTGTATCAATATACCAACCCAACCTGCACTGTATCAATATACCCACCACCCTGCACTGTATCAATATACCAACCCACCCTGCACTGTATCAATATATCCATTACACGGCCCTGTATCAATATACCAACCCACCCTGCACTGAATTAATACCCCCACCACACTGCACTGTATCAATATACCAACCCACCATGCTGCAAAGTATCAATATACAAACCCACCCGGCTCTGTATCACTATATCATCACACCCTGCACTGTATCAATATACCCACCACCCTGCACTGTATCAATATTCCCACCACCCTCACTGTATTAATATACCAACCCACCCTGCACTGTATCAATATACCCACCACCCTGCACTGTATCAATACACCCACCACCCTGCAGTGTGTCAATATACCCGCCACCCTGCACTGTATCAATATACGAACACACCGTGCACAGTATCAATATACCCACCACCCTGCACGGTATCAATATACCAACGCACCCTGCACTGTATCAATATACCCACCACCCTGCACACTGTATCAATATACCCACCACCCTGCACGGTATCAATATACCAACCCACCGTCCACTGTATCAATATACCCACCACCCTGCACTTTATCAATATACCAACACCCCCTCCACACTGTATCAATATACCCACCATGCTGCACTGTGTCAATATATCCACCATCCTGCACTGTATCAATATACCAACCCACCCTGCACTGTATCAATATACCAACCCACCCTGCACTGTATCAATATACCCACCACACTCACTGTGTCAATATACCCCTCCACCCTGCACTGTATCAATATGCCCACCACCCTGCACTGTATCAATATACCCACCATCCTGCACTGTCTCAATATACCCACCACACTCCCTGTGTCAATACACCAACCCACATGGCACTGTATCAATATACCCACCATGCAGCAAATTATCAATATATCCACCCACCCGGCTCTGTATCACTATATCAAAACACCCTGCACTGTAAACAATATACACACCACCCTGCACTGTATCAATATCCCAACACACCCTGCACTGTAACAATATATCAACCCATCCTGCACTGTATACATATACCAACCCACCCTGCACTGTATCAATATACCCACCACACTCACTGTGTCAATATACCCCTCCACCCTGCACTGTATCAATATGCCCAACACCCTGCACTGTATCAATATACCCACCATCCTGCACTGTCTCAATATACCCACACACTTCCTGTGTCAATATACCCACCCTGCACTGTATCAATATGCCCACCACCCTGCACTGTATCAATATTCCCAGCACCCTCATTGTATTAATATGCCCACCACCCTGCAGTGTGTCAATATACCCGCCACCCTGCACTGTTTCAATATACCCACCACCCTGCACTGTTTCAATATACCCGCCATACTGCACTGTATCAATATACCCGCCACCCTGCACTGTATCAATATATCCACCCACCCTGCACTGTATCAATATATCCACCCACCCTGCACTGTATCAATATACCCAGCTCCCTGCACTGTATCAATATAACCACCCACCCTGCACTGTATCAATATACCCACCACCCTGCACAATATCAATATACCCACCACCCTGCCCTGTATCAATGTGCCCACCCACCCTGCACTGTATCAATACACCAACCCACCCTGCACTGTATGAATATACCCACCACCCTGCACTGTCTCAATATACCCACCACCCTGCACTGTATCAATATACCCACCACCCTGCACTGTATCAATATATCCACCCACCCTGCACTGTATCAATATATCCACCCACCCTGCACTGTATCAATATATCCACCCACCTTGCACTGTATCAATATACCCAGCTCCCTGCACTGTATCAATATACCCACCACCCTGCACTGTATCAATATACCACCCACCCTGCACAGTATCAATATACCCACCACCCTGCACTGTATCAATATACCACCCACCCTGCACTGTATCAATATACCCAGCTCCCTGCACTGTATCAATATATCCACCACCCTGCACTGTATCAATATACCCACCACCCTGCACTGTATCAATATACCCGCCACACTGCACTGTATCAATATATCCACCCACCCTGCACTGTATCAATATATCCACCCACCCTGCACTGTATCAATATACCCACCACCCTGCACTGTATCAATATACCCACCACCCTGCACTGTATCAATATACCCACCACCCTGCACTGTATCAATATACCCAGCTCCCTGCACTGTATCAATATACCCAGCTCCCTGCACTGTATCAATATAACCACCCACCCTGCACTGTATCAATATACCCACCACCCTGCACAATATCAATATACCCACCAACCTGCACTGTATCAATATACCCAGCTCCCTGCACTGTATCAATATAACCACCCTGCACTGTATCAATATACCCACCACCCTGCACTGTATCAATATAACCACCCTGCACTGTATCAATATAACCACCCACCCTGCACTGTATCAATATAACCACCCTGCACTGTATCAATATACCCACCACCCTGCACTGTATCAATATACCCACCCTGCGTACTATCATTGTACCCACCTCCCTGCAGTGCTGATTGGCAACCCCTCTGTCTGCCTACTGTACCATGTGTACTCAGTTTTAGGATCTCAAGTGGAACTATCTTGGCTTGAAATGTTTTTCCTTTGTTTGCAGGTTGCTATGTGCAGCATAAAAACAGCAAGCTCCCAGCGCCCAGCCTGCCTCCTCAACCAATCAGTCACTGGCATTGAACAATTTGGTTTTACAGAACCAAGAACAAGCAGTCCACAAAAGAAGCACATCATCTCTACTGATGACATCAATCACCTCAACCCTGTTGTTGGCTGCACAATGGACTGCCGATAAATAGAGTTGAGGAACACAGTGCAGACTGGACGCTGAGGAGTGTGGTGAATGTATAATTACTGATAATTCACCAGTGCACTGTGTTTTGTTATTAACCCTGTGGGCTCTACCTATGGGCCATTGTGTGGCTTCACCCACAGCGGATATGTTGGTGCATGTACGGGCTCCGCCCATGGCTCCACACCCTTTACAGGAAGTATAAGAGCTGCTGACCTGCGGGGCCGCCTTCAGTGTTGTACCGGTCACAGGCAGGCTCAGTTCTAAGATGATTAAAACCACGGTTTACTTCTCCACGTGTCTTCGAGTCAATTGATGGTCGCATCAAGGAGTGAGTGGGTGCTTCCAGCCACTCTGTTCAAGGACAATTAGGGATTGGCAACAATTCCGGCCTTTCCACCGCTGCCCACAATCCATGAAAAAAATAAATAGAGAAAATGAAGAAAGAGTGTAGGGAGTGGATGAGCGATCCCAATATTCACAAGGAGATAGTGGGGAAGGAATGTAGATGCCATGGAACACAGAATTGCAGAGAAGGTGCGACTCCTGCAGAATGTAGCACCAGGGCCCCATTTAGATTGCTTTTGTCTTTGTGACCTGGTTGGCAACAAGCCGGTTTGAAGAGCTTTTTCGGCAGGATACTCTGCAGCACAAGATTTCAGGCGGGGAGGTGCGGGCAGCACGGTAACACAAGTGGCTAGCACTGTAGCTTCACAACGCCAGGGTCCCAGGTTCGATTCCCAGCTGGGTCACTGTCTGTGCGGAGTCTGCACGTTCTCCCCGTGTGTGCGTGGGTTTCCTCCGGGTGCTCCGGTTTCCCCCCACAGTCCAAAGATGTGCAGCTTAGGTGGATTCGCCATGATAAATTGCCCTTAGTGACTAAAAAAGGTTAGGAGGGGTTATTGGGTTACCGGGATAGGGTGGAAGTGAGGGCTTAAGTGGGTCGGTGCAGACTCGATGGGCCGAATGGCCTCCTTCTGCACTGAATGTTCTATGTTCTTTATGTTCTGTGAGTGGAGAGGAGGCCAGGAGCGAGAGTGGAGGCGTGAGAAGGTAGGTGGAGAAGGGGATGGAGATTGTGGAGTGCAGGTGGTGGTCAGAGTTTTTAACAACGAAAAGAAATTTGGGAGTAAGGGTAGCTTCTGGACCGGTAGGGATGGCAGGGTCGGTGGGGGGGGGGTGGGGGGGTGGTGCATGGAGGTGTGCGGTGGTTAGCAATGGTGGTGGGATCTGAAAGAAGAAGGTTGCCAATTGAGGGAGGAAAGTGTGTTAGCTTCATCGGGTCAGGGTAGCACGGCGGCCCAGTGGTTAGCACTGCGGCCTCACGGCACCGAGGTCCCGGGTTCGATCCCGGCTCCGGGTCACTGTCCGTGTGGAGTTTGCACATTCTCCCCGTGTCTGCGTGGGTCTCACCCCCACAACCCAAAGATGTGCAGGGTAGGTGGATTGGCCACGTTAAATTGCCCCTTGATTGGAAAAAGAGAATTGGGTTCTCTTCATTTATTGAAAAAAGCTTCACTGGGGGCCGGTGGATGGGATGCATTCCTGCTTGTCATCATCTTTACGTTACGGAGCTGTCACTGGAGAGCAGGCGCCCTGTCCGACCCCACAACCCACCTTTGTTAAAACTGGATTGGTCAAGATTCCCATGTTTTGAAATTTATTGGGCAAGATTCCCATGTTTTGAAATTTTAATGGCCGTTCAGTTCTCATCTCCCGCCAATTCGGTGAGAGTAAAATTAATAATGATAATAATAATCCTTATTATTGTCACAAGTAGGCTCACATTAACACGGCAATGAAGTTACTGTGAAAATCCCCCAGTCGCCACACTCCGGCGCCTGTTCGGGTACACAGAGGGAGAATTCAGAATGTCCAATTCACCTAACAAGCACGACTTTCGGGACTTGTGGGAGGAAACCGGAGCGCCCGGAGGAAACCCACGCAGACACGGGGAGAACGTGCAGACACCGCGCAGACCGTGGCCCGAGCGGGAATCGAACCTGGGTCCCTCGCGCTCCCTGGTGTTTCCACTTGTGGGGAAATTCAAAGCAAGGGACCACAAATCAAAGTCATCACTAATATTAAATCGACCCACGCCAGAGGGTGAAGGGTGAAATAGGGCACAGATCTTTCCCTTTTATAGAAGGTTTATCCACGGGACGCAGCAGGCCAGATTTCTAATAATAATCATCTTTTATTGTCACAAGTATGAAGTTACTGCGAAAAGCTTCCAAACGACCTACTCAGCTGGCTCTCTTTGCACACTTTTGAGAATGCGAATAAAATAAAGTAGACTAATTAAACTAATTAACTAATTAAACAAATTAACAGCCTCTTAAAGGGACATTGTAACAAGGACAAAACTTTAAACAAGACTTACATTAAAATGTTTGTTTTGGGGTCTGGTGGATACCCATTGGTTGTGGAAGGCCTCAAGTGGACATCGCACGCTCTGTGTCCAGGGACCCCCGGGTGTGAACGTAGCTGCAGACAGTCAGATTGGACGCCCCCCTCAACCGCCCGCTGCCTGGACCTATTAATGGTCACCTTGGCTAGGCCTGGAAGCAGGCCAACAAGGGGGTCCTCTGCCATGCCTGCCCGCCTTGCCGATGGGTGGCCAAAGATCAGGAGCGTGGGGCTGAAGTGCAAACAGACCTCGAGGGGCACCCCCCGTCAATTAATCAAAGAGGCATCCTCGCACCATCTGTACGCACATGGATCAAGGCTGCAGAAAATACAGGCAGCCTGTATGACAGTACGACTCCAATGGAGAGTGCCCTCCACTGGGGGCCCTCGCCACCTCCAGACAGCAGGGCAGAACACATCTGAATGGCTGCCGAGTGCGAGGAGGTGAAGGGTTGTGCAGCAGCAGCCGGTACAGGCAGTCTCTCTGCGCAGGTTTAAACAGCACGTCGGGAATTTCTGCAAAATGGCTGAAATTGTGAGGCCGGGTTTCCCAAAGGACGTTCCGGGACCGAGGGTCAATGTGTGATTCTGTCCGAATGGGGGTCAGTTCAGGTGGGTATCCAACACACACTCGATCTGCCTCAACATCTCGAGTCGAGTGCAGGAGGGGCTGAGCACCATGGTTCTGAGGTTGTGGGTGTCTTTGGCTGTGAGCTGGACGTCAATAGATGGGCGATGTGCAAGTTGCAGCTTTGTGATGCAACCCGCCCGTCCCCCTTCCAGCAGGTCCCCTACTCTGGTCACCCCAGCAGTCTGACTGCCCTCTCTTCCCCCGGCCACATGGACCGGTATCAATGGAGGTGCGGATTCTTGAGCAGCAGCTCTCTGACGATAGCCGCGACTCCTGACAGGAGAGAACCTCCAACTTGAGGCGACCATATTCCAGGCTTTCATCACTTCCTTCTAAAAGCCAGGCAACACCTGATTGAAGGTTTGGAGACCTCTCAGGTCTATAAACAGGAGCAGCAGTTCATAATTGAGACCGTGCACTTGGCGGAAGAAATACGTCGCTTGTGCGCACCATCGGTGGAGGAACTCGATGTAATGGCATCGCTACAGGTCTGAAGGCAATATTAGGTCGAGGTCGATGCGCCTGATCCACCCGGTATCATTCCTTTTAGACTTTGTAGCTTGCTGACCATTTCAGATGGCAATTAAGAGTCAACTTGTTGCTATGGATCTGAAGTCACATATGGACCAGAGCAGGGAAGGACGGAAGATTTCCTACCCAAAAGGTATGTATGACAATCGACAATGGTTTCCCGATCACAGATCACAGGCTAACTTTGTCTTCCAGGTTTATTAATCAAATTTAAATTCCACCATCTGCCTGGGCGAGATTTGATCCGGTGTCGTCCAAGAATTAGCCTGGGCCTCCGGAATGCTAGTCCAGTGACATTACTGCTATGCCACCGCCTTCCCCCGCATGGAGCAGTTGGGTTGGATGTCGTGTTCCTGTGGGGTACATTCAATGCACTTCCCTAGGTGTGGTAGTCGGTATTAGGGGTATTACGGTACCCTGGATAATGCTGTAAGACCATTGGTGCGGGAGGTACCTGAGACTGCTATTACATTGGTGAAGCCTGCCTGCTGGTTCCGCCTAGTGAGGCGGAGTATAAGAGCCTGTGTCTCCCCAGCAGCTGCATTCTGTACCTGCGCTGCTGGGGGAAACATCCAGTCCAATAAAGCCTTCAATTGTCTTCCAATCTCGCTTCTGGAGTTATTGATCGAGCATCACTAGGTGACCAACATTAAGTGTCACAACAGTTCGAAGGGAGTTGCTGTAATCCAGAATGTGCTTGCTGAAAGGGTGACGCAAACAAAGGCAACAATAGAGTCCAAAAGAGAAGACGATTAAACACTGGAAAAAGGGGGAAAAAAGTACTTACAGGGCTAAGGAGAGAATGAAAAGCAAAATACTGCAGAAGCTGGAAACTGGAAATAAAAAGTAAATGTCAGGGGTGCCCAGCTGGTCAGGTGGCATCGCAGGCGAGAAGCAGAGTTAATGTTTCAGGTTAAGCTGACCTGTCACCTTTATTACACAAGGTCAGCCCAGCCTGAAACGTTAACACAGGTTCTCTCCACAGTCGCTGCCCAACCTGCTGAGCATTTCCAGCATTTCCTGTTTATATCCGAGGTGGGAATAATTGAACAGCTCTTTCAGCGAGCTGGCATGGGCAGCGCTGGCATGGGCAGCACTGGCATGGGCAGCACAGGTCAAATGGCCTCCAAAGTGCTGTGCGATTCTAGGTCACCTGCTACATTCTGAGTGTTGGCGTTGCAAGGCATTGTAAACCGCTACCCCGCTGGCTCTGTAACATTCCCAAGTGCGAGCTGGCAGCATTGGCATCTCAAGATATCTCTCACCATCCGATATCCAATTCCTCTTGGGCATTAGTGCCCAGCATTAGGAGGCCATCAAATAAAATCATAACAATTAAATCGGGTCAACTTGCTTCACACCGTTCAAATGGTCCATGGGAGGCGGTTAATGCGCAAGATGTTAATTCATCAAAATCCATGGACAGAGGGGGAGTCTCTCCTGGGTTTTAGATGGATGTGGGTAAATAGTCTCCATGCGCACGCGGCCACCTCCTGACTGAGCCTGTCTGCGGGAGTTACCCCCAAAAGTGTGCTGTTGTCGTGAGGGTGATTGGGGTTGGGGGTGAGGGGTGGAGTTATATGGATTCTCTATTAAAGGAGTCCTCTCCGTCTGGTGAAAGAGCCTTTTGTGAAACTGCAGGTCACTCGAGGCATGTTTTTGGGTCACGCTCAGGACGAAGGTGCAGCTGCGAAGACTCTCAGATATTTCAGCAGTTTTCCACGTGGACGTTACCGCAGGAAGACTGCAGGAGGGTGATGGCGACGGTGAAGAGGTGGACGCGAAGAGAAAGAGTTTTCGAAGAAGCAAGAAGGAGGTGTAGCCGGGAGGGCAGTGAAGTATCCTGGTGAAGAACAGGGCAAAGTTGAAAGGAAGAGAAAGAAGTCAGAAGATAAAAGAGGCAGAACCCAGAACAGAATCTCAAACAGTCGAAGCTCGGGTGGACTTTCCTTTGGCATTCTCTTTTTGTATCCTGCTCCCAATCCCTCAGCGAGCAGATTACTTCCCTTCCTCCGTCTCTCCAGACTCCTCCAACATACCGGCTTTTAACCTCGAGCCTGCCGTCAACCAGCCATCGTTCTCCTGGCCAGTCTCCTACCTTTCACCCTTCCTGAGCTTAAACTCAGCGAAAATTCTGATGCCCATGCCCTATCTCGCACCAACTCCTGTTCACCTGCCACCAGGGAGACCACCTGCCCCATATGAAGTGCTGTGACCTGCAAGGCTCCAGACCAGGTGATGGAAAGTGGGATTAAAATGAGCGCTGAGAGGGCGGCACGGTGGCGCAGTGGTTAGCACTCCTGCCTCTCGCCGCCGAGGACCCGGGTTCAATCCCGGCCCCAGGTCACTGTCCGTGTGGAGTTTGCACATTCCCCCCGTGTCTGCGTGGGTCTCACCCCCACAACCCAAAAGATGTGCAGGGTAGGCTAAATTGTCCCTTAATTGAGAAAAAAGAATTGGGTAGTTTTTTTTTTTAACTGAGCGGTGTACTTTCTCTTTTCCTCGCTTTTAGGCTGGTGCAAACATGATGGGCTGAATGGCCTTTTGCTGTGCTGTGACTTCTCGATGGTTCTATTTTATGGGATTGCCCCTTATTTTGACTGTTTGACCCATGGACCCTAAGGAATGTCTTTTGTTCATCTTTCTAGGACAGCCTGTGGGAGGTGGATGCTGGGAATTTCCAGGATGGGTTTGACTGATGTGACCGGGACTACAAATGAGTGAATTGTTTTAATCCCCCTTCCTCCGCAATGATCTTAAGACTCCGCCGCTTCCACTCTGACTCTTATGAACTCCCCCCCACCCCCACCCCCCACCCCACCTGCTCTCTGGAGATTGCCCTCAGCCCAAGTTCCAATTTTATTTCATAGGATTCGGTTACCCTTCCCACCCACCCCTGTGCTCACTGGCATTACATTGGTCTCCAGTCCAGTGATGCGACGGTTTCAAAATCCCTCTTTGGCCTCGCCCCTCTGTGTGACCTCCTTCAATCAATGTTCCCTCTCGACCCCTGTGCAGGCCCAGCAGAAGCCAGCTCCGTTAAGTTGCCATGCTTGATCAAATATTTCAGAAATGTCCTTGTTTTCCGACCTATCTTTGCGACATCAGCAGATTTAGCAACCACACATTCAATCCCTTTGTCCACATCAATGAGGGATAAAGGGGAACATGTGGATGTTTTTGTAGAATTTATAGTGCAGAAGGAGGCCATTTGGCCCATCAAGTCTGCACCGGCCCTTGGAGAGAGCAGCCTACTTAAGCCCACACCTACTGTACATAGATATCCAGAAGGCATTTGTCAAGGTGTCACATTAAATGTCACCACCAAAATAAGAACTAAAAAAGCTATAAAGAAGAGTAAGATAGATTATGAGAGTAAACTTGCTCAGAATATAAAAACAGATAGTAAAAGTTTCTACAAATATATAAAACAAAACAGAGTGGCTAAGGTAAATATTGGGCCTTTAGAGGATGAGAAGGGAGATTTAATAATGGGGGATGAGGAAATGGCTGAGGAACTGAACAGGTTTTTTGGGTCGGTCTTCACAGTGGAAGACACAAATAACATGCCAGTGACTGATGGAAATGAGGCTATGCCAGGTGAGGACCTTGAGAGGATTATTATCACCAAGGAGGTAGTGATGGGCAAGCTAATGGGGCTAAAGGTAGACAAGTCTCCTGGCCCTGATGGAATGCATCCCAGAGTGCTAAAAGAGATGGCTAGGGAAATTGCAAATGCACTAGTGATAATTTACCAGAATTCACTAGACTCTGGGGTGGTCCCGACGGATTGGAAATTAGCAAACTTGACACCACTGTTTAAAAAAGGAGGTAGGCAGAAAGCAGGTAATTATAGGCCAGTGAGCTTAACTTCGGTAGTAGGGAAGATGCTGGAATCTATCATCAAGGAAGAAATAGCGAGGCATCTGGATGGAAATTGTCCCATTGGGCAGACGCAGCATGGGTTCATAAAGGGCAGGTCGTGCCTAACTAATTTAGTGGATTTTTTTGAGGACATTAACAGTGCGGTAGATAACGGGGAGCCAATGGATGTGGTATATCTGGATTTCCAGAAAGCCTTTAACAAGGTGCCACACAAAAGGTTGCTGCATAAGATAAAGATGCATGGCATTAAGGGGAAAGTAGTAGCATGGATAGAGTATTGGTTAATTAATAGAAAGCAAAGAGTGGGGATTAATGGGTGTTTCTCTGGTTGGCAATCAGTAGCTAGTGGTGTCCCTCAGGGATCAGTGTTGGGCCCACAACTGTTCACAATTTACACAGCTGATTTGGAGTTGGGGACCAAGGGCAATGTGGCCAGGTTTGCAGACGACACTAAGATAAGTGGTAAAGCAAAAAGTGCAGAGGATACTGGAAGTCTGCAGAGGGATTTGGGTAGGCTAAGTGAATGGGCTAGGGTCTGGCAGATGGAATACAATGTTGACAAATGTGAGGTTATCATTTTGGTAGGAACAACAGCAAAAAGGATTATTATTTAAATGATAAAATATTAAAACATGCTGCTGTGCAGAGAGACCTGGGTGTGCTAGTGCATGAGTGGCAAAAAGTTGGTTTACAAGTGCAACAGGTAATTAAGAAGGCAAATGGAATGTTGTCCTTCATTGCTAGAGGGATGGAGTTTAAGACTAGGGAGGTTATGCTGCAATTGTATAAGGTGTTAGTGAGGCCACACCTGGAGCATTGTGTTCAGTTTTGGTCTCCTTACTTGAGAAAGGACGTACTGGCACTGGAGGGTGTGCAGGGGAGATTCACTAGGTTAATCCCAGAGCTGAGGGGGTTGGATTACGAGGAGAGGTTGAGTAGACTTGGACTGTACTCGTTGGAATTTAGAAGGACGAGGGGGATCTTATAGAAACATATAAGATTATGAAGGGAATAGATAGGATAGATGAGGGCAGGTTGTTTCCACTGGCGGGTGAAAGCAGAACTAGGGGGCATAGCCTCAAAATAAGGGGAAGTAGATTTAGGACTGAGTTTAGGAGGAACTTCTTCACCCAAAGGGTTGTGAATCTATGGAATTCCTTGCCCAGTGAAGCAGTAGAGGCTCCTTCATTAATTGTTTTAAAGATAAAGATAGACAGTTTTTTGAAGAATAAAGGGATTAAGGATTATGGTGTTCGGGCCAGAAAGTGGAGCTGAGTCCACAAAAGATCAGCCATGATCTCATTGAATGGTGGTGCAGGCTCGAGGGGCCAGATGGCCTACTCCTGTTCCTAGTTCTTATGTTCTTATGTTCTAAGAACTGATGCTGTAGGGGGTGACATTTTAGCATGAATAGAGGGTTATTTAGCTAACAGGAAGCAGAGGGTAGGGAAAAGAACATAGAACATATAGTGCAGAAGGAGGCCATTCGGCCCATCGAGTCTGCACCGACCCACTTAAGCCCTCACCTCCACCCTATCCACATTGATGCACTATCAATTACGACAAGACAAGAGTAGAGAGTAATCGAGGGTTTATTAAGCAGAGATGTGTGGCCTCCTGCAGCTGCTACCAGAAATGGGAGCAGCTCGGTGTGCACACACATTTATACTCCGCCTACTGGGCGGAGCCAGCGGGCAGGGATTTACCCCCGTACCTGTAGTACTTACCGTATTACGTCTAATACAACTATTATACAAACAGTATAATTTACAAATTTAGCCAGTTGGGTGCCTTGATCCTCCGCTGTGAGCGCCCTGGTCCCGGTGGTGATGCAGGCGCCGACTTGGTCGCCTGTGACTCCGGGAGCATGTTGTCCTCATCCTCATCCCCGGGTGGAACCAGTGGGAGGACGGATCGTCCTGGGGCGGGGGCTGTAGTGGGTGGCGCTGGGGCAATCGGAGGGGGGGGTGTCGGGTGGTGGGCCATGGGTGGGAAATCCAGGTGGTGCCAGGTCCCTGAGGGAGACTGTGTCCTGGCGGCCGTCGGGGTACGCCACGGGGGCGTACTGCAGGTTCGCGTGCAGTAGATGTATCCTTTCGACCAACGGGTCCGCCTTGTGGATCCGCACGTGTGTGCGGAGGAGGACGGGTCCAGGAGCTGCCAGCCACGTTGGGAGCGCAACCCCGGAGGTGGACATCCTGGGGAAGGCAAGGAGACGATCATGGGGGGTTAAATTAGTCGCAGTGCAAAGTAGTGATCAGATGGAGTGGAGTGCGTCAGGGAGGACCTCCTGCCACCTGGAGACTGGGAGATGTTTAGACCGCAGGGCCAGCAGGACGGCCTTCCAGAGCGAGCCGTTCTCCCTCTCCACCTGCCCGTTTCCCTGGGAGTTGTAGTTGGTCGTCCTGCTTGAGACAATGCCCTTGCTGAGCAGGAACTGACGCAGCTCATCGCTCATAAAGGAGGATCCTGGTCGCTGTGGACGTAAGCGGGGAAACCGAACAGGGCGGAGGTGGTGTTGAGGGCTTTAATGACCGTGGCAGACGTCATATTGGGGCATGGGATGGCGAAGGGGAATCTGGCGTATTCATCGACCGTTTCATTCAGGAAGTACGTGTTTCGGTCGGTGGAGGGGAGGGGCCCTTTGAAATCCATGCTAAGGCGTTCAAAGGGGCGGGAGGCCTTCACCAGGTGCGCTTGGTCTGGCCGATAGAAGTGCGGTTTGCACTCCGCGCAGACCTGGCAGTCTTTGGTGACAGTCCTGACCTCCGCAATGGAGTAGGGAGGTTGCGGGCCTTTATGAAGTGAAAGAACCGGGTGACCCCTGGGTGACAGAGACCATCGTGTAGCGCCCGGAGTCGCTCCACTTGTGCACTGGCACATGTACCCCGGGATAGGGCATCGGGGGGCTCGTTGAGCTTCCCGGGGCGATACAAAATCTCATAATTGTAGGTGGAGAGCTCGATCTTCCACCTTAAGATTTTATCATTTTTGATCTTGCCCCGCTGTGTGTCATTGAACATGAAGGCAACCGACCGTTGGTCAGTGAGGAGAGTGAATCTCCTGCCGGCCAGGTAATGCCTCCAATGCAGCACAGCATCTACGATGGCTTGGGCCTCCTTTTCGACAGAGGAGTGCCGAATTTCGGAGGCATGGGGGGTGCGGGAAAAGAATGCCATGGGTCTGCCTGCCTGGTTGAGGGTGGCGGCCAGAGCGACGTCCGATGCATCGCTCTCGACCTGAAAGGGGAGGGTCTCATCGACCGCGTGCATCGTGGCCTTGGCGATGTCAGTCTTGTTACGGTTGAAGGCCTGGCGGGCCTCAGCCGTCAGGGGGAAAACTGTGGAGTGGATGAGTGGGCGGGCCTTGTCCGCATAGTCAGGGACCCACTGGGCATAAAGGAGAAGAACCCCAGGCATCGTTTGAGGGCCTTGGGGCAGTGGGGGAGGGGGAGTTCCATGAGGGGGCGCATGCGGTCTGGGTCGGGCCCTAGAACTCCATTTTCCACAACATAGCCAAGGATGGCTAAGAGGTTGGTGCGGAACACGCACTTCTCCTTGTTGTAGGTGAGGTTCAGGAATTTGGCGGTGTGGAGAAATTTGAGAAGGTTAGCGTCGTGGTCCTGCTGGTCGTGGCCGCAGATGATGACGTTACCTAGGTACGGTTACCTAGGCCCGTACCGGTCAACCCCCTATCTGCGACGGACTAACCCTCGGACGCACAGAAGCTCCAGGTCCTTTACTCACGGGTGAGCTCCGTTATTTTTCCCCTTATCCGGTCAACCATTCGGTCCATCTAGTGACGCCGAAGGGAACCCTAAGGAAGTGGTAAAGGCAGCCGTCTGCTTCGAACGCAGTGTACTGGCGGTCCGCCTTCTGCATGGGGAGCTGGTGGTAGGCAGATTTTAGGTCGACAGTCGAGAAGACCCAGTACTGCGCAATCTGATTGACCATGTCAGATATGCATGGGAGGCGGTACGCGTCGAGCTGCATGTACCAATTGATGGTCTGACTGTCGTCAATGACCATCCTGTGTTTCTCCCCAGTCTTTACTACTACCACTTGGGCTCTCCAGGGGCTGTTGCTGGCCTTGTGATGCCTTCCCGCAGTAGCCGCTGGACCTCCGACCTGATGAACGTCCTGTCCTGGGCGCTGTACCATCTGCTCCTGGTGGCGACGGGTTTGCAATCCGGGGTGAGGTTCGCAAACAGGGAAGGTGGGTCGACCTTAAGGGTCGTGAGGCCGCATACGGTGAGGGGTGGTAAGGGTCCGCTGCATTTTAGAGTTAGACTTTGGAGGTTGCATTGGAAGTCCAGACCGAGTAACAGGGCAGCGCAGAGGTTGGGGAGGATGTAGAGTCTGAAGTTGCTGAACTCTACGCCCTGGACGGTGAGGGTGGCGATGCAGTACCCCCGGATTTCCACGGAATGGGATCTGGAGGCCAGGGAGATTCTCTGGGTAACGGGGTGTACCGCGAGGGAGCAGCGCCTTACCTTAGTGGGGTTGATGAAGCGTTCCGTGCTCCCGGAGTCAAGAAGACAGGAGGCCTTGTGCCCATCAACTTTCACCGTCACCGTCGCGGTTGCGAGTTTGTGAGGCCGGGACTGGTCGAGCGTGATGGAGGCGAGCTGCGGCTGGTGCTGGTAGGCCCCGGGCTGGTCGGCGGCGGTGGCAGGCGATGAACGGCCAGACGAAGTTCCCGATGAACTTGAGGTCCTGAGGTGCCGTCCAAAATGGCGCTGAAGATGGCGGTGCCCATGGGGCGCACATGGTGAGTGGCGTTAAAGATGGCGTCGCCCACGGGGCGCACATGGCGAGTGGCGTTAAAGATGGCGGCGCCCACGGGCCGCACATGGTCTGCGGGGATGAAAATGGCGGCGCCCACGGGTCGCACATCGGGGGTGCAGGAACGCTGGGCCTAGAAACTGCAGCGATCGACCGGGCCTGGCACACAGCAGCAAAATGTCCTTTCTTTCCGCAGGCCTTGCAGTTTACACTCTGCGCTGGGCAGCGCTGCCGGGGGTGTTTGGTCTGCCCGCAGAAGTAGCATTTGGGCCCCCCAGGGTTGGCTGGCTGCCGTGCGGCGCAGGCTTGGGGTGGGCGGGGGGTGGAAGCTGGTGGGGCCCATGATGTCCACGAGGGTGCCGTGCGGTCGGGAGCGTATGACTGTACATTACGGGAGGCAACAGTCAGTGAGTTTGTGAGCTGCCTGGCTGCCGCAAGGTCGAGGGTACCCCTTCTAATAGGCGCTGGCGGATGTACGCTGACCCCATGCCCGTAACAAAAGCGTCCCTGATTAAAAGTTCAGTATGTTCGACTGCCGAAATCGGCATGCAGAAATCGTCTAAAGACTCACCAGGGAGTTGCTGTCTCGTGGACAGGAGGTGCCTGGCGTACAATTTGTTGATCGGGCGAATATCATGTCCTTTCAGGGGCTCCATTGCTTCCGTGTAAGTAGGCGCATCCCGGATAAGGGGAAAAATATCGGAGCTCACCCGTGAGTAAAGGACCTGGAGCTTCTGTGCGTCTGAGGGTTGGTCTGTTGCGGATCGGGGGTAGCTCTCGAAACAAGCGAGCCAGTGGTCGAAGGCTGCTTGCGGGTGCAACTGTAGGTGATCAGGTTCGATGCGTAGTTCCATCTCTGTAATATCTCAGCTTAATAAATAGATGCACTATCAATTATGACGAGACAAGAGTAGAGAGAAATCGAGGCTTTATTAAGCAGAGCTGTGTGGCCTCCTGCAGCTGCTACCAGAATGGGAGCAGCTCGGTGTGCACACACATTTATACTCCGCCTACTGGGCGGAGCCAGCAGGCAGGGATCTACCCCCGTACCTGTAGTACAGGAGTCTTACCGTATTACCTCTAACACAACTATTATACAAACAATGGTGACTACCACACCCCATAACCCAATAACCCCTCCTAATCTTTTTGGACACTAAGGGCAATTTAGCGCGGCCAATCCACCTAACCTGCACGTCTTTGGACTGTGGGAGGAAACCGGAGCACCCGGAGGAAACCCACGCACACACGGGGAGAACGTGCAGACTCCGCACGTACAGTGGCCCAGCAGGGGATCAAACCTGGGACCATGGCGCTGTGAAGCCACAGTGCTAGCCACTTGTGCTACTGTGCATTAATATGATTTTAGGTTTTTTCTGACGTTCTTGCCTCCTCCCCCAATAGGTTAAATGGCTGTTGAACAGATGTTTCTAAATATGATAATTCAGATATCAATCACTGTGGTCAAAGCTTGATGGAGTGAATGATCGTTTCCTGTACAATGTTCGTACAATGTGTGTTCTAGTCACAGTTCATAGAGTTTTACAGTACACAAAGAGGCCCTTCTGCCCATCGAATAAGTGTGGGTTTTTTTTTGGATTGGCAAGATCTGATGAGTGGAGTGCCACAGGGGTGAGTGCTGGGGCCTCAACTCTTTACAATTAATATATACCTTCTAATGTTCTAAAATACGGTGCTGAGACGCCCTCCCTAACAGCACGATGGGTGCACCTACACCACATGGACTGCAGCGGTTCAGGAAGGTGGCCCACCACCACCTTCTCCAGGGCAATTAGAGATGGGCAACAAATGCTGGACTAGCCAACGATGCCCGCATCCCGTGACAGAGGCTGCTGTGTGATCCTGCGGAGTGACTTGGGATGTTTTACTCTATTAATGGTGCTATATAAATGCAATTTACACTCCCAGAAGACAACTGGGGGTGGCAAATGAATACTATTCGGATACATGCTGGCCTTAATTTCTGGTAATGATGGGCTGACCACTTATTTCCCTGTGTTCCGATATGACCTTGCCAGCATTACCAACACTCGGGAAACAAATTTGTAAAAGTCACTCAGCTCGTTGCTTATTGTGGGGTCTTGCTGTGCAGAATTTAGCTGCCCAGTTTCCTCCAATACGATAGTCATTATACTTCAAAAGTACAACACCTGTGGGAAGGAAAACGGCTGTTAAGTGTTTTGGGAGCTCCCGAGGTTGTGAAAATGCTGCATAAATGCGAGTCATTGTGCATTCATTGCCTGTGAGATATATTGGGTCTTCTCCAAGGGACACACAATTAAGGTGTTAAATTATCACATTCCACTGCAAAATTTACTGTGTCCTTGATGTCATTGGGCGTGTTTCTTCAAAGGAGTGCAGCCCCGTCTCCCTCTGCGTTATCCTTTGTCCTTTATATGATAAATCCTGTATCATTAGGTCCTGGAAGGAGCTGATGGGGGGGGGGGGGGGGGGGGGAGGGGGGCAAAGAGTAAAACAAAACAGGGGGAAATCTCTCCGCAGCTTGCGAACAGACAGAAGTCCAGTGTCTCTTTGTCAGTGGATGGTCCAATTAATCTTCCTTCTTCAGTATTTGTGAAGTGCAGTCTCTGGGGAGTGTAGTGGTGAATCGACCTGATGCTTCACTTGCTTTGCGTTGCTGTGGGTGTCACAGGGGATGTCTACTCTCTCCAGTCTCAGGTTCAATGTTTATGCTACAACCACTCAGCACAGCTTGTTTCAACTGTTTTCTTACTCACCATTTTTCCACCCGGCCCCTGTCTCCCCTGGGACAATTGTCAGTTGGATAGCTTTAAGCAAACAGACACACATAAAGACATGCACACACATAAACACACCCACACGAACACATACACACACATGCCTACACACGTATGCACACACACAAGCACACATACAAACACACATCGACACATATAAACACACCCACACACACATAATAATAATAATATTTATTATTGTCACAAGTAGGCTTATTTAAACACAGCATTGAGGTTACTGTGAAAAGCCCCTAGTCGCCACACTGCGGCGCCTGTTCGGGTACACTGAGGGAGAATTCAGAATGTCCAATTCACCTAACAAACACGTCTTTCGGGACTTGTGGGAGGAAACCGGAGCACCCGGAGGAAACCCACGCAGACACGGGGAGGACGTGCACAGACAGTGACCCAAGCCAGGATTCGAACCCGTGTCCCTGGCCCTGTGAAGCAACGGTGCTGACCACTGTGTTACCGTGCCGCCCAGTTAGCCAGCATTAGGGAGCTCTGATCACTCTCTGTGTCCAACACATTCCAATCTCCACTCATCCTGATTGGTTACCTCTGTTGCTGTCTCCTTAGAAGCAGAAAATGTCACCACTTGGTCCATTATGCTCGTGCCAGACTTTTGTTGGAGCGACCCAATGATTTTTTTTTATGCTACGCCGGCTTCTCTGCCGAGGCCAACATTTGTAGCCCATTCCTAATTGCCCCTGAGAACATGCGAACATAGGAATTCAGAGCAGATGATTCAATTCAGCCCTTCGAGCTGCTCCTTCATTCAGTCAGATCATGGCTGAGGAGGTGTTGGTGAGCTGCCCCTTGAACCGCTATAGTCATGTGGTGTAGGTACACCCACTGTGCTATTAGGGAGTTCCAGGATTTTGACCCTGCGACAGTGAAGGAATGGAGATACATTTCCAAGTCAGGGTGGTGAGTGACTTGGAGGCGAACACCCAGATGGTGGGGTTTCCGTGTATCTGTGGCCCTTGTCCTTCTAGATGGTAGTGGCCGTGGGTTTGGAATGCACTGCCCAAGTAGTTTTGGTGAGTTCCTGCAGTATATCTTGTAGATGGCACACATGGCTGCTCCTGTGCGTCGGTGGTGGAGGGTTTGAATGTTTGTTGAAGGGGTGCCAATCAAGCGGGCTGCATTGTCCTGGATGGTGTCGAGCTTCTTGAGTGTCGTTAGAGCTGCACCCATCCAGGCTAGTGGAGAGTATTCCATCACACTCCTGACTTGTGCCTTGGAGGTGGTGGACAGGCTTTGGGGAATCAGGAGGTTAATATCTGCTGCAGGATTCCCAGCCTCTGACCTGCTCTTGTAGCCAAAGTATTTATATGGCGGTCCAGTTCAGTGGGGGATTCAGTGATGTTAATGCCATTGTCCAGGTCTTGCCGCATTGCCACTTGGGCTGCTTCAGTGTCTGAGGAGTCATGAATGGTGATGAATTATGGGCAGCACGGTGGCGCAGTGGTTAGCACTGCTGTCTCACGGCGCAAGGTCCCAGGTTCGATCCCGGCCCTGGGTCACTGTCCCCCTGTTTGCGTTGGTTTCGCCCCCACAACCCAAAGATGTGCAGGGTAGGTGGATTGGCCACAGCTAAATTGCCCCTTAAGTGGAAAAAAATGAATTGGGTACTCTAAATTTAGAATTTAAAAAATGAATGGTGCTGAACATTGTGCAGTCATCAGTGAACATCCGACATCTGACCTCGTGTCGGAAGGAAGGTCACTAATGAAGCAGTTGAAGATGGTTAATAATAATCTTTATTATTGTCACAAGTAGGGTTACATTAACACCGCAATGAAGTTACTGTGAAAAGCCCCTGGTCGCCACATTCCGGCGCCTGTTCGGGTACGCAGTGGGGAATTCAGAATGTCCAATTCACCGAACAAGCACGTCTTTCGGGACATGTGGGAGGAAATTGGAGCGCCCGGAGGAAACCCACGCAGACACGGGGAGAACGTGCAGACTCCGCACAGACAGTGACCCAAGCCGGGAATCGAACCCGGGACCCTGGCGCTGCGAAGCAACAGTGCCAACCACTGTGCCACCGTGGTTGGGCCGAGGGCAGTACCCTGAGGAACTCCGGCAGTGATGTCCCAGGACGGAGGTGACTGATCTCCAACCACCACGACCATCTTCCTTTGTGCCGGGTATGACTGCAACCAGCGGAGAGTTTCCCCCCCCTGATTCCCATTGAGTCCAGTTCAGCTCGGGCTCCTTGATGCTACACTCGGTCAAATGCTGCCTTGATGTCAAGGGCAGTCACTCTCACCTCACCTCTAGCATTCAGCTTTTTGTCCATGTTTGAACCAAGGCTGTAATGAGGTCAGGAGCTGAGTGACCCTGGCGGAACCGTAAGCAGGTTATTGCTGAGGTAATGCTGCTTGATAGCCCTGTCATTGACTCCTTCCATCACTTTGCTGATGATGGAAAGTAGGCTGGTAGAGTGGTATTGGCAGAATTGGATTTGTCCTGCTTTTTGTGTACAGGTGTTTCAAAGAGTTGACTTTTTATTGATATTAATATTGAAGGTGGTGCAAAAGGTTGTGTGACTGACAGTGAGCACTCAGCTAATTTAATAATGAAAAGTCTGGCTGTTTTCCAATTGGCCCTCGGAAGACAGGGTGAAGTAATTTGGTAACGGCCTCAATAAAGAAATGGAAGACTTGCATTCTAGCACCTTTCACGATCCAAAGTGCTTTGCAGCCATTTTGAAGTGTTGTCTTATTGTATCACTATTGACAGGAGGCAGGGAGAACTCCCCTAACTTTCTTCAAATAGTGCCAGAGGATCGGGAGGCCAGACAGGATTTCGACTTAACTCCTTGCAGCTCTGGTATTGCAGCACTCTCTCTGTGCTCTTCCGGAAGTGTCAAGCCGGAATTTGTGCTCGGGTGTCTGGAGTGCAACTTTTACCCATAACGTTTTGACTCAGAGGAGGCAATGGTGTTGTGGCATTGTCATAGAATTTACAGTGCAGAAGGCGGCCATTTGGCCCATCGAATCTGCACCGGCCCTTGGAAAGAGCACCCTACTTAAGCCACCCTATCCCCGTAACCCCACCTAACCTTTTTGGACTGTAAGGGGCAATTTAGCATGGCCAATCCACCTAACCTGCACATCTTTGGACTGCGGGAGGAAACCGGAGCACCCGGAGGAATAATAATAATAAAAACCCTTATTAGTGTCACAAGTAGGCTTACATTAACACTTAGAGGATGCGCTGATAGGGTGAGATGTTAGGGTGAGTGGGAGGAGTATAAACACCAGTGTGGACCAGTTATGGCCAAGGACCTGTTCCCCCGCTGCTTGACCATGCAGGATAATTCAATGTTACGCCCGTTGTCAAACACCTCGGGACGTTTTTCTCTGTGAAGGGCGCTATATAAATGTAAGTTGTTGCTGCTCAGTCTTGATCCATCTGGTCTGAACTCCCAATGAAGGGGAAACCCCTCCTTGCCCGGTGACATATATGTCGGCCGACCACAACCACTTTGTCAACTTGAGGTTTGACTGCGCTGGGTGTAGATGTAAATTTAGGATTATTTTTCTCGGATCATTGAGTTACCAATCAGCTGTTACCACAAGTGGAAGCAGGATATCCTGCACACCACAATGCCACGGAATTAAGATGCGTGGACCACGGGAGCTTCTGGGAAAACTAGCAGGAGGAGACAGGGTGTCGGAGGAGAGGGCTGGAAAACTCATGAGCTGGAAAACCTGCCTCCGGCTTCGAATGAGATGAGCCAGCAAAGTTTCTCCGCTGTCTCCTTGAGGATCCACTAATGATTCGACCAGACCGCTGGCAGGAAGTAAGTCCTTTTTTGAGCTTTGCAGCTCTGCGGATATGCCTTTTGTTGAAGGTTAGTTTGGTGACACTCGCAGCTCATTGCTGCTCTTGGTAACTCCTTTCCTGACATGTCTTTTTGCTGGATTGGCTGGGAACAGGTCCCACAAAAACGGGACGGCTTCCGAGTGTGTTCCTGAGAGAGCGTGAGCTGTTGTTTACATGCAGGCCGAGCGGAAGAAACCCAAAGCGCTTCACATGCGACAGATCACACTGTGCATGTGGGTAACAGCATACTGCATTATGAGAGACATAGACAACTGCAGCATGGAGGGAGGCTCTTCAGCCCATCATGCTCAATGCCGGCCCACAAGGAGCCACCCAGCTTAACCCCACTTTCCTGCTGTTTGTCCACAGTTCTGTAGTTTACAATGCTTCTCGTGCATATTCAAATACTTTTTAAATGTGCTGAGGGTTAAGAACATAAGAACTAGGAGCAGGAGTAGGCCATCTGGCCCCTCGAGCCTGCTCCACCATTCAATGAGATCATGGCTGATCTTTTGTGGACCCAGCTCCACTTTCCCGCCCGAACACTATAACCTTTTATTCCTTTATTCTTCAAAAATTATCGATCTTTATCTTGAAAACATTTAATGAAGGAGCCTCAACTGCTTCACTGGACAAGGAATTCCAGAGATTCACAACCCTTTGGGTGAAGAAGTTCCTCCTAAACTCAGTCCTAAATCTACTTCCCCTTATTTTGAGGCTATGCCCCCTAGTTCTGCTTTCACCCGCCAGTGGAAACAACCTCCCCGCACCTATCGGATTATTCCCTTCATAGTTTTATATGTTTCTATAAGATCCCCCTGCACCGTCTAAATTCCAACAAGTACAGTCCCAGTCCACTCAACCTCTCCTCATAATCCAACCCCCTCAACTCTGGGATTAACCGAGTGAATCTCCTCTGCACACCCTCCAGCGCCAGTACGTCCTTTCTCAAGTAAGGAGACCAACACTGAACACAATACTCCAGGTGTGGCCTCACTAACACCTTATATGGTTTCTGGGTCTACCACTCTTTCAGGCAGCAGACTTTGGATCATATCATCCACTCCATGAAAAAAAAGCCTTTTGGTTCCTCTCTAAACCTCCTACCTCTTTCCATAAATCCATCCCCCTATTTATGGACCATTTTCCATGCATCACCTTCAGCATTTACTCCCTCCACCACCGACGCACATTAATAGCCGTGTGTACCATCTACAGGATACACTGAAGGAATTCACCAATGCTCCTTCGACAGCACCTTCCAAACACGTCACTTCTATCATCTAAAAGGACAAGGGCAGCAGGTAGATGGGAATATCACCTCTTGGAAGTTCCCCTTCAAGTCGTTTGCCATCCTGACTTGGAAATATATCTCCATTCCTTCACTGTCGCTGGGTCAAAACTCTGGAACTCCCTCCCTACGAGCACAGTGGGTGCACCTACACCACTGGGTCTGCAGCGGCTCACCACCACCTTCTGAGGGGCATTTGGGGATGGGTAATAATTGCTGGCCGAGCCAGCAACACCCACATCTCATCAAAGAATATTTTAAGAATTGGCAAGGGTTGGTAAACAAAGATCACAGGCTCAAGCACCACTCCAGAGACTTGTGAACCGAGGAAATACTACACTGCCTGAGGTACCATTCTTCGAATGGTGTTTTCAACAGACGCCACGCCTGACCACACAGGCAGATGTAAAAGATCCCAGGCACTATTTTGAAGAAGAGTACGGGAGTCTTCTCCAGTGTCCTGGCCAACGTTTAACACCACAGCGTGACAAAGGTTGGTTAATCTGTCTCTTGTAACAATGCTGCCTGAGGGACAAATATTTTGTCAGGCCGGTTGGGGGAACTCACCTGCTCTTCTTTGAAATATGCCACAGGACCATCGCCATCCACCTGACAGGACCTGGGGCTTCAGTTTAACAACCCATTGATGCACGATCAATGACCACTAAAGCGAGGTCGTAGTCCAACTGAAGGCTTTAATAAGCTAGATGATTCCCCCAGCAGCTCAGGTACAGAATGAGGGCTGCTGGGGCGGCACGGGTTCTTATACCCCGCCTTGCAGGGCGGATCTATCATACATCCTAACCAATAGAAAGCATATAGTTTCCACCAATGGTGCTTTAGCCTATCAGGTACCATAATACCTATAATACCACACCCACGCAAAAGGCCGTTTCTCTGACAGTGCAGCACTCCCTCAGTACTACACTGGGGTGTCTGCCTGGGTCATGTGCTCAAGCCACTAGGCCCTGAACCCACAATCATCTGGACTAAAGGCTCCCCATATTCATGGGTGACACCTGGAGAAGAGGTCAGAAAAGGGGACAGGGTTTTGCACCTCCCACTCCTCACAGGAAGCTGGCTGGCTGGTGGGGTGCGTAAAGTCCGGTGGCTGTGGTGGGGGTGGTGGTCACGCCATTTAGACACCTCTGCTGTAATTATTACCATTGGTGAGGTAAGTGTTGGTTTCCCTGCTAGCCTTTGAGCCAATTAAGGCCCCAAGTGACACTTAAGGGCCTTATCATAGATTATCATAGAATTTACAGTGCAGAAGGAGGCCATTCGGCCCTTCGAGTCTGCACCAGCTCTTGGAAAGAGCACCCTACCCAAGGTCAACACCTCCACCCTATCCCCATAACCCAGTAACCCCACCCTACACAAAGGGCAATTTTGGACACTAAGGGCAATTTAGCATGGCCAATCCACCTAACCCGCACATCTTTGGACTGTGGGAGGAAACCGGAGCACCCGGAGGTAACCCACGCACACACGGGGAGAACGTGCAGACTCCGCACAGACAGTGACCCAAGCCGGAATCAAACCTGGGACCCCGGAGCTGTGAAGCAATTGTGCTAACCACTATGCTACCGTGCTGCCCGGCCTTCTCCAGCCACTGTTGAAAATTCACATGCAGTGAGGTGGGGGGGGGGGGGGGGGGGCTTGTACATGTGTTTTCTCGAGACCACTAGTTAAGCACTGATGGCTCAAGAGGTGGTCCTTCCTATGCCCAGTGGAGGAACCCATCCACTCATCCAGTGATCAGCTTTTCCTGTTTGTTGAACCCCTCTGGTTTCCCGATCGCGGCTTCCCATCTCCCCCATCGGAGTCTGCCCAGCTGGCCCAGGCGAAGCTGCCGGGCCTACCCTGCAGTCTGACCTTCGTGCCGCTCTACGTGGGAGGCTGACTGCAGTCCCAGCAATGGCCACGGAGCCTGGTGGCGCTGCTGGGACTGGAGAGCTGCTGGCCATTTGACTGGCAAGCAGCTCTCAGAGAGGCGAGGCATCCTCCCAGATGGGGATGGAAGCCATGACCTTAGCCACTTAAAACAGTCAAGATGGCTGTGCTTTCTGGGCCTACGGAGGCGGGCTCATCCCTGACCTTTCAGCCGACTGTGCGAGGGGCTCCGGCCTGTCTCAGGGTGTACGCGACTCAGGAGTGAAGTTCTAGGGCGAGATTCTCCGACCCCCCGCCGGGTCGGATAATCGCCGGGGGCTGGCGGGAATCCCGCCCCCGCCGGTTGCCAAAGTCTCCGGCACCGGAGATTGGGCGGGGGCGGGAATCGCGCCGCGCCGGTTGGCGGGCACCCCCACGCGATTCTCCGGCCCGGATGGGCCGAAGTCCCGCCGCGAAAATGCCTGTCCCGCCGGCGTAAATTGAACCACCTGCCTTACCGGCGGGACAAGGCGGCGCGGGCGGGCTTCGGGTTCCTGGGGGGGGGACAAGGGGTGATCTGGCCCCGGGGGGTGCCCCCACGGTGGCCTGGCCCGCGATCGGGGCCCACCGATCCGCCGGCGGGCCTGTGCCGTGGAGGCACTCTTTCCCTTCCGCCTCCGCCACGGTCTCCACCATGGCGGAGGCGGAAGAGACTCCCTCCACTGCGCATGCGCCGCTCGGAGATGTCATTTCCGCGCCAGCTGGCGGGTCACCAAAGGCCTTTCCCGCCAGCTGGCGGGACGGAAATCAGTCCGGCGCCGACCTAGCCCCTCAAGGTTGGGGCTCGGCCCCCAAAGATGCGGAGCATTCCGCACCTTTGGGGCGGCGCGATGCCCATCTGATTTGCGCCGTTTTGGGCGCCAGTCGGCGGACATCGCGCCGTTTCCGGAGAATTTCGCCCATAATGTCCATAAAATGGCCATAAAGAACTTTGATACGCAAGCAGAAGTCAGAGCAAAGTCACTGCCAAGGCACATTGATTGAGTTAGTTCCTACTTAGAATTCCAGGAGGATTTGGATTCAACACATTAGCATGCGAATTCGGTGCCTCTTTTTGAGTACTGAACACAGCACCAGTCTGGTGAAGGGTTGTTCAGACAAATGTTCAGCTGTGACGAGTTGAATTCAAATTTTAAATGTGAGAGGAACATGACAAGGGTTTCAAATGTGAGAGGCTCACGTCGCTCTCCAGGCACACCTGCCGCAAAACGAATCTCTCATTCTGCAATGGGGCCAGAGCTTTGAACGTATGTGCGAAGCCAACATCTTCGTTGCAATATTTCCAATCCGGGAATCGTGAAGAATTGACCTGAGGTTACAAAACAGGATTAATTGTCGTTCAACCCATCAAGGTCCATTATGATGTGATGTGGAGATGCCGGCGTTGGACTGGGGTGGGCACAGTACGAAGTCTTACAACACCAGGTTAAAGTCCAACAGGTTTGTTTCGATATCACTAGCTTTCGGAGCGCTGCCCCTTCCTCAGGTTAATCATTCACGCGAGGAAGGAGCAGTGCTCCGAAAGCTAGTGATTCGAAACAAACCTGTTGGACTTTAACTTGGTGTTGTAAGACTTTTTATTATAATGAGGGCATGGTTATTGGTATATTTAAAGGACAGGCTTGCAGACCACGAAGATATAAGCAAACAAGAGCTTTATTGGAAAGGTGTTTACCCTGCAGGCTCTCTGTTCGCCCGCCCAAACTGCCGATGGCCTCATCAGTATGTCATGTGCTCAAACTCTTAAAGTGACCTTGTTCCAACTAGCGCCCAACATGAAAACACAACAATCACATTTATCGTATGTCCTTAGCCACTGGTCAGTTGTCCATACATTCTAGAGTCAACTATTCCAACAGACTTCAACGTTTAAGCTACAAGGAGAGATTAAACAAAGGAGGGTTGTATTCTCTGGAATTTCAAAGGTTAAGGGATGAATTGATCATAAGCGATGCCACCTTTCAGCTGCAATGTTACACCGAGGTCCGGCCTGCCTACCATTTCGGAGAAGAGGAGAGGGGAGTTCTGCTCTGAGAGTGTCTTGGCCAACACTCATCCCTCAATCAACATCACTACAATAGATTATTTGGTCATTTCCATCTGGCTGTGGGGTCTTGTTGTGCATCAATTGGACCGGAAAACAGGCTCAGTACCAGATATACCCCGAGATCTTAAAGTGAGCAGTGTTTACCTTTACCTAACTGCTTACTGAGCCGAACCAGTGCACTTCAGCAAACTTCCTGAACTCCTGGCCCTGGCACAATCGACTCGACGTTCTCATGTCGCAACATTCTCATCTTTTCCCTTGCCATTGATTGCCAGAATGTGACTAGTTTGGGATGGCAGTCTGTGACTGTAGAACCATAGAATTTACAGTGCAGAAGGAGGCCATTCGGCCCACCAAGTCTGTACCGGCCCTTGGAAAGAGCACTCCACCCAAGCCCACGCCTCCACCCCCATCCGCGTAACCCAGGAACCCCACCCCACCTTTTTTTGGACACCAACGGCAATTTATCATGGCCAATCCACCTAACCTGCACATCTTTGGACTGTGGGAGGAAA